>NC_084762.1:28032373-28678623 GCF_028858725.1 Colius striatus
CATTGTTGATCTTCCTGAATAGTTTTAACTGATGCTGTTTCAGTTTATTGTTTGCAACAATGATGAGTTTTTAGAAATGGTATTTCCATGCCAGTAACCAAAAAAAGTCTGAGATGAATCCACATAGCTACAGCAAATGACTTGAATGTGGTTTCCTCAGAGGAGCGCTTAAAATTTTTATAAGGTTTTAACTTATTCTATAGTATTGCATTATACAGCAGTTGCAGTAAATCAATTAATTCCAAGAAAGATGAATCCCTTGCTCATTTGAAAAATGCTAAAGAAATTACATCTTCAGCTGCATGGGTTTTCACTTTGCTTTTATTACTGAAAACCTGACAACACGGAATAAACACAGAATAACTAAAGGAACAATTAACAAATTATACCTAGCTACTCTGCTACATATGTTCTCTGCAGATTACCTACTGATTCAAAGCAAAATTAATCAGTCATCTGCAAATAAACACATCTGTATAATTTCCACAGATATGCTGAAGCATGCAACTTGGTATATCATTAATAACCACAGTCGTCTTAGTAACAACTTCTGACAATGTGAGGTTTCTGACTGGATATTAATTGAATAACACTTTTATGCTGGTTACTTTTTGAAAGTGGGAGGCAGAGACAGGAATGTGTGTATATTAATCTTGGCAGGTTCCTGCATGTAGCAACAATTGCCAATAAAGGCACTTCTGATGCCTTATTTGCCTTAAGGAAACAATACAAACAGGTGTCTGATCCACAAGATACAGCTTTGGTGAGCTCAGACAATACTGGGCTGGTCTGCCTTTTGAAACTGCTCTGTATCTTCACCATTAGAATCAAATCAAGCAAGTGCTTAGAGGAGGAAAATGGTACACACTAATGAGACTGCATGCTGATTGTAACAGCCTTCCTGCCCTCTCCCTTCAAGTGCCTTAGATTGAAGTGACATTTTTTGACTGAGAGGATGGCCACTTTTGTTCACACAGTGAAAACGTCCATTGGAAATAAGATCAGCTTTGGGCCAGAGGCTCAGCAGGTCTTTTTTTCCAGCCTATAATGCAATTTTTAAGGGTTTTTTTTTCAAGACAGAAAACCTCATGTGCTTGGGAGTTGCTTTCATTTCATCCGCTGGCAGGCAGGGTTTAGCAGATTTTTGACTGATCGTCTCAAAACAAATGAGATCACACCAAATCCTTACATTAACTCCTCATAGCGCTATGGGCATGAGGGAGCTTCCATGCTAAAATGAGAATGAACTAAGCAACTGAATGGGCCAAAACTCCTCTGGCATAAAGTCAAACATGCATCAAATTATCTAGATTTATTTCTTCACTGTCCAGAGAGGACTGCTCATACTGTCTAACACATAAGAGATTACTTCAAAGGAGTAAAGATCCAGCAAAGTTGATGTTCAGGTGTGCACTGAAACCCTTGAGGACAGTAAGTCATGAAGCAGTCAGGATGTCAATTGCTGGGCAGTGCACTCTCATGTGAAACCCCATGTTGAAACTGCTGGTACGTTTAAAAAGATGAGGTGATCTGCAGTCTTGCCAGGCTCACAGCAACTAACAAATACTGAGGCAAACTCATCTTAGTGGTCAGTCAACTCTTGCCCTTCTGATGGATATGGAGTTGGGCTGAGGAAGACTTTTACACCTATAACCTCACTACCACACAGATGAGTTACTGAACAATCATAAACAACAGGGTTTGTAGCAGCCCCAGAGCCAGTCCATAGGCAGAGTTGACAGTACCCACACAAAAAATAAAATGACTACTTCAAATCTGTTTACCCTCTACAATATAATTTAGGTGCACATTGGACATCTTAGTGCAGTTTCTACAAAGGTGGTAACATTATTAACATATTATATCTACTTTTCACTTATTTTTCTGTTCTTCTGCCTTAAATCTAGAGGAGACTCTTTCCCTCAATACACCTTTTTCTGTACCTTACCTTTTCTTTCTACTGTTTGCTTCTATCTGGCTTACCCAAATAGATAATGTGCTCATGCACCCTTCCCAACCCACTGATGCAAAGGAATCACTACTTTCATTGAACCAACTTTCTGACCACATCTTAAGTTCTGTAAGTTTTCACACTTGCTCCCTAGACATCAAGTAATGCTCTTACGACTATGTGCATACATGGACAGCAACTACTTTTTATGCTTTCTCTGGTGTTTGTTTTTTGTCTCTCCTAGTATGCCAACCTTTGTTTTACCTTTTAATAGTCAACTGGTTGTCTTGCAAGTTTCTCCTTTTTCCTCTGCTATTTAGTTTTCTCAACAAGCTCCAGCTGCTTCCTATACAACCAACTTCTGTCCTTCAAGGAAAATGAGGCAGGAGCCTACAAGCTATTACGTTAAGGACGAAAACATGTCTTCCTTCCCTCTCCCTCCCTCAGTCAAAGCATTTGTGAGGATTCAGTTACCTGAGGCTGAACAGTTAAAAAAAGCCACTTAAAGTTTATAAGACACTTAGAATTGCCTTTAACCTCAAACTCACATAATTACTTTAGTCTGATCAACAAGGCAGCATATTGAGGAACAGGGCAAATAACATGTATCTTCTAATTACTTTTTCCATTTGAAAAATTTTAAGTACATTACTAGTTCTCTATCCCAATTTTATACTTCTCATCCTTTGCTTTAAAAGCTATTTTCAGCTGACATCCTTACATTTCATGTGCTCCAGCCATCTACTGCCTTACCAAGCATCTAGTGTGCAACTCACACATACAACACATACAAGTGTTAGGAGATCACAGAAAAATGGGGAACGGAAAGGTATTTAAAGATTGAATTATCAATCTGTCCTCTCAAAACCAAACTAAGCAGGCCTAAGTTATCCCAGTTGATCAGCTGAAATGAATCTTCAACACCGTCACTAGCAGAGAGTTCATGACCTCCCTGTCCAATTCATTTCAATGTCTTGTCATACCTACACTTATTTTATCCAGTCTCCTCTACTGCAATTTAATTCTGCTATTTCCTCTCCCATCCATCACAGACACAGTGAACAGGTTATTTCTTGCTACAGAAAACTGCTTTTGAAAAATGGCTCTTCATATCTCCCTTCAGAGTCTGAAGGGCTCTAAATTCTTCAGTTGTCCCTCACAGGTCATCCATTTCCTACAGATCTGGTAGATCTTACCACCCATGTCCATCCAGCTGTCGCCTGTGCTGCCTCTGTCATGTGGTGCTCAGAAATGGGCACCCCATTCCTGTTGAGGTCTTGCAAATGCGTTGCAAGGAGGAAGGGTTGCTTCCCATGTCTTTTGGGATCTACTATTGGGATCTCTTGATATTTGCTTTTTTCTAAATAGCTTGGGGTTGTTGTCTCACTTTGAACTAACAATGTTCAAGAACAACAAACCCTTTCCTAAACTAGGCAGGTGTCCACCTCCTACAACCTCAGTTGTGAAGCAGGTTACTCCTACTTAACAGCACAAAACTGTTGTTTCTCCTGGGCTGTGTCCTAAACTTTCTCAGGTGCTAAGACCACAACCCGTTGAGGACTTTTCTCTCATCCATGCCAGGCCTGCTGTCAGCAGACTTCCCATTTTGGTAACCTGTGAGAGACAAGAAATTCTTTTTAAAAAAAGTAATGGCCTTTCTATGCCATCCTCATTCTCCTGTACAACGTAACCTTGTAGCCTTGCATAAACATCTTTCACCTGTGTCCCAGAGCAGGCTTACTTCTGCATCCTCTATGCCCCCTTCTTCCATGCTCTTCTTGTAGGCATCTCTCACCTGCCTGAAGTTACATGAAAACAGCCATTGCTGTGAAGCTTCAGTGTAGCAGCTGAGGGGATGAGACTTAACCATGTTAAGGCAAACAGTTGGTTTTGGGCTTAGTCTCTCTCTTTGAGGGAAGATTAAAAAAAAAAAAAGGCTTTTGGCTTATTCCCTGCCCATGCTTCAATAGAAGTTAAAAAACAAACAAACCCAACTGCATTTTTAGAAAACGTGCTTTAATCATATTTAGAATCTCATGCACCTCTTGTGTTGCTAGAGTAGGTAAAGTGGCAGAGAGAGCCCAGGGATTTTGCATACTCTGGAAGTTTCCCTGTGCAGAGGAATAAAGAGGAAAGAGGGGATAGCAAGAAAGTGATGTTTTGCATGAATACCAATCAGTGGCCAGAACCACTTGACTGAAGCAAAAGACTTTAAGAGAAGCCAGCGTTATATGAGACCAGAAGAGACAACAGCAGAAGGACTTCTTATACAAAGAGAGATAGCAATGAGCATTCCTAAGTAAAGAAGGAATTAAATCACTAAACCCAAGCCTATACATTATTGGTTTTTTTCCTGCACTATGTAACCAAGGCCTCTTTGCTGGCTAGAACTGTCTTCCTAAACTGTGACAAGTAAAACTAAAGCTTACAGTGCCATTACACCTTCATGCTTTACCCTGACACTACCAGATAACAGAAATGCTGGCCTATTTGCTTCCTTTAGGAAGGGCTGGGGAGACGTGTTGCAGGTTTCTCTCACTGCTTCCAAGGGTGATCAGGAGTCCCCAACCACTCCCTGGGACACCTCAAAAAGCAGGGCAGCACCCTTCTTTCACAGAGACAAACTGACCTTGGAAGGAAAGAGAAAACGGTGATGGGGAAATATGTATTCAGAAGTGGTGATAGGAACAGCGAAAATTTCTCCTGTAGGAGATAAAGGTATATGCAACACCTTTCTGTGTTACAGTATGTCAAATCAAGTTTTGAAGCAGGAGTAATCTGGAATTCTCCACAAGAAGAGCACAGCCTGCAGCAAAGTATGTTCTAATAAAATACCAAGAAACAACTCAGAACTAGACAAAGCCATTGTCCTCACAGATTTTCACCATTATCTACAATAAAGATCATTAAAGCCTACCGCCTTGCAAAACTGTCATGCAAAATATGCCCGCTAGAGAACTAAACTTTCCTTCATTTACAAATGGTTTTAATTAATGATAATGACAGCTAATGATATTTAATCACCTGTCAAAAAAGAAATCATTATCCCAGATGTCCTTGTAGATGAGAAAAAACTCTGAAACGCAGACACAAAGTCTTCTAACGCAAATGAAATTCTACCACAAATTAGGGCCGCCTTCCCCCTCCAGTCACAGGCAGATAAAGTACGTCTGCCCTTGTGAAATAAACCAGCTTGGGGCGGCTAATCCAAGCAAGCTAACTCCAGTTAAAATAGGAGTAAATAACTCATGTCCTGTGAGCTAAGCACAGCCCTTGTCTGTCCCTCCCTCCTTGTCTCACAGCTGACAAAGCACGCAGAGAAGTAGACACAGACCTGCAGCTGAGCTAACGGAGAATGTGAGGAACCACAGGAGGTGAGAATTGGTGGATGTAACAGGTGAAAGTGTTAAGCAGCTAATAAATGTTACTGAGCATGCCCTGAAAGACCGATGGATTTCACAGCTAGTTGCGGAGGAGCTACGTGAGAAGTGTCATGAACTTCTTGGTGAGAACATCCTTGCAAGGCCCTCTCTGGCAACTGAGAGGACACAAGGGAAGGGAATGGGAGAATCTGTGTGTATCCAGGGAGAACAAGCATGGGAAAATGGAGAGAGGGGAGAGAAAAGGAACCAGCTACGTGTAAGCAAGCTGGTTACTGGTACTCTTGGCCAGTCAAGTCCCAATCGCTGCAGTCTAGGCCATCACCTTAACTGCAGATTACTCTCTATGGGTGTGTACACATACAAGATTGAGCTCTCTGTGCTGCCCCATGTTTGCATGCTGCTGTTTGTGGCTGAAGGTGCTGCTCTCCACCTCTTTTCTCTGCACAGCTGGCTGAACACGTGTTCTATGTGTATTTCTTTTTATTTACTCTGGAATACCTACTTGGCATCTCTACAAGGTAGGCTTGGAAACATGGAACTACAGCAGCCTCACAGCTAGCAGAATAGGAAGGTGAACTTTAGCCTTAAAGCCAGTCCACTGGAGCTGATTTCCCTCAACAATATGGACCCATCTTAGAAAATGTCCTTTCTGTCTCTGTTCCTACAAGGGTGAAATTCCTTGAAAAAAACCCACATTTAAAAATAAATGAATCAAGCTGTAGAAGTTTAATACTTCTAAACTATTCAGATTTTGAATGTTGTTAATGCCCTACAAAGAAATGCAGTCTTCTGAATTTTCAGTAATTTGCTGTAACTTTAAAGTCCAGCATGAACATCCCTGACACCATTACCACTGAAATGACTTCAGTTTAGGTTACAGATTTTTTCCTCCCTTTTAAAATGTTACCAGCAAAACCACTGAAGGGGTAGAGCTTCTAGCAAGTAAAAAACTCTCATCAAATCAGGACAGAATTTTTTACTTAGTTGCTCAGAAGATAGTATTAACAAGTAAAAGTAACACAAAATCAATCACTCTACACAGCTCTCTTATTTACAAACTTGCAGTCTGTCCTATCTCCCTTTTCACTGCAATACCTGGACAACTCAGTTACAGCATGAAACTCTTCAGTTTACCTTAAAAGCAATTTTCAGATTTCTTTTTTAGAGTCAGATACTGAGAATGAGACACATACATTAAATACAACAGTAGAATCTGAAAACGAATGATAACAAACAGAGCCTTCCTGAGCTCAAAATTTTGATAAAGAAGTAGCATTTGGTTTTACCTTCAAGTTTCTTGAAGCTCTGGTTCATAACAGTCCTGCTTGTTGATTCAATGAGCTTCAGGTGAAGAAGACACAGATGCTCAAGCCTCAAAGCTTCCCTTGCCTCTTTCATTCCTCCATTCTGACAGTCTCTAGCAGACTTCACTGCTTTTTCTTTTCCAGTGTCTCCTACTGTGCATTCCACTGTAAAATTACTTCTCCTAAACCCTCTGCTTGAGCCTTTTGTTACCCTGGCCTATTCCTTTTCCTGAGCTCTTTTTTCCTTCCTATCTGACTCTAATACTCCTACTGATGAGAAAGACTTGATTCAGGGACACCATGATGCAAGGTCCTGTTGCCAGCAAGGCCTTAAAACTCAGGGGCTTGGTACCTGAAGATGAAAAGAAGCACAGCTGCTGTTTCATCTAATTAGCTACCAAGCTCACTGCTACACCATTACACAGTTTAGAGAGCACTGGAGGTGTATTAATGTTGTATATTTCTACATTTCTAAGGTTCTCAGAATTGGGAATGGCACAAACCAGCCAAGGTAGGTAAAACATTTTAATTCCTCCACAGATTCTTACGGGTTTAGTGAGGAAAAAACATTTATATAATTAGCTTCTTCTCTGGAGTTTAATTGTATTAGATCAGTACTTCCCACTACTAATTAGATGTGGCTACTTGTTTAATTTTCTTTGAGGTGCAAAAAGTTGAATTTTCACTGCCTCATTTTAAAAAGTTCTGGTTTTTTAAAATGCACCAGCATATGACATTGTTAAGCCTGGAACTACAGGTTTTCCAAACTGTTTGTAGAAGAAACATCTGTTCTTGCTTGACCCAGTACATTCTTCATCTTTGACAGTTTCACTGATAGTTTAAAGCTGAAGGTCACACTACCAGTGCTATGACAAGAAGGAGGAGGAAATTGAAGAGGGAAAAGGGAAAAACAAGCACATTACAAACTTAGAAAGCAGAAAGCACAAAACCCAAAAGCAGAAGAGTAATTATGGTGGCAATTAATAACAGAACCCGAGGGGCATTTCCATTGGTTTCCCAACCAGTTGAGGTTAGCTCAGTCTTAGCTCAACTTTTATCTTATTTTGAAATAGTAAGATTTTTCAGTTCTCAGAAAATGTGACAACTAAGGCAGGCATCATGAATGCTTCTTCTGCTAGAAAGAAAACAAAGTAGACTTCTTCTGAAAAGGTTCATGCGACAGATCATAGAAGAAAAGATGCCACCAAACCAAAAAGAGCAGTCACACAGAGTCAAGAGAAAGCCATTACTCCAGAAACACAAAGTAGCAACCTTGGGTCTAAGATACCAGGCTGGTGGAACTTCCCATCTCCACCGATCTATACGACAAGTTCACCAAGACTCTGATTGAAGAAAAAGCAAAAAATTAAAATCATCATCTTCAGTAAAATTGGATGTGAGATATAGTTTGTCTTTAAATCCACTTTGAATCCTATTCTAAATTGAAAGTATACTACGCACAGAAATTACAAGCAATATGCAAGTTATTACAGACACGTTTGTATTTTCTGTAGCAATCTAGTAGTATATGCAGTGGACAGTGCACAGAAAGGCTTGACTTGTGAACTTTACAACTACATTCAGATTAACACTTATGACATCAGCTGCTTGAAAATAAGTTGTTTTGCTTTAAAGAACAGTCATGAAGCAGTCATTAGTAAGCAGTTGAGAGAAGCATCTAGTCTGTAAAAGCTTTATTACTGAAAGTGACTCATATCAAGGGAGGAACTCTAGATGAATCAAGTTTCTATCTGGTCTTTGTGATGCAGTGGCAGCAGGAGCAACAGCACAGACACCCAGAAAAGAAACCTATTTGGCCAGTCCCTTCAAGGTACAACAGTATGCAGGAAGAGAAGCTGAACAAGGTCTCATTGCCTTGCAATGTACTGCAAGAGAGAGATAGAAAATTGTCATTTGTCCCTTTAAATGATTTTTTCTTACCTACTTTAACTAGCATTGTTTTTGCACAAAAGCTGCCTAAGTGCCTGGTGCTTGCTGAGAAAGGAGGATTGATTTTCCTGCAGGCCTTTCTACACTAAAACTTGGGAGCATGCATATGAGTTCTGTGTTCCTCCAAGCATTTCTAGTTTGACTGTAAAGTGGGAAAAAGTATTTATTCTGAAATGGTTCAAAATCTCTATCCTCACACAGTAGCACAAGTTTGGTTAGGGTGCAGAGGCTTGACTACGAGAGTGCTAGCTCAAGCTGGCTCTCAAAGATTTGTGGCTAGCAGTCTTAACAAAAGAACTAGGGTCCCAGCGGATCAGTCCCTTTTCAAAGCACAACACTCAGAGTCTGAGATCATTTTAAAAATAAAGTTCCTATTTTATATCCACTAACACTAGCTGGCCTGTAGCAGCTCTGCCTCAAACAGTCTCTTTGGCTACCATTAACAATGCCACTAAAACAGCACTCCCTACAAGCCTCTTCTCCTTGGTTCTCCTCTGCAGAGTAAGAGGAAAACCACTCATCATCAACAGTCTTTCCAGATGTCTGGTGTGTCAGGTTAGATGGATGTGCATTGAAACTTCTTTCTTTCCAACTAGGTACCAGCCTGCCAAATCTGGAATAGTTTGTGGAGAACCTCCTCTGAAAACAGAGTACTGCTGAACTGTCTCCCTCCTCCCCTTCAGAGGGCTCCATCTAGCCAACTTTGATGCCTGAGAAACAACTGATACACTCCAGTTTTTCGCCATCTTACAAGATCTCCAGCACATTCCTTGCCAGCAGCTGAAGTTTCCATTTTCAAAATGACTTGCAAGCTCTGAAACTCTTTCTCTTGCAAGCTGAAGAGACATCTTCTGCAACAGTCATCCAGATGGAAGGGAAAACAACATTTTACATTACAAGGCCAATAACATATGCTTTGTTCCCATCTTCAGTGTGAGAAACCAATCATCTTCTGGTCAATTTGGGTTCACTAATAAAAGACCCTGGAAGGACTTGTCGATTCTTTTGTTTAAGTGTACAAACCCCTGACTGCCAGCTTGAGAAACGCATTAGAAAAACTGATCCCTTTGTTCACTTTGCCTGTGACTCACAGCAGCTAAAGAAAAATAGCTGAAAATTAAAGCTTAAAGAAAAAGACCACACTAGAACAACACACTGAAAGTGCAAACATTTTTGGTATTGTATTTCAGTATCATATTTCAGTATTCAATGTCAGCCATTAGCTTGCATGGCAGAGCCTGGCTGGAGCTGAAGAGCAATGTATTTCAGCCCAAATTACAGATGCAGTATCACCAGCTTTTCCATTCCCCCAGCACTTCCTGCGGGAGAGGATGCAAAAGTTAGTCCCCTGCAAATCCAAATACACAGGGCGGACAGCTGGGCCTGAGATCTGCTGGAAAGAACTCGTTTTCAGCTCTATTAAACCCAGGAGGCAACTATGCAGCAAGAACGAAAGGTATCCTCAGCCAAGATGTATCGAGGACCTCTTCAGCACAAGCTGGACCTGAGGCCAGTGTCATCTCTTAGATGCCCATCACAGTGCTCACATCGCCCCTCACCTGCCCACCCAAGGTGACATAAGAGGAGTGTCGAGTGCCCATAAGCAGATTGCACAAGAGTTTCTAACTGTATGCTGGAGTTGTAAAAAGGTTTCAGACTTGCAGCATGAACAGACTTCAGAATGGTGTGGAGACACTTTACACACCCATTTCGACAGCCACGCCTGAGAACACGCTTCACGGGGAATTCAGGTGGTACTTCCTTCAGGCAGTTGGCAAAGCTGTTTTTTAAAACAACTTCTCTTTATACTTAGAACATATTCAAAAACATGCTGGCTTCTCTCTATCTAGAATGACTGCATAACTCACCATTTGGTAAAAATTGTGTGGCATTTCCTCATGAGGGACTCCTGGCTAAAATAATCCAACACAAGGCACAAATAGTCACATATCAGTGCTATCAAGTAACTGCATTGAGTTTGTGCATCTATGAACTACTAATGGCTTCTTACAGCAGTATGATGTAGTACGTCTAGGATGTCGTATGTCTAGGATGTAGTATTCATTTATGTTGCCAGAGCTTTCCTAATATTTTATTTTTAAACAAAAAGAGCTACTACATTTAACAGCCAAGCTAATCAACCAATTTCTACCTTTTTTCTCTCTCCCTTCTCCCCATGTAATTTGGCTTTCACCTGCAGCGTTTTGTGTTGTTTCAAACACAAAATTGTATCTCTAACATCACAAGGCCTGATTAGTCACTTGTCAAAAACAATACTTTGTAAGTAATGAGTGTGATAATTTTAGGAAAAAAAACCCCACAATGTGTTTTTAAGTTTAAAGCAACTTATTTGTACTACCCTATTCAAACAGATAGAACTCATTTCCATCTGTGTTCAGGTGACACAAGCTCCACAAGTCAGTCAGAGCAATGTAGGGAGGTCAGAGAGGAAACACGTAGAAATGCTCCCTCTTCCCAACTGCATCCCAGCCCATTTGCTACAAGAAGCCAAATAAGACTAGAAGCAACGAAGGACAGAGAAACTGATCTCTTCTTACCCATCTGATGGCTCGGTGACTTTATTGGTACAGATTTCTGAAGACAGCAAGGAGATCGTGGGATGAAAAAGTGAAAACGGAATACAGAGTGCATGAGCTCCTTCTCCAGAGAAGCAGAATGACAGCTGCTTCCCTCAGGTGACACACAAACTGCAGAACACACAAGCCCCCCAGGTTCAACTTCAACTGTGTGCAGACTTCCTGTATGAGGCATTTTAACACTTAAGGACCAGTTAAGCCTTGTGCCGGCTTTCCTTACAATCTGTCAGGAAGATCCCTCACTCAGTGCACCTTCAGCAATAAACCAAACCACAGAGCACAACACAGCGTAAGAAGGAACACGGACAACAAACCACACAGAAACTAGTAGAGTTACATGACATGAATGATACTGTATTATGAACACAGGTGTGTGAACTGTGAAGAAACAAAGTTTCACTTTAATGCTCCATATTCAAAAAACAACTCCTCTAGAGGGCATTCAGAGCAGTAGCTCCACTAGGCTACAAAAAAGTTTCTTCCTTTCCCAAATAAAATGCTGCTGAAGCAGAGGAAAACTAGCCTGGGGAAACTGAAGTCAGCCTCTGTGATTAACCATCTTAGGCTTACACCCTGCTATTTCCATATCTGAGTGCACAATTACTTTACTGTTTTCCCCCTCTACAGACTGTGCTGAAAACACTGATCCAGCACAGCATTAGTGATTCCAGTGCAAAACAGGTACAAGTAAAAGTGGTATAACCTATCCACCCTCCCCTAAAACATTTCAAAAATAAATAACACATCACAACCAAACAAGAAGATCAAAAATTTTATTTGTACTTAGCATATACAGGAAAGATAGAAACAAATATTAAAAGATAGCATTTGTAAACAAATATATTTCACAAAAAGTTAAACTCTATCAAATTTGCTCTGAAAAAATTCACTGTTATAGTCATTTATAAATGTGTATTTATTGAAATCAAGTTAAAACTACTTCATTTTTAAAATATGAAGATGCATTCATTCCAACAACTTCAGAGAGACCGCAGATGTGAGGCCTAATTAAAACAAACGCAGAGTGAAGATGGCACTATCATTTCCAGTTTGTTTTGTTTTAAAAAATAATCGTCAAGCGATCAAAATACCAGCCAAGCCTATTTAAAGACTAAGGTTTTTAAAATATATTCAACTTTGCAAACATTTAACTTTAAAAAAATAGAGCTATTTCACTGGATTGTCCTCATATTGTAGTGTACCGATTACGAGCTGTGTTTTTGAACCCACTCAGAGAAAAGGTATCAGCAGGTAGTTTTATGTGATTGTATAGTTCACTTCCATGATCACATTAAAAATAAGAAGACAGCAGCACCCTTTTATAGCAAGGATTTGTTTTTAACATTCTTGCCTTTATAGCAGCAGGTATGGTTTTGGGGAATGCTCTCAATATAATCAGCAAGTCAAAACAAAAAAAGGAATACACATACTCTGTGAAGTTCATCATAATATTCTACCCCTATACTTGTTTTCAAAGTTAGGCAAGCACCTCTATTTTTGCTGCAGAACACAAAAATTAAAACCAAATGACACTCAGACCTATGACTACCTCAGCAAGCTCCCTTTGTTGGTGGTCTATAAGCCCCTTTGATTGCCAGTGTGAATTCTGTTTTTTCCCTCCCTCTAATGTCCTATTTGCATGTCAACTAAAAAACCCTAAGTTTCTCAAACTTCACCTATTAATTTGACTCAAAAGAAACAAGATAATAAAAATAAGGCACAAATGGATGATCTTCAACATCAGGCAGAGTCACAGACTTGAAAGTATGGTAGAATGTAAATCCCCAGAAAAACTTCTGGCGTTGGGGCACTGAAAATTCTTACCAGCTTTCACAAAAGTTTTTTCAAGATTTTTTACAAAGATATGGAAAAGACTTTTTCCAAGAATGTCCATGAACACTAAACAAGGATGGATGTACATACAAAAGACACCACACACGCTTTATGCACAATGCACTTTGAACATACTGCAGACAGACAAAGACCATGGAATGCAATGACAGTCTAGGATGGCAGGTGAAATGAAGATGGCTGCTTTTCAGAGGGTCGTCATGAGTTTATCGTGGTACATCATGCTTTGGACTCCTCCTAAATTCTTCTGGTTCTGTTCCTGGATATATTGTAAATTGCTGTCCTCTCCACTTGTGGGGGGTTTCCAATATGGCCTGTCATCGTGATAGGGTGGCCTGTACCATTTGCACAGTTATTGGTTAGTGAGAGATGGAGTAAACTTATGAGTGCTACACAGTAACATGAGTTCATCCAGCAAGTGCTAAGCATGCATACCATGTGGTGGGCAGCTGGCAGTAAGGGAAGGAAAAGCGGATAGACCTACAGCTCTGATGCAGAAGCCACTGAAGCAACTGGGAATCTTTTAGCTGATTTCAAAAGGCTTTGAATCAGAGCTCAGTCACTGAGAACCCTCCCTTTTCAAGTGTTATGGACAAGTGTCATGCAGTAACGTTCCTGAATCCCAGAGGGACAATGCAGAGGGAGGAGGAGGCTATAGAAAAACTACACGTGTACAACAAACAAGTAAAATAAACCGTATCATGCAAAATGTTGAGCTCATGAAAATATATCCTTAAGGTCTAAAAAATTAAGAGAGGTGATCCTATTAAGAGTTAAAATTGGTCTTCTGTAAATATTGCCATTTGGTTCAATGCTGGTGCAGTTAATTACATTGAAGCAGCCTGTAAGTGACAGTCTGTAGTTGCATTCTGTTAAGATGAACATCTGGAGTCCATAGTTAGTACAGGTATCTCTCTGTGAGTATGCAAAAGCACTAAGAGGAAAATTATTTTTCCCTTATGTGTTTATTACTTACTGCTGCTTAGAGATATTAACCCCAACCACTCCCACAGTGTCTCCTGAATCATTGGGAGGGGGATAAACAAAGAAAATTTTTGAACAGTACGTAGGAAACCACAATATTTAAGATTCCCTTATTACCAAACTGAAGTTGCACTTTTTATTTTGGATATTTTTTTTTTTGCCAGCAGAAATATAGAAAGGTTCACACTTTACCAGTTTTTGGAGCTAAAGTTATATAAAGCCAACTGTTAATTGGAAATAATTTTCTCAGAAGATTGAACATTGCTATGCAAATACAAATAATTTCACTGAAAGGGTTTTACTAAAAAGACTGCGACACAATTTCACGTCTTAGTTCACAAAAACCTCACATATGTATTGCACAGATTGTTTCTTTTCAGCCCTTGGCCTGTTACAGGCTTGCTTATCTAGCAGAAAGAACTTCAAGCCTCTGTGGTTTGATGACAAGTTCATAGCCAGATGGATGAAGCTTTCTCACATCAAGCTATCTAAGATGTTAAACATCCAACTCTTCTACTCTGACTCCAGGTTAGAATAACTTGAAGCTTCCACTTTAACCACACATTTCAATGCTTCTACCTGCCTAGCACAAGAATTCTGAGCAACTTTTCTACTGAGCTTAAATGATTGAGCTTTTTAAGTATGCTTTTTAGCCTTACAAGCCTAGCTATAAAAAAGCCATTGTTCATACTTCACTGACCTTAATCTTGGTCCAGGCAGTGCAGGGGCTGAAAGGGAGGTTTTCTACACACATTACAATACATTATTGTGCTTACTTCAATATCACTCTGCTCCAGGGTGAAGTATTTGGCTTTTAAATGTTACAGACTAGTATCATAAGTGAAGAAATATTTAGAAATATTTCAGTAAAACCTCAAGCCATTTACAGCATCATTGATCCCTCTCGGCAATGATCCGTTCTTAATGTGAAATTGTACACTTTAAATCACACACAATTAAATGCACAAGTAAATCCTAAAATCAGGAAGAATCTTGATCATGAAGTACAAGCAGAGTTAACTACCCAATTTAAAGTCTCCTGTTTCTAGCATAAATTTAGCATCTCCTTTACTAGGAGATTTTGAGATGAAAATGAATACATTTACTTCTCTGCCTAATAAATATTTCTAATAACATATTTGCCTTTTTTTCTGCATTCCCAGACTCCAATCAGGACCAAATCGTCTTTTCACCCATTTGAAGCTCAGCCTCATCTCCAGAGCCTGCCTACACTAAGAATGAAGGCTACCTATCCTGATGTAAGAACAAAGACATAAAAATGTAAGATAACAGGAATAAAGATTGGGATATTGGTATTTTTCAGTAAAGGCAATAATTATTTGTCTAGAAACCTGAGTAACCTAAAAATGTTACTTTTTATTAGGATAAAACAGCAGCAGATTTTTTATTACATGTGTGCATGCACAGACACATATCCACCAGCATGTGCATGCCTCCACTGTGTGTTCCATCAAGGTGGTTTTAACTTGGGACTGAATTTCTTCCAAAGTTTCTTTACACTCAATTTATCTCACTACTAATTTACAAAATAAAAAAAGTATGTGAGAAAATAGCAGAATAGCACACACGGGAATACTTCGATGAAATAGTCCTCAAAAACTCAATGTTATAATTTCACTAACATTAATTATCTGTGAAGTGCTTGCAACACTTACATGCTATTTTTCCACATTTCTGCAAGGAATTTAATAAGCGCTGCAATGCAAGAATCTGTTCACTCATAACTTTACCCTAAAATGAGTTTGTTGTAGGAGGTTAAATACTGATCAAATTGCAAGTAGTTTTACCAAATCTACTGATCATCTTCCCATCCAACCTACTTCCTGTAGAAATAAACTAAAGTTGTATTTCAAATTCTGAATTAAAAATCAGCTTGAAAAAAATCTTTGTTGGGAAAATGAGGACATTTCAAAGCAAAATCTAAACAGAGGTTATGTAATACTGCCACTATGTCATGTATTTCTAGCTTGTGCCTTTCATGTGCAGAACACGCCTAATATGTCCACCAAAGCTTCATGCCAACAGATTGAGGTAAAGAAGTAAGTAATCATCTTTTTCAAAGTGAGGATTGCTTACCTTACATTCACAGGTGTATGTGGATGCCAGTGTGGCTGAGCAGGATGTATATTGGGATGATATTGGGGCTGCAAGTGAAAACATTAAACCTGGTTAATGAAGGCTCAACCTTTTTAACTTAGTTTAACCTCATTAAAAACTCCCTGCCAACTTTATTTTCCTGGAGCCATGAGGAACACACTTCCTGCGAGCCCTAGAAACCCCACTGTTTCAGGCCTTCTCCCATGCCACTGAGAATATACATGAGACTTCTTGGTGATGAGCTTCTTCATTAGGATATACTCATGGCAAAATGCAAAGAAAATTGCTTTTCTGTTTGAGACAAACTTGGCACATCCAGTGCTTCTCATAGACAGCACATCAGAAGAATGTCGACTTTAATCAAAGGTGGAGAGTGAGAAAGGTTACTACTGTAACAGCAGAATTCAGAAGGTCATGTGTCTTTGGTGACAGCATTTCTCTCTCATATCCATGAGAACTTGAGAAGGAACAGTGATACAAAATCACTAGTGAGGCTTTAAATAAAAACAAGTTTTAAGACTCATGCACACAGCACTCATTTGGATGAAAGCACAGCTTGCTTTCTCAGTGGCACTCCCTACTAGTATCACAGATGAAAACTGACTTAAGGTTTTTCTCTGAAGTGTATGAAGGAGCTTGTTTAAAAAGAACCCAACAAACAAACATTTGACCAACAATGAACTGGTGGGATAGGGAACACAACTACAACTCTGAACCCAATGTGAGAGGCTGCCCAAGACAAAGGCTTGTCCACAGAGTAGACTCCTGGGGTTCATCATATTCACAGTCTCAAAGGCTTTAACCTGTGATTTCACAGAAAGGGAAGTGAAAGAGGGTGGAAAATGGATTGTAGTCAGCTTGCAGAGCATCCAAGAACATAGGGGAGAAGGAGAAAAAAGGAGTCTCTCCACTTCCCCCTTAACTGCCAGTGGTGATGTTTATTTCTGAACCACCTCAGAGAATCCCACCCAAGAGTAAGGAAAGGGGAGCAAAACAACTGTACTAATTACACAGAGCAAAAATATTCACCACTAAATAAGAAAATGACATTTTTTTCCTCAACAATTGTTATGCTCTTACCTGGTAGTTATGGACTTCAGGAGTATTTTTAGCACTACAGGAGAAAAAAAAAATAGCTTTTATATAATGGATACATCTATGTCACTGGTTTCCTATAGTTCATGGTTCTGGTCTTCAGGGAAATATTACAGCCAAGTAAAAGTCATGTTCTTACAGACATCAATATTTTATTCAAGATACACACCACAGACATTAGAGTGCAAGTAAGAGGGGTGCAATATTTTTTCCTTCATTTTACAGTTATGAAACAGGAACAAATAATGCTAGATTAAGTTAGCATAATAGTAATGAGGAGAAAGGAAATATGTTTTACTTTGGTCTGATCTCAAACACAAAAAGAAAAATAAATGGAAGCACTCAAAGTCTTACAGGCAGTCCCCAAGAAAAATCTAGTGCTGCATAATGAAAGATCTCAAAGCAATTCATCCCACACCAGTGAATTTGTTTTGACAAATCATAATGCAGAAATGGTTTTCAGAAACCTTTTTGCCTGACAACAGCAACTGAGAGTTAGAGAGAACTTGGGTAGTCACTTACCACAGTTGTGCAGCTTTCACAGGATTGTTTGCTTAAAAAGAAACAAACGAAAAACTTTTAAGATGGGGGAAAAAACCTTAAGACGTGTAAAATATCAGGCATTTTGCAGCTGTTGTGATTGGGATGTTACGCTACAGCTGAAGTGAATCCTCATAGATATAACTGCCTACAGGCTGCCCAGAGAAGTTGTGGAGTCTCCTTCTCTGGTGGTTTTCAAAAACTGCCTGGACACCTTCCTGTGTGACTTGATCTAGGTGAACCTGCTTTAGCCAGGGGTTGGGCCAGATGATCTCTCGAGGTCCCTTCCAAACCCTACCATTCTGTGATTCTCTGATAACTGCACAACTCATCAGAACCACAGGTGAAGCCCTGTGCTTTCCAGCCTTCCTGTGTGAGTACACGAAGCATGAGGCAGACAGGAACCTCCCTCTAATTCTGCAAGAAGCAAAGCCCAGCAAAGATGACAGTATACAGAAGTATTCCTTCCAAATGTCACAAAAGAAGGACTTGAGTCAGAGTAAGTTCCTTACAACCAGAACACTGTTTTTCTCACCTTGCTGTAGCTGCCATGTCAATACCACCAAGTCTTTTGGAAATCAGAAGCTACCCTTCACTGAAAACTTATATCTTACAGAAACTAGAGTATTACTGAAGCTAGTAATGGCCTATGTCTTATTACAGTGAACAATGGTAGCCAAAAAAACCAATCAGTTGGGAACACAGGAAAGCACTGAGCAATCTTGAGCACAAGGTCTTGACTTGTGCTTTGGACAGGCTGGAAAGAATGGTGAAGAAGGCAGATGAGTAACCAGGATGTATCATATCCTCTTCCTAACAAAGTGTACTTTTCAAGAGCACTGAAAAACTGTGGACTGATACAGCTGAAAACACAAGTCTCTGTTGAATGTGTAAGGTGGGTGACAATGAGACCATGTAGAATCAGAGGGATTTCACAAATTTCACATGGACTTTACATGGAACTGAGGCTCCTGTTCTAGGAATCCAAAGCCATTCTAAGGGAACATCAGCTCACCCTGCTCCATAGAGCGACTACACCTCCAGCCTCAAGTAATACAGAATTTAGAGGGGGTTGTCTTGCAGCGCTCCTTCCTAAGTTTTCTACAAGGAACACAACTCTCAGCTTAAGTTTTCAAGGACAAAACAACTACAAGCAAAACAAATTCCTTCTCATTCCTTTCAAATTCAGCACATTTCAAGTCCCAGATAAAGCTAGTTTAGGTCAGAGTCTAGATAACTGAATAACATGCCACTACACAGATGCCAGGAAAGCAGCAACAACTGCCTAATGAGACCGCTCAGTAACCCTAAAGCTGTCTCTCTGGATAAGCAGGACAGTGAGGCTTTTGGACATTTACTCCACAAGGCAAACACATTTCTTCAAAGAAACTGTTATGTGCTTCTCTTCATTCAGTCTGACGTAACTTTTATTACCTCCTCAAGGGAGCAATAAAAGAAACCACAAGTACCTCCTTCTCCATAGATGGAGGATGGAAGAGTTAAGTGTAGAGAGAGGTTAAAAATGGTGGATACAAACAACAGACTCTGATTTTGGAGAAAAAATCCTATGTATATTCTGATTTTTCAGGTGGCGTGACATGTTTTTGTTTTAACATTGTGGCACAGATTCTAGGGTTGTGATCTGACATTACTATGTGTTAAGAGGACAGCTGCGTGACTGGTTCAGTGGAGACATGTACAAACATTTACCTTTGTAAGTTGAATGCCTTCGAGAAGGGTATCGCTTACTGGGCCTTCTTTCAAATGTACTAGTTCTCCGTAATCTTGTCCCATGTGTTGCTTGATACTCTGTCCTCCCACTTAAAAACCAGAAAGAAACAAAGTTAACTACAGCCTTTTGCTGCACGCTGTACCTGTTCCTTTGTACACAAACACAAAGAGAGTGCTGTTACTTTGCTAAGTACCTGAATCTGAAGCGTGATCCCAGCCTTATGAAGTCGGATCTATTAGATTTGCTATTTGCTGGGGCTCGCAATCTGAAGAAAGCGTGGTGCTCCACTGCACACTTCCACAGGTGTTTGCACGTTTTGGCACTGTCTAACCGGAAAACAAATGTGTGCTCTTGCTCTCTGCCCTAAATGCAGAAACAAAAGCTTTGGAAGTTGGCATGCATAATATTAGTTACTGTCCTTGGTAGGAGAAATACAGCCTGGGCCAACAGTGTGCTGAGCCTCCCTTGTGTTCTTACCGGCCTGAGCACACACCACACTTTGTTGGATCAGGCACAACTAAGGAAAGAAAGTTACCTGTTCATCATCTTCTACAACCACAAGCGTTAGTTTGCTTTTTTTAAAGTCCATTTTTGTGATTTTAGGCCTAAACACAAGAAGCAAAAAGAAAATTAATGGAAAAACGGCATTTTGTAATCTAGGACAATCCCCTAAAACACATGAGGGATTTGCAGCCCTGGAATGCTTCAGGAATTAAAATAAAAGTATTACTTTCTGGAAACTGGACTATTTTGCAACAAATATTTTGCATTTGACAATGGTACTTCTAACCAGTCCAATTAACCTCCAGGTTTAACCTTGGTATTTCAACCTGGTAGACTTGATCCACATTATGAAATATACTCAAGATCCCATTATAAAATGGAGAAAAACATCATTTTAACAGAAAGGAATACAACACAAAAACAGATTACCAAAAGAATAAGCCTATTTTATTGGCTCCTTCGAAGATCAATATGCCTGTTGGCGTCAGTCCAAGGGCATATTCACAACCATCTCTTCCCTGCAAGCGAGCATAGAATCAATAATCAATATGACATTAGTAGCATAAATCTTAATACAGCAGTACGTCAAAATCCACAGGTTTTGAACTAAATAGTAAGGTTTGTATTGTTTTTTTTAACATTATAGAACAGAAGAAAACACACATGCATTGGGTACAAACTGCCAGGTTTTGGCAACAGGAGGCTGCAGGATGCCCTTTGTGGGAGGAAGCCACGTGCTGCTGCATACAGCTCTGGCACTCACAGAAATGGCCCCACACAGATTGCAGCCAGGGAAGCCCACTCAGCTCACCCGTGCTCAAGACGAAATAGCTGGTAGGGGAAGGAGACACAAAGGGGAAAAAAAAAAAGAGAAACATAGGGAAAGGCATGTGGGAAGGGACAAGGTGGGGAACATGGCTGCAGATGCACTCCTTGGAGAAGCCTTGCAGGAAGATATTTCTGAAGGACTATGAGGCAACCTACACCACAGCAAGGACACCCCTGAGGGACTGACCCCACCAGGGCAAGGACCTTACATGAATAAAAAGTATCACATGGATCTTACCTTAACTACATGCATATCTACACCGTACATTTCTAGCCATTTGGCTTTGTTCAAATAACACAGCTCAGCCTGCGCAGGGCTCTTTCCCCTAAGAACATAAAAAGTATTTATACTCTATGGTAGGAAACATTTGTCCATTTCAAATATTTCAAGATTCATTCACCTAACTCTTTTCTTTAGGCCCTCAATCATACTAAATGGTACTTCAACCTTAGCTTTGTGTTTTTTCTCTCTTTCCTATAAATGAAAATAAAACCGAGGGATGAAAACTGCAAAAGGTCTAAAATTGCCAATAAGGGTGAAAGTTCTGGTAAGACAGCATCGCTGAAATGGACATATTTTTTTACAAAAGAAAGGAAAAAAGAGTTTGCTACTACCTGGAATAAAAAACTTCATATGTGCATGTGCAAAAGGAGGAGAGAATTAGAGAGAAATTCCAACATAAACAGCAAAATGATCTGACTGCTTAAACTGTTATGAAATCATTTGAGGAAAAATAATTTTACAAACCTGAAACTCTCTCCACAGACCTTCCCTAAATTACCACTTTCTATTTCCAGGGAAGGGAAGCACTCAAAGTCTATTTACAATACTTCTTAGCTGGCAAACATAATCACCATTTCATATCTATTGAAGGGGTTCTTGTGGACATATTTGACTTTGAAAGGGAAGAAACCTTCTTGTTGCTAGAGACAGCGCTCCCATACGGGTACCCTACCTGCACTCTTTCCATTTCTGAAAAATGTCAAATTCCATTGCTTCAGTCTGGTTTGGTGCAAACCTGAATTCAGACACGAGTTCTGGTGTGTGCTCTGGATGCTCACACTCTCCCAGTTCAGCTGCAATCAATTGAAAAGTAAACATAAAGATTATGGGATGACCAGAAACATTTCATTCCATAATCTCTACAAAGGCAATCATAGTTTCTAAGTTTCCAAGTATGCTGTAGAAGAAACATGTATTTGTGTCCATGTTTTAACACCATCTGCCCCCTGCTCCCCTGTAATCTTTCCACTCAAACTCGAACCTGATTTTACAGCAGAAGTCAGACAAATGCATTTGCAAGAGCAGTGTAAGGTTATAGTACAGAATTCTGACATTCAAGATTGTTAGAATGAAAGCAGCTTAACTAAAGCCTCCTCTCTGGATCTGAAAGCATTTAAAGGAAATAAAGTTACTGTTAAATCAATGTTCTTCTGTTTCCAAAGAAGATACTTTGAAACTTCCTCTCATTGCAATGAAGTCATACTTTTAATTCCAAAACACTTCCCACTCTATGGCATGCTTTGTTACATTGCTGTTCATGTCAAAACATGAAGATAATACCTAGTCTTAAGAAAGCAGTGATAAAGTTGTGGGTTTCTTTTAAAACCAGTGGTGGTGTGATATTTAGATTAAGTAACTTTTAAGGAAAGAAACGCTGAAGCATTAATCTAATTGAGGTGTCACTTTCTATTTGCTTAGAGATTGGTATCTTCTTTTCTAGAAGAACACTTACAAACTCTACTGAGCTCAGCAGGAAATACAAGTGCTGAGCATCTTGGTGATTGATGCCCTTAATCGTCTTGTGCCTGTAACATGCGTTGCTCCTGGAACCTGTCAGCTCTACAAAGAGGCTGCAATGTCACAGCCTCGGGACTGAGAAACAAACATGAGTGGGAAATACACTGTTTAGCAATACCACACATCACCTAAAATACATGATTCCGAACCAGGCCTTTGTCAGTTGGTGTTTTTCGACTACCGCTCTTACTCCTACCACCAATAATATTAAAAAAAAAGGCAAAAAAGAAGATAAAAGCATGGAGGAAAATGAAATCCCTTGAAGAAGAGTTTTATTGCTTTGGGGCAGTTTTATATGTAGCAGTTGCAAAAATTTAATTTGTTCTCAGTCTTCAAAAATACCTGATAGGATGCATTAGAGCATAGGAAGTTATTTTCAAAACGCAATCTCTTGACTGATATACCTACTAAGTGGTTTTGAGCACTTGAGCTTTGCTCAAGACTTTTAACATTTCTGAGGTTATTAAACAGATTGGGTTCACTGATCTTCATTTCTAACTACCGCCTCACAATTTTTCTCTTCGACAGTAATCTTCCATGATGAGTTATAATGTTCTTATCTATATGTCTTTGATAGAGAATTTCAGCTCTGCTGCTGGTTCATTTAAGTTGGAAGTCTATTTAACACAGATGTTGCTAAGAACTACTGCAGTCCAGTAACCAGTATATAAGAGGGAGTCACAATGCGTTAGCAACGAGGACTTCAGAGAAAAAAAAAAGTAAGAAATAGAAGTCTGATGTGTTGACAACCATCTAGGAAAAATACGAGAGATTTCTTTACTAGTTAATTGAGAGACAAGGTGGGCAATGAAGGCTGACTGTTGTAAAGAGGATGTGTTAGGATGAGAATCATCATGAGTGTGTAGCACAGAAGACACACAGAGAAGCTAGCACAGATGTGTTAGATGCAAGAGAAATATCACCTTTGTTTCTCAATAGCTGCACTCACTGCTTATTCACTTTCAGGCAAACAATGTCATAATTTTGATCTCTAAGTAACAGGTCTTGAAAATAAGAGCCAGTAACAATCTTACTACCTTTCTACACAGGGTAGAAGGGCAGCAGCAGAAGAGTAAAGTGTGGATTTCCCATGAAGATACTCCCACTAGATACTCCTGGTGGAATTATGATCCCTGAATGCTCAACAGCCCTAATATTTTTCAACATGAGCCATCTCTTCATTTGTGGTTTTATGACAAATTATCATGCTTTGGCATGCCCCTCCTTTGGTCTTTAAAAAAAATAACTGCATAAACTGAGGGACATTTTTAAAAGGAAGTTTTCTATACTTTTTTTTTAAAACTGAAAAACTCCATGTTTATCTATAAATACATTGTTTATTCTTTTACAGAGAAAGAAAAAAAAAAGTTTACACTGTCCCATGAATGCAACTTATGGTTAGAACTGAAGATATGAGATAAAAATTTTCCTTTAGAGTTTAATGAGTAGTTTCAAAACTATACATGGTTAAATATGAAAGCTGTGCAAGACATAACGAGGTAGTTAAAAACTTATTCCAACAGTGACGACTCAAGTTTGATTACAACCTTTCTACAGATAAACCCTAAGGGAAGGATAGAATTACGTATCTGCTTCACAACACCACACCGCAAATGAAGTTATTTACTACAGAAGTTTCTTCATGGGACTGGCAACAAACCAATAATTTATGTTTGAAAGATGAGTCACACAAAATGCCAGCTTTGGAAACTGTTGTTTGAAAGAGAGAAAGAAAGAATTACTACAACATAACAACTTTCTTGACAATGAAAATGCTTGAACTTTAAAGCTATCTTGAAGAGAAAAGGCTGTTCCTTCACAGGGCTTAGAGTGCCAATTCAGCCATTTATAACTCTTTCTTCAGTCTTAGGAAAGGCACACTAGGAGCAAGAGTGGATTTTACAGAGTAAATGTAACCTGCTGAGGAAGGAATAATTATTTGACATTTTTTTAAATCCTTCTGCTTGGTGAAGTTTCCAATGTTAATAAAATGTAACAAATGTTATACTAAAAAATGCTAATCACTACATATTTAGCAGAGATAATAAATTAGTTGAAATAATTAAATATTTTAGTAGAAATTTATCATGATGTCAAAGTAGCAGGAAACTGAAAAAAATGACAGCAGAAGAGTATAAGACTATGTTTCCACAAACAGCATCAAAAAGTGTTATTTTTGGTATCTAGTTGGAGACATTATAAATATGGTGGATGGCTACTGTATTACATTTACACAGTAATCACAGGTATCAGTTACTACCCAAAATGTTGAGGCATCAACCTATTACTCTTTGCTTGGTTCTCCTTGCTTAGACCAGGGGTGAGGTTACCGGTGTTTTAATCTGTGGAAACGGAAGCAATGAATCAAATCCGGGCTCCAGATTTTCTCCATCTCAAAAAGACTAATGGACTTTGCCTGCAGCAGTTCTTTGCAAACCTGACAATCTGAGCTGTGCCAGATTGGTTAAGGGAAATAATCCACTGCCTTAAGATTTATCCCACTGGCTATTTTGAACTGAATTACCACTTTTGACTGTCAAGTCCATCTAGAATCATTGAGCTATCTCCATTGCTGTATTAAACTAAGAGGCTCTGCCCTAAGCACTCCATGTGCTACTACCAACCACCAATGGAATGGGATGGGTATTTGTCATTTGAGTCATTTTGCTGCTGATAGATCAAGAATGGTCCAGCTCACTACACTTTCTTTTAGTAAAGAATGAACTGGATTTGAGCTTCATTGTACAAGTTTGCTTACCATCTGCAAAACAAACTGCTGTAAATGGAATTAATATTTGTACTGATGTGTTCATAGCAAAAAAAAAACCAAACATGAAAACTTTTCCCACAATTAAAAATCCTGGGATTTTTAAAAAAATCTTTTAAGTCTTGCTCCTGACATAGAAGTAATCTTACTTCTTACCTTTCCATACAATTCTCTCCTCCCTAGTACCTGCCACCATCTGCGGTGTCCCATAACACTCTCCTCAGCACCAGCTGGGCAGCAGGAAGACAATGTTCAGAGCTAGCCCTGCCACAAAGTGTATGCTGAAGGACCAAACTGGCACTTCAGACTGAAGTGGTGACACTGTCCACACGCTGCAGCTTCTCCCTCAGTGTGGAACTATTTAGGGTCTTTCTTCCCTGGTCACCCCTGGTTTCTATACACCTTTGTCTATCCATGTCTTCTAGGCTCCTTCCCCTTGTCAAGTGTGCCAATGTTGGCTAATGCAGTGCTAGTTCAGAAGTTATGAATGGAGAGAAGGTGGGAAAGCAATCTTCCTAAAATTCTCCTCAGGTAAAGGAATGGCATTTACATATGATCAATGAGAAAGCGCTAGTAACAAAGAGTGAAAAGAAACTAGGAGGTGAGTTTTTTAATACATTAAGGCAAGCCACTTTCCAAAGACTACATACCTTGAAGACACAGAGCTGCTAGCTCAACCGCAGTTTCATAGGGGCATTTCAGTCTTAAAAAGAAAAAAACACAAGCTACAAAAAACAAATCCTTTTTCTTAATGAATTCTTCTTGCAATAAAACTAAAATGTGGTCTGGTATAAGAAATGTAAACATTAACTTCCACAAGCTATTAATAATAAGAAACACAATTAATTTTTACTCACATATGATTATTTCCTAATTTGGTACATTCTAACTAGCACTAAACACATGATACTCTCCACTATATAATACGCTTGAACTAACAGGGACAACATTAAATTGACTAAGAAACCATTTTTGCTTCCACACTGTATTTTACAACATTTGTTTTTGAGGTGCTTTTTTTTGTCTTGCCATTTAAAAAAAAAGAGTAGGTGTGAATTTACTTTCCAGGGTGATACTATAAACATACAAATTATTTGTTCAAAGTTGACCTATACAGAAAATGTTGCACATCATCATCTTTTCCTCCTCTCTTTCATCTGACATACTGAAAAATATGGCAAGCCCATGTTACATTTTCAAGTCACAAAAATCACAACAGTCTTTGCTCCCTTTATTCATTTCCATCATCCGGTCAACCCATCAAAAGTCTCTACCTGTTCTATCAGTCAATAATGAAGCATAATGAACACAGTCATACATACATCTCTATATTCTGAAGGGGAAAAAAATGCATGTGGAACTGCAAATAGTGTTTATAATCTTTACACAAATACCATAGGGAATTTAAAAAGATCACACAGTTAAACCACTAAGAGATTAACCATTTTAAATATTTTAAGTTACAGCTGCAATAACAAAGAGGTACTTACTTCCCTGAAAGAATGTCTTGCCGGAGTTGTAATACAAACAGGTATCTGACAAATGAAAATTCAGAAAGTCAAAAGTATATATAATAAGATCTTTCTAGCCCCAATGGCTGGAAAGATAACCCAATTCATTGAGTTCACAACATTTCCATTAACTTGTTCTTAAACAAAGGGGCTTTAGGATCATTCAGACATACCCTGCAACCTTCAAAGTTCCTTAAATTTCACTAAAAAGAACATTTTTCACCTATGGGCTGTGTTCAAGCCATTGTCGAAAGCCTTGCTGTTTAGGGGTATGCTCCATCTGAGCATACACAACAATACAATGGGACTTGCCCAATTCAAGCAAGAAAGATCTAGAGACAAGAGGCAGATAAAGGCACAAAGACTTCAGGGTTACCTTCTCAAACACAAACACAGAACATGGACAAAGTCCAAAGTGGACAAAAGGAAATGTCACGATCCAATTTTCACAGAAAACTTCATAGCAGAAAAGTTATGAAAAAAGAAGCCTGAATTTCAGAGCCTACACATTTATTTAGGAGGCTGAGTAGGAATTTACAGCCTTCAACCTGTAGTAGTATTTTAATCTTCAGTTCTAAGCATGTTTCATATTTCACAGCCACTCAGAGTTGGGAGTTGAGGTACACATACTAGAGCTCTGTAGAGGACAGGATGGCACTGTGGAGTGAAGCCTGCAATGATGAGTGACCCATGAGAAGAGAGCATGAAGTGCTACTGAAGGTCAACCCAGTAAACACAAATGTAAACCTCTCCTATGTTTACAAAGGATGCTAGATGATCACTACAGAGATGTGCTGTGAATGTGGCAAAAGATTAATAGTTGGAATCAGAGAGAAAAACAGAAGATTAAAAAGAAGATGAAGATTAAAAAGACTTCTCATCATACAGTATAGCAGAATCAGATTTATCCATGTTAGCTCTGTGTCACATCTCTGATTCATTTACTTGGCTAATACTGACTTGCCAATCAAACATGGGTATTTATGTGCACAGATTAGGTGTAGGTATTTGCTGTCCTTACTGTTTTCACCAATGATTCCCAATCCTATGAACTCTTAAGTTTGCATGAAAAATCTGAGCAGTGCTTCTATGAGTGTCATCCTGACTGCAGTGCTGCAGCTCTACTGTGGTTGGTATGGCTTAATCTTGCTCTTTTTCTGCATGCACACTGACAAGCATTGTCACTTCAATTGTTCACATTCCAAATCAGAAAAAATACCTTAGAAAATTCCCCACAGCACACCACACAGACACGTTCCTCTGTTTTGTTGGAGGTTTTTTTCCATCTGAACTAACTAATCAGGTCCCATAAAAAGTCCCATAAAAGTGACAGAAGATGTGTTCCAAAATGCACTGGATTTCAACTGTGTTTTTAAATTGGAAAAAGACAGTGGGTGAACGATTTCAACACTTTCCCATTACTGTGCTAATTATGAGAATATGACATTTACAGCTTCACTAGAAACTGGAGTGTGCTAGAAAACAGGTCTCCATAAGGAATTTTGAACACTCCTTCTCCTACACAACCAGGTCAGTTCATGGTTACTGTTAATTCCTCTTCCCCTTTTTCCGCCCATTCCATTTCCACTTGGAGTAATTCTGCATATATAGTTGTTAATCCTCACTTTTTACTCAAAATGCTACATGGAAAATATGATCTAGCCAGCTTATTCTTAAAATCCAGAAATATTCAAAATTACTTTCCCAACAAAAGAGAAAAATGTAACTATTTGTTCATTGTAGAATCAATTTCCAGCTCACTTTCATTTTCCTTCCATAGCTTCACAGTCATCTTCTGTCAAGCTTATAGCTTTAACAAATTTTTCATAACATTGAGGGTTTGTTTTTTTTTTTTTTAGAATGGTAGGATTGGAAGGGACCTTTAGAGATCATCTAGTCCAACCCCCCTGCAGAAGCAGGTCAATCTAGATCAGGTCACATAGGAACATGTCCAGGCGGGTCTTGAAGACCTCCAAGGAAGGAGACTCCACAACCCCTCTGGGCAGCCTGTGCCACTGCTCTGTCACCCTCACAGTGAAATAGTTTTTTCTTATGTTTAAGTGGAACTTTTTGTATTCCAGATTTTGTTGATTACCCCTTGTCCTATCACTGGACACTACAGAAAAAAAGTTTTGCCCCATCCTCTTGACCTTTTAAATACTTTTAAGTATTAATGAAGTACCTCCTCAGTCTTCTCTTCTCCAAGCTGGGAACAGTCCCAGTTCCCATAGCCTTTCCTGATAACAAAGATGCTCCATTCCCCTGATCATCTTGGTGGCCCTGCGCTGGACTCTCTCCACAAGTTCTCTGTCCCTCTTGAGCTGAGGAGCCCAGAACTGGACACAGGACTCCAGATGAGGCCTCACCAGGGCAGAGTAGAGGGTGAGCAGAACCTCCCTTGACCTTCTGGTCACACACTTCTTGATGCATCCCAGGATGCCATTGGTCTTCCTGACCACAAGGGCACATTGCTGGCTCATGGTTAGTTTATTACCAATCAGGACTCCCAGGTCTCTCTCTGCAGAGCTGCTCTCCAGCAGTTCAATTCCCAGCCTGTACTGGTGCATGAGGTTGTTCCGCCCCAGATGCAGGACTCTGCACTTGTCCTTGTTGAACCTCATGAGGTTCCCCTCTCCCCAACTCTCAAGTTTAGCTGACTAAAGTGTTTTTGTGATTAAAATTGTCCTTTGAAATGTCACCTTTCAGTAATAATTACTCCATAAAGTATCAGAACTTAATACTTTCAGAGGAACTGTCTTAGTTGATCACAGCAACGATCACGTAGCTCAGAAACCCACATCTCACAGTGGCTAGAATCATATGCTTCAGAGGATTAAGCATGAAATTTTGTGGTAGACAGAACTAGAATAATTTGACCACAGGGGAACTCTAATACTTGTCAGACATGCACCCCGATATATGAAGACTTAAACCAATTTTCAGAAACTGCGTATTATTGCTATTTTTTAAACTACATTTTCTCATCAGAGTTGTCCAAAATTCATTCAGGTTTTCGGATTCTCTAAAATCTTGTACTCAGTTACATAAATGGCAAGGGCTTCCATGGGTTATTTATACATTATTTAGGAATACGCCCTTTTCTTGAATTAACACTTCTGGACTACATGGATAATGGATATTAAAGCCTCCATGTGAGTATCATAAGGTGTTTACAATTAGCTCTTTGGTGTTGTCTTAGGAGGTAAAAAAAAAAAATTATGTTTGAGAAATATCACATGCAAATGAAAAACAACAATCTTCAAACACCTTAGGCTGATTGGGAGTACACAGATTACTGACAAGCAAATTATAAGACACAGAAAGTGTCCTACTGTGTGAAACAGAAAAACAAACACCTAAAGTAGCATTCATAGATGACTACTATGCAAAAAAGACACAAAATTAGTAGATAGAAAAGATGAGGAAACCCTTTTCCTCCAGCCGCTGCTTTCCCAATTTTCAGAGTATCCTGTAGATCACACCAGGGTGCTAAGAACCCAGCAAGGAATGGTCCTCACAGCATTGAAAACAGCCCACCAGATTGAAACAAGAGACCTTCCAGGTACTCTAAGGTGACTTTATATAATGCAGTCTTTACATGTTTTCCACCACTGAGAACTTGTTGGCAAATGGAAGACATTCAATCGACCAACTGCTAACTAAGACCTCTATTCCCACAATTCTGTGACCTTTGTACCATTATTAATTACTGTCAGTCTTGGAGCAATGGGGACAAAGCAGAGCACTGGCATTTTAGCAGGACACAACAGAAAATGCTGGTGCAAAGAGCAGTTGTCTCCGAGCTGCAGCTCTCCCACCCTATGCTGCCTTTCTTCGCGGACTTCAAAGCAGAACACAGCATCTCCTACAGACTGTAGAACACTTGGAGAGCCCCATAAACATTTTTTGGTAGCAAAGAAAAAAAAGATAACATTTCTCTGACAACAGCAAAATATCTTAGAAGTCAGACTAAATGACCAATTTTAGTAAGAAAGGTAAATTGCCTGCTTACAGTACCTCATGTACCTTTGATGGCTTATTTACCTCTCTGCTGCTCACCCACAGTTCACCAATGCCTAGTTCCTACCTTGTAAACTCCTCATGAAGGTTGTTCGGTTCTGATGAATAGTACTTAATTCGAAAATGCAGCGTGTATGGAGGTCCAACTGTATTTGCAGAGATGGGGAAAACGGGGAAAAAAATAAAGACATTTACACTGCTTGCAATTCTGCTTAGGTAAGGTAACACCCACAATCCCACAACCAAAGAAACTCGAAGTACACACTTCAAACTCTTCAAATAAGCAAATATTTAATATTTAAAAATGCATGCAATAAACCCCCCCTAGATGATTACCATACTTTATGACACCCTAATCATTAGTCAAGCAATAGTCCATTTGTCAAACACACTTTTATTCAAAGATGGGTGCCTCACTGCACAATGTGAATGACTGGCAATTTCCAGGTATGCTGCATGTTGCTAGGGGCACGGGGAGATGGAAGGGAGAGAGACAGAGAGGGTGATGCCTCTTGTTACCAGGCACAAGTACAACTCCAACTCCTTCCTCCTCCCCAGTAGATTGGCTATTCTCTATGAATGAGAAACGCCAAGATAAATATGGTGAAAAGCGCTGAAGAGGACTCTGGAAGGCACCCATGAACACAGAAAGTTAACAAGTTTCATGAAGTGGAGTTGCAAGAATTGTTTTGTAATGCCAGGAGGTGAATACCAGGTTTGACTTTTTAAGTAACACAGATAATAAAATGTTACCCAGCTACCATCATGAGACTGTGACCAAGGCATCCTTATCTGCTCATCTTCCAGAGCAACAGTCTGTTGGTATTTTAAGTGCTGGAAAAATGCCTCTTTTTTCACACCTTTCTAAGGTCTTCTGTAACAACACATCAACACAGTATACACGTGCCTATTAATGATCCACTCTACTAAGCAACATGCAGCCAAAACTAATAATTAGAGCTTTGACATTGTCTCTGAGAATAGCTCCTAGAAGACATACTGCAGTACACTAAGCTGACAGGTAGGCACCACTGGCAAGGTCTGCATCAGCCAGAGAGTGAGATTGTGTCAGGAAAAAAACAAAAAGAGGAGTGAGCAACATCCCTCATGGAACTCTTCTCAAAGCACCTGCTGAATGCAAGGTAAAGTATCCTGTTGTGAGACAGACCTCTGCATCAGTCATCAAATTGCTTCGCTCTTTGGTTGTTCCTCAGGGCAAGGCTTGGCTAACTTCTTTTAAAAACAGTCCCTTCACAGATTAAATACAGGCAAAACGGGGCCTCTAAACTGGTTGTTTACAGAATCTGGTGTTACAGAATCACTGATTTTCCACATTTTAAGATTGAACAAGAAAAGGACAAAGCTATTGCAGAAACTGCACCTGCAAAACACTAAGTCACTTAAAGTAAAGCAGAGTGTGATGTGATGTGATGTAAAGGTGAGAGAAAACCAACCATCAAACCCTTATCCATAGCTGCTGTCTTTACCATTTGTTGTAGCTGACACCCACATGCCACAGGGTGAAACCTAACTAACTGTCCTAAAGCTCTTTGAAGAACTACTCCAATATTTACAAAAAACTCCTAGCTATTTGGATACTCATATCCCAATACAAGAAAGAAAGGCAAAGCACCACTGAAGTGATCAAGTCTCATTTCTGTGAGGTCAACAATTTCCTTGCAAAATGTTATCATTTTATCTCACAGAAGTGATATTATCAACTGGCCTACGGCTGTTGCCAGCTGCACTATATTAACAAAACATGTTAATGCCAATGCTGTACTGTACCCAACTCTGCAACCAGATTAGAGAGCCAAGAGAAACTTGCCTGTCTTAGCCCATTTCCACAAAAAACTCAATGGCCAAACCCTCCACCCAAAACTCCCTTGATGAAACAATTCGTTTTATTTATAACATACAAAACAGGGATAATCATTACAGAATGAAATATTTTCCATCCAGTTTTTGAAAAAACACCCCAGCAAACCTGTTCTGGATCAGAAGCAGTGACAGAAGCCACAATCTGTGTCCAGGCAACCTGATTTCACAAATTAGACTGAAATTACCTGGCAACCTACTCTGTCTCAGATAAACAGCACATGTTTAACATGGGCTACTGAAGGCTGCTCTACTACTTGTAAGTGCTCTTGCATTTAGACATGATATAGTCAGCCAATTAGCCATTAAATTAAATCAAATCTATTTCCTCAGAAACATTTATTCCATTAAAGGTCATATTTAAACATTCACAATCACATTCAAATACTCTAAGTTAAAATTCTCAAGGAAGTAACAAAATAATCAGGCAGAGACATGGTACTTACTTTTTATTTGCTTCTTAATGAATTTTGAATGGTCTAACCAGTGCTAAAAAAAAAAAAAAATCCATGTTTAAAGGTAGTTCCATTTCAAGATTTTATTGATGCAATAAACTAATTACAGTAAAATTTAACAAATAAAGCTATCTTACAAGGAAATATAACCATATTATTTTGCTAAACTTGTATACATTTGCAAAAGTGTTTGCACCTTTAACGCCTTACCTTCTTCCATAGTGGAAAGCTTGTCTTACAAATGCATCACTACCGTCAGGGAAGTTTCACTCTTCCAGAGACTAAACCTCAAACAAAAGCAGTGGTGTGCAAGCAAAATACCCTTTCACTCCCAGTTTTAACTGTTCAAGTGCCTCTGAGGACAGCAGGCCAAACTCCTGGCTTTCATTCTCCTTTCAGCTCCCCTGTTTGATGGAGACCTTCCAGATTCTGTACTATCCTGCCTGCCTTTGCTGCATAACCAAGTGTTTTCAAGATAAAGATGAAGACTTAACCCCCATTAAAAGCAATTATGAGACACTGATGCATATCTGCCTTTTTTAAATTAACTGCAAAAGATCTTGAATAGATGTAACTATGACGACAAAAACGCGTGTAAAGTTTATGTAGGGTCTTGACAGTGTAAGCTGCATCTGCAGAAGAGTAGCAATAAACATTCTCTGCTGTGAATTCAGCTTAAATCTTTGACTGTCTTTGTGCAACGTCCTACACGGAGCTGTACTCTGATTTGAAGTAACCCCAGATAAACATTCCTGTTACACAAGCTAATAAAAGAGTATTTGAACTTGAAATAAATGTTCTTCTGTATGTATGTATTTATTTTAAATAATAAATAACGTACTATGAACAAAACATTAGGAGAAAAACTCTTCATTCTTCCCTATTAAAGCATTAATGCTTTCAGAAAAAGAAGAATCTCTGAATTATTACTTATTGCTCCACTAACACTGTGCTACTACAGCTATATAAATGTGACAAATTATATGTTGGATACTAAGGCTGGTATTTATCTATTAAATATGCACTAAACCATGGCAAAAACTGATTTCTCATAGATAGATCTATGAGATCTATCTATGAGATATATCTATGATGATAAGGTTATAGATAGAAAGGTTATAAATAAAAAGTCTGACAACTTATGTTCTCACCAAAAAACCCTAAAATCACACAAAAAAAAAAAAAGGAAAAAGAGAAAGAGAAATGGGACAATTATCCTGAAGGTGCTTTTATTTGCATGAGACTTGCTGGACTCCCTTAGGTGAGGCTGCAAAGGAATCAGTCCATACAATTGGAGAAATTTCTATCAGAGTGGAAATAAAACATCACAGCAGCTCATAGCAATACATTCTTTAAAGTTATAAACAATTTATTCTGTCTCTACTTTGCTCTCTTATGAAGAATTACACCAGAAACCACAGCAGTTCACTGAAGCTTTGCAAAACTTCAGATTTTTGATAAGGAAAAAAAAGAACATTGAAATCATGCTTTTAAACATGAAATTACACAAGGTGCTACTTTTACACCTCCAGAGTATATTAATTTTTTTATGCTTCAAATATCTAGCTATAAAAATTATTTTCTCCTTCATATTTATTTTGTCTAAAGATAAACTACTCAAAGACAAATATACAGATTCCATTAAAAGAAAAGATTAGCTTCATGTTAGATATGAGCAAACATGAATCATATTTATGTCACATGTAAAAATTTTCCAGTAACTTTTCATCTGTGGGTCATATTAGTACCATGTTTAGAACTAGGCACCACACAACCCACAACCCTACAATAATTCCCAATGAAATAAGAGCTGATAGTCTTAGTCTTGGAATGTGGTATTCTAGGTGTTTAAAAATCAAATAACACCAAGTTATTTCTAAGTGTAAATACTTCAAAGAAGGTTTAAAAATAACTAATAAGACTATAGAAACTACTTGCACAGACCATTAAATGAGACTATAGCCTAGACAGGGAACTATCATTCACTCTCCAAGTGAGTGGAGCCAGAGGTAGACTGCTCCAGGAGATAAAACACAGCAAGCATTAAACTCATCTCTCTTTGGAAGCACATATGAGCTGCATTTTTACCCTCATCCCACATTGCACCTCAATAGCTGCATGTGATATGGCCACCACATAGATCACAAAACAAAAATATGGTCTGGCACTATTATTGGCCCAGACTTCCCAGGCTTGGTAGTTTTCATGCAAATTTGTGAACCAGCACTAATTTAAAAATAATATTTTGTGCAACTTCTGTGAAAATCAGGCTGAATTTCAACACTTCTTTGCCTCAGATGACGTCAGAGGTCTTCTTCACACTAGAAATCACACCAGCTTTCCAAATGTCCCTCTGAGCTCAAAAAAGAAACTCAGAGCACTCTAGGTAAAGCCAAAAGAAAGGTCTTGCTGACACCAGACCAGGAAAGTGAAAAGCAATGAATTCTGAGGTCTCACTAGGAAGCTGATTAAAACCAGAGGAGATTTCTCTCTCAGCCCCTGTGACTGTAGCTCTGCCTATCTCGTGCTTTGGCTATAGTAACTACATCATTTCAAGATCCAAACTCATCAACGAAACTTAACTATGGATTTGACAGTCAAGGATAAAAGTTGACTGCAGTCACTTCAAGGAAGCATCTGTGCAGAACAAGGAGGGGAAAGGGGATTAATTAGTTTAGGACTGTATTGTCATAGGAAGACTGGTGTCTAAGCTACTTTCTCCACAGTAAGGAGAAAAAACAATCCCAAACCTGGTCAAACTGCAGGTAATCAAGATTCTGTGATTACTTTAGACAAAAACAGAACAGAATAGTTAGTTCCATTGGAAGAGACCTACAATGGTCATAGTCCAAATGCCTGACTCATTATCAAGAGCATTTCCAAATGCCTCTTAAAACACTGACAGCCTTGAGGCACCAACCACCTCTCCAGGACGCCTGTTCCACTCTTTGACCACTCTCTCAATAAAGAAATGCTTTGTAATGTGCAGTCTAAATCTTATCTGGCACAGCTGTGAATCATTCCCATGCATCTTGTCATTGGATCTCAGGGAGAAGAGATCAGCACCTCCTTCTTCACTTCCCCTCCTTAGGAAGCTGTAGAGTGCCATGAGGTCACTCCTCCAATTCTGTCAGGAAAACTGGAAGTTCAAATACTGGATTAACTTCGATTTACTCCTGTTTAATCCCAGTATAGTTTCTTTGCTTTGTCAAATAAATAATGTTACCTACCATATTGACTGGCGTACAACAGTAGTCAGTGGTTGGGATTCATGTGTTGAAAATCAATTCCACAAGTGAAATATCGTTCTAAAAAAGATCTCTTAAAATACTGGAAGCATATATTTATCTCAGCATGCTTTTCTGCCGATCGCTCATTTGATCTAACTGAAGACGAAAAAATAAGCAACTCAACATTTTTTAAGTGGTAGCAACCAATAATTTCTCAAGATAGTCATGCAGAAAGGGAAGATGCATTTGTGTCAAGATACAGCTGATAAACTATAGCTACTGGAGCAGTCTTTGAAGGGAACATAGTGACTGTCAAATGAAGACTGAAAGGAAAGTACCACAGAGGTTGACAGAAATCCATCACACACTTGAGCTTTGCAAATTCCACCATCTCTCTACTTGGAAAAAAAAAAAAAAAAAAATCCTTGTCTTGATCTACACAGACCTCAAAGGCAACCTGAAAAAGACTGTTTGACCCTTTTTTGTTGGCTTACTTTGCTAGTTTAAAATGTATGATGAAGGTCTTGCATAGAATGTTTTCTCTTATGTTTATTTACATATTTAACTATCGGTAAAAGAAAGCTCATTCTTATTGGAAGTTTTATTTGCTGTCTGAAAAATATTATTTAAATGCTTTCTCAAGCCTTACCTGGAGGTATAGGAGGGAGAAATGTGCCAAATACTCAGGTTCAGACAAGAAGGTGTGCTAAACAAAAGATATCACCTCTAAAATCAAAACCCAATTGTTTCTTCAAGTGTCCTTTTGCTGTTGATTTTCTAGGCAGCTGAATCCTATCAAGTTGTCTGCCATTAGCCACATGGCCTTCTAAAGCAAAGAGGACAAAAATGTATGTAACATATGGGAAGAAGGGATCATCAAAACATGTCAACAGACACCCTACCCACCAAACCATACTTGGGGGACTTCTCTACACCTATGAAGTTAAAAAGTAACAAAGGAGAAAAAGCCCTTTCCTCTCTTCTTCTGAAGATTATCTTTTCAATATTAAGATGGCAGTAACAGAAAAACAAGCCAGAATTGGGGTCACATAGAAACTCGGGGATTATATAAGCATATACTTAGAAATGGTATAAGCTCCCATGAATTCACAGCTTAAAACAATGACAAGACTGTCCTTTATACTCATATAAGTTTCTTTAATCCATCCTAGAAAGTTATATTCCTCTTGAAAATGCAAATGCAGAGGAAAAACCACTGTTGGATAAATTGCGCAGACACAACTCAAGACTTAATGAACACTAGGAGTGACACTGGCAAGTATTTTCAACAGGAAGCAGGATGATGGGACACAATGCATCTCCATAGAGTTACTAATGACCCCAAACTGCACAGAAAGTGAGAGCTGGGACATAGAAAGGCATTTCTAAACTGGCTGGACAAATTAACAAATAGGATTCTGTGGGATCAACACAGACACTCCCAAATTTGAGGCTGAATCCCAAGGCAGAGGAGAGGTGACCACCTGGCTTCATTTGGGCTGCCGTGATAGGGGAGGACAGAGGGTCACTGAGGTCCTTGAGGCCTGGAGCTTTTTCACTCTGACGACAACAAGGCTACCCAAGGAGTGTCTGAAGATGAAGTCAGATCCTTCACTGCAGGGCACAACAACAGCAGCAGATCAAGCAAAGAAGTTAGAGACAGCTTCTGCTTTGGTGTGATGGTTTGACCTTGGCTGGCTTCCAGGTCCACAATCACTCCATCAGCCGCTCTAGCACTTCATCCTCTCCTCCCAGAGAGAGTAAATATGGTGACAGGCTCGTGGGTCAAAATAAGGACAAGGGACATGATTCAGCAGTTACTGTCATAGGTAAAACACACTTGATTTGGCAAAATTAGTTTATTACCAATCAAATCAGAGTAAGATAATCATAAACAATCTTAAAACACCTTCTCCCCAACCCATCCTTCTTCCTGGACCTCTGAATTCCCAGTTCCTCTACCTCCTCCCCTGGAGGATAACAAATGGAGAGTCGTGGTCAGTCCATCACACATTGTCTTTTCCACTCCTTCCTTCACATGCTCTTCCTCTGCTCCAGCATGGGTTCCCCCTGGGATCACAATTCCTGGCAGCAAACCTAGTCCAGCAGGGCCTCTTCTTTTCACAAGGTCACAGGTCTTGCCAGGAACCTCTTCCAGTGTGGGCTCTCCACAGGGTCACAGCCTCTGAGCAGGAGCTTGGATATATGCCCACCCTTCCATAGACAAGTTTTGGAGGCATCTTGTACCCAAGAGCCCATGCATGTTTAACCAACAGACCATGGTGTGGGGCCCAGGCATATCAATCCACCAGATTACAGCATGGACCCACCTCGAGATGAAAAACCACTGATGGAAGTGGATGCAACCTCAGCTGGGCTGGCCTGGCACTATCCCAGTGTGTCTCTTCTGTGACATTGTGCCAGTGAGTTCCTAGTCCGTGACCCAGCCTCAGCACAAATATTATATGGGAGAAGACAAACTCAGTGGATATCCCACAGGATCACCTGCAACATCTCCCATCCAGACACATCTTTTGTGGACTGTTGTGATGGGTTTGTGTGAAGCCACTTGTGCTTGGTAACAGGAGGAGGGGACTGCAGTGCCAGTCCCTGAAAGGAGTTTCCTAAACTCTTCCTGGCTCTAGGTTTGGACCCACCCCCAGCCTGGCCAATCTGGTGCCTCTGCTGTTACTATTTAAGAAGGGAAACTTGTAGTGCATAGAAGGAGGTGGAAGGGTGGGACAAGATGGAGGTGACTATGTGAACCCTGCAATCAGAGAAGGAGGAAAGGAAGAGGAGCAGTGCCTGATCTGAGACCTTCCTGTAGCCCACAGCAAGAACACAGGCTGTCCCCTTGCAACCTATGGAGGGCACCAGCAGCTGTGGGGAGATCCCATGCCAGAGTGGGCAACTGGGGCAGACCCTGTGCCCAAATAGGCACAGAAGAGCTGCAGTCCTGAGGACGAACACACGTTGGAGAGGCTCGTGCAGGGCTGCCTGGCATGTGAGGAGCAGAGAGGACCGGTGAGGAGCTTATCTGCCTTAAGGAGAGACAAGCAGCAGGAGCCATGGGGAAAGGATTGACTGAAACCCTCATTCCCTGCCCCCCTAAGTCATTTAAGGAGGAGGAGGTAAAAACACCAGGATCAGTGCCCTGAGCCTGGGAGAAAAGGAGGAGTGGGAGGAAGGGGGTCTGAAAGGACAGGTCATACCCTCTATCATCATCCTATTCAGTATTGATTTTGAGTGGGTATTTCTGTTTATTATGTTTTTGGTTGTTAGTGGATTAAATTCAGTTTCTTTTTCTTCCTAAACTTGAGTAGTCTTGTCTGTTTTGCCCAGGTAAGTGATAAGTGGTAAGTGAGCCCTCCCTGTCCTTAGGGAATTCCAAAGGACCTTGGTCTTTCTCTGTTCCCCATCTTGTCAGGAGGGGTAGGGACAAGCAAGCAGCTGTTTGTGGTTCTTTATTCCTGTCTGGGCCTAAACCACAAAAACTGTCAAGAGCTGCATGGGCCCTTCTTTCCGATCCTCAGCTACAGTGTCCCTCAAAGAGGTGGCATCTCTTCTGCACTGAGGAAGAGGGGAGGAGGGAACCTGGCTTCCACCGAGCTGTTGCCTTCCCCAGATGGCAGGGGATGTCACCGTCAGATGTCCTGCCTTTACATCCCATGCTTCTACTCCCATCTCCCATTATGGCTGGTAACTTAATGAACTCACAAGTTTATTTCTCTGCAGCTTTTTATTTTTTTTTCATCTGAAAACTACATGTTATGTTATTCTTATTTTTTTATGTTCTTTGTGGAGAAATCTGTACTTGCACTGTAAGATTGGGTCCATTAACAGATGGGATAAAGGTATTAATAATGATCTAATAAGTGCAGGTAAGTAAGATGATACAATCTGAAAACAATTTCTATCACATTCCTGTAGTACAGAAGTTCCCAAATAGATTACTAACATCTGGTTGGTACCAAAAACAGAGGCAACCTCCCTCTGAATTAAATCCCAAAACCACTGAAACAGCTACTAGTACTGATAATGTGTTTAAATGTTTTCCTTAGCTTAAATCTATATACAAGCACTGTTTGGAAGAAAAATGTTTTGTATTCCTGTGATTCAAGAAAAGTACTAGCAGCATGCCAGCAATTTACAATCATTCACTAAGTAAGCTCCCACAAGTATTCCACTAGAGATGAAGACTCTTGTACACTAAATTCAAAACTGCTGACACTAGTTTTGTTTCTTCCTTAGTTCATTTTTGTAAAGTCCTTACAAACTGTCCATAGTACCTTGTGGTCTACAATTCCAGGCTAAAAAGGTACTTTAGGAAACAATCATCATAAATGAAATTAAAAAATCATAATGATTACATATATCTCAAAGGCAGCAAGATATCTGTATTTCATGCCTGAATAGAGTACAGAAAAACCTGAGTAATTGATTGATCCCTGTTCCAGGAGTTCTCTTTTCTAATCAGTGTGCTGAGGTCCAGAGGCAGTGTTTTCTTGGTGCTTTTCTAGAGGCAACAAGAAGTCAGGAAAAGAACCCTATATGGCCATAGGATCAGCACAGCATGACATCAAGTTAAAAAGCTCAAGACTACAAAATAGTCACCTGAGGAAACTACAAATAGCACAAACAAGTCACACCTGCAATTACATTAATGCCAGAAATACTGTGAAATCAAGAGAAAGTTACAGAATCAATCACAAAATGGTAGGGGTTGCAAGGGACCTCTAAAGATCATCTAGTCCAACCCTCCTGCTAAAGCAAGTCCACCTAGATCAGGTCACATAGGAATGTGACCAGGCAGGTTTTGAAAACCTCCAGAGAAAGAGACTCCACACTCTCCCTGGGCAGCCTGTGCCAGGGCTCCCTTGCCCTCACAGGAAAGAAGTTTTTTTCTTATGTTTAAATGAAACTATTTGTATTCCAGATTTTGTCAATTACTCCTTGTCTTATCACTGGACACTAGAGAAAAAAAGCTTTGCCCCATCCTCTTGACTTTTTAAATATTTGTAAGTATTAATGAAACATGTCCTCAGTCTTGTCTTAACAAGCTGTTTTAACAGTCCCAGCTCCCACAGCCTTTCCTGATAACAAAGATGTTCCAGTCCCCTGATCATCTTGGTGGCCCTGCGCTGGACTCTCTCCAGCACTTCCCTGTCCCTCTTGAGCTGGGGAGCCCAGAACTAGACACAGGACTCCTGATGAGGCCTCACCAGGGCAGAGTAGAGGGGGAGAAGAACATCCCTTCACCTGCTGGCCACACTCTTCTTGACGCATCCCAGGATGCCATTGGCCTTCTTGGCCACGAGGGCACATTACTAGCTCATGTTCAAGTTTATTATCAATCAGGACTCACAGGTCTCTCTGCAGAGCTGCTCTTCAGCAGTTCAACCCCCAGCCTGTACTGGTGCATGGGGTTGTTCATTCCCAGATGCAGGACTCTGCACTTGTCCTTGTTGAACCTCCTGAGGTTCCTCTCTGCCCAACTCTCAAGCCAGTTGAGATCCCGCTGAATGGCAGCGCAGCCGTCTGGGGAATCAGCCAGTCCTCCCAGTTTGGTGTCATCAGCCAACTTGCTGAGGGTACACTCTGTCCCCTCATCCAGGTCGCTGATGAAGATGTTGAACAAGACTGGCCCCAGAACCCATCCCTGTGGAACTCCACTGGCCACAGGCCTCCAACTCAATTCTGTTCCATTGATCACCACCCTTTGGGCTCTGTCATTCAGCCAGTTCTTGATCCACCTCACCATCCACGCCACACCTCCTGAGCTTTCTGATGAGGATGTTATGGAAGAGTGTCAAAAGCCTAGCTGAATCAAGGTAGATGATATCTGCTGCTCTCCCGTCATCTAGCCAGCCAGTTATGCCATAATAGAAGGCTATCAGGTTAGTCAAACAGGATTTCCCCTTTGTGAAGCCATGTTGACTCCCTGATAGTCATCTTTTCCTTCACATGTTCAGTGATAACATTCAGGATGAATTGTTCCATCACCTTTCCAGGGATGGAGGTGAGGCTGACCAGCCTGTAGTTTCCTGGTTGTGTTTCCTGCCCTTTTTGAAGACTGGCATGACATTGGCCTTTCTCCAGTCCTCAGGCACCTTGCCAATCCTCCACGATCAATCAAAAATGATGGAGAATGGCTTAGCAATAAGATCAGCCAGCTCCCTCAGCACTCATGGGTGCATCCCATCAGGTCCCATAGATTTATGGGTGTTAAGCTTGCCCAATGGGTCTCTAACCTTCTCCTCATCTGCCAAGGGAAAGTCTTCTGTTCTCCAGACTATCCTACTACACTCCAGTGACTGGGCTTCCCAAGGACTGGCCTTGGCAGTGAAGATTGAAGCAAATACAGTCATTCCGTCTTTTCTGCATCATCTGTCACCAGGACACCCTCCTTGTTCATCAGCAGGTTCACATTCTCCCTAATCTTCTTTTACTACTGATGTATTTGAAAAAGCCTTTCTTGTTTTCTTTACTTCCTTTGACAAGTTTAATTCCAAAAGGGTTTTGGCCTTCCTGGTTTCATCTCTGCATACTCTTCCCAAGAAACCAGGCCCTTTTTTCACCTTACATAGATTTCTTTCTTCTCCTTGAGTCCTTCCAGTATTTCTTTCTTTTCATCTATGGAGGCATCTTGCCTCCCTTTCCTGATTTTCTGTTTCTGGGGACACACCGTTCCTGGGTTTGGAGGAAGTGGCACTTCAAGATTGACCAGCTTTCTTGGGCACTCCTACCATCTAGAATGCTATCCCATGAGATTCTTCCAAGCAGGTCTTTAAAGAGGCCAAAATCAGCTAGTCTGAAGTCCAGGGTTGCAACGCAGCTTGGTGTCCTGCTTCTTTCACACAGGATCTTGAATTCCACTATCTCCTGGTCACAAACATGATCATGTAACATTTTGCATGAACCTTCATGAAATCAGTTCTTAATATTCATAGTATGCAAACACCCTCTAAATAAACATATCAAACCAATGTGTCCGGGGTACCTCTTATCTCTGTTTCAATATGGAAGTGCTTCTGGAAGCTTTGGCCTTGTAAGAGCATTGAGTTTTGTTTTCTTTAAATATATTGACACATACAATCAAGCAGTCTGACATTCAGCATCCAGATCACACAACTACGTGACATAAGCAACCTCCTAAATGCAGTTACTAGTTTCAGGTGGCTCTTGTATTCAGTTTCATGCATCTTCTTTTGCAGTCAAGGACCCCTAGAAATACTACTGCAAGTTATAGTGTCAATAACTATTGCAAACATGCTTCTACGAGCTACCAGTGAGTGTCAAACATTCAGCTGTCCTGTCCCCCTGTCAGCCTAGAGACACCATGACCCCTTACCAGAAGACAGTAAGGTCCTTGTTTATTCACCTCCACAGTTGCACTGACTTAGCTCTAGCTTACACTCCAGTGAAAGGTTCCACTTCACAAACAAGCCCTCAAATGCTTCGGCTATTCTGACCTCCTGCCCTTCCAGAGTTCTTGATAAGATCAGCAACTTGACTAATTTTAAACAAAGACAGAGTACTTTTCTCTATCTTTTAAATGTATCAAACATCCCATCTGTGCTGAGGCTTGCTGTCCATTATTATTCTGTTGCAAACACTTCTGTTCTTCTAAGAATCCACTTCATCTTTACTGGACACACTCTGATGACCCTTGCATGCTTTTGTGAAAACACTGTTGCATCTTTTTCTCTAATCACCAAGTATAGTATCAATTCATCTTTGCTACAGTATAAAAATGTTCAGTCACTGTTTTTTGTGGACTCCAGTTTTATATTGCCCATGCATTCATTCTGCCCTGGTCTCACTTATTTTAGTTTTTAACCTTTAATAGTTGAAGCAGTACAAATATTCTACAGCATCCATTCCCACAGAGAACTAAGCATCAACCATAAAAGTAATTTTCTAGCCAACTGTAACTACTGTCCGGAGCAAAAACTCATCTATGGATTTTAAGTGAAATGTGCTTTGTGTAGCATAATTTTAATTATATTTATTATACAGACAATGAAAATTTATGTCATTCCAGATTAATTCTCACAATGAAAAGTAAGTTACTTTTAATTTTGAAGCCCATGCACAGTCAAAAAATAAACTGAAAGGATTTGTAGCAAGCAAGCAACAAACCTGACAAAATTTGCAGAAGAAAACTAGGGAAATCACTTTAGCTTATGTTCCAACATGCACAAAGACAAAGGAAACCAGCAAAAACTGTTTGCTGTCCTGGATAGACTGGAAACTAGACTTCTCTACACCAAGAAAATGGGTGAAAAAGCACCGAGACAGTACCATAGCCATCTGCCCTGCATGGTTGCATCTCAAATCTGTGCCAGAGAAATAGTCTCCAGTCATCCTGGAAACAGCAAGGGTCACTGGAAGACTGAAAACTGAAGATAATCTTGGAATTCTTAGTGTTTCGGAGTCTCCCACAAAGTTTTCATAGACTGCAAATATAGCCTTGGACAGCCACAGATGGAAGCAGTCATTCATTGGGTGTTTCACATTGTTGTGGAGTAAGTCACTATTAGTAACCAAAGCACTGAGTACTAAAAGATACTGTTACATCGACAGCTCTTGGCACTCTCCAGCTGGAACTGGTATTTGTTGCTCTGAGCAAGAAACATATCCTGCAACAACCACAGTTCCAAAGAGCTCATCACCCAGAGGAACAAGAGAGATTCATCAAGGAGAAACAGAGTCGTGGATGAATTTCACAGTTTACTCATGGGGAAATGGGATGTTTCTACCAGAATCAAGAAAGGAAACCTTTTGCGTTATCAAAATATTTACCACTGTCCCTTCCTCCCAGCATTCAATGTATTGAACAAAAAGGCTCATCCCTACCTATTTCATTCTGTCCAACAAGCACTTCCTGTTGTTACAGTATTAAGCAGTATATAAGGAAAAAGGCTCCCACATATCACACTATAAGGCTCATTGACTGGTTTGAGTTGCTCATTTTTCCACATCTTTCACACCCTTAATGAATTTAAATGACAAGGAACACTTAAAAGAAAATCAGAGGCAGCAGAAGCAGTTATGAAGCACCACCTCCCTCCTCAGGCCTGATCCAATACCTGCTGAAACATCTAGGAGTCTCGTTCATGATGTGCAGAGAAAACAAAGGCATTCAGGTGTTCTTCTTTGTTTCTCAGTTTGCTTCATTGCCCACACTCACACCGAATTGCTGAAAGCCCATGTTGTGAAGCACATACACAATTCTGACCCTCCCAGAAAAACCTGGCCACAAAGCCACCTTTCATACAGGTGAGGATCTCACTGTCTGTATCAGTGGGCCCTGACATATTGCTCTTGGTTAGGCCCAGTCTGGACAGTACAGTTCTGGCCCTCTTTCCTTCTATTTTGCACTTGGAATACTGCTTTCAAAGTCTACTTTAGTTTCTATACACTCTTCTCCATCTCCTCCTGTCATTGACTCCTCATCTCTCACGGAAAATTAATCAAAACTCAATTTGGTCAATACAAAAACCTTAAACTAGTCAATATGAAGAAGTTCAGATGAAAACATGGCTTGACAGGACGATTCACTGCAGGTTGGTCCTGGCTCTCATCTCTCCAGAGAATCTTGGCCCCCATCATAGCCATGGGCACTTGCAGGAGGCATGAGCTGTCCTGGCAAAAAAGTCTTGCTGCACAGATGCTGTAAATGCAGTGCTACCCAGTAAATGCACATACATTGAGCATATGCAGACAAGCTCCAAATGGCTCAACTGGCTGTAGAGCGCAATCTGTTTACCCATCTGAAAAAGGTTGTTCCATACAGGCCTTCTTTAAGCAAAGGGGCCTTTGTGAAATTAGAATCAGACATAAAGGGCTTAAAGAACTTAAGAGGATCACTGAAAGGGATCCATGTAAGAAAAGTGGTATTTTGATTTTTTTGCTTCCACGCATTCCCAACAGAATTTCACATCTCAAGGATTACAGTAGCTAAAATGTAGCAAAATCTAAATATGTAACTGAAATCTTCTTTCCTCTCTATTTGTTCTTCTCATTAGAAACAAAATGAGGGAAACAGATGAAAATTATAAGGTACTCAACATGCACAATTTAATTGTTCTGAATTCTGTCAAAATGAGGGGGACAGAAGGGCATCCATGTTTTGCTGTCACAGGACAGACAACTAGAACCCAGACTGCAACTGTAGAAATGGAGGGATCTGTATACGGAGAGAATTGTATAATAACTTGCAGCTTATAAGGAGCTAAAACACAAAAGTACTTTATCTTACGATGTGGGATGAGAAAAAAAAAAAGAAAGAACAAGCTTGGATAGAAGAGGAATAAATGTTAGCTACTAGCACCCTAAAATAAATGCCAAGTATCCAAATCAACCATAAAATACGTTGCACATGACTAGTTTCTGTAAAGATCAATAAAATACTTCTATCTGGCAACTCCAACTCAATACTGTCATCTCAAGATTTTATCATTGCTATTTCTAAACTCAACTAAAGCTTTCAAGGCTTCCTGCTTTACTAGAACACACACACGATAATAAAAGTAATTAAAAATCCAATAAGGTTTACATTTCCTCTAAACCATTGCAGACCTCTTACATAATAAATGAAACTCTGAAATCATAGAACCATAGAAACATAGAATCATTATGGTTAGAAAAGACCTTTAAGATCATTGAGTCCAACCACTAACCTAACACTGCCAAGCCCATCACTAAACTAAGCCATATCCCCACATCTATGAGTCTTTTGAATATCTCTAGGGATGGTGACTCTATCACCTCCCGGGGCAGCCCCTTCCAACACTTAATAACCCTTTTGGTAAAAAAGTTCTTCCCAGTCTCTAATCTAAACTTCCCCTGGTACAACTTGAACCCATTTCCTCATGTCCTATCATTCATTATGGAAGAGAAGAAAGTGACTCTCACTTGACTACAATCTCCTTTCAGGCAGCTGTAGAGAGTGATCACATCTCCCCTCAACCTTCTCTTCTCCAGGTTAAATAGCCTCAGCTCCCTTAGCCTATCCTCATCAGACTTGTTCTCCAGACCCTTCACCAGCTTTGTTGCCCATCTCTGGACACACTCCAGTAGCAAAATGTCCTTCTTGTACTGAGGGGCCCAGAACTGAACATACTTTTTGAGGTGCAGCCTCACCAGTGCTGAGTACAGGGGAACAATCGCTTCCATGGTTCCACTGGCCACACTATTTCTGATACAAGCCAGGGTGCCATTGACCTTCCTGGCCACACTGCTGGCTCATGTTCATCTGGCCGTTCATTAACAACTCCAGGTCCTTTTCTGCCAGACAGCTTTCCAGCCACTCTGCCCCAAGCCTGTAGCGTTGCCTGGGGTTGTTGTGGCCCAAGCGCAGGACCTGGTACTTGGCCCTGTTAAACCTCATGTGATTGGCCATGGCCCAGCCATCCAGCCTGTCCAAGGCCCTCTGAAGAGCCTTCCTGCCCTCAAGCAGCTCTATGCACCCCACCCAGCTTAGTGTCATCAGTAAATTTACTGAGGTTGCACTCAATACCCTCATCCAGGTCATTGATAAAGATGTTAAACAAAACAGGCCCCAGCACTGAGCCATTGGTAACTGGCTGCCAACTGGATTTAACTCCATTCTCCAAGACTCTCTGGGCCTTAGACATCCAGACAGTTTTTCACCCATCTCAGAGTAAGTCCATCCAAACCATGGGCAATTGGCTTCTAGAGCAGGATCACCTCAAGTCCTACAACCCTGTGCAAATTCTGTAGCAGCTGAACAAGAAATTATTTGATTCCCATTTTCCTCCTTTGCTCCTTCTCTCTTTCACTCTCTCTCCCTTCCCTAAACAGAAGGAACAGAAAAGCATAGTGTTTTTTATTACAAAATAGTGGAAACATTTGAAGAGCCTTAGAATGCTCCCAGAATCACTAGAGCTGTCACACAGCAGTAGTCTCCAACCTTTTTTTGAGGACATAAAAAGTAAATTAGGTTTTGAGCACACATTTCCTATATATTTGTATTTATTTATAAATTATGTACATGTCACACTGTACTAATATTATGCACACTGTAAAACATACACAAAAGTAGATACTAAAAAAAACCCATGAGAATGATGAAAAAACCACCACTACAGCAGCTTCAGAGCACTATGTCTCAGGAGTTTTGTTACTGAGTCCGGTAGAAAGAAAGTAGTTGGTCTAAAGCTATTGCAATACAGTAAGATATAGTTTTATTCCTCACTATAATCTATAAACTGTGATCAGTCAAGGTGTTGAACATCAGGCAATGGATCTGTGCCACTTTTTAAACCTCACTTATGAATAAAGATTTTCCATTGGATCAAGTTCTTCCACACTAACAAAACTGAACAACCCCTCTCCCACTGAGTATTTCTGCTTCTGGAGTTAATGCCAGCTAATTTACTAACAATATACTACGCTTTGATTTAGAATAAACTACTAGATCATTGTCTGCATCCTTCTATTCATGGATATCTTCAAAGAGCACAAGCTACAAAAGGATGCAGAGTTCACCGAATAGGCTTTACAGTATTTACCTCCTTACTGCTGAGATCTTTCCTTTCACCATTGTGGCTTTTGTTTATATTGAAAAATATTTGGGGAAAGGAGGTGTATTTTAAATAACTTTTCAAATAAAGGAAGTTTTTTTTTCCTCTTACAAAGCAAATAAGCTTTAATAGTGACTATCTTTTCTACGACACTTCTATGAACACTGTACTGAATCTGGCAAAGTTACAGGACTGCAACAAACACAGTGTACTCAAAAGCTGCTGGTCTTGGAGCACACAGAAGCAACCTCCACCTACTCAAACACTATTTTGTGCTCTCTCATTTATAATGGTAGTTTAAAGATGTTTAGCACTTAACAATACATAATAAAGACAAAGGCTTAGAGCCTCAAGGAGTTTACACACCTTTAATCTCCCAGTTCCACAACTGCCACTATGTGGCTGGGCTGGCACAAAGCAGAAGCAAATGAAGCCTGTGCATTAATTGCTATGCAAATGAAATTAGTGGGTCACAGCTTCAAAACAGATCAAGGGAGGCTGTAAAAGCATGGAATATTTTTGCACAGGGTGCTGGAGAAGATAAAAGCTTGTGCCTTGAAGCTCTCTAAAGTTTACTCTCTGTCCAGTTTGAGGTAGACCTAAAAAACAACTCAAAGGAGAGTCTGCACTCCAGTGAAGGTGAAGAACTCTGCCCCTCAACACTCCTCTTAATCCAGGAAACCATAACCCTACTACCAAAACCACTGTTGACTTTTTCAGTCACTGTTGACTCCCTGAAAGCTGTTCATAGCCATTCTCCCTCTTGTAACTGTAAATACCATGATTTACTCCTCCCACCTAATACAGAGCAAAGAAACTGCATACAGACAAAGCTAAAACACTTGCACATATAGGCACATTTTGCCCTGATCACCGGCTATAGAGCTACCTAGGCAAAACGTACTTGCTTACATCTATGCTTCACCTTTCTAACCATTCAAAAGAGCCCTTCAGTTTCACAAATATAGAAGAAAATGATCATTCTTTGCTTCCTCAGTTAGGTCTTTTGCTTCTTTCTGATCTGCCCTCTCTTGCTAGAAAGGATTGTTTTGCTTTCCCTTTTCTGTGTCCCTTGTTTCAAAACACTGCAGAACTCCTTGCTAGGTAACTGTTCCTCACTATCAAGTTCCCAGTTAGGTGATCTGGCACTCAGTGACAATATAATCTGGGGGTTTATTATGAGCAGGCTCTGCTCTATTAGCTGTGTCCTTATGATCAGATCTGTCATGAAAGGATATACAATTTATGTAATATCAGGAAATACACACACTATGAACTTCCTGAAAACTCCACACCCGTTATGGTCATTCAAACATCAATTTCCGGTCATAAGTACATATCCTTATATTAACTGGGATATCAGGATAACACTTAAATAGATAATACTAGTTTTCTCTTCCTCAAAAGCATAGAAGCCTTTCTCAATATAGAGTCATTATATCTGGACAGATTTCCTGTTTGTTGTTTAAAAGTCATTGTTAAAACACAGATGATAATGCAACTGGTAAAACGCTGATCTGACTTAATCACATTGACCCAAACTTGCTAGAGAAAAAAGCTGAGACATCTGAGACAATAAATTTAGAACCTATATTTCACAATATATCAGTATTGCAGCTACATTTTCACATTATTTTGTCCTAATAGCACAGAATACATTTGTTTTCTGTTGCTTTAAAGAAAAAAAAACAAAAACATTTACATGTTGACCAGACAATCTGAAAGCAAACACATTTTCCAAGTCTGCATATTCTCTATCCACAACCAAGGCTGCTGACATACCAATACCTCAGCACACAAGGTGAACAGACAAAGGAAAACATTAAATATATAGTAATACAGTTTAATCACAAGGTTGCAGTCTTTTAAACCTATCTTATGAATATATATCTATCTACATGCACCCTAAATACATTCTTTTTTTTCTTTTACCCGTAGGTGCATTAATAGGGAAGATAGGAAAATTTTTCTCTGTTGCCAATGAAGCTAAATCTACACAGCAATATACTCTGTGCATAGAACACCAAAAATAAGAGTTAAAAGAAACCCTTGCTTGCAAGAGATTTGCCCCATTTTTAATACCATGAGCCTACTAAACATAAATCATATTTTTCTTTGCCTACAATTGTTGCTTTTTCACTTAATGTAAAATCAAGTCACGTGTGTATCATAAAATGACACAACTCATTTAGAGGATTTGGCTTCGTATGTGAAAACCTCTAGCAGTAAATGCCCTGATACCTACACCTCTCCATGAAACTGCACAAGTAATACACTTATAAACAGGTAAGACAAACTATTGCAGAATATAAAAATTAACTTGTATACTTACTGTAACCTGGGAAGCATCCATGAATTGTAGGCCAAAGTAATCAGTTTCCACAAGGTCCAAATGATATACAATCTGGTCAAACAATTCCTGTCCCTTTGCATTTTTCTGTAACACAAAAGAAAGTGGGGTTTTTTTTGGTTTTTTTTTTTTTGGTTTTTTTTTTTGTTGGGTGGGTATGGGTTGGTTTGTTTAGGTGTGTTTCAACATTCAAAAAAGGGATAGGGGATGCACAATAGAAAATAACATCTATACAGTAATTCTATTTATTCTAAGGAATTGTATTGATATTTTTATAATTTCTCCAAGAAAGGCACAATGACATGTTGTTTCTGTCTGCAGCTATTCCAAAAGCATCAGACTTCAATCTGAAAGAAAAATTGCCAAGTTCACTGTAACTCAAACTGTAGGAGAGAAAGGCTTATGTCATATAAGTGTTCTAAGTCACAGAGCCAATATTTAAAACCCCAGGAAGTCAAATTCTCCAGGAAGACCTTGCTTGACACACTGCTTGAAATCTACTGGCTCAATCAAATATCAACTGCAGTCATGCAGTGCCACACCACTAGTCAAGCTGCAAAGTAAATTCCAGACAGCTGGAACACATGAAGAGCACTGTGAGGAAAAATTATTGAAAGATTCTTATCAAATTCCATTATGTTGCTATTTCCAATCACATTTACAGCCTTTCAATGGCAAGACAACAACAACAAAAAAACCCACGGTGCTATAATTCTTACTTAATAACCCTAATTCTTACCCTTACTACCTCTTACACTTGAAACAGATAGGCATAGAAACAAAACTAATACCAGTCATGAGAGCTCTAAGTACTAGTAGAAAAGTTATCTGATCTTGAAGTTATTCTGCAGTGGACTGTGTACTTGTTCTGAGGTCAAGCCAAGAATTTAGATACGCAGTGCTTCAATTCTCAAACATTAGAAGCAGTAAAGTTTGGAGGTTACAGGTGTGTAGTAGGAAGAGGGAGTAACAAAACAACTTTTCATGCAGACTCTGTTGTGTCACTTCAGGAAGGAAGTTTTCAAGTTTGAGAAAAAAAACTCAAACTCTTGGCTAATGGTCATAAACCTCAGTAAGATGCTGAAGCTACAAGCTATACTTTATACAGGAAGGTGCAGATCTGGAATCCTTTTTGTGCCTGCCGTCCCTTACAAATCTTTGAGGATTTAATTTTTATTTTTGAAATCTCTAACATAGTAGACATTCCTGCTTTATCCCCAAATGTAGCCAAATTCACTGATATCAAATGAAGGAGAGCTAATAGCAGTCAGTTCCTCTAGTCTGTCCTTCTGCACAAAAGCAGAATCAATCCTAACATGCTGAACTCCTGTCCAGGATGCCAAGCTAAAACAAGCATTAAATTATCATAACAAGATACTACTTTATAATTGCTTTTTAAAGCAGTACACTGCTAAGAAACCATCATCTTTAGATGTATGATAATTTCTATAAACCAAACAAAAAGCTTTCTAAAAACTCTCCAGAACATATTTTCTCATATGCAGTAAATTTAGCAGTTGTTAAAAGAAGTCAAACTGAAGCATAGCATAATTTAAACTGATTCTGCTCAAATGAGGGAGGAGAAAACTCTTCAAAGCAATAAAGAAGAAACAGCAAGACACAAGGAATTAATAAAACAAGGAAAAACTGATTTGATGCCCTATGATCACTCTGTTCCTGGTTGCTTGCTTTATGGCATTAGCTACCAGTGTGTTTATCTTTGACTGCCACACACCCAACAGAAATTGGAAAGGGCACACTCCACCTTCTGTATCCAAAGAGTAGTTAATGTTCAACATGTGTTACACGGAGAATAGCTCTGCACTGCACGGCTAGACCATAAAATGCAGTATTACATACATAACTTACAGGAGATTATAACATTTAACTTGTCACTAAATGAGTTTTCCCAGTAACTCGTAACTCTTAGATGATAAAGCTGCTGCAGCGAACAAAGTGCTGACAAAAAATTTTCTTTGAGATATTACACTGAAGGGGGAAGATAAAAGTGATCGACTCCTTTCCTCTGACTCTTCACTGCCTGACAATCTAGGAAACCAGACTGAGGACGGATAAATTGGTAGCTGTGTGTTGCATGAAATGAATAGTATACACAAAACTGTGGGTTTTTTTCCTCAGGAATTACATAGGCATAAAAGCGGTCAATAACTGAAAAAATGGCCCTATTATGAGAAACTCCTGATTTTCATGGTCTTTTGCTCCTCCTCTCCTAGATAATACAGAAGCCAAAAAAAATGCTTCCTCTTCCACATAAAGAATATGAAAATTCCTTCATACAACAAAATTTTCATACTAGATCTATTCAGGCAGAAGTTTGCAAATCATGCTTTCTCTGTAGACTTCTGACATGTATATTTCTTAAAGATACATCTAAAAACTCCATCTTTAAACTAAAAATATTTTACAGTCCTACTTTGCTAGACAGATAGTTAAAAATCATCAGATATAGAAGACCAGTATAACTTATATCTCAAAAAAGGAAGTATAGGGCAACAGACAATATAGGTATACTATTATACACAGTTACTACTCTGTTTTTATGAAAGACTACATACAATTGGAAACAGTAATGTAAGGAAAGCTGCAAAACCTTGTCTATTTCTGTGGTTTGGAGTTGAGTTTTTTTAGCCTGGGCTTTTTTTTTTTTTTTTTTAATGAAAAAAAACCCCCAAACCCAAAACAATTAACCTATTCTCAGTTTCTGGTACAGCATTCTGTGGAACCCAGGAGAACTTACATGAAACCTCACAGGCAAACACAGAGGGAGTAGCATTTTAAATGTCCAGCTTACAAACAAAACTACAGCCTCAACCCAAGGTAAAACTGAACTAGCATGAAGTAATCATTTGTGTTGCCTTTTGCCTCTCTGTTCTCAAAGAAACATAGAAACATGGAAGTACACTTGAAGTTGGGGAATCTCTATGAAAAGAAGAAACAAGAAGAAACGTTTTTTCTTAAGTCATGCCTGACAGTCATGCCAGTCTCCTCCACTCTGTATCTTGGAAATCCTTCTCAAATAAATCTCTCATCTTATATTCTTTGAGACTATGTAAAATGCCATTAAAGAAAATACTTATATTTAATGAGGACTTATTGCTGGGTCCTCCTACAAGAACTCAAATCAGCTCGGATATAAGGTACCTTGAAGAGCCACAGTGACAGCTGCATGGCCCATATTTCAAGGAAGCCAAATTTTTAGCTGCTAAAGGCTTCTAATCTCAGGGAATCTATGGATATTCTTGTCAGATAAAACCTAACAAAACAAAGATTAACTTCTCTAATTAGAAACTCTTCCAGACTTGACATGCGAATAGGCAAAAGGTTTTAACTTGCTTTTAGTGGGCATGAAGGAAAGGGCAAATTGATCAGCCAGGGACATTTTACACTAACTGGCTCTGTCTAAACAGGCTGATCAGTGTTGATTTTAGTTGTTCTGGAGTTGTTTGAGAGGTTTTTGCCAAAGGACATGAAAAGGGAACACACAAGCCAGAAAAGTCTCATTTTAGTGCAGATACAGTGTAAGAAAGCCATTGAATGCTCTCAGTGCACACACAGGAAAGCTGGAGAGCTTCTGCACACACCTTCCCCAAACCAAAGTGCAGTATGCAGCAACCAAGTGAATTATATGAACCCAGGTGGAGTGGCTGAAATAGCTGAGTCATAGTAGAGATCTCAGGTTACAGCATTACAAACGAACTATTAACAGATTACAGAAATAGCTCGAGTTGTGTTGGGAAAACAACCTGTCAAATAGGCCAGGAGGTACACGAAATAGCCCTCAAGTTGACAAAATGTTAACAGCAAAAAAGAAAATAAATTACTACCAAGAAAAAACTCAAAGTCAATTAGCTATAACGTGTCCCAAATTTAACAGTCAGTAGTATCATAAATTAGTATGTAGGGTAGATTTAGTTCCTTTTTTTAAAGAAAGCAGGGGATTATGTATTTTGCAGAGTGGGTCGCTATGATCTCATGGACACAAGCACCAGTTTTTAGCTTCTAGAAATTAATAAGGCAACATTTCTAGCTGGCAATTCTCTGCTCCACAGCCCTGACATTGCTCTGCTCTGACAGCATCAGCATTGCCTCTCCTTGGCATCTCCTAGAACAGGTTAGCTCATTATGTTCTGCTCAATGCTCTTAAACTTGAACTGTTAAGCAATTTTTTCAAACTTAGAACTAAGGCTTTCTCTGCTGGCCAGATTGCTTAGTAGCAAAAATTTGCTTTGCCTTTTAGCCGTCACTGGCAATGTTGTTTCCCAGCGTTTCAGACATACTTACAGGCTAAACATACATAAAGCCATCTGGGCTTCTAACTAGCCTTGACTCTTCATGGTCATTACCATCTGTCTTTTGTTGTGCTTTCCTCTAGGTAGTCAAGCCCTCAGTTTCTCTAACATATTCACCTGTACTAAAAGAAAGCAGTTTCTGCATACCTTTAAGCACGAAAATACAATCCTTTCATTATTCTTATGAATCTGGTCATTAGGTCTCTTGGGAAGAGGATGGAACAGACATCACCCTCTGCACCCTCTAAGCTTGGTCACTGGTAGCTATGTGACCACAGTAAAGCTCTCCTTTGGACCATGACTCTTGGAGGCACATCAGAGCTACCAGTTAACTAAAAAGAGCTGGTTTTACACAGCACAGTTACTGTGATGTCTGCTTCAGCCAAGTACACAGTAGAGGCTGTGGCTGGCTTGCAAAAGCTGCACCAAAAACCACGCTATCAATCCCAGCAATGCTGGTAACAGGTAGTATTGTCAGTGATGGTAACATACTTTCAAGCTTCGGTTTCTGTACTGCCATCCAGAGATGCAGAGGACATGTTGCTCTCCATAAACTAGGCATGACTTAGATGACTGTCCCTTCCTCCTCCCAGGGGACCAAATGCACAAGTTAATAAGGACAGAGTTGTTTATGTGCTTGAAATTATGCACATATTGCTTTCTCTCAATACACAATAAATTCAGTATTAATTCTGAAAGAAAAGCAAGTTATTTCTACATATCATACTTTCACGAGGCTCGCTTACTTGATTAAGCTATATGAAGATGTGAGGTTGTTTTCTTACCAGTCAACCACTTACTCAAGTTTTCAGTTCTGGCTCCAAGTTAACTTGAAAAAATGACACCGTTCAAACAACCATTAAGCCTCTTACCCTGTCATAGCAGTAACAGCACCATTGCTTCTGAGCCTGCTGCCGCATGCAAATTACGTTTAAATGTAGTATGGACCATAGAAACCAGCAGCATTCCTGAACGTGCCCAGAAGAAAATGCAACTGATGATGCATGTGAACTTTCAGCTAAAGGGAACAAAATTCATTCTAACTTTCTCCAGAAATTAGATAAAACAAGAGCTGAAAGTGCTTTAACCTCCCTCCCCCCAAAAAAACCAACCCCACAGATCCCCAAATGCATACAGACACCAACAAAACTACAGCCATTCATCAGAAGCAAAACATTCCCTAAATGGCATTTACTTTTTCTAACCTTGAAAGCACATTTTGCTCCCAGTCATTTTTGTCAAGGCCCCAAACTAAAATTATTTCCTAAGCAAAAGCAGTTTAAGAACCCTTAAAAAAAATTACAAAAGCCACCCCAACCAATAAACCAAGTCACTTCCTTCAAATTACTCTCAAAACCTATGATAAAACTAGAACCCTCAAAAACTAGGATGTTTGCAAGTCACATCCCATCAAGGGGATAGGTGCAACCTCAAATAAAAAAACAGCACACTACCATTTAAGTACATTCTCTGTGCAGGTAGATTGGCCCATAACAGTGCAAGTGAGTTGGTTTTCTGTAACTAAGATGCCAATAAGCATCTGCAGACACATATTAAGAAAAAAAAATCCCTAAACAGTGTGTATAGTAAACTTCACTATTTCTGCACAGCAGCATTCCTCAACAGCACTCAAACTCTTGTCTCTCCACCAACTATCGACAAGAAGAATTAGTGTAACTCCCTGCTAAAGAAGACAGATACAGAAATTATTGACTGTAAAAGATAAGTAGCATCTCTGCTCCTTTTCACAGGACAGCAAGGAATGAAGGTAGAAAGTCTATAAAACTGGCATGGAGGAGACACTTGAACAAGAAGAAATAAACAGATGACCAGATTTTGTATGTATCAGGCAAGGCACTACATAAACCCAAATGGCACTGGGGTTCTAGTTAGATCACTATACCTTTAGTATGTGTTAGCATGACATTGGCCACGTCTCTTGTATCAGCCCAAGCTTTCTACCTCTATGTAAGGGCAGTCACTTCTGAACAAGTTATTCATGAAGTACAAACACACTGAAGGGGATCAAGGATTGGAACAGCAGCACAGCACTGTAGAGAATATACAGAAAACATAGCAGACAGGGAATTACCTTACATGCAGAACAATCACTAGAGAGACTCAAACCATGCCAAGTAACGAGTAGAAAGATGTCGTTATGTGCAGTAACATTTAAAAGACAAGAGATTTAAGAAAGTCAGGTGAGATTTGAAGGGTGAGTATAGGGCTTTCTTTGTGAGTTCACAGCGTGGCATCCAGTCACTTCCTTTCCTCGCCTCTGAAATATATTCTCTGCCTCTTCCTCAAGTAGGCATGTACAAAAACAAGTGGACAAGCTTTTTAAAACAATCTGCATAATCCCAACTTTTTCTGAAAGATGTTTTTTTCACAGTTTTCAACATACCCACTTTCACTAGCTCAGCTTTACAGTACAACCCTTCAAAAACTCACTATAGTAGCACATCTAAAGCCTCCTCGGAAGTCCATTTTTCTGGTGAAAAAAGCAGCATGGAACTATCACATCAAGACTTACATGACAGGATATTTTTACCAATTGCTTTTTTCCCCAGGCTGAGTATAGCTGGTTCCAGTCATCTCCACAATGGACCCACTAGCAGCTGATGGGAAGGCAGCTGGTACAGAAGTTGCAAGTGAAGGACTGGATTTGAGCATGGCAAGGAGCTGTCTTTATCTTGATCCCTAAGCTTTCTTTCTCCTGTTTTTCTCCATATTTTCTTTCCCTATCCTGCAGATTGAGGGACTGAATGAGGGGCTGGGTGGGAGCCTGGCTGTTGGCTAAAGCTAACGCACAGCACTGGAGAAACCTTTATGCTGGACAGTTTTAGAGTAATCATTTAAAGGGCATGTTGCCTTTCAACAGCCTTCAACTTCTCCAAAAGCTACATGAAGGTCAAGCAGATACTACTGTGATGGGTGCCCAGTAAGTGCAATTACTATTGGCAACATTAGTACCACCACTGACATATTTATTTTATTGGACTCAGATAAAGGTGAGAGTCACTCTTTACTGTCCCCATCACCTACATGTACTACTGGCAACACAGACCTCTTCCAAGAGAGAAGCACTGCCAACACTGGTAAATAGGATCCTTAGGCAATAGATAAAAAGTACCATACAGAACAAAGTAGTAAAAAAATCCTTACTTGTAACTTTACGTTCTGGAAGTGAGGCCGGATTCTCATTATTTCAGATACAGACAGGTTACTCCACCCCATTTCCATACTCACAGACAAGATTAAAAAAAATGGTTATTTATATGTAAAGAAGATTCTTTTCCACCCCTAGACTGCCAGCTCCCTCTCCTGACCTGCTAGAAATACTACATGCCTCTCAGGTTCAAGCATACAACTGAGAAAAAGCAAAGTAGATAGTATGAAGAGAACAAAAACATATTATGAGACTTCTTAACCTATATGATCTCACTCAAAACATAATTTACAGTTCCGCATGCCCAAAAGAAGAAGAAGAACTTGATAAAGCTAAGCTATAGGTGTGAAGTGGTAGTCACATCCAAGACATGATACCATCAAACATATGATACATAATGTTAGGATTCCCTGGTGTGACTTGCCTGTTGCCCTCCTGTGAAAACCACAGCAGGATATAGGTGTCACTATGCTGGAGAGCTAGAGAAGATTCTAGGTAATGAGTTTAAATTGGATGTGAAAAATAACAGAGAACACCAGCATAAGCTAAGTTAACCTAAAAGCAAACAAGAAGGAAGAGGCAAACACTGTCAGAAGAGAACTCCAGGAGAGTTTAGCAAAGATTCTTTCTTTCTTATGCTAATGACAGTACCAAAATTTCAGAAGACATCTTTGCTTTCTTATATATCTGCATCTGAGTGCTGCACAAGTAGAAATGGTTTTAAACAGATGCAACTGTACAAACAGAATTTCCACATGGACATGGGTCTTTCATATAAATTCTATATGTCTGTGTGCCTGACAACTCCTTCCAATTTTTTAACTTGTTTTAAAATAGGACACTTGTGTCTGTCTACAATAAAACCATTTAATGATATGGCTCTACTGGCAACCTTCCTCTAGCACAGACATAGCTAAGATCAGAAGTAACACCCAGTCAGACACATGCAATGCAAGACAGAAGTACCTCATATAAAGGAAGCCTTCGGGGTCCCTGCTATCCCAACCAGCGAAGTCACAGGTTCTGTTTCTGACTCCACCCAAGCAGCTTGTCAGTGCAGTGGTACAGCTATATAACCAGTAAAGAATTGCCTACAGCGGGAAGTTACGTCAGTAAAATATCACTACAGACTTAAGCTAGTAGTGCTTTCAAATTCCCTCCCTACATGAATACTCACACATAAGCCACGCTGTACAGCCTGGTACAGAGTCTGTTGTACCCAAAGCTGTTCCTTGAATGCTGGCTACTGGGGCAAGGAGGCGGTCACAAAGTTGTGTTGTGGCTGGGAGGCAAAACCCAGAAGTGCTGCTCTAAGAACTGGTATTGAGTGTATAGAACAAGAACTGCCTCTTCCCCCCCTACCGCTAACCTCTTAAAGTAAAAGAGTGTATATCCCTTTAGAAATATCATATTATGTATGCTGCAGGAATTTACTTTTATCTATGTCCAGTTAAGACTAAAAGTTCTATAGAACCACTTCTCTCCTCCAGCATATTATTGAGTACTGTTTATGTTCACATCATTGACATTCAATTGTTTCTATGTCTGGTTTTAATTTATACGTATTATCTGTGGCAATTTTGAAAGCAGAACGTTAGCATTAACTACCTATTTGCTTATTTGGCACAAAGTCTTATAAAGTGCTAAACTTTCCACATGAATCATATTAATTATTCATTAATCTGACAGTTATAGACAGTAAAAGAAGTTCAAAGATGTGCAATATAGAAGCAATGGCCACAAAGGGAGTTTAGAACCTGAGGACAAAGATCTAAGTTGGTCCTTCCTCAGAAGCTCTATGAATTTAAAATGAAAATACGAACTCTTTTAGAAGTTACCTATGAATTCAGACAGTCAACAGACTTCAGTACTCTTCACTCTTTCTTCTTGCATACACTAAAGTCACAGGACCTCTCCAAAGAATCAACTCCAATTTCTTGCATCTCTCTGAAGAGAAATAGAAATCCAGAGGTTCAGAAGAGGCAGTAAAATCTCTTAAACTGCATGTTTATAATCAGCAGTTTAAAAAACAGAGAAATACCAGAAAAGTTTGCTACTAAAATATTTTATTTAGTGGGCAGCCAGGAAGACATAATTATTTTTGAACATACACATAATTAGTCAATTAAGGAAGATCACTACAAATTATATTTTTTAGCAACATAAAAGATGCCATAGGAAAAGCCATGTGGTTTTCATAAAGAAACCTCACTAGTATATTTTTTTAAAGTTAGAATAAACAGTAGCTCATGTTACAGAAATAATTTCTCTGAGGTGTTACCACTGCTCAGTGAAGACACACTAATGCCAGACTTCAGTTTTTTATATCAAAAAAGAAGTCCAGCACACTGATCTCCTCACTGCTACAAATGAATTAGGAGAGAAGATAAATTCTCATCATGCCATAGAATTTGACTTCTTGCTCTGTTATAAATACTCAGATCTGAAGAAGAAATGGTCTGCTTACAGCACTGAAAGAGGCATGGCAGCACAATTTTCAGCTTATCTTCATTCTGAAGAATGAATAAGAACTACTGATGTACCTGGGTTTTGTCGTTTGTTTTTTTGGGGGGGTTGTTTTTTTTTTCCTAACTACAAACACATTTAAATTAGAAGTTCTGAGTGTCAGCATGAGGAACAGAAAGACTGGACTATAGCTAAAATTGATTTTGTGTATTTCATGCCAATCACCAGATCATCCAATCAAGAGGCTGAGAAGACCAAAGTCGCATTTATTAACAAAACCTCTGACCCCATAGTTAGTATGCAGAACACCACAGAATTGATCAGAATCCGGAAGAGGAACATTTTCAAAAAAGGCAGAAAAGAACCACCACAAATCCACACAAGTGCCAGACTTCTTCCCTAACAATTCCCTTGAAAGCTGCAATCTTTGGTACTTCTTTGGAGGGAATATCACATGCCAGCACTTCCTTTGGATGTACTTTGAAAGACTGCCTTCAGAATTTTTTAGTAAAAAATACAGACGAAAAGAAAAATGCATGATCCAAGCTACATGCTACATGTATATATATTCAGAGAATATAGCTATGTTAGTAGTAGCTATGCAGCTATACCAAAAATGGTTGGATTTTAAAATCCATTTGCAGTAGGCTGCACTTTTTAGTCATCTGCAGGAAGGTTTCAGTTTTGTCTTTCAGTTTGAGGTTTGGCTGCCCAATTGTCTCCTTGTCATTAAACAGATTCTGGCCATTTACATGTCCAGGGAAATAAAACAGAATCCAGATGACTAGAGTGGAAATTCAACCCAAGCACCTTAAAGAGTAAATAAAGTATCAGCTTTTCAGTTTGCTTATTTTACCTGTGTATTAACAAGGCTTCAATAGGATCTTACACTCTTCATTCAGACCACTACCCAAAACCATAGGAAGCCTTCACTATGGCTACAGTGACCACCAGAGGTTGAACAGAGCTTATGAAGCTGGCGATGCTCCCAGTTTCCTGTGACGGGTTAACAGGCCGTTCCTTGTGGCTGGCTCCTTCCAGCTGCTGATTTTACCTCAATAGAACTTTGGCTATGCTTGACAGCACTTGCAAAAATCTTTTTCTCAGCATGTGGACCTCAAGACAGATCAGATCAAACACTGTGAATTGGTCAGTCACAAATGGCTGAACTGCTACCATCTCATTTTTATTTGGGTTTGTTATTCAAGGAAAAGCGAAAATTCCTTACTCTCAGTATGAATATATCAGTCCATACCCAAAAGTCACTGAAACATGAAGCCACTCACAGCATAACTTTTAGTTAGAGCGATAATGTAGTTAAAAATGAAATTACTCTGGTGGCTGCAGCAAAGGCTATACTACAAAAATAGAAACAACATTTCTCATTTCCAGACGTGGATAATGGGAGCAAGCTCCCATTCTTCTGTTGGAGCAGAGTTCTGCAAGCCAAACTCTGACCATAGTGACAATTTCACTGCCTCGGGGCTTTTAAACAACACCAACAACTCAGCTGACTTCAAAGTTACACACATAGCCAGCAGAATCTTGAACTACAACCAACCACAACACTGTACCAATGATGCAGGAAGAGCAAGTGTCAACTCACTTGTTTAGCTGTGCCGATTCAGAAAGAGACAGCATGTGATAAAGTTTATTCAGGCTGAGCAACAAGGCACATATGACTGTTGATACAACCAGAGAGTCTGTAGACTAAGAGCAACTCAAGTTTTTCATCTCACTGTATAGAAAATACCATATGTTGGGGGAAAACAAGCAATTCAGATTGAGAGTGATAAGCTGAATGCTCAATCACTTGCTAATCACGCACGCTGAAGATCTTAAAATTATGCTTTCTTCAAAAATTTTCCAGGAAAGATCAGCAAAAGTTGTTTATCTCAACTGTTGGGTTTTCAACATGGTCTCCCACAACATCTTTGCATCCAAGCTGGGACATTATAGTCTGAATAGATGGATTACTACAGAAGGTTGGATCACTGGGCTCTAAGGCTAACGATTAACAGTCTGTACACTACCTGGAGACTAGTTGTATGGGGAATTCCTCAGGGATCTATGCTGGCACTTATCCCGTTTAACAGCTTCATCTACAATATGGAGGAAGAGATGGAACACATCTTCATTGACTTTTTGGAAGACATCGAGGTGGGGTGTGCAGGTGACTTATGTGAAGGCAGTACATAGGGATGCTGACAAACTAGAGATGAGGAAAGGGCCATGATGGTGTTGAGGCCGGACCACATGCACTGTCAAGTTGAGACAAGTTCAGGAAGATCACTACTGTGATGGGCAAAATAGACTCAACTTGGGTAACATTAATTTAGTTATTTACCGATTACTAACAGTAGGACGGCAAGAAACAAAAACAGAACTAAAACCACCTGTCTCCCCCTACTTGCCAGGCTCAAATTCATTCCTGACTCTTACTCCTCCTCAAGCAGTACCAGGGAATAAGGGTAGCAGTCAGTCCACAGCACTTTGTCTCTGCTGCTCCTTCCTCTTCATGTTCTTCTTCTGTTCCAGCATGGGATCCAATCCATAGGATATGGTCCTTCATGGACTTCTTCAATGTGGGTCCTTCCCAAGAGCTGTAGTTCTTCAGGAACTGCTTCCGCATGGGATCATTTCATGGGGCAGCTGTGGCTCTTCCAGGAGCCTGCTTCTGCATGGGCTCTCCACAAGGTCACTGCCTCCTTCTGGACATATTTACCTGCTCCTGCACAAGGTCCTTGATGTGCAGTAGGTAAATATCTGCTCTGGTATGGAGAACTCCATGGGTTGCAGAGCCACAGCCTACTTCACCATGGCTCTTCACCGTGGGCTGCAGGGGAATCTCTGCTCTTGGTGATGGAGCACCTCTCATCCTTCCTTCTCCACTGACTTTGGTGACTGCAGGGCTATTTTTCACATTTTTCTTGCTCTTCTCTCTCACAGCAACTGTGCAGCATTTTTTTCCTCTTCTTAAAATGGTATCACAGAGGTGCTATCAACATCATTGATGGGCTCAGCTTTAGCCAGTGTCATCTCTGTCTTGGTGCCAGCTCTGCCTGACATGGAGGTGTCTTCTAGCATCTTCTCATAGAAGCCATGCCTGCAGCCCCCCTACTACCAAAGTCTTGCCAAGTAAATCCAATACAAATGTCTACCCTCCCTCAAAGACTTCTCACAGTCTTAACCTCAGTATCTAGGCTTCTCATACACCATGTACAGATTACGAGCCCTACAGTATCAGATTGCCAGTGTTCAGAGGAGGGTGGAGAGCAGGGAGTCACCTCTGTCACTCTTACTGTCCTAACTCAAGACAAGGTTATCTTAAATCTGTCATACTCATTACTGAAAGGCAATACTCTCTACTTACAATACTGAGCTCTTGTCCTGAATGAATGATAAAAACTCTTTCAACTCTTTGAGAAACAGGATGGCTCCTTTTTCTCTCATCCTCCCCTCCTCACATTCAAAGAAGGAAACATCTTCCCTCCTATTCAATAACTATAGGCATTCAATTAAAATACAACTTTCATATATTTAATATGTATTTACCAATACAAGCACAACCAAATCCACCGAAATATAGGTTATTCTGATGTGGGAGCACTCTTTCCTTCCTGCTCAAAGATCCCATGAAAAGTGAAGTGCCAAGACTCCATGAGCCACAGAGTCAGTGGGGAGTACATATGGACCTGCAAGCTTCCAAATGCTTCCCAGTCCCATTTTCCCCAACATCCAGGAGTTGAAAAGCATTGTGTATTTGAAAGTATCTTTCCCTAGCCTGAGTTATTCTCTCATTTCCAGTGAATTAATTTTCCCTGGTGAATCATGAAAACATAAAATTTCACAAACTACAATATGACAAATATTTAACACTTTAAAAGCATTTTTAAAGCTTTATGTTACTTTAAATGTAGCTTTAGATTTATCATCTCCCAATCCATGTGAATCATAAACTCTCTCTTTCCCTCACTCCATAATTTAAGCTTTCTGCAAGCGAGCAGCCATAGGATTGACAGTTTGTTGGTAAAAAGCCTTTCTTGACTTTGGGTGCAACTCATACTGAATGAATGCAGTTTTGTTTAGCATGTAGCATTTAGAAGCAAAGCACTTTCTCATGTTATGTTCCAGGTGTCTTCCGTTTCCATCACTGTTAAAGCCACTGGCTGTTTTGAATTTTCAGGATAAACTGTGAACTAGGGAGAGTATTAAATTGTAGGAATTTGCCGAAGCACAAGAATAATAGTAGACATACCAACTCTAAACAATCATCTTTGTTATTCTACTCCAAAACGTCTACTTAGGCTTCATGCACTTATACTTGACTACCTACACAAAGCAAGCATTTAAAAAAGTAACAATCCATTATTGTAATACATCTGTTTCCCAAGACATATGGGCTCAAATAACAATTTTCAGAAAGGTGCATGTCTAACTCATTTGTTCTAACTCAACATAGTCAATGCTTAAAACATCATTTTCCAGAGACCTGCCAGCTGTTTTCAAGATCCTGGGAAGGGATACACAGATAAAGGAATGAGTTACAGCTTGTTTACCCTTCAGATACTCGTCACAAAAGCCTGAGAAAGCATCCCTCTAAGATAAATGATATTCCACTTTCCTCATGGAGTTGTGCTACAAGCAATTTATTCTGCAGCAACTTCTGCACTTTGGAAAGAGGAAGTTCTCAGGAAGTTGAGCACCCATTTCAGGATAGGAGATCTGCAAGGAAACCAGAGCGAAACAACTCTGCTAGAACTAAGACAACTAAGTTCCTCATGCTGTTAAGTCTTACTACTAAAAACTAGGTTAAATGCATACCATTTTCCACTACATGAGGCTGACTCACCAAAGATTAAAAAAGCATTTAAAGAGCATACCAAAGACATTGCTCAAAATACCGAATTGTCTAAAAATATTTAATAATTCTATTGACAGTCCTGAATATAACCTGTCAAGATAAGAACTGAGTGTAGCATGTAGACCACTCACTGGAGCTTTTCACTAGTGCTCATACGTAGAGGTGAGAATTTACACAAATTGCAAACTTCTTTCTCACTTCGGAAGATACTACAGGTGTGCTGCACTATTTATCTTTGTAAGGGAACTAGAACTGTCTTATTTTTGTGTCAGAACAAGCTGGTGCACATGTCAAATTATGTAATAGAGCAGACATCACATACCATATTTTTATCATGCACTAAAACCACATCTTAATTTTTTAAACAGCTGTAGATGGCATCTGTGTTTTCTGCACTTTGCAGCAGCTCAGCTATTGATTTCACATTCCTTTTCCATCACTCTGATAAACTGATTAATCTAATTTTGATGCTTTCAGACAGGGTAGGCGGCTATTGGAGCCAAATAATCTTTTGTTCATGCAATGTCACAATATGAATACGAAAGGAGTATTTATTTTTCTGTATTAAACATTGCAAGCAAAGAAAGAACTATGCTCCTGGTATTGCATTCTAATATCTCACAAGCTACTGATCTAGAAACGGAAGAGTTGAAGTCATTGCTGTGAAGTAGAGGAGAAACACTTTAACTGAAAGAAGTGAAGGCTGCAACTTTGTGGGGCATTTAAGAGTCAAGAGAAGACAGGAATAAAACTAAGAAGGGAACAAGAACCACACAAGCAAGTGTAAATGTTGACATATATGAGGTATAATTGAGGAATGCAACTTGGGGAAGAGATGTGGAGAAACACAGGAAATCAGCCAGTCATCTTCTACTAGCTTGGAATCCACAGAGATTGCTTGCATCAATACAAATACCTTCCTCTATTAGACAGTATACACACTGAATTGAGTCTTACAAGATCTGCTTAAGGTTATGAATTTATCTTGATGTCTGATCCTGCAATGCTCACTATAACCAGCCTTAATGGTGCCTAGTTGGCATGATCTAGATGCACAAACTATAGACTTTGCACAGTTCTAAGACTTCAGAGAAGCTGTTTTAACTTTTGCCTAAACGTAGTTATTGTAAAATTAAGCTACATAAAAATGACATATTTAATTACAAAATCAAATGTAAAAAGCCAAATATGGAGGCCTGGCTAGGGGGGAGAAGGTGGCATTAGACAAACAATACCGACAAGATATGTATGGACAAATTTATGAAAACTGATAAAAATCTTACAAAACTAACAAAATTCTTGCATGTGTATATAATTGTACTAGGGAACAGACTGCACGACAAGAATCAAGGTACAGGAGGGAAATGAATTGGGCAATTAGTTGGCAGAAAGCCCTGAATCAACAGCCCATACTCAAAGGATTGCCCAAGCAACACATCACCCAGATAAACAGCTCCAGAAAATTGTGCAACAAACTCTGAAGTGCCAGTGCCTCAAATTAAGAGAAAGGAAGCATAGTTCTCACACAACTCACTATTTTACTATGGCTTTCAAACACAAACTCACAAGCAACTCACTCAAACTTTGTGTTTCAGCTTCACAACACATGCCTACTACAGAATATGTAGACTTAAAGATTCCTATCAATTCCAGACAAAAATATTAGGTGTAGAGGTTTGGCATATTACTTCAGAAAGATAATAATTAAGCAGCAATTAAGATGAAGGTAGGGGATAATCAGTGGTGTACTAGTCAGAGTAGAGTTATTATTTCATATTAAACATACTAAGCACAGAGATTTGGACTATGTTGCTGCAGCAAAACAATGTTTATACCCAAAAAGTGAACTCAGTCTCTAGTGTGAATATGCACAGCTCTTACTAACTCTTGAATCCAGCTATGGATTACTAAAGAATTCACAAACTCTCTACTGCTTTCAAGTTTCTTGCTTCCCATTATGCTGAATTTGAATTGCCATCCATCACTGATGGAGAAAGCCCTTGTTACAGAGAAGTTGATTTATCGAAATACAAGGAGCTTAAGACAAAACTGCTTCTGAGGAATTCCTAGCTCCTCAAGGTAGTGCATAGACGCACTCATTCACACTGAAACTCAACTTTCTCAGCCCCATTTCAGTCAAGAGGCCGATTTGAAGCAACAAACCTATGAGGATACTATGGATTCCCCAGGGGCACTATTGAAATTCCACTACTAGGAGGGAATTACTCACCATTATGGGAAAAGTGAAAACAAAACCCAAACAAAACCAAATCAACACAAATGAAACGAAACAAAAAAACCCCCTTGTATAGTAGAACTCTGCCTAGACTCCACTCCCCTGACAAGAAAAGCCAGACTGTGATCCTGAAGCCAGCAAGATTACCATGTTCCCCTAAGATAAAGCCCAAAAGACTACTGGTGCCAGTACTTAACAAAGCATTCTTGTTTTTTCCCCCCAGCTCTCCCTCTACACACTGCAGGTATATTAATTAACTGCAAAGCATGCTGCTAGAGCATGTTAAAGCATCTCCTCTGAATTCAGAGAGGTTTCAGATCTACACATACACATCTCCAAGCAAAAGAAAAGAAACTCCAACCAAAATAATGTAAAATTATGAAAGCACCAGAGGCTCTCCTATATCCTTTATCCTGTAGATCTAGACACAATAAGGACAAGAAGAACTGACAGATTGACTGACAGACAAGACTCCTGAAAAGCCTTTAAAGGTATGGCTTCTCTGCTCTAGAGGGCTACACTATTTTCTGGGGGTAAAAGTTTTCCTAACGGTCAGTGTGAACCTCTCAAACTGACAATAGGTCTTTGGTTTTGTTACATCATCTGCCACTACTAAGACATGCCTAGCTCCATCACCTGTGTAACTACCCTCCGAACAGATGCAAGCTGCTATTGGATCAGCCCTTAGCCTACTCTACATCAGGTAAAGCTCACTCCATCAGCCTCCCCTTCCAGGCCACACGGAACACTCTGGTAATCATCCACTGAAACACCTTCAGTTTCTTGACATTTATTTCAAACTAGTGGATCCAAAAGAAACGTTACTGGTGTAGGCTCATTGGTATCAAGTACAAAAGCACAAGTACAGAAGAATTTATCTATTGGCACATAACGTATATATAATGTACATAGCAGGGTACCAGCTTTATCGACAATGACAGCACACTACTGGTTCATATTCAATTTGGCTTCAATGATAAATCCTAGTCCTTTTGAGCAAATCTCCCACTTAGCTCATCAGTTCCCAACCTGTACTGATTCACAGTATTGCTATGTCTCAAGGGTACAACTTTGCACTTTGTGTTTAACTTCATGAAGCCTCTGATAGCCCAATCCTTAACTCTCTCAAGATCCCTTGGGATTTATTCTTTGCCATATATCGTGTTAGCAACTCCCGCTAATTTAGTGTCAATTGCAAATACATGTCATCATCCAAATCACAAGATATTGAAAAATACAGACCCTAGAATTAATCCATGGTATACTACACTCAGTCAGCTGCCAGATGGATGTTGAGCTATTGGTTAGTAATAGCCCAGCTGATTTTCAACCTGCTATGTAGATCATTCATCCAGCCCATGCTTTCCTCAACTCCTCAATGGAAATGCAGTTGCAGACAGTGTCAAAAATGACAGTAAATTCAAATTATAATATATTCACTGTTCCCCCATCATTCATATACCCAGCCATTTTGCCACAGAAGGCAATGAGATTAGGTAAACATCCTCTTGGTCAATGCAAACTATTGAGTACTAATTTCTTGACCATGTATTAGGAAATGGAACTGAATCTGAGACAAGTCACGATCCTTCCAGGGACTCAACACTGTCAGGCCTATAACTTTTGCCCAACTTTCTTGCAGATGGGGTAGCATTAGTCTTTTTCCGTGATTTGTCTCCTTGTAGTCACATTGCCAACTCTGTCAGCTTCCTACTGTGAATTCAATCCAGCACCATGGATGTCAGCATATCCAGATGCTTTAAGTAGTCTTAAACTTGTTGCTCTGTTATGCCATCTGCTCATCAACTTCCCAGTCTGTATCAGTACACACAAAGGTATAGGTATGAGAACTGGCTCACGCAAAGACAAAGGCAAGAATGGCACTGAATACAGAAATCTTTCCCACACTTCCCACAAGGTTGTTTCCTCCATCTCATCAATGAATCTGCACTCTCCTTGAATCTTCTTGTTCTATTTGAATACCTGTAGAAGCCCTTCCTGTTAATCTTCATTAGCGCTAACTCTGGCTGGGCTTTGGCCTTGTAGTTTTCATCCTCAAATAGCTGAGTAATGCTTTTATGCTCCTGTTGCTGGTCCATGTTTCCACTTCTCCTATGAGCCTCATTTGTTTTTGTTCATCAAGAAGCCTCTTGCCCAGTCAAATGGGCTTTCTGTTCAAAGTCCCGATCTTCTTGGAAAATGAGGTGGTCTGGTCTCAAGCTGTCCATGCATTTTCATTCAGCCCTCAGTCCAAATGTAAATCAAAAAAATCGTCTAAATTCAGTTTTGACTCCGGTTTGAGTAAGAGTTTGGACCAGCATTCCAAACCACATGACAATGATTTGAAAACATTTGGAAAGGTCTCCCATCAACAAGAATGATGACTTCAACAAGAACTATGACTACTCCAGTCACAATAAGCATTTTCCTGTTTAAATTCCTCTGAAGAGACAGGTTTTGGACGGCAACTTTACTTTCTTCCTCCACTGGAGAAATCCAGCTGGGTTTTACAATTCAGTAGCTGATTAAGTATAAATTTATGACACCTCACTATGGCATCAACTTTGATTATACCAAAGAAAAATCTGAATTCAAAGAGGAAAGGAAAACACTTCTACACATCAAGATAGTTCAAGGTTGTTCTGTGATTAAGAAAAGATCAGAATTATTATCTGTATCAGCAGATGACAGAGATTTTAAAACACTTCCAGTACTTTAAAAGCACTTCTGTTTTGAGAAATACCAGTCAATGTGTTGCAACGTGATACATATGAGAACACACATCACAGTATTCCACCATCCCAAAAGAGGGAGGACTCCTTCAATTTCTTATCCTTTCTGACAAGAGTAGAAAGGCTAATAAAAATACTGCACTGAGCAACAGTCAACAGAACAATGCTTCATGTATGCTCAGAAATTTCTGCAGTAGATGGCATTTTTTCTGTTGGAAAGAAGAGAAATCACATTTTCTGCAGAAGGCTGGAATAACTAATTTCAAAATAAAAATGAACAACTCATGAGGGGCCTCTTGATTTGCAGACATTCCATGAAGCATCTGCTTTACTACACCTATAGCCCTGTCTGGAAGGGGCCAACTTGAAAATCTTTCTGCTTTGTTACAGATGATGGGGCCCACATGTAATTATACCTCAGCACAAGACTCACAAATGCTTGCTGGCTTGCTTCTTCCAGAGATGCAGTGTGCTCCAGGACCTTGCACCTGTACAGCTTCACTGTCAAGCAGACAGCAGTTGGAAAGCAGTTTCGCACTGTCAATGCCAACTAATTTTCCATATACCATTTTTGAAGAATCCCTACTACTCAAAAGGAAAACCAATATTTTTTGTTATCAACACAGGATACCAGAAAAACAAAGCTGCTTTGTGTCCAGACAGGCAATGCAGCTGGGTAAAGGGTCTGGAGAACAAGTCTTACCAATGAGCTTCTGAGGGAACTGGGGTTGTTTAGCCTGGAGGAGGCTGAGAGGAGATGCGATCACTCACTACAACTGCTTGAAGGGGAGTTGTAGTGAGCTAGAGTCAACCTCTCCAGTAATGAATGATACAACACAATTAAATGGGCTCAAGTTGCCCCAGGAGAAGTTTAGATTGGACATTGGGAAAGACTTATTCACCAAGAAGGTTATTAAGCACAGGAATGAGCTGCCCAAGGAGGTGGAAGAGTCACTATCCATGGAGATGTTTAAAAGACACTTCCTGAGGGATGTGATTTAGTAGTGGACTTGGCAGTGTGGGGTGAGTAGTTGGACTCAATGATCTTAAAGGTCTTTTCCAACTGTAATGATTCTATGATTCTACAACCAATTCTTGTACGAAAAAGCACTGAAGTGGAAAACAGCAATATCCAAAGTAAATGCTCATAATAATACACTGGCCCTTCAGTAAGATAAATATAAAAGGAAAAGCTCCAAAAATACAAAATGGTCTACTCCAATAAGACAGTTTAAGCTCTTCCACAGTACTGGACCTTGTCTCTATTCATCACAAACAAGTAAATTCACACTGAAAAGAACAAAATAAAAAAAATCCCTGATATACAAATCATGTACTGCGTTCTCTTACAACAAAGGTCCTGGAAAAATATTTATAAGAATTATTTATTCACGGTATACCTTAGAGAGGAGTTAATTTGTCTAGGAAATATTATAGCAAATAGTATGAAAATAACTGCATTTAAAAGCTAGGAGCTTACTGATGTACTATTTCTTCTATCTTACTACTGAAAAAAAAAAAAAGCCCAAACTTTTAAGTGCTACTTTCTCCAACTGGTGGCTGCCATTAGGAGAGGACTGCCCTCTTTCCATAGTTAGAATGGGTCACTACTGCAAATTCTCGGTATTTTGGGTTTTACTGTAAAATACTTGGCTTGTCTTCACAGAAGTAGTACATAGTTGATGCAATGTTACTTTTTCTTCCTTTTTTTTTTTTTTTAATTGTTTTAAATTTCCCTCAGACAAGGCCATTTCAGGTATTTCCACAGGACATATTACTCTCAAGGTTTTCACAGGGATCCAGGTCTTCTATTCCAGAATAGAAATGACCACAGTGCAGAAGATATATATGAGTGGAGAATTAAGATGGATGTTACCTCTTAGCAAAACTTTCTCTTTGTATTCAAATAGAGCAATTAACCCAAAGGTGAAGTATAGTCTCATCTTAATAGGTTCTCAACATAAATTTCCCTAAATGGTCTCATAACAAGTTAGAGAAACGTGACCTAAAATACGGGACTCATCTGGTTGATCAACTGCACTCACAAGATAGCAGCTAAATAACTTAAAATTCCCTTCTGCTGATTATTTCTTGGATCTGATTCTTTTCAACAGTTTTAATTAGTGGTTTGAATGCCAGAATGGGTACATTTTTAAACATTTATAGATGGCATTGAGAACTGTAGCTCAAATAATTTAGGCAAAGGTGTCCAAAATAATAAATTCTGTACTAAGAATTTTTAAAACCATATTACATTAAAAAGTCAACGTGCTAGTAGTAAAGTACAAGTATCAGAAATGAAGAGGTTTAAACACAAACCCAAATGTACTATAGAAAGGAGATTAATCACTGAAGCAGCACAGCAGAGGAGAATGGTATGTTCACAGTGGATTAAAAACTGTACATGCTCAATACTAGACATACAATACAAAGCGAATCCCATTTCTAGGAGAAGCATTATACTAGACAATCAGTGAGGTCTAAAAAGCACCTTGATGCTAAAGACAAATCACAACTTGAATCTCATATCCAGTTTGGGGCTTCATATTTTAAACTGGTGACAGATAAACAGAAGGTAGCCCAAGGAAAACTGCAAGGACATTGGTTGTAGTAAATGTGGCTTAAAAAGAACAAGCAACAAAGCCATTGGGATATTTGTCTCAGAAATGCAAAAGGCTATCCAGTCTACCACATAAGAACCTACAGCCCAACCACAACAGTCTAAACCAAAGCGTTTCAATAAAACAAAACACATTATGAACAGGACAGCAGTCAGCAATGCTTAAGGTTTAATAGTCAGAACACTAAAACTAAGGAACAATATACCAAAGGATGTTGTGGGATTTCTTGCCGTCGATGATTTGCAGGAACAAGACTGACAAATGGCCCAAAGGAACTTGATTCTACCCCCTGTATCATTGACAAATGAACACCATCCCTTGCGTTTCTACAGTACCTAATGACTTTGCAGTATTAAGTCCCTGATATCTTCAGAGTGAATTTATTCTTTAACAACTGCCCATGTTAGGAATAGAATCAGAATAGCTGAGGTTGGAAAGGATCTCTGGAGATCATCTGGCCCAACTACCCCTGCTCAAGTAAGACGAATTATAGGCAGTTGTCCAGGACTATCCAGATGGCTTCTGAATACTTACATGGATAGCAATTCCACAACCTCTCTGAACAATCTCTTCCAGAGCTTGGTCACCCTCACAGTAAAAAAATGTTTCCTGATGTTTAGGTGAAGCCTCCTGTGTTTCATTTTGTTCTCACTGCCTCTGATTCTGTCACTGGGCACCACTGAAAAGTGCCTTTCCCTGATTTGCCTGCAGCCAGTCAGCATCCAGCACATACTGATGTGTGGGTTTTTCCCACCTACGTGCAGGACTTGGCACTGGCCTTTGCTAAGGGTCAGGTACAGGAAGGTAAGACTTCCTACCAAATAACAAGTCTGTCTATGACTCTTAACAAAGATAAAGATTAAATGGTTTCTAGATTCTGTCCCGACTGCTGTAGGAAGTTCTTCTGTACCAAGGAGTCGAAAGGGGGGACATGAACCCTTTCTGTGCTTTAGTGCAAAAGTTAGGAGTCACAAAACGCAAAGAAGGCCCAGATAGATCAGTCCAAATCACTTAAGTTTCACCCACACATATGTGAGAACGGATAATGCCACACAGTATTCAAGCATATTTTGAAAGGAGAAAGTCAGAAATGCTCTCTTCTCCTTGTTTATTCCTCTTTTAAATTTCTATTTCATAATTTTTATTCTTTTTCATCCTTTTCAGTAGCTTAGCTTTAAGGTAAAGAGAACTTTCTTTCTGCAAGTTAAGTCCTTCCTTTTGAGATTGACTTGAGAAATCTGTTTCCCAACAGATTTTCTTATTTTTTTTCCTTATTTTATACTTAATCCACTCTATATTTTCTTCTGTATTTTTAATCTTATACCAAATCCTTCTCCAGTTCTCTGCATATTTTCAACAATTTCTAATACTGCTCTTCAGAGCTATAAACTCATTGCAGATATCGTTTGCTTTGCTACAGCTTACACTTCAAAATCTTGTCAAGCCTGTTCTTCAAGATGCACACACCTTCAAGCTAAACGAAATACATTTAAATGAAGTCTGAAATTACTACTTGATAAACAGCACTGCACTTGTACAGTGTCTCAGATATGACTCATCTCTACCAGGGAGCTAATACACATGCATGCCAAGATCAAATAGAACAAAACAAATGCTATCAAGATTAAAAAGAAACACACATACACAGAGGTTGGTATTTACAAGTCAGCCCAAAGGAGCGTACATCCAACTGAAGTGAAATTTGAGCACACAGCACCACCCTCCAAGGCAGTAACCTTCAGCGATACTTCAGGTTCACTTCAGGTTCAAATGGAGAATAAAGACACAAAAAACCCATCCCAATAAACAAACAAGGCAACAACCAACAGAAATAACTCAGCACTGGGAGGCAGACTTGCAATTTTAACCCTAAATTTTGCTATTGCTTCAGTCCCTTATTTTTCCAATTTGTTAAACAGCTGTCTGTCAAGTTTTGAGATGTAAACACACAGACAGAGGTCTATATTGCTTTCAATAAGTCTGCACAAAGTTCAAATAATTTTGCTGGGAACATAGTTTATAAAAAGCTGCATCTGTTCCAAATATTATTGCTAGTAATAGTGTTCTTTACTTGGGATTGGTGTGCATGTCTGTCTGCTTCCATGTACAGAAGCAAATTCTCAGTTATCACTCCACCATTTCAACACTCAGAATTCAGATGGAGAAATTCAGGTTTGTAATGATTCTTTCTACATGAGTTCCTCTTGTGTACTACACTGTGCTACAAGCAAGCTATGACTGGTAGAAGTCTGCTTTATTCCAGGTTATTTAATAGCACTGAGTTTGCATTTCCTCCAACATATGAGGAATTTTTCTTGATAATACACATCAGATAATCCTGGAATGTAGGTTCAGCTTTCACGTGAAGCACTGCTGTTATACTGCGAGCAATCAGGCTAGTTTATGCATACTCAAAATGCTCTAATTTACCAAAACTTTTAAATTCTCTGCTATCTGGGATTTTAACATCTTTACTGGCAGAAAAGCATTCCATACTCCTCTGTTTTATTCTAGGTAAAACCATTTATCTGTGCAAGTTATGTCATCGCTCCTAAGGCTCTAATTGTCTCAGTAAATTGTTCCCACACATAAAAGCAAAAAATCCAATTCAAATTATTAAATAGGGTTTGAGTTTTTTTGTACCATCAGTTTTTAGGAAAAGATATATTGTATTCAGACAAATCCAACTGACATGTAAATAATTAGACGGAATGGGTCCTTTATTCTAACAGTGTGATTCCTTAACATCTCAGAATAAGTACATCAAGAAATACACCAAAATGAGTTTTCTTTAACATTACCTAAAAAAGAAAAGAAAAAAAAAGCAGCCTCACCTGGCGTATCTCATTTAACAGTAGAAAAAGAGAATAATCAGGAATCAAAGCAGGTGTCATTTAAAAGCTGTAGCGTAAATGTCTTTTTCAAATTACACACACACACACACACACACACACACACACACACACACACACACACACACACACACACACACACAAGAACAAACATTCCAGCCTCATTCAAGTTTAAATTAAGATTCAGAATACCTGTGGGCTGGTACCAAAGCATCCATTACTTCTGCCTTTTTTGAAGGGAGGAGGAGGCAAGACACAATCTCCCACTTCTTTAAGTGGCTATTCCAAGAAAACAGATTATCTTTAAGGGAATGTTAATTTCTGTGTCTTTTCATTCAGCCACTGAACAACTGTCATACACACCTGTGTTATGTAACAGGATTGATGCATGCACTCAAAAAAACAGAATTCTTTTTGGATGCTTTCAGCAGAATTTTATTTATATAGAAATAGATAAGAAGAGATGGAAGCATTTGTAGTACCAGCTCCTTTATGGTAGCCCACACTGCAGGCCACGAACACGCTGGAGGCTTGTCAAAGTACAACAGGAGGCCAAACCTGCCCTCTAAGTATGCGTGCAGGTCCTGAAACCCCATCTCGTTATTACAGACAAGCATGGTACCTATGCAAATTACACCATTTCTTGCCAAAGGCCATTTGTGATGGCCAGAGAGGTTATAAAGCCATCTGCAACTGATATATCAGTTTTGTGTGGACAGTGCTGTGAGTTTTTTTCTCTCCCTCCATTCACATTTAACCATGAAATCAAATGAAGTCCACAGCACAATTAGCATAAAAATCATTATGTGCTTCTGTTATGTTCTGGATGGCTATTTATCATACAACAGATTACATTATGACACAAAAAGGCACATACCAAAGGTCAGAATTGCAAAGTTTAGCTGCAGTTTCTGTGTTTATCAGAAGGCAGGCAGGAGATAAGGGAATCAAAACCTCATTTTGGTTTCAACGCTCAGCAACATTCCCCTGTTCTGAACTTGGGCTCACTACAGCAGCTTCTATGTCATCTCTAGATAAAAGTAAAACATGGTGCTGCTTTGTACGAGAGGAAAAAAATTCTCCCTAATATTATCCCTCTTCACTAACTGGGCCTCTATGAAGAAAACTGTGTCTGTGGATTCCACATCTCTCAGGTGAGCACCTCGGACATTACAGACAGTATCCACCTGGCACTGTCCATGGAGACTGCTCACCTACTCTAGAACTTCTCATTCACCCCAGATGTGCACAGCTTCTCTGTAAAGGTAGCTTAGTTCCTGCTGCCCCACTCCCCTCACTAATGTCTCAGCATCAATCGTGCTGAAGAAACTGGGGGCAGAGGAGGAATGCAAGCCAAGAAAGACTCGCACCAAGACCGAACAACCGCAGGTTGTGTAAGATCTGTTCCCTCACATTCTGCCTACTCTCATCCCACTTGTGGCAACAAATAGTAAATCTCAAAGTCTGCAAGATAAGAATCAGTTGATCCTTAGCTACCTTTAGCCATCTAAATAAGAACAAAACAACTGGACTCCTGATGAATTATTTTGTTAAAAGGAACATCTAGGACGAAGCAGCAGCCCTGCATACATCCAATACACAAACACTTTTTCATGCAGAAAGAAGCTGCCAGGATTTCTTTTTGAAACAGAAAATAACACCTCTGTTAGCTAGAATCTCCTTGGCAAATCAGGTGCAAAGTCTTCATTTGCTTATGCTTTTCCCTACCAATAAAACTATTGGACCTAAAGACCTCCCATACATAAGCGACTTGTGGAAGAATGAGTATAACTAATTTTCTGGTTTAACAAACAAAATCAACATGCTAGGCAACTGGAAAGTGTAGGAAAAGGAGGCAGAAGGATCACAGCAGCACCTTAATCCAAGTTAACTAAAGCAGACAGTGGCTTACTTAGCTCTTCACACTGAATTTATTTCAGGGAGTAAGCTTCAAGAATGAGCAACTGAAGACAGTACATTAGCAGGGCTCAAAAATGGCTTCTTACATAGGCTGTAACACTGACAAAACAGAAATTACTGAAGACTCAGGAACTGGAGGTAGCATAAAGCACTCCTAGAAATTTTTAAATGCTGAAATATAAAGGATGAGCTCAGGTGAAAACCACTAATTTTTTATCAGTAATGCAATCATGGAAAAGGTTCCTATTGCATGGTGGACCAGTCTTGGGTCTGTTCTCTTAACAAACCAGTTTTCAAAATGGAAGACAGTGAATCAGAGGGGCATCTAAATCCTGTTGACTGCTAGACCTGCACCGACTCTGATTTCTCAAATTCGCCTCCTACCCCTAACCATACATAAAAAGAAGTAGGCAAAGAAAAGACGGAATCAACAAAGGCAAAGCATGCTATTTTCTGTGTAGACAAATAGATCTACACCAAATATGAACAATGGAAGAGAAATTAGTTATGGTTAGCTGCATTACCATCTGTCAAGAGAGTCTACCAGATCTGTGCTTGTCCTGGGCAGGTGAAGGGCCTATTGAGATATTACTGTTTGCACTGCCTGCTTGCTTGCTGACAAGGGTGGAGCACTGGAATAAGCAGGTTCCAGCTTGTTGGCACCACAATAAATTCAGAAATATTCATCTGACTCTGGTTACATCCAGAAATTTTAGTTCCATCTTCCCAGGTTTCAAATACAGTGTTGTGGAGTCAAACAGCACTCTGGGACCAAGAATTAGAATGAAACAGGACCTGAAACATGGTTTCAAGGAGGAGAATGCAAGAGCATTTAGACTATATACATGATGCTAATGGTTAAAAAGAACACAATCTCAGTATGCCCAAAGTGTACCTCATCAGAAAAATGGATCCATGCAAGTAAAAATACTCAAACTACCAAAATTCACAGACATTAGCAATGACACACTTTCACCACAAGTCCCTATTGTAATAGCAGTCTGAAGACCACTCATATTTAGGATCAAGACCAATAGCATGCTACCAGATCAACTTAAGATCCCTCGATTAAGGGAACACACTGCAACTTTTTCTTCAGTGTCTTTCTCCCTCCCTGCCTCCCACCTTCTTACCTCACACCTTTTGGGAGAACGAAATTATCACACAACACTTCAACATCCTTCCAGTGTCACAAGCAGCTATCTTACTTTTTCAGTATAAATTAACAGGTATGAACGCTGGCCTTATACTCATTTCTAAGGCTCATTTACAATATAGGTGGATCAGCTCTGTTCCTAGTTCATTGATCTTCAATAAGGGCTTCTTTCTCAATTCAAATGACAAGTTGCTCCAGCAAACACATATGCACATGGCTTCCTCAAGCCTGGTATTTTTAGGTTTAATACAGCTATTCAAATCGCCAATGTTTTAATTACTGTATAAAAATATATACACAATAATTACTTTGGAAGACCTGTGCAAGGTAGACAAGTATCCAACTTCAATACATAAATATTGCAGCCCAGGATGATGTTGATTCATTTATTTTTTGATGCATTTTCTTGGCAAAAAGCTTCTAACAACATGAGCTAAAACATCAAAATTCCTTAAACATCAGGAATAAACCCAAGTCTGTTGACCTGAATCTGTTTCCATCAACTTCCTTTATCTGAAAATTTGCACTCCTGGTAAGTGTACATAGCATTTAATGATTGGTGTTTTCTGGGTAAGTTGCCTCTAATTTTCCAAATCTCTCTGGGAGAAGCATATTTGTTGAAGTAAATGACCTTATTCAGATATTGCACCCTACTTGTTCATTTTGGGCTTCTAGAATCACTTATTTAGAAGAAAGATGGCACAGTCATCCTAGTTTCTCAACAAAATAACATCATAATCAGCACAATTTAAAACTCCAGAAAAGATAAATTACAAAGTGCTTGTGAAAACCTTTATTACTTGCCATCACAATTGCTGCAGGTGGGAGAAGGTAGGAAGGAGATTCAGAACTGGAGCCTTTTTTCATCAAGAAGCGTGTGGCCAGCATCAAGAAGCGTGTGGCCAGCATGTCAAGGGAGGTTCTTCTCCCTCTCTACTCTGCCCTGGGGAGGCCTCATCTGGAGTCCTGTGTCCAGTTCTGGGCTCCTCAGCTCAAGAGGGACAGGGAACTGCTGGAGAGAGTCCAGTGCAGGGCCACCAAGATGATCAGGGGAATGGAACATCTTCATACAAGGAAAGACTGCAGAAACTGGGGCTGTTTAGTCTGGAGAAAAGGAGATTGAGGGGTGATCTTATTAACATTTATAAATATCTAAAGGGTGGGTGTCAGGAGGTTGGGACATCCCTCTTTTCTATAGTAGATAGTAACAGGACAAGGGGTAATGGGATGAAGCTGAAATATAAAAAGTTCCACTTAAACATAAGAGGGTGACGGAGCAGTGGCACAGGCTGCCCAGAGGGGTTGTGGAGTCTCCTTCCTTGCAGGTCTTCAAGACCCGCCTGGACATGTTCCTATGCAATCTGATCTAGGTGACCCTGCTTCTGCAGGGGGTTTGAACTAGATGATCTCTAAAGGTCCCTTCCAACCCCTACCATTCTATTACCGTTACAGATTTGTTCCTTGACTGTATTTGTCATTAACAAAGTATAACATCTTGTGTGATTAGTCAGGAAGCAGGAATCCTGCTTCATTCTGTGACACTGGCAGAAGTGCATTGAGGTGATGACTATCAATAAAATCAGCTTGTGATCCAGAGCCGTTAAAGGTGAGCACATGCTGCAGTCAGCCACCAAAGTCACATTCTTACTGCCTTTGCCCTTCCTCTCACTTTTATTGCTCTTTTATTCATGTGACATTTTAAATTAGCACAAGGTTCTGAACCTTTACACAACTTTCCACAGCAGAGGCTGTAGTCTTATTAGTTTCCAGAAACCTTAGGTCAACCCTGACTTTAAACACTAATGTTAGCACAAAATTAAGACAAAATTATCCGACACTAGAAAATGCAAGGACAACAGTTCAACATAACTTACAGAAAGAGAAGATCCTCTGGGCTGTCTATAACAGAATCTCTGTAACAAAGACAACCAGAAATTATATGCCTACTACTTGACCATAGGAGTTGATTATCCTAATGACAGCAGTCAAGTTTTGCCCTAACAAAGAATTTTTTTCTTTCAGGAATGCAAGTCTGGCTTTGACCACAAACCTTTTAGTTCTTCCTTATCCTCTATGCTGGAAGAACAAAGGACACAAACTTTTTTTTTTTTCTTATAAATAAACTCATATTTTATCTTCCCAAGTTCAAGTTTGCTTTTACATCAAAGACAGTTTTCCCAGCACTGTGCTAAGTACTGGTTCCAGTTTATTTATCTACTGATTTACAAGTTTTTATCACTCTGCAAATCTTTAGGTTCCAGAGCTCTACTTGCGAACTTCCTTTGCCCAAAGCAAGTACAGAATGCATCAACATACAATTAAGATAGGAAGTCAGGAAACAGTCATTAAAAATTAATGTGAAGAAGATTGACAGCTTCAGGAAGAGAATGTGAGAACCAAAAATTTTTAAGTGTCAAGAATTTGGTTTGTCATCACAGTCCATCCTCTAATGAGTCATAGCAACTCAAAACAGAGATCATTAGACAGTCACAAGGTAAACATAACAATGTTTTATTGAACAATAGGTGCATTTTAGCATTATTAGAGCAAAACCACCAAGTTACTTCATTCTGTGTGCATAAGATCACCAAGGAATGCAGTAATCTTATTCAAATTTGCAAATGTTTCTGCATTTTAATTTTTTTTTTTTTTTTAAATCACCTCACATTTGAATTTATTTCTATGCAAACATTTTCAAATTCTTAAGTGTGGGGAAAAACCCACACTGGACAATCTCAGGTTTATTTTTTTTCCCTACAAGCATGCAGCAAATTGAAAATATATTTTTTTTTTTTTCAGTCAAGACTGCAGTGTGAGCATGCAAATTCAATGTGTCAGAAAGAATGACTGTGTTGAGTTGCATGTTTTGTAGCATTCTTTCTTACTATTATAAACAAATTATGATAAATTACACAGGCTTGCAGTAGTGTGAATGCAATCTCTGCCTTTAATACAAAAACTTAAGAGTTCATCTTTGTTTAGAAAAATGCATTTTGAGTGGACTGCTATAAGCTATTCAGTTTCTAACTTCGGTACTTTGTCATTAATCTTTTCACGTGTTAATGCTTAACATTCCATTTAACTAAATCCAAGTATCATTAAGGTTATAAAAAACAGTTTAAACCACTTTTTGACTGTTACTTTTTACTGAGCTTCACGACATGTTCTTATTCACTGGAAGTCCCAAGCAGAACAACTTGTCAAATCTTTTCCCCCAGCTTGAACAAACTCAGCACACCGAAGTACCAAACTCCAAAGCATCATAAAGGTCTTTACTACTTAACTGTCTGAGTAATACTTTATTTGCCAAGTATCCGTAGAAGCCAGTTCACAACGCTTCTCCTCATCCTCCACAGGTTTCAAAGGAGATAGATTCCTCAAAAACAAGATCCCAGATAAGGTTACACGAGTGGTAAACATTTCACCACACCATCATCAAATATCAAAGACACACTTCACATCATAAACCCACAAGCTCTAGCCTTAAAACATTTCTAACAAAAGATGAAGTTCCAACACAAAACATCAAAAGAAAAGAGCATGCTTCTGGAGATAGGAGATGGTAAGTACCATTTGACTTGCTCATTCCCCACAGTACTTATGCAAGTACACATTCTGTCCACTGGGCTGGAAAACAATATGCTGTGAGCTTGGCGTGTCAGAATAGAGAGTATTTCAAACTCAGAGAATGGAACACAAAGCACTCATACCTGGTGCAAGAAGGACAGTCACTGGGAAGACATGTTAGCTCCATTACAGGCATACCAAGTCAAAAATTCAGCCACAGGATGCACCAGTCACATTAAAGCACAGTCTTGAATTTATTGGCTAAAACAGCTGAATGCAATGGGAAAGGATTGTCACAGTAATACAGCTGCCCATTGTGTCAGCAGCATGAAATTTGGAGAAAGCTGCAGTGATCACTTGGCAAGATTCTTAGAGGTTTACATATCAAAAGAGTGGAAGATCCATGCCTTTTACATACTACCAAGAATATGCAGAAAAAAAATTAACTTGAGATGACGGTGTACCAGCCTGAAAAGCAGCTCTTAAAGATAAAGAATGGACATGATTTGAATTCCTTCTTTTAAGCATATTCTTTAAGATCTGTTCAGTTTGTTGCTCACAAAGTCACCAACAACTCAGGTTACATGTGTTATGCTGATGGCAAATTTAAGACTCAGCTGACAAATCTTGATCAAAATTTACTATCACCACCTCATACCAAAAGTATCCACAAAAAAAGAAGGAAAAGGTCTAGTCTGAACAAGATATCTGGCTGAATTTGAAGGATTATCAGCTTAGAAATAGAAGTAGAGGAGGAATAGAAGAAAGGAAGAGGTGGTTCTTCCCCTTCTTGGATTCCTTAATATAAGACTCAATTAACAACACTCAACTCCACAGAGCTACAGGAATGGCACTTTTCAGATCAAGACCATCCTTGCAATAACATGTAAAAGATGGTAAGTTAAAATACTAGAAGCAACACTAAGGTGTATTGTTTTCTACCTTGTAGCTAGTTACCTAATGCAGGAAGTACTATGAAGCTTTTACACTGTGTCCAGCACAGCCAACTAAAGGCAATACAGTTTCATATTTAAATGCAGAAGTTTAAAAGCAGTCTCTGCAGTAAGTAGAGTAAGCTTTCCTTTTCTTTCTAGTGGAAAAGAAGGAGCTTCCCTATAGGGTTTTAGCAACCCTTAGAGCTAATGCAGCTCAACAAAAAAAAAAAAAAAGTACATTTAGATGAGATGTGTCAGTTTCCTACCCTTACACATGTGGTTATTACAAACCACACACAAGCTTATACACATATCTAAATAAAGCTATAAACACACAATCAGCATAGTGGACTGATTTGTCATCTCTACCATAACTCCAGCATGAGAGCTTTCTGCAGTTATCTGAACTGTGCACTCTGACCCTAGCAGAGTGAAACCAATGTGACAGAAGTCTGCTAATTTACAAGCACAGACCTATTTTACTGAAACTAGTCAAAATGTAAATAAAGCATATTAAAACATTTTAAATTATGTGCATGATATAAGCATTGCACTTAAACTTTGTCTATGTTGATTTATTTTACACTGATGCAATGAACTAGTAATCTGTGTGTTTGGACAAGTCAAACTTACACAAATTCAGACAAGGACTTTGTTTTCACCCCCCTTCAGAATCTGCAGAAATGTTTAACAAAAGTCTCAAGGCAATCAGACAGTTTAACTTAATTTAGAATTGCCTCTCCAACCCCATCCCTCCACCCTGTTAACCTAAACCATTTGGGCTGGGGGAATATCAAGTCAAATTTTGTCCACCAATTTGAGCAGTTCATGACAAATGTTTGATTTTCTGGGATTAAAAGTGTGTAACAACTCACTAATATATGCTTAAAATAACTATAATCTGTATAGATTAAGTTGCAGCACAGACAGAACTGTATTTTAGTACATTATCAGCTCTGTCTATAGTTTAGCTCTGTTCTTAAACAAATTCTTCATGGACAGCTTCACCTAAAAAGCTGTACATTTTCCATTTATATTTATTGGGTGTTCCACAGGGAAAGCTCATCTTTTCCACCGTACAAAGTTATCTCAAGACAATCACCTCAATCCAATAAAGAATGTTAAAGCAAAAGGAACTTTGTACTGTAACACTGCAATACCTTTAGTCAACTTCCAGTATTTGTGTAAGGTGAAATGCTGCTTCTAGAACAAAGTCCAGATAAAAACACAGTAAAACTAAACTAATTTCTTCAATCTCACAGAGTCTGTAGGTGCAAAACCTCTGGACTATGTCTTACACTTCTGTAGTTCGTCAATGCTATTTCTCTTGCAGACAGTATTTCAGATCTCATTTTGGAGAGTATAAAACTCAGTTTGTTTCTGAAGTACATTTGTAGTGGTTTCCATGGGTCTTTCAGACAAAAAGAAATCCCTGCAGAGGAATACTGTGGATGCAGAAGGAGTGGTCCAGAATTATACCACGAAGCCTGACAGGGTAAGCAACTGCTGCTCTTAGCTCCTCAAGAGAACCACTACAGTGCTCCACTCCCATGACATCCATCACACTACAGGCACAGAGCTGCTAAACTAAAAGAGTGAGCTCATGGTAAACAAAAGCAAAGGATTTGGTGACTCTTTGCTGGTGAAGCATGCCAGAAGAGTAGACTTTTCCTTATAAAGATGGATTCCCAAATTGGTAATCTTGCTGCAGCTGCTGAATAAATCTGTACTCCCTACAAAGCACATGCTCCCATGACTCTGCTGGGGATCATCATTTCCTCCACAACACAAAATACATCATACAAAATACATACATCTTGGTCACTACAGTGCAGTATATCATGGTTTAAGCTCACATCTGGTTATCCTACAGACAGGCTGAGTTACAGGTGCACACACATCCTCCTGCCAATTTAGTCACAGAGCAAGACAGCTAAAGGCAATAATGTCTTAGGCAATCTCCAGTAATCTTTTTGCAGTAGTTTATCAAAGCTTTGAGTGTTTCTGTCCAGATGGGGATTACAGATGGGGATTGTTACCTTAGTACCCAGACAGTGTAACACCTCCAAAGATGCTTTGAGAGCATCACAAGAGAAGCAGCAAATGTCTGTGGCTTGAAATATAGAATGAATAATAATTTTTAAAAAATCTTAAATTAGAAGCCTTCACCTATATACACTAAAACTAGCACCTCTCAGCTCTCTGGTCAGTATGCATTCACCCTTCAGCTTCCCCACACCAGGAATTCAAGTCCATCTCCCTCACTCTGCAGCTGCAGCACAAGGTCTGTGATTATATATGGATACAAGCATGCACAAAAAGAAGCACCAGATGGCCTGGGAACTTTGCTTTCTCAGGCATTTTGAAAACTGATTTTATCCCCAAAGCCATGAGAAGAACATAACTAGTTGGTCATAAAAAAAAAAATACTAAAGCAAAACTTTGTTTCCTTGGTGTCGTTCCCCCTCACCTTCTCCCAAAAAAAGGTATGTTTATTCAAATGTTTAAAATAGTTGTCATTCTAGTTGAAACTTGATTTTCTAATGCAATCTGGGGACCTGGAGCTAAAAGCATATTTTCCATGGGAGTATTTTCAGCATGATTCAGAACTGTCCATTTGAGCTTTCAAAACATAAATAATCTTCCACCTGCCTGTTAAAAAGTGTTGGTTTAGATCATGGTCTTAAAGGTATCTCTCAATAAATGGGATAATTTAATCATTAAACCTTGTAGGGTTATTTGGAAAATGTAACATGAAGCCACAATTCATCCACAGTTTATTTTCCAAGTGAGAGAGTAAACTAAAAATAACTGAGGAATTAGAATTGTCAATTCAAATGTTATCTTTCCATTTTACTCACAATCAAGAATTATTGAATTTTTACTAGCAGCAAGACTAATTTCTGGAATATTTACAAATAAAAAAATCACGATTAGACTCAGAATCACTTTAATTTTTTGGATCCCTGACAGATTAGGAATCCAAGCTCTGCTACATGCAACATCATTTTCCCTCAACAGCATAGTCATCTTTCTCTTCACTTGCAACCAGCCTTAAAGAGATAAGGAGCGTAGAAGTATTCCATCTCTAGACATCTGCATCAAATAATAATAGAATCACTTAGGTTGGAAAAGACCTTTATGATTGAGCCCAACCATTAACCCAGCACTGCCAAGCCTACCACTAAACTATGTCTCTAAGTACCATCCACACGTCTTTTAAATTCTTCTAAGGATTGTGACTCAACTACTTCCCTGGGCAGCCTGTCTGACCATAACAAAACATTTTCAAAGCTCTGGTTCTATCTGAAACTCCAGGGGTGGAACCTAGAAAAAGGAATTTCTCTAAAATTCCTATCATATTTCTAGTTGCAATATCAGCTTTGTTATTCTTACAAATTCTGGCTCCTTGTCCCAGAATAAAAACTAGACATGTCTGGGTTCAATCAGCAATAAATTAAATAATGGCAGCATAATTTATACCACTCATCATGATTCCAAGAAAACTAAGGCTCATAAAATAAGTCTAACTTCTTCCTCCATATGACTATACTTTTGTTTTGTTATAGCAATAAGGAACCTTAGAATATGTTTCTGTAAGATATCCAACTTTGACACAGTTGAGTTTTTGCAGGTCTAGCTTGAGCTTGTAACTGAACCACATTGCTGCAATTAAGCATTTCTTCTCCACTTCATACTAATCTCCCCGACTTTAGGAGAGCAAATGAGGAGCACTCACATGATCAAGCCACGAGAGCACTAACTACATGAATCAAACCATTCCTAAAGTGATTTTTTTACATCCAGAATGCCCATCTCAACAGTACAGGGACTTTTACAGCACTTTTCACCTTAAAGAGAGATCCCATGCCCTCTGTCAGGTTTTTCCCTGATGCTTGGCTCCTTACTTATACCATATCTTGAACAAATTTCTGACATTCAATGCTGCAAAAGTAGTTTTTACAGTGACACATCCCTGGATCTGATCCCTGACCTGGTTTTCAGCATAGCCCCACAAACAGCTGAAAAGGCAGGTATCTGTCTACAGCACCAGGATGGGAACAAGATACCAGGAACTCTCTGAACTTGTATTGACCATGAAACACCTATACTCTCAAAACACAGCCTACTAGTCAGACAAAAGCAATCATAATTATTCCTAAAATTAGACACGTGTAGTCCACAACAGGTAGGTTTAAAAAACAATGAAAACAAACCCCTCAGGAAGGGAAAGGAGGAAAGCAGCGAGCCAGCAGCACTCAGTGCAATCCTAAAGCGTTCTGCTCACAGTCACTCACAGGACAGTTTTCCCTCCAAGGAAATGGGAAAAAAAAAAACAAACTGCTGAATTTTATGGAACTGGCACAGTAGCAGGAGGTGATGGGTCTTGTCAGTTGTACACGTTTATCTGCATCTCTTGGGAATGCAGTACTGCATCAACACACTAGCTAATTCAGTGAAATCACGTCACACACAGAGGAACAAAAGTTTCACTCGCACTCATTAGGTCAAAGACAGTGCCCTGGATTTCAGCAGCACTGTAAGAACTCTAGTATAACAAAAAAACCCAACTGACTGTGAGCTCTAGCTTAATGCCATAGCCATGAAAGAAAATGTGAGTCATGAATGCATAACAAGCAAACACTGATTAAGGAGCAATGCTATTTCATACAATATTTGGCAACTCAATATAACAACATTGCTGTGCCCAGCAATGTCTGCACACTGTGCACAAAGTCAGAAAAACGCTACAACGAATAAATTTGAGCCTTCAAAAAGCATCTGGAAATAAATTTTGGGTTTATCTATTTAGACAATCAAACACTAAGAAGTGGCATGTGAATTTCACATACCTTCATGTGGACAATGTTTTTCCCCAAAGTTCCATGACTTTTCGTCACATGCCTGCTCAGGTACCATGACAGGCAATAAGAGGAACCACAAAAACATCAGATACAATAAAAGATCTGTTACTATTTTGAAGAGTCCAGGTATAACCTGGATAATTAATTGCTTGTCATTAAAGACTCTTAAAGGCAGAAAAACTAATTAGTTGCAAAGAGAGAGATGATGCTGAAAAGTGACAAGCTTAAAACAAGTTCTTGGAAGAAGTTCTAGAGACTGATCGGAAAGGAGCATGGATTAAGTGTTCACAATGAACCTGTCTGACCTGAAACAAATCTGCAGTTCAACATCTATTCTTTTAGAAGCAACTGACATGGCTAACTCTCCAATATAATTTAAAGACTGATAGTCCAAATGATATCTATGGAGAAGAGGCAGTTGACTTACACTTCATATCATCTTAACAGCCTTAACAAAGATATGTTAAAAAGAAGAACAAATGGGAAGAGACATCTGGAACCTCTGCTAGCTTAGCACTTGCTCAAAGTAAATTTTCTTAGTTAGCAAATGCCGTAGCAATGAAACTGGCAATGAAATTGCCAGGACTTCAGAAAAAAAATGGTCAGAGGTGGGAGATGTGTGTAAGATAGAAGTAACTATAATAATATTAATGATGTTCTGCAAATCCTTAATTCTAACAATTCCCTTTGAAAAATAATTCCTTATAAAAACAAGAACTCTTGTTTTGTATTGATTTAGTCAGGACATCAGAAAACCGTCTCCCTCCCTCCTGAAGCACAAAAGCACAGAAAGAAAACATGTGCCATAAATCCTAGCTACCCTGAACATCAATTCCATTCCTTAGTGCCACCAGGAACCAGTAGCCTCACAAGAGCTTCAGAGATACAAAAGGTGCTTTGAGTAACACCATAAATTCAAGTAGCTCTGAAAGTAAAGCTGCACATTTGCCTCCTAGCATTAACTAGGTGCCTATCTCTGCATTTATAACCTATTCTTTAGTAACAAAACCACTCCAAGTTTATTAGCATTGAAGGTTAAATCCACATATAGGACAGAAGCACAAACACACCACAGAGCACACATTTCCTCATCAGGTCTGCATTCAGTCTCCCACTCCCTGGTTCACGTCTTAAAGAGCTTTCATTACCATTTGTGCAGAGACAGAAGTGTTACCCAAGTTCAGAATTTCATAGCACATACTTTTCAAGCAAACCAGATGACAGCCTTGGAAGTAGACAAAGTGGTCACATCTTGTCCTTCTGGAACTGTACTGAATTCATTTTTTTCAGCACCACAAACTGCTGCTGGATTGCATAGTGTCAGACACCTATCTGGCTGTTTTCCAATGAGTGCTTTCACTTTAAGCACAAGATGATGGAAACAGAAGAATTTCATCTGTCATCTCACCTGTATCAGCTCTGCAATACAGACTATTGCACTATTTTATAAGCTAGTACCAAAAAAATTGCAATTTTCTGAGACTCACAAAAGGAAAGGTGGGGGAAAAAAAAGTGGCTTTTTTTCCCAGATACATACCAGGACTTGGGACTCTAACCCTAAACTCCTGCAGGAAAGCAGGCAGCACAGTTCCCAAAGCTGCTTTCTGTAGCGAGAGCTCCCCATGCCTGGGACTTTACACAGAATCTACATTTGGTAGCTCCCACAAGTTATTTAGTGCTGCCCTAGCCTTTACAGCCTTGTCCTGATTGATAAAAAACTAAATATGAGCCAGCAATGTGCCGTCATGGCCAAGAAGGCCAATGGCATCCTGGGATGCATCAAGAAGAGTGTGGCCAGCAGGTCAAGGGAGGTTCTTCTCCCCCTCTACTCTGCCCTGGTGAGGCCTCATCTGGAGTCCTGTGTCCAGTTCTGGGCTCCTCAGCTCAAGAGGGACAGGGAACTGCTGGAGAGAGTCCAGTGCAGGGCCACCAAGATGATCAGGGGAATGGAACATCTTCATACAAGGAAAGACTGCAGAAACTGGGGCTGTTTAGTCTGGAGAAGAGGAGACTGAGGGGTGATCTTATTAACATTTATAAATATCTAAAGGGTGAGTGTCAGGAGGTGAGGACATCCCTCTTTTCTATAGTAGATAGTAACAGGACAAGGGGTAATGGGATGAAGCTGAAACACAAAAAGTTCCACTTAAACATAAGAGGGTGACGGAGCAGTGGAACAGGCTGCCCAGAGGGGTTGTGGAGTCTCCTTCCTTGCAGGTCTTCAAGACCCGCCTGGACACGTTCTTGTGTGACCTGATCTAGGTGACCCTGCTTCTGCAGGGGGGTTGGACTAGATGATCTCTAAAGGTCCCTTCCAACCCCTATCATTCTATGACTCTATGATCCTGTTAATGAGGTTAGTGCATATGCAATGGAGAAGAATTAATATTCTAAATATTGCCCTATCTTCCTCACAACCTAATTTGCCTTGTAGCTTGCAAAAAATATCCTTTCCAAACACCTTGATGAAGACTTTTATATTATTTAAAAGCTCTATCTGCCTTAAATTAAGTAATAATACAATAAATAGTGAAATGTCTTGGAAATCCTAAAAGCAAAAGAAACAAAGTTCATTTTGCAGGTTGTCTTTCAAGATAGCACTTGCATTTCAGCTTACTCACTTTCAACAGCTCCTTAAAAGCATAGTGAAGCCAGAGAGGGTCTTCAGACCTCTTTTCTCTCTCTAGAAAGCTTCTGTCATTCAGCTTACTGGAATAGCTGGGAAAGTTCTACACTCCTGGCATTACACAAATGCTGGAAAACTGATGGTTTTAACAGGGAAAAGAATCTCCTTTCTGAATCAAACTTCTGATTAATAATATTTTCTGTTTACGAAAGATCACACCTTTCTGCTTTCTGTCTCAATTTTTCAGATTATGATCACATTGGAACTGTTGTTAGATGATCCCTTTTTCTTTGTCAAAATGTGATAAAATTCTTCTGAAAGAAATGTTTCTATTAGTATCTAATACCATAACATGCAGGGGAAAGAAATCAAGGTCCCCTTTCCTGGCCACATTCATATTCTTAAAGCAAAATCTTTGCTGAAACAGCTGAACTATTTAAAAAAAATTAAAACATTTTATCATCAAATTACAAACCAAAATATTCTGGGTGTCTACCATGAAAATCATAGCACAAGAACTGTAAAAGGAGAATATCTACTGGCAAATTACAATAGCAGCAATAAAACCCATTTGTTTTTATTTCACAATGCTGAATTTTTGTATTCCCACTCTCCTCTGAGAAACATAGTCATCAACTTAAGTCTATCTTCTTTCTGTAATGCATAGACAAATGCTCTAAATCCTTCCTCATTTTTCCCATATTCTGTAAACATCTTTATTTTTTAAACCCAGAAATGATGCATCAGAAAGGTTTTCCTAGAGGATAAATTTATAAATACCAATTGTGCATCAACATGCCACACAGGAAAAAAGCAATTGCAAGCAATACCAACAGAAGAGGGAAAGGCTCAGAGAATTCAAGAGGAAAAAGAGATGACGGCGCTACGTAACCTCAGCTTGTTTCTAATTCTACTGGATAGTTCTAATTTCTACTATAAAAATATCTGTTGTGTAGACTATTTCCTCACAGATTGTCCTCCAAGTGCCTACTGTTTTCAAATAAGTTGAGTACCATTGCAAATGTTTTGATGCCCCAAAGGCACTTTCATACCTAAACCCAGAGGCTTGATTCCATATTTTACAAGTTTTGCAACAGTTCATCCAATAGAGAAAAGTAAATTGTGAAATACAGTATGAGAGGAGGGGGCATATAGGCAGATGGTAGTTTAAACCATCAGTTTAAAGGAGAAAAGGAAACGTGCTACGGTCAAGATTTAGTGGCTTCACTGCCCTCTGTAAAAGGAATCAGCAATTTCTGCTGTCTTAGTAAGTAGGTCCCTTCATTAAAGAAACTACATCAAAATTAACATCATCTAATTAACTGGAAGTCAACATGGCACTGAGACCTGTGTACAGAGTTAATTGTGTCAGGCAGGCACTGGGCAGATGTGTTCCCAGCCACAGCTCACAGCACTGAGCTTGGCAGGCAGTACTCCAGGAGCAGTCACAGAGCAGGGCTGGGAATGCTCCTCCTCAGAGAAGGGGGATGCTAGTAACAAAGAAGGAAACGTCCTGCCACCCTCTAGCAGGGCAAGAAAAAAAAAAAAAAACCAACAACAAACCAAAATCAAACCCAGAACGTTAAATGTCAAGAAAAGACAGGAAAGAAACAAAGTCTTTTGCATGACAGACAAGTTCTATTAATGCTCTACTAAACCAGCTCTTCACTCCATAGAGCTACAGCAGGATGTCTGAACTCACAAGGATGTACATCGACATCCAAAGATCACAATATGAGAGAGGGTAAGTGGATACTGCCCAACGGACTTGAAACGTCCAACGTGCTGCCTATCCTAGTGATATGACCTATTTTGAAGAATAACACTACTCTTCACTTATTTGCTTAATTCAAAGAAATAACAGACTCATCATTCATCATCTCTCAAAGCAAAGCACTCATGGAAGCTTTATTATTCACAAAGAATTTCTACTCAGTAGCCTGAATATAAAACGTACACACCGAGGACTTGCATCTCTGCTGAATAGTGATCTTTGTTGCAATACAATGATTATACAGAGTACTGGCATTTTCAGGTCTGCCTATAAAAAATGAAGTTCTTGATTTTGGTTTGGTTTTTTTTTTTTTTTTTTTGCATAAATGCAAGCGCTCACTTTAAAATCCTACCCTATCACAGCTCCAAGAAGTACTAAAAAGGTATGAAAGCCTTGATTAATTCTGGTTAAGAACAAGAATGGAAGAGGAAAAACTTAGCAGAACTGCTCATTTTCTCAAAAATTTTAGAAACATTCTCTTGCACAATTAGAGCACATAACATTTGGACATTAAGTAATTTTGTTTGGACAAGAGCAACAAAAAAGAGGTGATACAGTTGATATGTTTATTTTACCCAACAATATTAAAATGAGAATTTGTTCACAGTCTAGGATAATTTTAAAGCTTAACACGGTCAAGTGAAATTGTTTATCGTCTAATAAATAACCTACAAGACCTCACACAGTGAAATGTACAAGTGGTTTCCTTGTTTAGTCTCATTTAGGCAGAAAAGAAACAGGTGTTTTCCCAGCCAAGACTGCTAAGCTACAAAATTCCTCTCAAATCTATATTTGATTTTATTTATTTATATATATGTATGTATATATCAGTATAAACCACCAATGAAAATAACACATATAATCAAATACTAGTACTATGAAGAACTCCTTTGAAAAGCATTATTTTCAAACAGTCATAAAATAATTAATCCTTGGGTAAGTGATTCTTTTAAATAATGCTGCAGTCTGCAATAATTTGATTTACAGGTGTGAATCCCTAAGTTATAATACTATGCATTTCCATTATGTATGATACTGTTGTGTTCATACAAGTTCAGGTTCCTCAAAAGACAGGACCTACACTCTGCACAAACACCGAATTGAATATGCTGTAAGGATTTCCAGTCTCTGTTTGTCCTGTAAACTGTACCACATATATTAAAATCATGAAATACAGTATCATCTCAATATGTCTAAAAAGTACACTAAAAAAACCCCACCAAAAACAAAACCCAAAAAAACAACATAACAAGCTAGAAAACAACATTTGGTATTTGTTTGGATAAATGATCTCTGGTTCCATAACAACAAGTGAGGGAAATAATTTGAATCTGCATAGATCAAAAACATAAACTGCCAACAGAAGTTAACTCTTTATATTTTTCATGCTTCAGAGCTGCAGTCTGAATCTGGAACTTCAACAAATATTTCTAAATAATCTCATCACAGTATAGCTCATGGCCCAGGACATATTTAAATTGATGCATAGAATAAATTGAAATAGTAAGTCAAATGAAGAGCAGATGGTCACTTTACACATTTCATTATCCTCCAACCCTTTTATTTCTAACGTGCAAAGAATAAGAGGACATTTATCACTGTCTGCAGTGGAAAACAAATACCAAAAACCCCCCCTTGTGTTCCTCAAGCAAATTTAAAATACTAACCCCACAACACTGTACATACAGTTAACAGCTGTCAATTTCATCCTTCTAGAAAACAATAACAGAAATTATTTGTACTGATCCTTTATATTTTACTTTGCAAAGGGTCTACAAATCCAATGACATATATGTTCTCCCTTCTCTCAACTTCCTTTGAGTTTTCAGGTTCATTTTTGTTGTCTCATCCAAAGCCATACATTTTTAAAGTGAGGAGGTTTAACTTTTGAATTAACTATTTCACCAGTTGCTACCGATGTTCCTGTAACATCTGCTTTACAGCAGGAATGCTCAGAACAAGTGGTCACCTGTACCATTTCTGTGCTGACAGAGCACTTTGCCAGTCAAGCTGGCTGAGCCAGCCATAGGACTTCCATGGTTCGGATGCCTGGCCACAGCTGAGAGATCACATTTTTGTGGGGAATGGGACTGAAGAACATTTCAAATTTCTGACAACTTCAGAGAACCACAGAAATTACCTAAAACAGTAGGAGCTAAGGGGACAAAGAACTATGCTTGAAGCCCAAACCAGAAGGAAGCAGACCTCTAGTGTTCGTTAAGAGATCCTCCATGGTGAAACGTTTTATAGCTTGTGTAGCTGCTCCTGGAAGGCAAAGAAAAGTGCTTTTACAGATTGTGAAAACAGCGTGGGTGAAAAATCCCCACAAAACTAAAAGAAATCTGCTCTTATTAAAAAGAAATTTCAGTATGTATTATGCTAGCAATGCAGATGACATCCACACAGAAAAAGTACAGAAAATTGTTTAGGGAGGAGACTGCAAAGGAGAAGGGGAGGGGGGGAGATAAATTGTTGGAAACTTAAAACCAGAAGCCCCGAACAGGAAAATGGACCTATGCTTGGAGAAGGAGGGACACTAAATGAAGCCAGCCTGTTAGGGAAAGTTGCAGGAAAAAAGTCTACAGAGAGACTACAAATAGAAGCATAAAGAAGCACATGAATAAAAGGATGCACAGAAAAAAGGGTAGAGATACGTGTCCACTCTTTCAGAAAAGAACTGGGTAGATAGTAATCCTATACGTGACATACTGTTTTTAGTTTCTTCACCATTTCAGTCTGTCTCTTCCTGTACTGCTTTCTGCAATCCTAACAAAACCAGTTATCTGCTTGCTCTTCTGCAGGGGATGCACTTTCAATGTCTCTTTACTCCATTTTTTAAATGACCAGACACTCTTTCTCCTCTTCAGGATCACTACTAAGAGCCTCGAGCTACAGGTTTGCTAATCTCCAGTCTTGTCTGGAACACAGTCATTGACAAAAAAAAGAAAAGATAGCCAAACATAGTAGATGTACACTGTTTACAATTAAACACATGTTTTCTAACTGTTCTATTAAGGTTTTTTTCTTACTGACCATTTCCATTCAAATACATCATGGTCTTCAGAGTTTCTCCAATGTTCATTGTCAGTAGTTAAGTCCAGTGCAAACAGCTGCTACTAATATGCATTTTTGTTCTAACAAACGAGAGGCCCAGCCACACTGATACTTCACTTTCGTACGCATATCTGTGTTCTAGGCCATTGTAAAAAGGCTTTCAAAAGAATGCCCATAACAACTTTATCTTTGCTCCATCTCTTGAAACACATAAGCTGTCCATCAGAGAATTAGTACTAGGTGCTCATACTTTTAGTTTTGCAGTACATTGCTCTCAGAAGTGGCTTTCTCCCCTCACGGGTCATCAAATCTTTGCAGTGGTGATCCTGTTATCCTGTGTATCAGTATTGCATTGAAAAATGATACTGGTTTACAGAAACAACTAATGGAACACACAAGCAGAATTTACCTTGCATATACCAAAACTGTTCATTGTCTCTTTTTACCACGTACGTTTGGAATGTCTTTGATATGCTGCAGATTTATTAGGGATGTTTGGTGAGCTTGTTAAGGGCCTAAAATTCTTTCTTTCCTCTCAAGAGCCTAACACATCATGCATTTCTGAAGCACGGCTGCAGTCACATGTCCAAATCCCACCTCATCCCTCTCTCTTGGGGGCTGAGTATGCCCCTGATTCTGTCCGTGACTACTATGAACACTTTTCACACACCTTCAGTATACACAGCAATGCATCAAAGTGTACAGTATGTGTGTAACATAATTAAAGGCTACTGTCAGAAGACAATACACTTCTAGCTACAGTTATACTTGTTCAAAGCTGTAAGGTAATGAAAAGGTATTTCAACTTGAGCTGCAGAAGCAAAATAGACAGCCCCTTCTAAAAAACAGAGCTTAATCTGTATATGAGAGGGATTACAAGTGCTGGTGCCTGTAGAAGTTCATCAACCTAAGAGGCCTTTCCAGTGCTGCAAATATGCTTTTAATGTTTTCCAGCAAGTATTCTAATTTTGTTGTTGAAAGGTAATTTCTGCATAAAGACGACATATTATAAATTTCACAGGTGATAAAAGCTTTAAAGAATTAATAAAAAATCCTGTTCCCCATTTGGTGTAATATGTCTATTTGAGTGGGACTGTAACTCCAGAATTACCAAAGACTACAGAGAATTAATTGAAACAAAGTATCTACACAAGTAGTAACATGTTTTGGAGTCATTATTCCTATCATTAGGAGACAACATGTGAGGTAAAAGAAAGAAAAAAAAAAAAACTTGGTACTTCTGATACTTATAACTATCAAGTCAAATACACTAACCAATAATTATGATAGAGATGACTACTACTTAGCATAGAGGCCAGATAGCAAATTTTGTTAAGTTCCTGTTACTCCAACAAGCATACAACACACAGAAGATGAGAAAAGGGTACGAAAGAATAGTTACTATCCCTATCCTCAAGTGTTTCCATAGCAGCCAAAACAATTATTAACACAGATACACCAAAAGGAAGGCAAAGGCATAATACAAAAGCTATACATCTGAGAACAATTCATAGATTTGAAGAGTTATATTTGACTTGTTCATTAATTTAATCATTAACTATCACCTACTTTCTAATACGTCACAAAGGCCTTCGTAATGATGTCTATAGTAACACAGAAATCTACCAGAGCAAGGAGGTTTTTAGAAAGGAGTATTTATGACATATCATGTGTTGACTGCTGTGGCTCCCTGTCACAGAAAAGGTAAAGTACCCTACATTTGCTTTGCAGGATAAGGATTTTCTTAGTATAGCACGCCTGCTATTTGTTCCCTCTTTCTATCCCACTTAGATTAGACAAACCCAAGAACACCCTCCACATGTTTGTTTTCCTACTGCCGTCCCCTACTTTATCACTGAATACCATTTTCAGTGACATTATGGAAAGGGACATTAATTCCTGCTATTCTGGGCAGCCCCACTGAATAGTCATCTTTCATATCCTCCCTTTAAGCTTTCATAGGATGCACTAAATTAAAAGACCCATGTTTTTAGAAATGCCTGCAACAATGTCTTAAAAGTCAACAAAAATTGGCTTTTTGGCCTCACCTGAGAGCCATCTGTAGGCTGTTCTGTTTACGTATTAACTAGTAGGCATCATCACTACTGCGTAAATGTCAATGCTCCTTCCCTGCATTCCTTATGCAAGAACACAGCATCATCCATAACCGTTTTTCCTTCATTACAGCCACAAGTCCTCCAGAAAAAAACGGAGGCAAGATTGTTTTGACAGCAGTGAGCAAGTGGCCTTCCACCTACCTACAGCTGAATTACAAAATCTAAACAAGTAACAGCCTCCAGTGTAGGTGAAGATGCAACACAAAAGATACTGATCAGACTCAGAATAGTAAAAAGAAATACATCAATACCTATGTGAGAGGGAGGAAAGGATGCTGTCAAATCTAAGTCTTTTTCTCGTTGTATCAATTCTTATAACTAGATTTCAGATATGCAGATGTGCTGTCTGGTCAAGAGGAAGTAATGGCACCATTTATGCTCCCCCTTCCCATGGGAAATCATCCCACAGCAACAGAACTGGTCAACTGCCGCTCACTCCCATACAACAGAGCCAATCTTAATAGCATCTTGTATTCAGTACAGAGCCCGAGGAGCTTGTAGGTTTCAAAAGCCAACCAGTGCATTAGTCCATTTAGAAATAATACTTTCAAAGTACATGATTCTTGCCTTAAGAGTGAACAAAAAAGCCAGAATCATTAAGTAATCCTCGAAATTTCATGCAGGAAGATGAGTATAGAAGCCATTATCCAGGGATATCTACCATGCTCAGAATAATTTTACATTGACATTTGAATGGGGACAGACAGGGAGGAAACAAGTTCGGGAAAAGCCGGCAAACATGCACAAGTGTAAGAGCATGCAGCACCATAGGAGGGCAGATCGGAGATGAGGCAGTCCAAGGGAAGAGGACCTGCAGTAACAATAATAAAGTGCAAGTACCCCAGAAGGAAGCAAGTGTGGAAATGCAGAGAAAAAAAGAGAAAGGTGACTCTGGTCACAAAATTGTTCTACAGCCTAGAAAAGGACAGGCTAAAAAAGGACTCAGAGATCAAGATCTCTGCTGTTACCACCAAGAGTTTACCAGATGTGCAGCTTCTACTAGCATTTATATGACAGAATCTCTAACAACCCCAAAGATACCTATCAACCTACTGATGTAGAACATATTTTTTCAACATCACCACCAGCTCCCACATATGAAAAAACACTGGCAGAACCTGATACATTTAACTTGGACAAAAGTTCCAGGGTTTTAGCATTACTTGAATATTTAAAAAGAAAAACCAAATGCATTTCTCAAAGAAAAAAACTGAAACTTTTTTCTACATGTATAGCTGAAGTTTTCCCTCAGTCATGTCTTTTCTGTCATTCCACTACACAAACAAATGGACCCTCCATTTTTTTGAAATCTAATAAACATTTCAATTGCTTCTAAGTGAAATTTTCGATAGCAGCTTAAAAAGTTGTAGTTGCATGAGTATTATGTTCTAATATCAACAAATCCCTTTTTCCACTGGGAAGACATCTAGGATATAATGTCAGCAGTTAGTAAAAAGAGCACATTTTACAGATGCCAGTATTTAATGAAATAAGTGCTTGTGAACACAATCAGCAGTACAAGACCTCTGCAATAGCCTACATACTTGACTTCACGGGTAAACTGCTCACTGGTGATAAGTCCACACTCTCTTCCTTTTTGTAAAATTTGAGCAGATGCTGAGAGAAACCATTACAGAGGGTTTTGTTGGATTTGTTGGGTTTTTTTTTAATGGAAAAGATGCTACTCACTTCATTCAGCTTAACCACTCCTGTACCACAGCATATTTTGTTTCAGGCCCTAATCCCTGAAAGTCTAGAGCTGCAAAGCTCAGAGAAACTTTACTGATCAACTTCTATAAATGGTTCAACGCCTCTTTCAGTTTTTCTCACTCTCAGTGTGGGTGTTACTTTCCGTGAAAGAAGGAGAAAAAGCATGAGGAAGAGCTATGCAATTCAACAGAGCAGTTTCTAATCTTCAAAACATTGACAGCTATTATGTGCTCCAGAACTCTTCACCACACTATGGATTTCAGTGAAAAAAAAAAAATCAAATTCTTACCCCGGAATTCTGGACAAATTAAATACAACCACCACATGTGCAATTCACGTTCTAAAAATGCTAGCAGTTTAAGCTTTGTTTGGTGGTCAAATTCAAGTTAGTGCACTCCACAGCTTCTTTACTGGTTCTTTACCAAAACAGTTACTTTACCAAACAGTTCTTTACCAAACAGTTACTTCCGTATACTTCCAATACTCAAGGACTAAGAATAGAGTCATTACCATTTCTAATGCTTCAAAACCACAGACCATCTTAAACAGGCTCTACAGCAAAAGCTAAACTCTGATAAATCAAAAGTATAACCTTAAGCAAAATATTTACTGAGCTTATCTACATAAACCTCTAAGTAAATGCTTAGCATGCTGATAACATTCATCAAGTCGTCTTTACAAATGATATGTGCAGAGACATTTGAAGGACTGCAGCAAATTGTGAAGGAGGTATGAAGAGAGGAAATATATTATCATTTACAGTATCTGGAAACCTGTGATCTAGTTTGTACGGCAAGGGAGGCCTGAAAATTCTGCAACAAATATCTCTAGGTGGCTCCATTCACATGCTTGTATATTCTCTATATTGTAAGACTGTTACTCCATACGTTTGGTTTCTTTTAAGCAGAAACCACATGGATGTCAAATACCACATTTTAGTGAAATGATGCCTATATACATATATACACACAGACTAATATGAAAACCATCTAACAAGATTCAGAAGGTATCCTGAAAAACACCCACTCTTTCACACTACTGGAGATTAAAAAGTTACATGTAATTTATCAGGTTGTTACACGTTATTAAGCAAGTTTCTCCACCCGCTTTTGTAGACCAAACTTGACGGCCAATATTTGGGTTGAAAGAGAAAGAAGATTAAATGTTTTCCAAATGCTATGAACATCCATATTATTTCACAGGAAACCTAGTTTTCAAGAGGGAGTGAAAGGTCAGAAATAAAAGGGAGTATTTACCAGCTGTAGCAATGAGGTCTAGGGAAACCTAAAGTCTATAAGTTAGTAGCATACACCGTGCAGCCTCCTGTAAGGGACAGAAAAGGACCCACAACGGGCTCTGAGGATGCCAAAACATCTGCAAACGCGGCCTAACTTCACCAAGCAAGGTAACGAGGGGCATGGTCCCTTCCTCATTCCTCCAGCACGGCGGCAGGAGAGGAAAAAGTTCAGCGCCAGCACCGTCCACGCACCTGCCCGAGCCGCGCCCCCGGGCCCTGCCGCCGGAGGCGCTGGCGTCCCAGCCGCCCCTCACGGCGGGTTGCCGGACGGACGTCGCAGCCTTTATGGGGAGTTACGCGGTGACACGGCCCTGCACCAAACCGCTCACCTGGGACAGGGGGTAGCGGCTGAGGCATCCCCCAGCCAGAGGGCAGCGCTGGCTCGTTGCGCAGCTCCGCGCCGCCCGCCCGCGGGAAGCGGCCGCCGCCGCCCCTCAGCCAGCGCCGCTCGCCTCCCGCCCCGGCAGAGGGTCGGGGGCCGGCGCTGGGAAACAAGGCGGCAGCAGGCGGCGCCCCTAGAGCCCCCCGCCGCGGCGAGCGCAACGCGGCCTCTCCTCACGGCCAGCCTAACCCCGCTCTCCCCGCCCGCGCCACAGGTGCTGCGGGCCGACCCTGCTGGCTACAAGCCGGAGGGCAGCGAGGCCAAAGGCACCGGTTGCTCCCCGGCACACCTTGGCGCCCTGGAAGGCAGGCGGTGCCGTCGGGCGGGGTGTGTGCGCATTGCCCCCCGGCCCAGGGAGACATGGCAGCAGCGCCCCATAGCATAGAGACGGCCCCTCCCGGGAGCGGCGCCGCTGAAGGCAGAGCCGCAGGGGGCTGCATTTTTGGCTGCGGGAGGGAGGAGAGCAGGTGCCCACATCCACGCTCGCTCCGAGGAAAGGAAGGACAAACACAGACGGCTTCAGCTGGCAATGGGGGGCGATAGGAGCGCCGGTGAAGGCGAGGAGGCACGTCGCGTACCTGGCAGCAGGTGCATGCAAGACGGGGAAGGCGGCGAGGAAACCCGCGGAGGGGAGGAAGAAACTAGCGAGGCTTGTCTAGAGAACGGTGCATGTTGTGCAGCCTTGGGGGGAGGGGGAGACACACGATACACAACACATACACGACTCGCAGGTGCCTGGCACCGGGAAGGGGGGGACGATGAGGAGGAGGGGAGAGGGGAGATGCAAACGCTGTTTTGCAGGCAGGCGAAGCAAGCGCACGTTACTCACCGGCAGCTCCACGCTGACTTCGGTCCCGTCCAGGAGAAGGACGCGGCACTGCAGCACCGGCTTACTGCCGCCGGCCGCCGGGATGTGGACAGGGGCTCCGGCACTGTGTACAACCCCTCCGGGGTGCGGCGATGAGGGGAAGCCTCCCGAGCCGACGGCAGCGGCGGCGGCTCCTCGCAGCCCCCCGTCCCGCTCGTCCCCCTCCTCGCTGAGCCCACCTCGCCCGGCTCCGCGCCCTGGTCCTCGCCCGTAGCGCTGCATCGACCGCCGGCCAAAGGTCCTGCGCAGGAACCGCAGCATCCTGGGGGCGCCCTGCCCGGCCGCTCACACCCCCGAGCCCGCAGCTCCGCGCCCGGCCCCACGGCGCCTCCCAGAGCAACGCAGCAGCGCCGCCCGCCGGGAGCCAGCCCGCGCCGGGCGCCCGCCGGCCCGCCCCTGCCGTCCGCTCCGCCCTCTGCAGCGCCGCCCGCCACCGGCACGGCGGGGCGGGCCGGGCCGCGGTACCACCCGCCGCCGCGAGGCGGGGAAAGCCGAGCGGCGGGCAGGGGGAGCTGCTGAGGCGGGCGGCGAGAGGCTACCTGTGACGGGCAGCGGCGGTGAGGGCGCGGCGGCTCGCCCTTGGCCCGCCGGCTCCCTGCGCCTCAGCTCCAGTCCCCGCGGCACAGCGGTGCGGAAAACCGCCGAGCTCAGCCGATCTGCGCTGTGCTGTGCCGCACGGCACCACGCCACGCCGCGCCGCCCCTCCAGCAACTGCCCCGGCTGCGCGGCAGCAGGGACGGTCGCGCTGGCCGTTGGGGCGGTGTCTGCGTGGTGGCTGCCCTTCGCCACCGCCCCCAGGCCGGGCCTGGGAGGGGAGAGGGGCGGGGGCTCGGGGCCCCTCCGAGGGTGCGGCCCGCCGGGAGCCGCTGCGCGGCGGCGCATCCGGACATAGCCTGTTCTTTGCGCCGAGCTTTCACGTCTGCTCGCGGTCCGCGTCCCTGCTCCTGTGTGCAGGAACAGACGCTGCTTCTGCCTCTTCGGACGGGCGGGAATGGGGATGAGGAAGTTAATAACGAAATAAAAAACGACAAAGGAGGATGGAAAACTAGCGAACAGGGGCGCAGACAGGAGGACGCGTCTTGCCTGTGGCTGGGGAAGGCTGAAGCGGCAGGTCCTGCAGGGACGAGGACACCGAAACACCTCTCCCGCCGCCGCTGCTGCTGCATACATCAGTTGTGCACTAACACACCTGCCCGTGTGTGTGAAAATGCTCCCGCATTTGCGTTTGCAGTCACCCTGGTCTGGGAGTTCAAGGAAACAGACATGAGGACGTGGTCCCGTGGACAAAGCAGACCCTCCAGACTTTGCAGCTGTGGGGAAGGATAACGAGTTTATTTAAGTGTCATAGCAAATCCATAGGTACAAATACTCTCTTAACAGAGTCGCTCTGCCAGAAAGCTAAATATGTGTTCTGTCTTGAGCAGGAGTGTTTTTGCTGAGTTGCCATGTATAAAATACTGGATACGAATCATGACTTGCATTAAAAATCAATGGCACTAATTCTGTCACCCTATGGTTAGATGTGATCTGAGTAACTTTGAACTGATGTAATTTGTTGCTTCTAAGGAGATTTTTTTTCTGCTGTGGATTTATTTCTCTTAACCTTGCTTCCAGGCCAGTTTACACAAGCATGGTCCTATTAGTATTCAGAAAGCCTGCCAAAATGTCTCAGATTGTCATTTTTTATTGAGACTTGATAGTATTAGGTAACTGCCTGCTGCTTCTGCATCCTTTCCTGTGTTTCTTCAATGTGCTGGATCAGGTTTTCAAGTGTCTCATCAGCCAAGACTGTCAGGAAACTGCATGATCTTTGGCAAGGATGCATCCGCAGCCCTTCTGCACTGTCTAACTGCGTAACAGGGCTTTTACAGAAACAGAGTGGAAAGGTGCTAATCTTTGCCTGCTAATGTTCGCAATCAAGAGTAGACCCTTGTTACAGATTATGGAATTTTTTTCCCTCTTTTTTTGGTGTTTTTGTTTTGCATTAGGAGCAGAATTTGAGTTTTCTTTCAGATCCTTGGGGTTCTTTCACTGCTTTGAACACTGAAGATATCACAGTTTCATACATTTTGTTTGCATAGCATAAGTGACACAAATGATCTTAAGGATTGGAAATTCAGCAGAAATACCATTGTCTCTTGAGGGAGCTACAGCAATTTTGGTGAGAGTGGTATTGAAGGGAGGTATGGCATCACTCAGGATTGACTTGGCAGAGAACTGAGTAAGTCTTTTCTATTGCTAAAACTCTCCTTTACTCAGCTGTGAGACTTCAGCCCTCTGTCACTTTTAACTTTCGTCATGAAAATGGAAGTTGGATGTTTTAAAATGCATATACCTAGGCTTGCTTGACTTGCATTACCAGCACACACGATACAGGCCACTGGCTGTACCTCAGAGGCAGTGCTGAGGTCCCATTAAATATTAAGCAATATGAGATAACACTCATGGTAAAGGATCTGGAAGGAGCTGGTAGTAGGAGGAAATAAAGCTAGCTCCTTAGTACCTGTCGCTCTTGGAGTAAAACAATTCCACCATTATTTTGTCTCATGTTACCAACAGAACTGTCTTTAGCCCTGAAACAAGAGCCTTGAGCAACTGTGGATACTGAGGATGCCATGATATGTTTATTGTAAGATGAGAGGTATTTAAACTGGTATTTACGTTTGGGTTTGTACATTTATTTTCCATTCGTCTACATCCTCTCTTCATTTTCAGGTGCTGAAAAAGTGATTTGGTTTGCTGGTACCTCTGTCCTCCTTAGAGTGTCTACCTACTACTTGCTTGCTTTCCAATGAGAGGCAAAGCAGAAAGTGCTGTGTTTCTCATCTGTGCGGTAGGTAAGGACGTTGCTTCTAAATCTTTACCAAAATAGCCCTCTACTGCAATGTCTACCTCCAAGGGAGTACTGCAGTCACCTCTGGGAGTTGTGATTTGGTCACTACTACAGGAAAAGTGGTGTTTCACTTAGGTGAACCAATTGTACTAACTCAAATCACAGTTCTGGTAGCAATCTCTGCAAATAACTAGCCTTACCAAAGGTTTCGCCATAATGCTAAACTGTGTAAATAGGAGAACACTTGCCAAAATCCTTACTGACATTTGTGTAGTAGCAGCAAGATAGGGGGACTTGTAACCACTGGAGACACTATTGCTGGTCATGGCTAAATAACTAACCAAAAGTGTGATAAGTGCTTTATTCTTTCCCAATCATTTAGAGTTTTGATTTGTTCAAACTTTGTCTAATTGCTTATTGAAAGCTTCATCATGGAAGCAGCCACCTAATGGGGATGGGGAGCAAACCACTGACAGTCCTGAGAAGATGCCTCTCCTATACTGGATACAAACAAATTGCCTGGACGTGAAAGAGCTCTTTCCTGTTTTACTTTCTGTCACTGCAATCACATTTATGGATTTTTCCAGGCCTGCCAGGCTTTCACTATCTGCAAAGTAGTGATCTAAATTGAATTTACTTGCAGCTAGAGTTTCTTTTTCTGCAGTTTGGTAACTTAAACAGGTTTGTATTTTGGAAGCCTCTGCCAAGATATGTTTTGTTACAGCCATTACTAAAGGAAACTTGTATAAAAGAATTCAAGAAGCAAATACTGGTGTGCACCCAAATACTTGTGCTAATAAAACTAGGGGAGAGTTAGAAACTTGAAGAGTTTCACTCAGGCTTTCAGATATTATTTGGTTGGATTTTGTTTTCTAAACTTAAAAATGAAATTAAATTGTTTAAAAAAAAAAAAAATTAAAGGAGATACTTTTTAGCACAAACATTCACTGGATTACAACATTCATGTAGCAACTGACTACTCTATCTGTTTTTTTTTCCTCAGAGCATGCCAGTTATACAGCAGGCCTAATGTCATTGTTTTTCAGTGACAAAGGTAATTCTGAGTTAAGATAAGGATAATTTGCATTTCTCTGCCATGTTTCAGCTAGAGGGATCCCAAGGCACTTTCATTAAAGAAAAAGAAAATTATCTGTAAAACCAGTTTACCGACACTGAAATGCAGCAACTGTTTAACAGAAGAGAAAAACAGTAAGAATCTCTCTTATATAATTGTAATAGAAGTATGAATTAGGATAGGCAGAAAGTTATTATGCAAATTGTATTGCCATGATGCTGGTGGTAGTGGATGTATTCCTGCAAAATTGCCACACGATCATAGGCTGTCAGGGCTTTCCTTTAAAAGGAAATGTACGTCCTCCAAGCGTTACAAAAGAACCGAATTAGGCAAGAAATTTAGTACTTCTCCATTTAGAATGATATCAGTGTCACAGTACACATGTATTTTGGCAGCTATTGCTATTCTTGTGTATCCTTGTATTCTGGGATTTTCTTTTTCCTGCTGGAATAAATACAAAAGTAACTCAATCCATATTAAGTATGTCTGCTCAAAGAGCTTCTCTAGCATATTCAGAGAGGTTTCATGATAAAGATGTAAGAGCAAAAATCTTTCTGTTAGAAAATCTACAGAAATAAAATGTTTCTTGCAGAGTGAACACTTTGCAATGCCTCCCATCCATCTAACAAGCAGGTTCAATATCACTTAATCAGATGTTCTTCCTTTGGTAAGGATTTTATCAGGTTTGTACTGACCTCAAAGTGCAGAAATTATTTCTATTCAAACCTATGATTAGGTTTAAAGCTTTAATGAAAAAGTTAACAGTGCTGTGTTAAATTACAGAGATATCAGATGCTTAGTTGAAGAATTGAGGCACCTTTCTGCTGGTGAACTGTTTTGATTTTAATCTCAGGGGAGCCTAGAAGACTGCTCACAATATTGCTTATAAACAAACATCACATGCCAAAACACTAGTGTTTCCTAGAAATATTTCCTAACAGTAATTATGTCTTTTAATTAAATCTCCACTGAAAAAGACATATCCCTGGCTTCTTGTTCTGTCCAGGAAATAACAAGTTCGGAATTTTGTAACAAGGATCCCTTTGACTGACACAGAAATGTTGAATGGTACCTTGTATAGGTATGATAGGTAAATTAATCCATTATGAAAACTGCTGGAAACCTTCAGTATGTATGGAAAATCATCATAGAAATAAAACAAAGGTCATATAATGAGTAAACATCATAATCAGTGCCAATAGTTTAAATAAAAATATTTTTTTAAAAAAAGAAGACACTCTTCCAGTTTGTAAACTTACATTATCTAGCACACATTTTGGTGAAACCTGAGGGATGTGGAACCAAACTGTTGAATTATTAGGAAGTTGCTTGGTAAAACAGAAATATTCTTTAACTGTTGGTTTTTAGAAACTGCATTTTCATAGACAGCAAACAGCTCATTTTGGAATACAAAACATATATTAATTAAAATATAGGTTGTGTCTATCTAATAACCTGAGTATAAAAGGAAATAACACCATCTACTTTCCACTGAAGAAGAATTTGCCACACTAGTGTCACATGCATTGGTGTTCAAAAGAAAAATGGAAATGGAAGAAGGACTGCATCACTTACCCCATAGCAAGGCTTTTCATTTCTATTGGCATACTGATGGGAAAGCATACAGTCCTTTCTTGTGTATAGATGTAATTTTGCTTCCAAGATTGATTGTCAGACACAAATGCAAGTTTCTTTTATAGCTTAAAAATCCATGGTAGAGTTGGAGAGCAGTATCTCTTTGTAATGCATGGTCTGGAGGAGAAAACTTTTGAAGATGTTTGAATGACGTAACAAGTACTTGACCACTTAAGTTTTCTGACATATGGCTTTCCTACCAAGTTTGTGGGGCTTTTGTTTCATAAGAAGTGCAACACCAGAAGAAGGAAATGTTTTCTGAATCCTTCTCTCCTTCCCCTCCTCCTTCAAATATTAATGTGTACATGTACTGTCAACAGAGGTTCCTACTTGCCCAACATTTTCCTCTTCTGATTGCCCTACACTGTCCTATGCTGCCTTGCAATGATGGCATCAGAACTTTCTAATGTTGTTCTTCTGAGGCTGTTTTCTTGGCAGTATTTTTTTTCTCTCTAGAACCTGTGTCAGATGATGGTAGTGTAAGGTGCAGAGATACTTAGACCATAGAAAGACCCACAGTGCTGCAGTGCATACATAAGGGCTCATTTCATCTTTCTCTTCAGATCTACCCAGGCTTATGGCAATTTACTAATTGGAGTCACTGAGCAAAACTTCTGGCAGGTTTGCAGAAGCTCTTTCCCAAAACCAAAAGTAAAATGATGTAGACTGGCTGGAACATGCAGGAAGATCAGAAAGATCCTCCTTATTACATCACTGGAAGGAAATTTGTATCCCATGAATTTCGTCAGGAGGAATATCCAATTGTATAGATAAATTAATTTATTTTTCTTATCTTTCAAAACTCAGTAGCACAGAAAGACATGTTTTCTTTAAACAACAAACATGGAAAGGCATTTGATGAAGGATTGCTTCTGCTCAGAAGGCATGGCTGCATAATGACATAGAGCAAAGTGCTGAGTACCACATCTTGATCAGGGCAAGTTAAAAACAAAAAGATGATTAATGTCATACCTCTTCCTTGTATGTATCCCAATGCTTAATTTTAAAAAAATGTTTTAATGATAGTTTCATAAGAAAACCTGATAGCTTTGGAAATATTATAACAAATTGCTAAAGAGACAGAAACTCTTTGCTTACCTTAATTTCCCTGAAGTGTAGTCCAAGTTACAGCACACAAGAAATCAAGTTACTCTAAAACCAAACATGGACTGGTAAAGAGAATTCTGCCTGAAATGAGAAAATCCATTTACACAGCTTCATTTTTTATAAGAACAATAATCCTCATAGGTATTTTCTCTGAAATACTTGGCATACTTTCAGACACACCTGAACTCAGTTGACTGGGTGCAGATACATTTCAAACGCAATGGCATAAAACTCCTTTACAAGTTTGAATATATCAACTGTTCTAACAGCTGCAGTGCAGAAACCATATGTCTTAAACCCTGATAGATGGGACCCCTTCAGACATAGCAAAGTCATTGGTGGCTTTAGGTGAAGCTTGGATATTCAGGAAGCATTCCTTTCTTGTTCACTGGTGTGAAGCCATGCAGAGAGAAGTTTGCTGGGCTAGACGGTATTTTTTACTCTGGCAGCTCATGAAAGAGTAAGGCATGTGTCATCCAAATTATTAATATTTTGTGAAAATAATTGTAAGCCTATTTAAATATAAGTTCTTTTATATTGTGTGTAAGATCATTGTGTTAAAACTCTTAGCAATTAAAAAAAAAAATCCAGGCCATAAATAAATGTATGTTAGTAGTTGTGCCTAGCTGTAATCCTTTCCTCCTGCTGTGAAAGCACAACAGATGTTTGATTCCCATGTTTACAGTTTTGAACTCAGGCATTAAAAAATTGTGCTAACAGGCAGGCAACCAAAAGTGTTTTCTGTTTGTATATTTAAGTGTTTTCACAATCACAGATGAGAAAAATGAAATGGGAAAGTAGACTGGGCTGTTAACTTTTGTCCTTTGAAGCTGCCCTGCATGGAGCAATGCAGGGGAACGATGATAGGCAGTAAAGATTTCTAGCTGCTTCACCAAAACAGGGCCTGTGATGGGCAGAGAGGGTTACTGGCTTCTCCTCTCCTGTGCTCTGAGGAAGTGAGAGGGCCTTTTGAAGAAAGGTGGGAAGGGAAGGGAAGGGAAGGGAAGGGAAGGGAAGGGAAGGGAAGGGAAGGGAAGGGAAGGGAAGGGAAGGGAAGGGAAGGGAAGGGAAGGGAAGGGGAGATATCTACTCTGGTAGACTTGGTCCTCCGCAGGGTTATAGCACCATGTTACGCTCTCAGCTAAGGCACTAGTTGTATAAAACTTATTCCCAGGACCATCAAGCCACACATTAGGGGCTATCAATCTGAAAGACCTTGAACCTAATGTTTAAGCTCCAGTGTGTTCAAGCCAATATTTTATTTCATGGAGAACTGAAGCCAATATATTTCATTTGGCTTGAGTGGAAAAGAGTTTCAGTATGCTACCGGTATGTTTCTTGAACATGGATAAATGAACTGCTTCCTTTTTGTTGGGAGTTTTAATGTCTTCTCAGGCTTTCCTGAGAGATTAAATTTAAAAAAGAGAAAAAAACCCCCAGGATTTTGTGGTTTTTCAGTGTCTTTGGAAATTGCAAAGCAGTTTCCAAATACATTTATCCAGAAAAGGAAAACAGAAAGGTATTGATTTAGGTTTACATGTAGACATTGAGATGAAGCATTATGAAAAAAATCTTGTATTCACTATCTCTCTTAAATGTTAGCAACTGATGTGAATTCTTAGCAATTAATATTTTATTGCATTTGAAAACTGGAGCAGAGACTCAAAAATGCAGAGCTGCAACAAGAACTTCCAGTGGCAGAGCTAGCAAAACCCCAGTTGGAACTGAAGTAGAGACAAAGACTGATCATAGTGATCCAGTCTTCTATGATGGCAGAGCACAGGCTGTGGGCAGCTGTTGGACACAATGGGAAGCTGGGATCAAGTCCCTCTCCAGAGTGTGGGAACACTGGCGCTGCATTTACATAATGATGCAAGCTAATATTAGGAGCGACTGAGCTCCCAGGCAGGAGTTTACCAAGGATTCCTTCACTGTGAGAGGAACACTCACCTCTCAGCTTCATAAATAAAAAATAAAAAAGTCAGAGATGAGTGTTTACTTGTTGATGCATAAGTTCTTTGAAAGACTAACTTCCGAGAAAATTGTGTTTTGGATTAATGTACCCAGCTTCCTTAGCCCGTCAGTGTTGTGAAATACCCGCTTAGGCACAGATAGAAAAGGTGATTCCATTCCAAGGGCAAGAGAGGAAATAGGACTGTGCATGCTTACTGAATGCCCAGATCACTCTTTGTGCTCTCTGAATGTGGTCTCTTGCACATCTCCTTTCCTTCAAATGCTGAAACTAAGCATGCATTTTATTCTTTCCATCGTCCAACCGTGAAAATTTTAACTAGCTGAGTAAGGATGAAAACAAAATTTTTTAAGTACATTGAACAGAAAGATCTTACTTTAGAGTCTTCGGATAACTCGGATAGGAACTGTTGCTGTGTAAACTAGAACTGAGATGCTTCTCTGGAAAACCACCTCTTATCTACCCACATAACAAGGGCCATCTCCATCTTGAACAGTGAAGTAACTCTATTGTCAAGATCAAATGTGTAGCTGAGGTATTTATTCAGTACATAAAATGTAGCTATACCTGCCTGGGGACACATCTAACACAGAGCTGTTTACATAAAAACAAGAAAGGGAATCCAGAGTGATGTAGCTTCCTCTGGTAAAAGGACAAAAAAATCCCACCCACTAGTGAGGACTGAAAACCCTTCAGGCCTGGTTTCAGGCAGAAAAACCCCTTTCCAGATAAGATAAGCCTGGCAGCAATCCCAAACTGGATCCCAAACTGGAAATCTGCCCAAGCAACTGGGAGGGCTGGGAGCCCTCTAGGGGTAATGCCTCCCATACAGACATACAGAGCAAGTGTCAGGAGAGGTGAGAAGAGTTCCCCAGCTGCTTCTGTGGCTGGCTGGGGTAATCACAGCCCAGATCGTAAATAACCTTACTATAGAGTAAAACCACGGAATGAGCAGACACTGCAACCTGTGAGACAGCAGCGCTGAATTTTCCACAGCAGGAATACATCGTGACAGATGGATAGCTGGGCTGCAGATGCCAGTGGGTGGCCCTGAAGTCCAGTCCCAGGTAAAGTGTGTCCTAAATGCTGATACAGGACAGAGCTAACGATCATACACTAACAGGAGCAATGGTCTGCATTTGGCTTTCTGTCTTGAAACTTTCTACTGCCTCCTTTGGCAGGAAAGTTAATGGCACATTACAGATCTCAGCTATCAGCTAATGTATTATTTTACAAATCTCAATTAGCAGTTGATAAGAACCCTGCTGCCAGCATGAAACGTGGCTTTCCACCCATCACACAACAGGACTGTCTAACATGCCACATCACAGCAGGAAAGGAGCCCATTCTAGTCTTCCTAAAACAGAGAGATTTGGAGGAGACATTTGGAAGTATAAGATCATTCAAAATTAATGAAATTCAAAGTAATTAAAAATAACATTTAAAATAGTTCCAAATACAATAATCAAATAATAAAATCCAGAGTTGGGAAAGGTCTAATATACCATTACAAGTGTTGTGATCATATTTCTTGCTTAACAGGGTGGCCAATCACGTTTAGTTTGTTCATAAACAGCATTATTTGTGCATAAGGAAAAGGAAAAGTTGTGCTCTTGGAGCCTAATCAATTGCTTGCTTGAAGCTCATGCTGACCCTGAAAGCAGCACATCAGGGTGGCACATGAGGAAAAACTTTCCTGTGTGAGTGAGGGAGCCCTGGCACAGGCTACCCAGGGAGGGTATGGAGTCTCCTTCTCTGGAGATTTTTCAAAACTCACCTGGACACGTTCTTGTGTGACCTGATCTAGATGGACCTGCTTCTGCAGTGAGGTTGGACTGGATGATCTTTAGGGGTCCTTTCCAACCCCTACCATTCTGTGTTCTGTATGAAGGGAAAGGATTCCCATGTGTGGCCATAGAGGAGTTATCCTTCTCTCCCACAGGCACAAGAATAGATGTAGCAAGACGTTGTGGAGTGAAGCGTAGCCTTATTCAGCAGGGTTCTTTTAAGTACAAGGCAGCTACAGCTTCAGTATACTTCAGTTTTATTTGTTTAGGAGGTATTGACAATGTTCGTGTACAGCCTTTCCCTCAGTCTGGTTCTGATCATTGCTAGCTTTTGTAACAAAACTTTCACATCAGTTTGTGCCTAGATCCTGTAAAGAGTATTCTATCCAGATTTGAAGGTTAGGTGAAGATCACAAGGAAACTGAAGTAAGTATACATCTGGGAGCACATCAGTGGCAGAGGAATGGACTGGATGCCTTTGATAATGATAGGATCTGCAGTTTTATCTGACTTGGCTGTTAGGGAAAAGTGACAGGAACGTTTGAGAGCTCCTTGCCAGTACGCAGACACCTTTGTTTTTCCAAGCTAGACCTCTGTTGTCTGATGGCATGCAAAAATAACAAAATCAAACAAACCCCAGATATAAAAACTCACAGCAGCACTGAACTTTGCACAGTTTAATTAAAATTCCCACTTGGATTAGCAAACAATAATTTGGATTATTGGATTTGCCACACAATAGGTTTCAAGTGCATGCCGAATCTCAACAAGTACTCTATTAAGTGGGGCAGCAGTTGGAGTTCTCTCTCACTCTTGCTGTATCTTTGAAACATCTTTGTGAAACCTTCATTAAAACAAATAAACAAAAAAGAAGAGCAGGGTGGTTCTCAGGAACAGTTTAAGAAAACCACTTGTCAGAAGCTTCACTTTAAGTCCATGATTATCAATAGCATCTACTACTGACTTGTAGCTCACCTCAGCAGCTTGATTTTTCAGGCTGGATTAAGCAGCTCTCCTTTGAAAATGCAAGTCTTCGTATACCATGTCAGGTATCTAAACAGAGTAGCAACATCAAAAATTTAAAATCATTAGTCTTAGTCATTGCTCTGACTCTGTGTTAACTGCTTTGAACTATCTTGCCTAAAAAATAAAGAAATACGTTGTGCTAATACTTAATCTTGAGAATACCTGTGAAGCAAGGTGTCTGTAGTGGAACCAGCAAACAAACAACATAGATTTATCTAGATTAGTAGCTGATGATCTTTCCAGACAATAATCTTTCAAATCTGAGAAAAGAAAAATGGATTTAGATGTCTGACATTTTGCAAACGCGCTTAAAATCTAAAGAATGGAAACACAGTGAGGAAGTCTGGCACTCGTCAGAATACAAAACCTCGAAGCCAAGCAAATGTCTGACTCCTAGGAATTGGAAATGCTGCAAATGGATTTTCACTGTAGAAGCTTGCTGGAAATGTTACCAAAATATGAAATTACTTCTCAGTAATCACTTGTAGCCCTGGACAAGTATCATTGTTCCTGACCAGCAGTGTGAAAGTAACATAAAGTGAATATGTGGAATTCTGTCTAAAACAAACAGCTCAACATTATTTGCTCAGATAGAGAGGAGTATTGTTTCTGTGAATACCAGTCATAATAGAAGTCTAGCACAATATTTCAATAATAGCTTAAATAATTTTTGATCAAAGAGCAACATGGTAATATTAAGAGGCAGGCTGATTAAGTCTTCCTCAGAGAAGAATATGGAGACCGAGGCCTCAGCACCACTCCAGCCAAATTAACTGGAGAGACTGGTCCTTTCTCATGCTCCTGGGGGATGCAAGCAGGCAGTGAGGAAACAGGGAGGAAGAGAAGCAGGGCCACAGTCTCTGGGCAAGGCTGCAGCAGAACCTGCACCTCTCTAGGTGTAGAACAAGGAGGGTTAAAGATCCTCACAGAGGGGCACATTGTCCTCATAGTGTCCCTTTGTGACTGCCTGCCTCACAATCTGAGGAAACAAGGACACGTCATTACCTTTGGCTGTCAGATTTGAAGTGCTGGTTGAAGTCCTGCCTCTTATGTGGATGCCTTTCTCCATCCACTTATTGAATTGTTCAGTGTAGCTCACAGGAGTTAATTCTTTCCCAGCCCAAAAAATAGAAAGGGAACTGGAGGAGAGATGCAAGGATGATAGAGTTATCACTCACCACTTGCTATATGGTGCGAAATGAAAGGCAGCATCCAGATGGACTTTAAACTGTTGATACACAGACTTAAAATGATTGAGACACAGCATATTAATAGATCTATGTGATAGTCACCCCTCTGCTGGGTACTGCCCCAAACATTTCTGTTTGGCTTCCCAGCATCAGCAAAACAGTGACATGATGTCTGAGCATGAAGAATTGGAGACAGCAGGCAGGTCAATCCCTTCTATCTCCCTGCAGCTCACTGCAGCAAGCAGAGATGCCGCTTGCTTCCGTGCAAGAAACTCTGTCTCAGCCACCTTATGTCAGTTTCAGAGGAGGCTCTGCAGCTTCGTGGTGACAGCATAACAGAGCAACTCACTCTCAAAACCTTACTCCTGCTCAGATGCTAAGGAAAAGATATTTGGATGCAATGTTGTCGCTTTGTAACCTCTGCCATTGCAGTGCAGAAATTGTTTGATTTTGTACCTGTAATGCGTACGTACTTGTGGCTTTGGCTTTCTCTATACCTAGAAACATGAGGTCAGAAAAGACATTCTGCATTCAGTCCTCGGGTACTGCAGATTGTCCCATTATCTGGCTTTGCACTGCATTTTAAGGTGGCTCTTGGTAAGTCAAAGTTGTTTGCTATCTGCAAAATAAAGAAAAACAAGGTGGGCAGTGAATGTAAGTTCTCTACATTAGTCTACTTAGGAAGGGGCACTTCCAAACCAAATTCTGCCTGCCCAAGACCCAAGTCCTGCAATGCTTATCTTTGAGGGCCTGCAGAAAAACAGTCTGTAGTGTGTACATACAGATCCTGAGTTATTTGGGCAAGTCTGGCAGCACCACATCAGCCAGCTTAACCACATAATCTACTTCTTCTTAGTGCTTTCACTCATTAAAGCTTTTTACAAACCGTGCCTTAATTGAAGTTCACAGCAGCACTGTGAGGTAGTAAAATGTCATTATCCCAATTTTACAGATGAAAAAATTGCAACAGAAGTGAAATGCTTGTCTTGAGGCTGCAGAAGGAGACAGTTTTAAGGGGCAGGAGTAAGCCTTCAGGAGCTCTTGGCTCTGTGAAGCACAGCCAGCCTCCAAAGACATTGAATGGGCTCCTAGCGAGATGCTGAAAACACTGCTCCCCACTTAGGGCTCTCTTGCAGTTTCTATATGCTGCCTCTAAGGCAGCAAAGGGGATGAATATAGGTGCTGACAGCTCCTCTTGTTCCATACTTACTTTCCAGAACAAGGCTGTGCCAGGTATGTGCCAAGGAGAAGGAAGAAATCAGTAACACGACATTGCTCAGCCTGCCCTGGGAACAAAAAAGGGCCACAAACAAGTTACAGTAACCTCTGAGATTCGACCAAGCCACAGCAGGCACTGTACCACCTTTGACCACTGTTGGATTCGGAGGTGGCTCAGCACTTAATTGCCAAACCATACCGCTTTGCCGAGCCAAAAAACATGGTGGTGACTGCAAAGATGGCTAGTAAGCTGATGCAAACACTGATCTAAGTGGTGTGCTGTTTGCAACCCATCTGGAGTGATGCAGCGTGTGAAATTCTACTCTGAGTCATTCAGCAGAGACTCAGGTCTCTCACCTTTTGAGACACCACCCTAGCCAGAAGGCTCAGATGAGTGCAGCTGACACTCTTACAACATCTATTTTCATGTAAATGTTCAAAAGGTTTCTATTTTCCCAATAAGAAAGGAAAAACACTTTCTAAGTATTAAAAAGAAAAAAAAAATCACCACAATGCAGGATCATCACCCACTGCTCAGATGAACATAAAACAGCTGAGTCAAAAGAGACTTCAGGAGTATCTAGTTTCCTAATCTTGAGTCCCACCCCCTATTCAAAGCAGGGTCATCTTGGAGATCAGGTTGAGTTGCTCAGCATTTTATCCACTTTTGTCTTGGAAACCTCGAAGAATGGAGATTGCACAACAACCCTGAGCAACCTGCTCCAGTGCTTAATTTTCCTCATGGTGACTTTGTTTTTCCTTCTGTCCAGTTGCAACCAGTTGGACTGTTGTCCTAGAAAGACATGTGTCACTTGTGGCCACCCCCAGTAATTTTTCCCTTTGTTTGAACCTCTGCTTAAAAATAATGGGAAAAAACCAGACTGCAGCAACTTTTCAGTATGGATTTTAGCACCATATCACACTGTCAAGATCTCTTGTTGCAGGCTCGTGATTACATCTTGAATATGATAAGAACATATCTCTTTTTTTTTTTCTGTCAGAATGCAGCAGCTTTTTAAAGACTCAAATGTTATTTAATTTCCTCCCCTCCTTGTTTTAATGAAATACTGCTTGTGATGGAACATAGATCAGGAGTTTCTAAAGCTCTCAAGTGTACATCATATCTTAATACCCTAAGGCATAGGTATCATGACTGTGATTTACTGCTGAAATTCACCTATTATATTCCCATTTTATTGGTAATGTTAGTCACCTGTTATTTTCTGGAAATTCTTTTATAGAAACATAATACTTCTTATGGAATTCTTTCTGTAATTACTTTCCTGACCTCAGGAGTGGAAGAGAGAGAAATAAGTGTTGTTCAGAATCTAAACCTCACCTGAATCACCCCTTAGTAGTTGCATATACACTAAAGCCAAGAACTCAGCACACTATGTGAATGAAGGAAGAACATGGGTCTCCTTTGGCTTTGACTGTTGTAACAAACTGCACCTTAACTCTGTCTTGCAATAACCCTAACATCAACCTGATTGTGCCTGTAACTGTGCATTGCATGGCTGTGGAGTACCCTGCTGTTACTTGTCCTGTGTGCAGCAGTTGTTGTGCCCGCCTGCCAGGAGACAGTACTGTGGTTCAGTCCCAGGAACCCACCCACTAACCCACCATGCAGCTGAGCATGCATGAGAGCTACAGCCGCAGCCACTTAGCTGTGATGTTAAATGCTGATGTTTGGAGAAGTGCCAAACAGAGACAAAATAAATTGTTTAGTTCAACAATATTTTCTTTTGTCTGATAAACAAGAGGAATGTGGCATGGACTCTACCAGAAATGATGGAGAAGAGTGTGAGGAGTTGGGTGTAACTGATACAGGGCAACTAAAAATGAGGACAGGCTATTCTGCCATTGTTGTCTTCTGAGTGGGCGTTAATGAAAGGATTCTTCCTGTGGAATGAAATATAGAGAGATACTGTGCCAAAGTTGACATGGTTCAGCCTTCAGACACTGCCGTTTACTCATGTATCTTGAGGCCCATGGCCTTCTACACCTCAGACACTGCAAAAGAGTAATAACCAGAGGCCATGCTTACCAGTGAGCACTGAAACCCCAGTGTGAGTCATCTAAGACCTTGCTCTGCTTTCTTATTGCCCAAGAATTCCTCTCTGCTGTTGTTATCTTTCAGGTTTCTTTCTCTCTCAGGTTTCACCTGATCCACTCTGCCTCAGCAGGAGGAAAGAGTGCAAAGCAGCCACATTTGCTATGCCTGGGAAGGAGAAATGAAGCAGGGAAGCACCAAACACACTGATGGCTGTCACCCATAGAAGTGGTTTCCCTAAACACAGCTCAAAACAAATTTTTGCAATGACAATATACATTGTGCCCAAAGCCAGATTTCGAATGCTGAATGGGTCCTTTGCACTGTGAGCAGACTCCTTGAAGTCAGTGAGAGTCCACACAGAGCAATGTGTTACCCACCATGCGTAAATGCACCACGTCTTTCAAATAATATTCAAAAGCCCCAAACAAACAACAAAAAAACCCAAAACAACCCACATCTCCAGTGGCTAGAAACTGCAACAGAATCAAAGTTTCCTGGATTTCACTAGCATCACCTGCAAGGATAGAATCACCCACATCCAGAAGTCTTATCAGGACCTTGAAGTGTATTTTCCCTGGAGCAAGGGTTGAATATCTGCATTTTGTAGCATAACTTGATATTCTGCCTGTACCAAAATCACAATAGTAGACCAAATCTCTTGAACCTGTCAGAAAGCTCACAAGCTTGCTTTCTTTCCCTGCCCTGTTGGCTAAACACCTGCTGTAGGAAAAATACATAAAAGAAACAGCAAAACTCCATACCTTCTGCTTTGGGAGCTTGTAGAAATGTTACCATTTCCAAAAGTTTGTTCCATAACCAGTAATTAAGTATACTCTCAGTCCGTAAGATGCTTATCGAAAGCAAGCAAATGATACCAAATGGGTACAGCCTGGAGAAGCAGAAGCCAGCAATGTACACATGCTCTAGAAACCTTTATCTTCCTGCAAAAGTGCATAATTTGCATTAATTATGTCTGTAGCCATTGCATTTGGCACTAGCCTGGGCTTCTCTAAGCAAACAGGAGATGCTATAGCTGTAACAAGAGTTTTGCTTTGTCGCTGATCTGGGATTTCTTTGAGCAAAGTGCTCAATTTTTTTTCAAGGCAAATTTCACAGCAAAGGTTCTCTGTTTAAAATTTTTAGCAATGCATTCTGTGAGCATTCTGCAACCTGGAAGTGATTATATGTTTGATGGAATTTTAATGATATTTGAAATCATGAGTTCCATTTTGATATGTTAGATTTGAAAGCTGTGATTAGTTTTACAGACCAAATATAGCTTTTCAAGAATGTTCAGCCAAATGCTTTGCTTTTATACAAGAATACAGACAGAGAGCAAACCAATGACATTTCAGATTTAGTCAGGAAGTTGTTGCTTAAAAAACATTCAGAAATTTCATATAATTGAAATGTGAGCTGAAGAAGAAATCTTGAGGTGATTTTGCTCTGAAACAGTTACTTGAAATTTTTACTTGTCCCCATGGATAACTGTGAAGTCCTGAAAGACTTGTTAATAGTGGCGAGGGTCCTGCAAAACCTTGGCTGCACTAGCCCTCAGAGCAGAACTGTTTGGGGCTTTCTGTCCTGAGGCAAAACAAATATAACTTGCCTGCTTCACCGTGTGTTTTATATAAAAAAGTGAAATATCATATGTATGGAAAAATGTATTGTGTAATGATATATAAGATCTATAACACATATAGTATATTCTCTATAAAATGTAAAATTATATGAAGACGATCAAGTCCAGTTTCTGCGGACCTTCTAAAAGAGGAGATTGTTCTGACATTTAAAAACCTCAGGAATCTTCCATTCCTCAGGAATCTATTTTCTAAGCATTTGAGTGATGATTTCCTTGGTAGTTCTCAGTCTAAAAGTGACTAAAATGTAATCATTTTTACTACTACCCAGAATAGCGTAATTGTTCCCCATCAATTTCATATACTCATGAATATGCATGCACTACTAGTTTCATCACAAAATGAGAAGAATATGTGAAAATTAACTTTTGTCTCCAGAATATGTTAAACATTTCACTTACAGGGATCCATGAAGACAGTTTCTTTTTTTCCCCTCTGGATTCTACCGACAACAGGAATTGATTCACTGCACTCTCCTCAGGGAAGAAAAGCTTGGCATACATAGCTGCAAAGTGGGTGTCTGATAATAATGCATACATAGGTAATGCATACACGCATATTTGCGTGCAATAAAGTACCACTGCTTGGAAAAAGCTATTGGAGACATAGTCATCATTTTGCCAGGGCCCAGCTGACCTAGTGCTGAGAATAGGTGCTGGAGATGTCAGGAAGTGAAAAGAAAATCACAATGAGAAAAACAAAATTGCCAACAGCACCATCTACCAATTAGTCCTTCTTGTTTATGCATGCTAAAGAGGACTTGGCAATCCTACATGCTGTTGTATCGGCAATCACCAAAGTAGTTGCACACTGATAGTTTGAAGAAGAATATACTCTTATTTCTTGCTATTCTCCAGGTTTCTCCTCAGTTCCCCACCCCAGGAGACATTTGCTAGTGAAGGAGAAACTTGTGCTGCTGATGCATGGATGGAGAAATGGGCTCTTGCCTGTCCCAGCAGGAGCTGGTGCTGCCTACCTGACTGGCCTACTAACCAGGAGACACGTGGCATGTTTTCCCTGCTGCTGCTGACATTAGGACAGGCAGAAGGGTTTTTACATAGCGCTGTTGTTGCTTACTGCCTCACTTGTTTAAAAATGAGGCTGCAAAATTTATTAGGTGGAACCATCTGCTTCTCAGTCATTCTCCTACACTACTGCTCAGAGTGACTGACAGGAGAGAAACAATGAATTTACAGCAGTGGGTGAGAATCAGTTACATTTCTGACCCCTCTTCCAGAGCTTCTGGAGCCCTTACAATGAAATCTGGAGTATCTTGTAACATGTCTCTTGAACTTTTAGGGTGTAGAGTAAATATTCATGGTCTGTTTTACTTTTCTCCTTGTAGAATCCAACGAGAAAGAGCCTGCAACGGAGTTAAGTTTGCAATCATTATTGTTACTCAAGCTAATGAAGTCGGAGCCTAACTGTATGTGCTGGCTTTGGCTGGGATAGAGTTAGTTTTCTTCACAGGAACTGGTACAGGGCTGTGTTTTTGGTTTTGGCTGAGAACAGTGTTGATAACACAGGGATCTTTTGGTTATTGATGAGCAGTGCTTGCACAGAGTCAGGGCCTTGTCTGCTTCTCACCCCAACCCACCAGTGAGTGGGCTGCGGGTGCATAAGAAGCTGGTAGGAAGCATGACCAGAACAGCTGACCCCAACTGAACCAAGGGATGTCCCAGACCATGTGGTGTCATGCTTAGCATATAAAACGGGGGGAAGAAGGAGGAAAGGGGAATGTTCAGAGTGATGGAGTTTGTCTCCCCAAGTCACTGTTATGCATGATGGAGCCCTGCTTTTCTGGAGATGGTTGAGCACCTGCCTGCCCATGGGAAGCAGTGGATAAATGCCTTCTGCTTTGTTTGCATGTGTGGCTTTTTCTTTACTTACTAAAACCTGTCTTTATCTCAACCCACAAGTTTTCTCACTTTTACTCTTCTGATTCTTTCCCGCCTCCCACCAGGGGGGAGTGAGTGAGCAGCAGTGTGAGGTTTAGTTGCTGGCTGGGGTTAAATCATGGCACAGTAACATCCCCATGGTTTTATTTTGTTCTTTAAAAGGAATCTGTTCAAAGTTCATTTGGATCTTATCAAGATACAGCTATTAATTTCCATAGGTTTTGAGTATGGCTATGAGTGTATGTTATTTGAATAAGTTTTTGTTAACTGATTTCAGTCTGGAACAGGCTTTATTTTGTCACAAATCTATAATCTTCATGGCAAAATTTCTATTGATTGTGAATGATTCTTTTGACTATGTTTATTCCATTACTAATGAAGACCGAGAACAGTATGTTTTTTCCTGATGTGAAAAGCAGATGCAAAAAATTACAAACTTTTGGCGAAACCAGAGAAGAAATCACTTTGATTCACTTGTATTGCATTAGATATGTATTACCTATGCTCCAGACATAGAAAAAGAAACTACGTATCCTGAACCTTGGCTACTTTTCAAACTACTCTAGTTGATCTTACTAACAATACTTCTTTTGCCTGCAAACCTTAGAAAATAAAAATCAAACTGTCGAAGTTAGACAGTAGTTTAAAGCAGCAGCATAGCTAATTTGTTTCAACTACTCTAACGGATGAAGTAAACAGGTGAAAGAAGTTGCTACCATTTCTAAAAGCCGATTCACATGTCCTCAAGAGTTAGTTGGTTACCTGCTGCATATGCTGTGCATATTTTTGGTAGATGTTTATGGAGGAAATTGTTCACAAGCAAAGAGAAGCACCATCAGTAGCACAGCAGAGAGAGGAGCTCTTGGGTTGGCTACCGCGTAAGGCTGTCATTGAATGCAGCGGCCTACCCTTGCAGTGCTTGCATGCTCAACGGTGCACACAAGATCTGATAAATTGGATCTGCTTCTCTCATTAGCCTGCCTGCCTTTGCCAAAGTCTTGTCATCACTCCAGGCAGGCTGCACTGTGTGTGCTTTCTCTTCTCTTGCAAGCACCACTCCACCAGTATCTTGCTGGTCAAGTGGCTACCACTGGCCAGCTGTCCAGAGGCAAAAAATCTCAAGGCAGTGATATCTCCCTCTTGAATAAGGTACATCCTGCTGCATGACTCATGGGCTTTATCTGTCTAAAGCCTTACTGGTGCTGCTGGCATGGCCACACTCTTGCAACCGTGCTCACCATGGGATGCAAAACAGCAAATGTATAGGCCAAAATGGGGCAGCATCATGTCTGCATTGGCTGCCACTGCCACTGATACAGGACGGCCCATATGACGGGTGCTAGCCTTCTTGGGGGCTTATTTCACATATTACTGTGTGGTCAGTTGCTCTTCTTTATTTTAGAATCCTTTGTGATGGCAGCTATGAACACAGTTAGGAAGACCCGAGCCCAAAGTAGGACAGTGCCCAGTTTGACTTGACCCGTAGGGGTGCCGTAGAGTGCTTGAGGAGTCAGTGTGCCAACAGGGAGACTGTAAAGTAGCCTGAAGGAAACCTTTAGGATAGGGTGTGTCCTAAGCTGTGGCTGTCTCAGGCCAGAATGGCAGGAGCCACTGCTCTCTTGAACATTTGCAAGTCTTTACTCCCTTCTGGAGATGAGTGCCTAAACATCTTCTATTTTCCTTCCTTTGCTAATTTTTGGATAATTTGGTGTTGTGAATGTGTCAGTAGTCACATTCATAGGTGACAAAAGGCTGTTCCTTGCTCAAGGCAAGTTAGATCAGTGTCTCCAAATTCCCCAGGCTGTAACACACAGAGACATGGGACTTGGGGTACTCATGCTTCTCCTGGAGATGCTGTCCCTCTTTTCATGGGATTGCTAAACATCAAGTGGGAGTGAGAATAAGATCACTGATGACTCAGGGAAAGTATGGTCACAACATTCCTCTGGGGACAGGGGACCTGCTGTGCTCCAAGCCGTGGAGCACATCTCAGATCCCACCTCCCTGTGCTCAAGCTTGCCATCTATAACTGGCTGTACAGAGGCAAGTTCATTCTTGTCCTCTTTCTTCTCCTCTTCAGCAAACATTTCTTTATCCCGTGCAAAGGGGAGCAGTATAAATAGGGGACTGTGCCTTCCTGGAGAAAGGCAGTCATGTACACTTGGCCATCGTGGCACATTCCTGGGCAGGAGTTTGACATCACCCTTGAATCAGGTCGGACAGGTGGAGAAGCACCTGGCCCACCAATCCCTTCATAAAGGGAGATATGTGATAAGAGATCAGTCCCTGTGCTGCTCGGCATTGTCAAGGCAGGAGCAGATCACAGCATGCTGAGAGGCAGAATGTGATGAACCTGAAAAATGTGAGTTTGGGTAATACTGGTATATTAAAAATGAAGTTGCTACATCAATTAGAGGGGAAAAGAAAGCTACAGAAACAGTTCATCTATTGTTTGTGGTTAGTTTGTGGTATCAGGAGGTACAAAATAGATGCAATGAAAGTATTTGCAAGAAGAATTTGCACATTCTTGCATTGGGTCACCAGATGAAGTGAAAGAAACCACCAAGTGGTCCACCTGGAAAGTGAAGTCACCAGAGAAAATGAGAAATAAATATAATGCTATATTGAGCAATGTGACTAGAGGATTATTCCTAAGTCTATAAGACACAAATGAGTGATTTATAAATGAAAGAGGAGAAAAATGTCTTGTTATCTGTTGAAATTGCTTCAAGGCCATTAAAGTGATTTGCAGAAATGCCCACAACTCACTAAGAAATACCACCTGTGTCTCATCCCATCCAGAGCAGAAGAAAGCTGGCAGGTACAGACCTTCCTGTTGAAAGCACTCAGGACATCCTGCTCCTTCTTTTGCTGTAGCAAAGCACTTTTAATTTTCATTAAAATCAAGAGTTGAGGTCATTTAACTACTTGAGGTAAGTTAATCTGCCTGAATTGTTTTGCAATATTAAGTACTATGGGCTTTCTTTTTTTTTCTCTTTTTCACTCATGCTGCACAAAGTACCTGCTGCTCTTGCGTGAGAGCATGTGCTAGAAAGAGACGGAAGTATTTTCTTGTATTCTCTGGAGCAGTTCAGCTCTAGCTCCAGCAGTCTGTGTTTTGTTTTTATAACAGTACCTCTCCCTGTGATATCTTAGAACTTGCTAAGAGGTAATCTCAGAGAGTAAATACATGTCCAACTCCTCTGAGTTGCCTACATTGAATTTGTCCTTTAATTCCATGTTCTGATAGGTTTGCTTATGTAACAGGTTTTTTTTTTTTTCCTGTTAAACTGTTATAATTCCACAGTAAGGAGAATTAGGCAAACATTTCATATCATAAAACTGCAGCCTGTGGGTGTGATGGGCTTTGGGCCATCATCTCTGAAGAGACAAATGGCTTTTGTCAGTTTGAGGAGTTAGGAAATCAGACAGATTGCACAGACGTGAGAAATAGTAAATGTGTTTTATTAAAAATTATTTTCTCAAGATTGTTTCAACAAAAATATTGAATATTGGATTTTTTTTTGCATGTTTTTCAACATTGCAATTGTAGGCCAGCAGGCTCGTTTTGAGGGAATAAAAGGGAGGAATAGCAGCAAAAGTGGCTTAAAAGCTTCAAAAAAATTCCAAATGTGTATTTATTTCTTAGGGAAACAATCAGTTTAACACTCATGTTAATGGAGAGGATGATTTCCTAGGAAAAGAAGCTACAACTCTATTTGGTGAAAGGACTTTGCATGCACAGTTTTGAACGGCTGCATGAGGGACATTTGCATAACATCATTTGGTGTCTTCTGTTGGGGTGACTTACCAAGGCACAATGAAAACCACCCATGAGCAAGCCAGTGAGCTGCCCCCTTTGATTCTTCCCAGAAATACTCATTAAGCTGACTGAGAGGGTACATGTAAGGTAGTGTCCTCTTTCTGTAGATTGGGACAGTGCCTGCAGAGTCTGAGTAGGAGCAGCTTCCTGTTCAAAGATGGACACCACACCAATCCCTGGCAGGACATTTTCTTCTAGAACCCCTATTCTATCTGTTATAATTTACCTTGTGCACAAAGGGTGAAATTATCATAAACCAGACAATTGCACTTGCAGAAACACTGCAACCCCTGCAACTAGAAAAGTCCCTTCGGCTTTGAGACCAACCATCCTGCTCAGGTAGGATGGAGTATGAACAACGCTGATATAGCACTTGGCAAAAGGAGCCAGCATCATCTCCCAGAAACAGCCAAGCCAAAGGGGTACATGAGCAGATTTTGGGTGCTGCGAAGCAGGGCCAGCACTGTCTTACAAAAAGGAGAGAGGTGATTAATTAGCTGCCCAGGCAGTGTTGTTTTCCTCTGCAAATTACTCTCTGCTTTGGAGCTGCTGACGGTGCTTAATCACTCATTTGGGATGCCAAGGTACAGGCTCACTGCAGCCCTGGGAGAACAATTAGGGTTTGGGAGGGTAATACCATATTCCTACACTATTGTCTCAGCTCCAGCAGGTTTGCTGTGAGGCCGCAAGCTGATCACTTCTGTCTTTCTGCCTTCATTTGCCCAGCTGAGTTAGAAGATGGGTTTTGTGGATTAGTTATTTAATAAATTATATTGTGCTTGGCATATACAGCACATGATTTAAACATCCCTATGGCTGTACACGTTCATTAAAAGCCTGGGAGTGGTCGTGCTAAAACAGGTGAGCATATTTTGACAGCCCCAGTTTTACTGATGCATTAGGTTGCAAACAGAATTTAATGTGATTTCAAATAAACCATCTGAAAACATTACTAGCACTCCCATTTGTTTGGATTAGCATAAACTCTTCCTCCCCTCATCTCATTTCCCGCATGTTTAAACTACAAATACAGCTGAATTTAAATGTAAATCTCATGTCTTTACCAACTCATCTCCACTGACAAAAGCACATAATTAAGAAATAGTGGCGTAAGGAATGACTAGCCCTTTATTTCCAAATGTAATAAAAGCAAATGTGTCCAAAACTGTGCTCATGATTTAAATTTATTCACTAAGCACAATCAAATGGATATCATAAGCTTGCAGAAAGAAAAATAATCTAGATTCAGGTTTACCAAAGCTTTTCTGTAATTTTAGGATGCCTTCCTCAGTTCACAAACACTCATTACGGATCCTGTGCCTGAAGAAAATGTGCCGTTTAATCTATTATTGATTATTTTTACAATCTTCAAAAGCAGATGGAGTGTATCTCAGGGCAGAAACAGAGAAGCTGAATGTGCAGTGTGTGCCCTGGGGAGCTGCCAGTGCCAGTTCCACCTGCGAAGTAACAAGGGGTTGATCCAAGCCCAGTGCACCTGACAGAGGAGACCTATCATAACCTGACGCCCTGATTCAACATTAGTATGCAGTCAAACAGGGTACATTTGTTTTGTGCCTGGGGATTTCTTGGGTTTGTAAAAGGTGGGCTTCTGCAAAAGCCATTATTTTTATCTGGAAGAGTGTCTAGGATCCGCAGCAACTTGTCACCAGGACAAAGCCCTGAAAAATTGTCTTGCTGTGGCTTGCTTTGCCCCTGCCAAGGCTGAGACTGTGGGAACTATAGCTAAAGGTACCACCATCCCAACCTGATAGCTGTTTTCAGAGAAAATGACTTCAGCCAAAGGAACTTAGATACACAGATTCCTCTCTGTTATTCCCTACCTTGCCTTGGAGATGATAGTGACCACCGGCAGAGATGGTTATTGGAGGCACAGAAACGTGTATTGATAAAAGCAGAGAGAAGTGAGGTATCAGGAGCAGCCTTATGCATCTCATGCTGTGACAAGAAGGGCTGTGGCAAGAGGACACGTACAGGGAAACCTCTGGTACATATACATCATCAGAGATGTCAGAGAGGCCACACTGAGTCAGGGTATTTGTCAGTTTGGCCCAGTATCGAACCTCTGACCATAGTCATAGCAGACATGTAAGCAAGAGTGCCGGAACAGGTTAAGCATGCTTTCCTAGAATATTCCACCAGCCTTCAAAAATTTGCAGCTCTATCTAAATAGCTCTATAGGCTATTGTGATATTTAAAAGCTCACAGTGGATGTTTGTGAATTCACTCCGTTATTTTTGATCCAACGTGATTATTTTACACAGTTTCTGTGAAGAACTTTTTCCTTTTGCAAGTTCTGCCCTGGCCAGCCTCTGGTGTCAGAGTCCTCGTGGGATATCAAGATCATGTGAGACAACCAACAGACTCCTTACCTACCTTCCTGTGCTGTTTGGTGTACCTCTAGCATGTCCATTGTTGTACACATCCTTTCCTGGGCTGGAAAGTCCCGGTGTCTGGGTCTGCTCCTGCTGTAAAAGCCATTCCACACCTCTGAAGATCCTGGTTATCCATATATGAATCTTTTTTCATCTTCTCATATTTGTGATGAGTACAGAGGTGCCTTCTGTCAAATGATACCGCAGCTATGAGGTGTCAGCACTATCGTCTCTGCAGTTGTGAGACCAGTTTTGTGTCCAGCACTAGTCAGCACAGGCCTACCCTACTTCGTCTGCCCAACTCTTCCTTCTCTTCTCCCCCAGCTGCTCCGCTTTACCTGGAACTGAGCAGGGGATGCTGCGTGTGTATTCTCCTCTTGTCAAACCTGTAGCTGAGGAGCAGAGCACAGCTGGGCTGCAGTGCACTTGCCAGCCCCCCGAGCAGGAGCAGGTGCCCTGGGGACCTGGACTGGTGTAGACAGCTGTGTTACCACTGCTCTTTTTCCAAAACAGGGGTAGAACTCAGAGAGAGATGTGTGGGAGAAAAATCCTTCACGTGCCCTAAGAAGGCAAGTGTTTGATACTTGATGACACAGCAATAGTCTGGTTTTTTTTGCCTAGCATGTTGGTCCTATGAGAAGAACTTCATCCTTCTCGTGTTGGCCAGACTTGCAACTGTGGGCTTTGCCCACAAACTGCTCAGCCTTATTGCTGTACCACACTGCGAGCTTGCTTTCTGTTTTCATTCCCTCCCTGCACTTTTCCAACATCACTGCTTTCCAAACACCTCCAGCCCCATCAGGTACACACATTTCTTCATTTCTTATGAGTGTATTAGCTTGTGTTGTCCAGGCTGGATTTTATTACTATGTCCTACAGATAGGGCTACTGCCTGCATGATAAAGTCTTTGCTTCCTACCATGAGATTAGCTGCAAATTTAATTTGAGAGCTATTCATCCCCTCTTGATACCTACCATTAACCACTATAAAAGTAGAATTCACTGAAGTTTCCAGCACCCTTCGGGTACCTGTCCTTATTTCAGTATGTGGTTGTTGATCATTCATTTTATCTATTTACAATCCTTCAAGTAGTGTTTGGTATACAGAGAAGCTCTCTGACATGCTATTAGTCACCTTTGAAATGACTGTAGAAAACATTTTGGGCTCCAAGCCATTACTTTTGGGATCATGTTAATGGTTTGCTGTCGTATTTCAATCACTTGCACTGTGCAAAATAACCCAAGATGTCCCTCCCTCAGGGTATTAAGTAAAGATTGCAGCCCCTGCCATAAGGAAAGATTCTGACAAGCATTAATCTGCAGGAAGCAGTTTAGAGGGAAATAGAGGGCAAGAGCATCTCCAAATGGCCTTTTCTTGTGCAGGGAGGTGCTTTATGTAGGTGCACATACATTTTGGGAGGAACTGTGTATCACCAGCATTCTCTGATTGCTACAAATATCAGGGTGCATTCAGGTGACTTTCAGCATCCAGAGCTTTCAGTTTATGCAGATTTAGAAAATCCTTAATTAAACAGCAGAAGGCATATTATCCTGTCTTCTTTCATCAGCTTGGTATCCATCAAATACAGCTGGCACAAACCAATTATCCCTGTGACAACTACAGCTTTTGATAGCTCTTGACACTGCTTTCAACTTCTAGGCCTCCCATGCTATTTTTGTGATTTTGCAGATGATTGAAGGCTGTGCCATGCACCTTCTTTTCTTCAGGGGAGAGATGCTGGACTTGTGCAGTGAGGGCCTTTGAGACTGCTCTTCACCAGTAGCTTAAAAGTTGGCCATCCTCACACTTGCAGGACATTTCCATCAGGTTGAAGCTTGATACTCCAACTTGCTTAGGATGTCTGTGATTCCAGGGTCAGTGATGGAGATATGCCTGTGGGACAGTGCAGCCCTCCTATCATGTGGTAGGAGTATGATGCCTGTGTGGGCCCTAAGAGATGAGATATTGTCTCAGGCTGCCTATGGGGTGCTATGATCATCTATCTATAGGCTGTGGAGCTGTACACAAGGCAACAGAAACCTGTTGCAATATTTGAGAGGAGGTAAAAAAATAAATACCAGGAGGACTTTGGAAGAACTAACGTCAGTTCACTGCTAATTAGAGGGCAGGAGGCTCTTCCCAGGCTAGTGACTGGTCTGGCTCTACAGCTGACAACAAGCAGAAGTGTGAGAGAGCTCAGGCTTTGCGTTGGGCATCTCCACCTCACTAGATGGCAAAGCCAACCAGCAGCCCAGCAGTTGCTTCTTGCACAAAGATGGTCTCCTGGCTAAAAGGAGGATTTAGCATTTTTCTTAGTTTGATCCACTTATCCTTCTCCATGAGCCTGAGCCAAAAGCTGTTGACTTAAATGGGCTTTGCATTGTTCTTCCTGTTTGTTGGAATGAAGCACAGATGAAATGGTCCCAAATGTCATATTTTATAAAATTGTTACTTATTTTCCCTCTGTACTGAGTTTCACAATCTAAAAGAAATATGAAGCATGTAATAGGACATAGTGACTATCTTAAGGATAAAAAATTATATTTTCCTTTGCAACATCTCTCCACAGATTTTTATTCTAAATCTCCTCTCATGGAAATCAATTAGCACTTTAGAAGTCAGATCAAGTTGGATCTAGAGCAGAGCAGTCCCTCAATGCTTTTTGTTTACCTCAGTAAGCTACAGCCCTGGGCTGCAATCCTGAGTTTAACTCTGCATACTTTCTCCTTTCTTTTATCAGAAGCTTTTGTTGGCATTATTTCTGGATAAATCTGCAGCATGCAGGCTTGTACGGAATCAATATAGAGATTGTCATAGAGTCAAGAGCCTGATTTCCCATATATACAGCTTGGTTTTTTTTGGGGAAAATAGAAACAGAATATCAAGTACCACTCTGAGGAGTAGGAGAACAATTTTATTGCCAAATGCAGAGCATTCTCAAAATTGCCAGAGTTTATATTTAAAAGGAGCTGTCTAAGAACTTGAGGTTGATATTTCATACATTGCATTTAGGGGTGTTTTCTAAAAAGAACTTTTAGGGAAATTTTTCTCTAAGTATCTCTACGTGTACTTAACTGGACTGACCTTTTAAAAATCTCTTCTTCAGTAAACAGGTAGCATTTTGTAAAATTCCATATTAAAATTAGATGTATTTTTGTGAAGTCTGTTGACAGCATCAGCCGTTTGGATACCTCTTTAATACACCGGTAGTTTAGACTCTATAGTTTTAGCCACTGGAGGGCTCCCCAATTTTTTAATTATTTTGGTTGGACATACAGCATAAAAGAATGGAGGAAGGTGCTAAAGCAGAGTGGTCCTAGTCATTACCATAATCTGTGCAGACACAAAATGTTCTCCTTTAAATGGAAGAAGAAAGGACAGGAGACATCTCAAGATGTGTTCCTACTAAGAATGCCTGGCCCACCAAGAACATCCTGCGTTTGCAGAAGCTGAGATGTCTGACTGTGTAAGGCACAGACTCCTGCAGTCACACGTACGTCTGCTTCATTGGTATATGGGTGACTACAGAGGCAGGACACACTACCCAGTTTCTCTGCTCTGGATGCATTGTCTATCCAAGAAACTTAATTGAAAGTCTAGCTGCAGTTTCACAGCCTTAAGACACAGAGAAAAAAAAAAAAAGAGCAGAATCTCCTCAAATAATGGTGCTTATCCATACCTGCTGTGGTCAAGGGACTTGCTGGTTGCCCTAGCACATCCATGCTTGATCTTGTCAGAGACCTGCTGGTGTGTGTCTTGCCAGAGCTCACAGCACCTGTGTTCCATGCAGAAGGGAGAGGCTGATAACCCTTCACAATGAAACATTTGCTGGTGGATGCAGGGCAAATCATGGGCATGTCTGTCCCACTGGCAATCACGTTGTCAGAGCTAGTCTTGAAATACTTTTTATGTGGTATTGAAGACCTCTCCATCCTACTGACCTACCAACTGCCTGGACAGCACCATCCTGATCTGCCACAGACCTAGCAGTCTTAGCAGTCCTAGCAGTCTAGACTTAGGATGATAGAGCTATGCAGAGGTGGTCATTTACTATAGAAACCAATGTGAATGGGGAAAAAGCTGAACTGTGTGGCTCTGAATCAAGCCACAGAGAATGCAAACACTTATCAATGCTCGTGTGTTCAGTGCATCCTTGGGAAAGAAGAAAGGAATGACATCAGTGTTTCCTTCATCTCCTGATTTTTTGTACAGCCTTTGTGTAAGGCCACCCGAATCTCACCATGGGTGTGCAGTAGTTGTAAGGCTCCTTAGCAGGGAGGCATATTTGCTGCTAATAAAATATTAAACCTAATGAAGGGCTCGTAAAATATTTAAATAAGAGACATTCCGCTACTCCAGCTTCCCACTTGGCACAAATCACTGCCACAATTTGGAATCTGATCAAACATGTTTCATAGGTACAAAGAGTCTAATTTATAAACAAGGATTAATCTCTCTACAAGACCAGGCTGGTTGGAATTTCCCTTTCTCCTTTTCATGCTGCAAGGCACTCAGACATTTTTCCACATAGTGCTTTCGTGGAGAATTTTTTCCCCAACATGACTTACAGCTTTTTGAGACCAAATGTTTTAATTCAAAGAATCAGCAACCGAAAATTCCTATTTATCCACAAAGCAAGTAGTATTTTGCCCTTGGCACTACGAACATCTTTGCAGGAACCCTTCAGCATACTTGGAACTTGACCCATAGAAGAGCAGACAAAGTTATAGCAAGCCCTGGGATCAGAAGAGATGACAGGCAAAGGTGACAAGCCATGTCAAGTGTAGTGTGGATGTCTTGAGGTGGTGCAAATGAAGTTCTCTTAAGATGTGGGAAGTAAGCAGATAGAAGTAGAGCACATGGAAACCTTCACCTCGTGTAATGGAGGTACACATACCATGGCGATGAAGGCCACATTTCAATTACAAGTGGTGTGGAACAGCGTTGCTTTTTCTTTTAAATGATCTGCCCTATCGTTTTGATGGGTCATCCTTAGCACACAGAAATTGTGACTTATCATTTCCCATGTATCTTGCTCACACTTTTTCTGGAACGTGAAGGTTTCTGTCACATTTCCCTCACTTCTCCGTCAAGAATCCTCATAAATTTTGTATGTTCTTACCAACAGCATCAGTATACTGAGAAAAAACAACTGCAGTTTTAATAGATGGTTTCTGCCCCCTGAGACTAGAGTTTGGGATTGATTGCCTTTTCTCACCCATATTATCTCCTTTCTGAAACTACTATTTCTCACTTCAAACAGGAGCTGTCTGACTTCAGAGCAAAGCTGTGTTAAGCCTGTTGGATTCAGTTACAGAGGCATAGCCCATGTGCTGTAGACTTTTTTATCTAGATAAGAAGAGACAGAGAGTGGGAAGAGGGAAGCAACTCTGGGAGGGTAAATGACCTTCACACTGTGTAAGACGCAATTTGCTAGACCATTTGTTGGATAACCCTTCCCATGTACACTCTGATACCCCTTGCCCAAGTGAGGTTCCCTGCTGCAATGCCACTCCCTGGGACCCCTGCCACCAGCACTGGCTCTGCAGGGATCTGCTTCTGTCTCACACCTTGGGCACAGAGATAGAAGTTCCCATACTTGCCTGTTGTTGGTTGACCTCCCTGTCTTCTCTCCCTGAAACTGGCAGGAGTCACCTGGCACCAAAATGCCAAAATCGCTCAACAATGCCTTAAGAAAAAAAACTGTTGTTTCTCCTTTGCTATAGGCAAATGGGGTATTCCATTGCATTTTGAGGAAACATACTCTCCTAGTTCACTCTGGAAGCAGACCCCCTTAGCATCAGGTAAATGACATCAGAATAACTCTGTGGCCTGAAAAGGGGGATTTTTCACCTCATCCAGAGCCAACTACCTACCCAGCTTGTCCTGGTTCCCTGGAACAAGCCCTATGTCCCACTGCATTTCTTGGTTTAGTCATCACCATAGCAGAGCCACAAACACAGGTGCACAGAGAAGTCTCTTCCAGGCACATGTGTTGATCATTAGTTAAGTAAATTTAAACAACAATCTGGCATTAGAGTTGTCATTGAACTTTAAAATCATTAAGTGTTCAATTATTTCCTAGAAAAGCTTTGAAGTAGTGTTTTTAAATTCAGCACTCCAACTGCTATCAGTGAGCTGCAGAATAAGTCATTTGCATACTTCTGGCCTGGATGCTGCAGCCTTCCTGTCTATTATTTTATTAGTTGTAGATGCAGATTGTGGCAATAATGTAAAGGTTTGTCAAAGTGTTTTTTACTGTTTGGTTTTAAATTTACATTACAAGCACCTCTTAAAAAAAGATCCAGTTAATCTCAGCTTGGCCCGTTGCCTGGGAAATTTTCTGTGTGGTGTTTAATATTAAATATAGCCCTTGAAGATTTCTTTATTTGCTGAAGTGTTTATAATTATTTCTGTTTTCATCACAATTTGAAGTTGGTTATTTCATGAGTACACAGGTAAGAAAGAGGCTCTTCCTATGCTTCATGCAAAAATCACCATCATTTCATTAATCACTGAAAAGCTATTGCTTATACATTAGCCTGCAGAAGATAAGAAAAGAAGAACTGAAAGGTTCCTGTAAGAATGCCTAAAGAAATGTCAGAAACATGATACAGCTTTCAAACACAGACAAGGCTTCATTCTTTCTGTCTTATTTGATAAAAAATGAACCACGTAGTGAATACTGTAGCTTCATGTTATTCCTGTCAAATCTTTAGTAAGTGGGTGTCCAGGGAATTAGATCATAAGTGGAGGGAATGTTCCTTTCATTTGAAAAGCTTCTCATTGTGTTTATTAATTTAACCACTGACTTTAAGAAGGTGAAATACACTGTTTTCAAAGGGATTCAATAAAATGAGATTTGCCTGACCCTTTCAGAGGCTCTTCTGAGAGAGACATCCTATGTATCAATGGAAATACCCGGAGAGAATACATGTAATAAAATTATTCATAAAAGAGCTAAATCACTAAGCAGTTACACATCACTTAGGCTGAAAATATCTTCAATTAAGGTAGGAATGAAGTAATATCACATTTTATGCAAGTTCTCATCAATAAGCCTGACACATGGCAGCACCCATTTAATGACATATTTTACTTGTAATAGTTCTCTTTTTTTTCATGGTTCAAAAAACGTGGAAGGGAGCTCAACTGTTCACAGAAGTGAAATGTGATTGTAGGAAGAATTTGAGGTTTCATGTTTCAGGACACAGAACAACTCACATCTGAGGAAGCTAAAATGCATTCTCCCATTCTGAAACAGCACCAGCATCATTGGGATGCCTCATCACTGGACACAGGAGATGAGACAAGAGGGAGCATTGCTCAAAACTCTCCTGAGAAGTCTTGTGATTTCTAGGTGCTAACTGCTTCCTGTAAGTAAAATGAAATGGGTATACTGTTACACAAGTATTTTCAAAATGGTAGGCTTTCTCAAATTAAGTGAATAAAATACAACTTCATCAAGAGTAGCAACTGGGAAGAGAGAGAGAAGTAAAAAAGCAAGGTGAAGGAGATATGTTAGGATTAGAATGTCATCCTGAGTGATGGTCCCTGGGCAACCAGAGCACTATTTCCAACCCAAGCAATATGCTGCAGCCAGTGAGCTGGAGAGTCCAGGTTCTTTGCTTCTGTTAAGCATCCTACATCCTGCTCTGAATGGATAGCAGGGATATGCTACACACATAATCCTACTCCACTCCCCCCACTCCCCGCCTAGCACCTGGATCTCAGTAGCTTAGAGAGAAAACAGGCTGGGAAGGGAACCAAGAACAGCCAGAAGCCATTCCCATGGGGAGCTTCTCTAAATTCAACCGCACACAAGCATGCTCAGTCAGGAAACAGAAAAGCTGCAGCTCCTGTCAGGCAGCTGTAATAACAGTGTAACCATAGGAAAAAAAAACCAAAAACCAAAGCCATCCTGCAGCAGCACTTAGGAAGCAACTGCTGGGCTATAAAAGCAGCAATGTTAGCAGCAGTAGCTAGAAACCTGATTTGCCATGTCAGTATCTCATGCATTTCTCCCTCCATTACTTCCCTCAGTGAAAGGGTAACAAATTGGGATGCAGCTGTTTAGGTATCTAGTGTTATTTCAGCCACTCTCAGGTAGCAGAGTTCTACACAGCACTGGCATGTTGTTGGGAGCTTTGCTTCCCTGGAGCAGCCACTGGAGGCCAGGTGGGAGACCAGAGAACATCACAAATGCCATTGCACCCCTAGGTTATGCAACTAACTCAAAGTAAAGAAAATAAAAGAATAAGGGTAAAATCCAACTAATCATTGTTAACACTGCTTTAAATTTAGTTTGTATAAGCACAAACATGCAAGTGTGTTTGTATGTAATACTGTAAAGAAATACTTTTTTTAAAATAAGTATTTTTGTAAAGTAGTGTATTGTTATATATTGTGAGAAGTAATACTGTAAATAAATAGAATGTGAAATACAGCAAATGCTACATATCAAACACCTTTGCTGAGATATTTTCTGATGCAACCAACCACTGCTGGCCTTCCTGGAGACAGATAGATTTTGCAAGATGTGTGGCAGGAATGCTTTTGTTGGTCTTTTTGGCCATTTTTTAGTGTATTGTGACATGGCAGCCCCATGTACAACCTGACCTCTAATTTCACAGGAGCAAAGTTACTTTTTAGTCCCAACGACAGTGCTGTCAAGCTTCTTAGGGTTTTAAGGTACAAGAAGAGTGGGAGTAGAACTTGAGCTTTTCTTGTTGTACTGCTAATACCTATTCATATTGCTATGCTTTCATTTCATAACAGACCGGTTTCCTGAAGCTTATTAAACAGAAAAAATGGAACCAAGAGAGACCAAGGAAACTGCAAATGAATGCTGATGAAAACTTAAGAGGACAGAGGGTATTCCAATAAGTCTCTCCTATTCTTCCTGGCATGTGCTCCACAACAGAAAAATCATCCAGCCCTTCAAACTGCATTCTAACAAGTACAGGATTAATTTCTGACTAAAAACTACTCAGAAAGCTAATAACTCTGTTATACACATAAAAGACATCAGTCTTTGGGAAAGTGATGATTTTTTAAGTAGATATTGATTGCAACAGGTCAAAAAGTCTAGGCAGAAGACATTCCTATTGAACGATTTATGGGAATTTCCACGACATTTGGTATGATGTATCTGTAAATAAAACTAACCAAAAAGGTAAGGAAAAACAAACGTCTTTATCTTGTTGAAATGAAATGCTCAGACATTAGTCATGAGAAAATACCACATCAATGTTCCCCAGAAGATTTAGATAGCGTAAAATCTGATTTTTTTTTTCTCCTGCTTACAATTTAGGAGTCTTTTTCCCCTGCCTAAAACATCAGAACTATCTCTGGTCTCACTGGCATGAGTTGGTTAACTTCAAACCTTAGGGAGCAACTTAGAAAGTGTGAGTTGTCTCTGAGCAAAGGCAGTGACTTTTCTGCATCATTCATTATACCACATCTACACGAAGGGCAGAGGAAGCAATTTCCTGAATAACAGTAGAAGGCTTTATGGTCTGTAAATGCACATTCACATCTCTCTGTGCAGGCTCTGGATACAACTATAATGAATATACGTGTTTATCAACCTGTAAACTGTCTTTAAAATACATCTAGATAACCCCTCCCAGCTGCCCTCCCTTGCTATTCTTAGTTATATTCATGTGATTAGGAACAAATGAGGTGTGAATGTAATTTTGCACCAAATGTTTGAGTCTCTGAAAATAGTGACATGATGGATGGCATATTTTTTTTACCTTAAAAATTTAATAATCCTTTTGACAGACAACAGGGCCAAAACTCACAAGGACCAAGGCCAGTGTGTTGCTACAAGCAACTCTAGAGAGCAAGGGTGAAGAAATGGGATTGCACTAAGACCAGTCAGGAAGTCTTGGAGAGAGGCATGAGGGCACATGTAATGCGCCACATGACCTGTGGCCTGAATGCATTTTGAGTGCAGTAACTCATCTGTTGATGCATGCAGTGCAGGACATGTGCTGCACATCTGATCTGCCTGCCAGCATCAGGTTTGCTGTGAGCATCCCTGTAAGCTGATCAGGGCAGGCAGAGCATGCCTGCCCAGTGCTTCAAGACCTTTGCAGGCAGATCAGAGCAACTGCTGATGTCCCATTATTGCTGCACAATGTGTCCGGATTTTCCTAATGTTGCTCAGAGTTTGAGACTGGAATCATATGGGACAGTTCGGCAAGTGACAACACTATAGAGCTGCAAACGAAACACGAAGCAAGTTATGACATGAAATCTCATGCTGGATGCCATCATGCCTGACATGGGGACAACTATGGCTGTGGTCCTGGTTCTTGTATGAATGGCCCTACTCTGTTTACTAATAGTGTGGGAGAGACATCCAACTGGAATGGATTACACTGGGCTTCATATGGGATGGAGAGGCAGCTGTATATCAGGAAACACTATGGAGGGGCATAACTCCCCCCTAGAAAAAGGGCATGAACTCTTGTGAGAACCCACAAGAGGCTTTTCACATCTGTGAGGAATCAATGCCATGCTCTGCCACCCTACACTAGCGAGTTTTTAAGTGACCCAGCCAGAGAAGCAGCTTGAATCCTGACGGCAGTGGATAAAATGGGATGGATGAAGTGGCTTCCCTGGAGCTGGCTGCCCTGCTCCTCCCAAAGTGCTGCCCCAGCAGAGATGGGGAACAGAGTGGTTGTGGATTTGCAGCTGGGCCTTCTAAAACAAGGAGATAGGATGGGTGGCTAACAGCCTCAGTTTTAACATGTTGGAGCTTGGAGGTCAGAGCCCTCACAAAGTCACAGAGCTAATGGGGACAGTAAGGTTTTATCCTGGACAGTAGATGAACAGGGGGTGTGGATAAGAGCCCAGAAGAGGCTGGCAGAGGGTAGCGAAGGCAATGGCTCCTGCATTTCTGCATTACTGACCCAGAGTGAAGGCATTTGGCTGTGGCTATTGGAAGGCATTGGCATTTCCCAACAGGACTCCTAAGAGATGAGCTGGTACTTATCCCTTCCAGGCAGGCTGAGATCTCAGTATTTTGAACCAATATAGAAATGACAGGACATCAGGTGCAACCCCTGACGGATGGAGGGGCCATGGATGTGAAAATCAGTCTCACAAGGAAAGCTAGGAAAGCTCTTCATTGGGGATTTTGTCACAGGCCTCTTGTTGGCTAACTGCAGCTGACTGAGGTTTATTTCTGTGTAAAATACTGACAGGAGAATACTGTCAGGAGCTCCCCATCCACAGTGGCTGCCTTGGCAATGAACTGCAAAGGCCTCAAATGGTCAAAAGCTGAAAAAATAGAGAACACATGACTTAGACTTTAAAACTGTTGTGTTTCTGTGGGGTAAACATTATTTTTAATGTAGGGCCTACATATTCATGGGCAGTGCACGCTCTGAGAAGTTCCTGTGTGAGTTCACTTACCACAAATTATTACTTTAGTTCTGACACATCATGTTATATGCACACAGCACATACAAAACCTATAGTGAGAGTGTAATCCTGTAACTGGTTTTATGATAAAGGGAAGGATTAATGGGAACACCAAAACATCTCTTAAAAAATCTCATATGGAAAAACAGATTGAAAAGTGTCATGATAATACCAATGCAAGTCCAGTTTAACTCCACTAGAACTGAGAAATTACCAGTAAATGACAAAGAAGTGTTTGCTATGTACCAGAAAGTCCTGATAACTTCAGATTTTGTTAACTTTTCTCATATTATCTGTACACAACACCGCTCAGTCTCTTAATGGAAGCAAGATTTGACCCTGAATTTGTTCCATTCCAGGCAATAATGTCTCCTGTTGGTGTGACATGATTGCTGGGTATTTTTCACTGAATGTAGAAAGTCAATTCCTTCTGCCTTTATATTTAAAGGTTTTATGGGTAAATACAATGTCCTGTAAGATGTTACTGTAGAGTCTATGACTACATTGGAGTTCACACATCCCCTGATTAACAGTGAAATACATTTGTTTGAGGTTGAGAGTTACCAACATTTTTCATTTATTACCTGTTGACAGATCTGTTTGTGGCAAATCATAGAGTGTGTATGAATGCTTGTTTTACATTTTCTGAGAGGCTGTATTTTTATTTCAGCACACCTATACACACTGTCAAGTATCCAAATTCAGCTGGAAAATTTTCAGTGGCTTTTTCTTTCTTTCCTTTTTATACAATACTTCAGAAAAAACCCAAGAACACAACAGTACGAAATGGGCATACAGAAGCATGTGTATCTTGTCAGGATTAGAAAACAAGCTCCTAAAAGCATGTAGAAGGAAACAATGCTATCCTTGAATCAAATTATGACTCCTTTCAGCAGTGTTAGCAAGTACTTTTCCAAAGTATAAATATTTTCCCCTTTTCCCAGACCATTTTAAAAAGGTTTGATTCTGCTCTGAAAATTGCCTGATATTAGGCTTACATCTAATTTATCCAGATCTAATCTGTCCATCTTGATCGTCATCTGTTTGCTTCAGGAAAAAAAATACAAAAAAATCTAAGTTTTGAATAGCAACCCTCTATTCTGGACTTAGGAAGGCCTGCTGTGTGCCTGTGAGTGTGTATGCAGACACACACACATGCATATGTGTAGGCAAGGGAACATGGCCAGAAAGGCAACTAGATAATTAAATAGCTGAGGAAACAGTTCTAACAGCCTTCTGTCAAATGTTAGCTGTTTCCCCTCACCCTCTCCCCTGCCACTGAAGAGCTGTTCCACCATGTTGCTGGGAGCAAGAGATATCACAGATTGCCAGGAAAACTCAGATGCAGGCTGAAGCAGTGTCAGGGCCCATGATGGGAGCCTGCAGAGAACATTCTAGGTCCTACCAAGGGTCCAAGCCAAGATGAAACCAGAAACTGGGTTGAAAATCCAACTCTGAATTTGGTAGTTAGTGTAAGTGCCATATCTAACACCGGTCAGAAACCTGTCAGGTCTCCAGCTAGAAATGAAGTGCCTTTTAGGGCTATGTACAGAAGCTAACTTTGGAGGGTAGGGATCACCTGCCATCACTCATGGAGTGTCCTGCTGAACTGCAGTGTGTGGGCATGAAGATGGGTAGGATTTTGCTCTGGAGGTCCTGTTCATGGGGGCAAGTGTGCAGTGACCCTACACCAGCTCTCTGTATCCAGAGTCATGTTCATGGGGACAAGGATCTGTCTGGCTCCATCAGAGCAGGACAGGGCAGCAAGTCTTCCCAAGGAGTGTTAATCCTCTTAAAACTTCTGATTTCACCCTGAAGCTTTCCTCATGTTTTCATTGGCACCATGTAATTTTCAGTCCACTGGGCTAATGGTAAAGAAAACACAGTCTGTCAAAAAGCTGCTTCCTGTCACATCCCATTTCAATTACTCAGGTCTCAGTGCTCCTGTAGTAGTTCCTCAGGTTCAGGGGAAAATGAGAGCAGAGGCCTATTGCTGAGGCTGATCAGAGAATTCACGTGACCTGTTCTAACCTCCAGCATAGGTGTCATCCATAAGGTGGGCTGCTGACAGATCATGTGCAGGGAAGGTACTTGGAGTAATCTTCATCTTAAATTAAGATTTTTTTTTCCCTGTAATTACCAATTACCATAACAATGAAACTGAAGGGGCTGATCTGATTTGTATTGAGAACAGCTTTGTTTCCACCTCTTTTCTCTTGTCTTGGGAATAAAACATGCAAAGTAACAAGGAAGAAACTTTCTAATAAATTGTTGAATTATAACTAAGCATTTGAAAGACTATCTATATATCTATTTATATACACATATATACATGTAGGAAAGCATCGAAAAGTGTCAAGTTGACAGATGATATTTGTCTCATGACTACCAATTCCCTTGAAAAATGACCTACTGTGTCTTTTTCCCTTCCTATATTTTGCAATTTTAATTTTTCTTACTCTCAATCGCCTGTCCCAGCAAGCCAAACTAATAAGCCAGAATCTGCAGTTCTCCAAAGAATTCTAATCATTGTGCCCCACCACTCAAGGCAGACAGTGAGGCATTTACAATCTGTGATGTTGTTTGGGTTTTATCCCAATTATTGTAATGGTAGTAATGTCAGAGTCCTACAAATACAGATGAGGTAATCACAGAATCTTAAAGGTTGGAAGTATCCTTGAAAGATCATCATCATCAGCTGACCTGCCAGAGCAGGACCACCTAGAGTAGGTCACACAGGAACTCATCCAGGTGGGTTTTGAATGTCTCCAGAGAAGGAGACTCCACAACCCACCTGGGCAGCCCATTGCAGTGCTACATCACCCTTGCAGTGAAGAAACTTTTCCTTGTGTTTCTTTGGAACCTCTTATGTTCCAGCTTATACCCATTGCCCTTGACTCTTCTGCTTGTGATCAAAGTAGTCCCAGTTTCCACCTTGAGAACTTAGAGACCTGAGAACTTAGAGGCCTAAGAACTTGAGAACTCTTAGAGTCTACCTAATACAGCCCATGTGCTTTGGATCTGCTGTGTGCTGGCACTCTGCCTCCAGCTGTGGTTTTCTGGAAGTGTTGTATCCAGCACACAGGGCGCACATGAGTTACATCAAGGATTTCTTTGTTTTTCCATCACTGATTTTTCCATTTCACTTTGTAGGTAATTTTAGACACACAAGCTAATTTTCCTCTTTCTCTTTAACATTCAAAGCATTCAATTAGACCTCTGTTCTTATCTTCTTCTCTACCTCATGAGCTCACCATGATTGTTCCAGGCTTTTCTAACTTCTGGCTGATGGCCTGCTCTTTCCTGTTGCTCCTTACTTTAGCAGTGCTTCCCCTGAATATTCACTTCTAACATGTATCTTACCATTTTTTCCCTCTCCTCTCCCTCCAGTTCTTGTAAATCCACTTGCTTTAGGATTTATTCCCATGACAGAAGCCATACCTCTTCTGAGCCCCTCAGCATTATACCTCATGAGCTTCCTCCAATCAAAATGTCTCCAGGGGAAAAAGCATCCCTTTGCTGCTCTGTGTACTTTAGTCAGTAAAGCTTCAATCCACATCTGCTTAAAGAAGCTTAAGTAATCCATAAATGGTCAGCAAGAGTATTGTAAACATAATTTTTTCACAAAAATCTGCATGACAGAATACAAGGTTGGTAGATAGCTCTACTCTTGCATTACTGGGAAAGTATGCTTAAAGGAATGAGTGATAACGAACTCTGGCTACAGTAGGTTTTGCTTATTTTCCTGCACTAATATAGCCATGCTGAGAAGCTGAGAATGAAAACTTGACTAGGTGTGGGTGCGTTTACAGAAAACTCTATCCTTTTTTTTGTCTGTAGATACTTATTCCAAAATAACTAACTTTTCTAAAATAAGCCATGAAAGCAGGGAAAATATCAGTATTTAAAGTATTAAAGCAAATAAACAAAAAACTTAGGCATTTTTTACAATCTTGGTCAATTTAGCCCTGTTTTCATTTGAAGGTTCTCACTTACTACTAGCTGCATTTGAAAAGCAGTCTAATTAAGAAACATTCATGAAGTAGAAGGGGAAAGAGAAGGCTTTTAAGCCATTCGTAATTGTTAATAGTTTTTCTACAAGCATATTCTAATGCTGCATCATTTGCCATAGCTGTGGATTCACAACATTTGAGCGTTGACTTCTCTGTGAGAAGCAATCTAAAGCTTCTATTCTTGCATAGGTGATGCACAGTTGTAGTGGGTCTGGGATGGTAGTGATTTTCCACAGCAGCTCTTGCAGTGCTGTGCTTACTGTTGATATCAATATTATGACTACTGCTTGCACAGCATCAGGGCTGTCCCTCCAGCATTCCTTCCCCCACCTTCACCGATAGTAGTGGGTGGGCACAATCTTGGGAGGGACCATGGCCGGAACAGCTGACCCAGACTGACCAAGGAGATATTCCATACCATATGACGTCAGCTCAGTAATATAAACTGGGGGAGAGGAGCAGGAAGGGGGGACAAGATTCATTTTTGGCCTTTCAAAAGCAACTGTTACATGTACCGAAGTCCTGCTTCTAGGGAGGTGCCCAGACATTGCTGCTGATGGGAAGTAGAGAGTAACAGCTTTATCTGCTTTTGCTTTGCTTCTCACGCGTGCAGCTTTGCTGCTTCTTTATTAAACTGCTTTTATCTCAAGCGATGAGACTTTCATCTTATTTTCTCCCCTTCCCTGGCTTGCTGAGGAGATGAGTTGGAGCAATGTGGTGGGCACCCGGCATCCAGCCAGGGTCTAACTACCACAACAGTATATTTTCATTTATCTTGATGCCTAACCATCAGTCCCTCTGCATCGCCAAGTGGCTGTTCCTTATTCACTTCAGCTACATCCATTTTATGTGTAAGTAATGTAAGTTATGTCTTTCTCCTTCTCCTGAGATCTGAGATCAAGAACTTGCAGAGACATTGTGAAATATCCTCTTCAAGCACTTTATCTGCTTTAGACAAAGAAAATTTTAGAGCTTACTCCAAAGACTGCAGCTCTGTATTTCTGCATTTTTTTATTACTTTTACTGTTCTTCCTAGGCTACTCTCATTTTGATTTCTCGAACTGTTCTGCCTTTTTTCACAGTTATTTTTCTCCATTCTTTGTCCCGTGTCTTACAATCTGTACCCACCAGCTATTATCTCCATTAACTTCTTCTACCTGATCTTGAAGCTTTCTTTGGGGGCACAACAATTAGGAACACAAATAGAAGGAAAAACTATGTATTTGTGGCCGCACTCGGAAGTCATCTTTTTTTTTGTGAATCCTATGTCTTATTGATGAATGCCACCTCAAGATTACCATCTCATTTATGTAGATCTCACTTTTGTGTGTGTGTGTCAGAAAGTATTCTGTGTAGTCTTTGAAAAACGCTACAAAACCACTTTAAGTCAGAGCTCTTAATACAGTAGGGAGTGATGGGACTTTGTTCTGCCTGTCTTTTTTTTTTTCTGATTCCATGCTAAGTCAGGTGAATTTATTGGACATTATATTTTTTTTGAGAGATTTAGAGCTGTTTTATTTACTAGAAGAGGTCTCTTTAGTGGCACAATTTTAGTATTTTGTAGGCTTTGATACTCCTCTCCTTCTAGCAGCAGCTCAGTTAGAAAACATAAATCTCCAGAGAGGAAATACAGCAAAAGGAATTTCTCAGCTAGCCCTTTTGTCTAAACAGAATCAGACAAAGTAATTGGAAAAAATACCGTAGTCTACCCAAATATATCTCCTAAAAGAGGTCACCAAATTAGATGGCATTCTCATGCAGCATATATCAAGTAATACTGGTATGGAGTTACTTTGTGAGTCTGCCCCAAGAAAAAACTTTGGTTAGACAAACCAGAATTTTTTCCATGTAAAAATTCAATTAAGGCTTATCAAGCCCAAATTTGTTTCCAGGAGGTGAAAGAGACTGATTCACGCCATACAGTACTCATGGATTAAAGAGTTCTCCCGAGATGTAGAAGACTCAAATTGAAATTCTTAACTTTTTTTTTGGCTGGTAAATATTTGACTAAGTATGTAAAAAAGGGTGGTTCCTTGGCAGAGAAAGATAATGTATTCATAGATCTGTTTGTTCAAGAAACTCCTTGAGTCATGGTAAGCACAGACAGGCTTGTTTGTGTTACCATCACATTCAGCTGATTTCTGTCCACAGAGTAATTTCCAGATTATTGTACTCAGGTGGAGATGCTTGTACTCACCTGCTAATGTTTTCTTTCCCAAACAAGATGGTTTTCTTTCCCTCAGTTCAGAATTTCTTAAATAAAGCTCCTCATTTTTCTGGCCTGAGTCAAGAGGTATGTAAATGACTAAAGCCACAAGAATACCACATTCTGAGGGTATACTGCTGCCCAAGACAGAACCTATTGTCATGGGTTTGTGAGAAGCCACTTTTGCTTGGTAACAGGGGGTTACAGAGCATACCCAGTAAAGAGTTCTCCTCCAGCTCTTGTGTTCAAACCAACCTCCAGCTCAGCTGGGCCAATCTGGCACCTCTGAGATCACTATCTAAGGATGGGAATTTAAAGTACTCGGGAGGAGTTGTAAGAGTGGTACAAGATGGAGGTGACTATGCAAACCCCACAGTCAGAGAAGAAAGAAGGAAGGAGGAGCATTGGACCAGAGACCCCTCTGCAACCCATGGTGAGAATACAGGCTGTAGCCCTGCAACCCATACAGGGCAATGGCAGGACTGAGAGCCACCAGCAGCTCTGTGTGAGTGCGCCTGGACGAGCAGGAGATAAAGACACCATGATCAGGGCTCTGAGCCCAGGAAGAGGAGAGGGGTTGCGAGAAGGTGGTCTTAAAGAGCTGGTTGTGCTCTACATCATTGTATCACTCTGTGTTGTTTTCATTTTGTTATGTTTTGGGGTTTTATGGCTGTGTTTTGGATGGTAATGGATTAAATTATTTTCTGTTTTCTTCCCAAAGTTAAGTAACCTTATCTGTTTTGTCTGGCACCATAAGCAGTAAGTAAGCTCTCCCCGTCCTTCAGGCATTCCAAAGTCTGTGGTACTTAAGTCTAATTGTGGTCTTTTGTCCCTGGATAGGCCTAAATCACACACCTATCAAACAGGTAACTGAATAACATAAATCTTTTCTACAAATGTACTTGAAATGAGATTTCTGCATTTCTTTTTTCATAATATTTAAGATATTTTACTTTTTGCTGCTCATTTTTACTCAGAAATTGTATGTGCTGCTTTTCGTTTATCCTCCGGTCAGGATGAATGTTGCTGATCACTCACCAGAAGGCTGTGCTGCCATTCAGCAGGATCTTAACTGATTTGAGAATTGGGCAGAGAGGAACCTCATGAGGTTCAACAAGGTCAAGTGCAGAGTCCTGCATCTGGGGAGGAACAACCCCATTGCACCAGTACTGGCTGAGGATTGATCTGCTGGATAGCAGCTCTGCAGAGAGAGACCTGGGAGTGCCGATTGATAATAAACTAACCATGAGCCAGCAATGTGCCCTCATGGCCAAGAAGGCCAATGGCATCCTGGGATGCATCAAGAAGAGTGTGGCCAGCAGGTCAAGGGAGGCTCTTCTCCCTCTCTACTCTGCCCTGGTGAAGCCTCATCTGGAGTCCTGTGTCCAGTTCTGGGCTCCTCAGTTCAAGAGGGACAAGGAACTTCTGGAGAGAGTCCAACACAGGGCCACCAAGATGATCAGGGGACTGGAGCATCTTTCATACAAGGAAAGGCTGTGGGACCTGGGGCTGTTTAGTCTAAAGAGGAGACTGAGAGGGCATCTCATTAATATTTACAAGTATATAAATGGTGGATGTCAGGAGGTTGTGGCATCACTTTTTTCTGTTGTATCTGGTGACAGAACAAGGGGTAATGGGATGAAGCTGGAACACAAGAAGTTCCATTTAAACATAAGAATAAACTATTTTACTGTGAGGGTGAGAGAGCCCTGGCACAGACTGCCCAGGGAGGGTATGGAGTTTCCTTCTCTGGAGGTCTTCAAATCCACCTGGATGTGTTCCTATGTGACCGGATCTAGATGGACCTGCTTTAAGTAGAGGATTTGGACTAGATCTCTAAAGGTCCCTTCCAACCCCTACCATTCTATGATTCTTTGATCATGAGAATGAGGACTCTGTGATCCTTTCTCACACCTGATGTTCCAAGTTCCATATGTAGCCCTCAGTTCAGAGAGGGATCTTGTAGCACGCACACACTCACAGGGATGCCTAGATATTTAGCAGCACATGCATTTGAAAACAAGATAGGTAAACTCATTAATGGAAAAAAAATGCAGTTCTGAGGACAAACTCCTTCCAAAAGCTAATGAGTCCTTGTCTGGAGTGGAAACAATGTGTTTGGTTGATAGGTTCTTACTCATTTTAGATAAGTCCTCTGAACCTATTAACTGAAACTTTGTTTTCAGTGTTACAAAACTCAAGTACGGAATGGGGTAAAATGAGTTGCTGACACATTGAGATGCTGATCTATTATTGAAAAATGTGCCACTCTCTGATTGATATTGATCATGCATTTCAGAGATAATACCTGTGGTGAACATTGAATCCAGCCATCAGGAGCAAAGAGTGTTTATTAAATCAGCAAATGTGTGAGGTGTTTCCAGCAAAACCAAGTAAATGAGTTCTGTTGCCTTATGTGGGGCTTCTCTTGAGGTCCTGTCTTTAATGTGCTCCTAAAGCTCTTAGTTATTATAATGGCCTATATGATCTGTTGGTTTTGCATATTAATACTTGTATTGACTTTTTGATAATTATGTCACAGGCAGATCCTCAGTCCCTTTTTAATAATGGGAACTGAAAACAAAGAAAAGATGGGTTAGGTCTGTTTGATAACACTGTCATCTTAAACAGTACTTGTGTTTGCATTTTTAGAATAGCCTTCTCATACTGGAGTGGAAGTCTCTATCCTCCATTTTAGAGATCTATAATGAAGGATGCAAGAGCATATTTCACTGTGTAACCTTGAACATAAACCCTACCTCCCATGGTAGCAAAAATCACAGTTCAGACCCAGACCAGTAGGAGATGGCAGTTTGCTAGATATACCAACATGAATGTAAAGTCTAAGGAGATACATGCCATATCTACTTGTACATGCATGCATTCTCTAAGCTGGAAGGTGGGGACGAGGAACAGAATGAAACCACGTTAGACTAAGGGGAAATGATGTGTGAACTGCTGCTTCACCTCAACACACACAAGGCAATGGGGCTGGATGGAATCCACCTGAGGGTGCTGAGGTAGCTGGTCAAAGTGCTCACCAAGCCACCCTCCATCATCTTCCAGCAGTTCTGGCTCACTGGAGAGGTCCCAGTGGACTGGAGGATGGCAAATGTGACATCATCTACAAGAAGATCCAGAAGTAGGATCCTGGGAACTACAGGTCTGTCAGCCTGACCTTGCTACTGGGGAAGGTTATGAAACAGATTATCCTCTTTGCCACTATGAGGTACACACAGAACAACCAAGGGTTCAGGCCCACCCAACATGGATTTCTGAAGGGCAGGTCCCGTTTGACCAATCTGATCCACTTCTATGACACGATAACCTGTTTAATGGATGAGGGAAAGGTCATGGTTGTGGTCTTCCTGGACTTTCATAAGGCCTTTGACACAGTCTCCCACAGCATGCTCCTGGAGAAACTGGCTGCCCATGGCTTGGATGGACCTACTCTGAGATGGGTGGAAAACTGGCTGCATGACTGGCCACAGAGTCGTAGTGAAAGGAGTTAAATCCACTTGGAGGCTGGTCACAATCTGATTCAAAAAAAAGTTGATTCAGAAATATTCAAGACTTCTGTAGTTCTGGAGTTCTTGTGAGGATGGGACTGAGAGTACTTTTCAGGACCAAGACTTAGTGCACTGCTGGGCAAGTTACAGAAGTTCGCTTGTTTCTTCATGACTATGATTCTTGCTTTATTTTGAAGCTAAAGGTGATGACTACAGTAGGACTTCAGTGTCAGAGCAAGATGTACCCAGGGATAAAGATGGCTATCCTAGAGTATTCAGAGGTCAAACAGCATGGCTGATGGCCTTCATGAGTGAGTACAATACAATATCTCTAGTGAGGTCTCACCTATGATCTAAAGACCATCAATTTAGCAAGGTGTCATGATGGAGAGGAAAGGGTGTTTTTTTTTCACAGGGCTAGTGTGTAACCCCTGTGTGGCTGTCCCTGGGGGACATGCTCTCTTCTGGCTCCCCTAAATTGTTCTGAAGAGATTCAGAGTGATGCAGACGTGATGAGCGGGAAGGTTAACATTGGGCACAAACAGGGGGACAGGTCAAAGAGAAGTGAGTTCAGGAATGGCAGAGAGCAGGTGGAAAGGCCACAGAAAACTATGGAAGGAAGGAGTTCAGGCTGTTGTTAACTTAATTAGGGTACTTAGTGAGTCATTCACAATAATTGAGCTGTTGTAGGTGGAAGATTTTGGAAGAGATACAAAACCTGTTTCAGACCACAAGCCAATTTCAGATTACTGGGGGCCTATACCTAACATTGTTGACACAATTGTAACACACAAAAACAATGCTGTCTCATCTATGACAAGACTCTAAACCGGAAAGATAGCTGGACGGATCCAGCCAGATCACTCACAGAGGATGTAGCAATAGCACTTTAGGCAGTGAGGATAAATTTGTGTGAGTAACAATCGGCTTTTGTCATTACTTGCAATGAAATCCAGATGACTCATCTACCCTCAAAAATTCATTTCCATGGTACCTTCAGTGTCATTTTTGACTGCAAAAGGTTCAAGTGAATCATTTATGAACATATTCTAGCAGCTCAGCCACAGGATACTCTTCCAAGCCTGGTTTCTTGATGAGACAAAAATGGAAAATTATGAACTGCATTCTGATAAAACTAGAGCTTTATCCAAAATTTCACCTGAGCCCATGAAAATTTAATTCAAAATTCTCCTCTGGTCTGGAGTCAATGGTACAAACTTAATGTCTCTGCCCGTCAGAAAGCATAGCATACAATTATCTACCTCACTAGGGCATTGCAAATATTAATTACTATTTGCATAGAGTGTTGAATAAATAAAAATCTCCACCTCTTCTTTTTGGAAAAGTTGTCTTCCTAAAGCAAAATAAAGTATTAGTGATTACAAAATGTAGGTCCACTGTTGAATGAGGTGGGTGCCCTGGTGACAGAGGATACAGAGAAGGCAGAGTTACTGAATGCCGCCTTTGCTTCTGCTATGCTGCTGGAGACTGTCCTCAGGAGCCCCAGATTTCAGAGGAAGTCAGGTTAAATGAGGAGTTTTGTTTGGTTGATGAGGTGAAGGATCAGTTGAGCAGTGTGGATATGCATAAATCCATGGCCCTGATGGGATGCACCCGTGGGTACCATGGCAGCTGATGGAAGTCATTGCTAAACCACTCTCCATCATCTTCAGTAACTCGTGGAGAGCAGGAGAGGTGCCTGAGGACTGGAGGAAAGCAAATGTCACTCCAGTCTTCAGAAAGGGCAAGAAGGAGGAGCTGAGTAACTACGGACTGGTCAGCCTCACCTCCATCCCTGGAAAGGTGATGGAGCAACTTATTCTGGGTGCTGTCTCCAGCCATTTAAAGGATGAAAGAGACATTAGGAGCAGCCAATATGACTTTACCAAGGAGAAGTCACGTTTGACCAACCTGACAGCCTTTTATGAAGATGTAACCAGGTGAATAGATGGTGGTAGTGCAGTGGATGTGGTTTCTCTTGATTTCAGTAAAGCATTTGACACCACCTCCCACAACATCCTGGCAGCAAAACTAAGAAGATGTGGTCTGGATGATCAGGTAGTCAGGTGGATTATTAACTAGTTGAAAGGAAGAAGGCAGAGAGTTGTGCTCAATGGGGCAGAGTCTAGTTGGAAGTCCCTGTCTAGTGGAGTGGAGTCCCTCAGGGGTCAGTGCTGGGACCAGTACTGTTCAATCTATTCATTAATGACCCTGATGAGGGAACAGAGGTCACTGTCAGCAAGTTTGCTGTTGATACTAAACTGAGGGGAGTGGCTGACACATCAGAAGGCTGTGCTGCCATTCAATAAGACTTGGATAGGCTGGAGGGTTGGGCAGGGAGAAATCTCATTAGATTCAGCAAGGGCAAGTCTTGCATCTGGGAAAGAAAAACTCCATTTACCAGTACAGGTTGGGTAACGAACTGTTAGAATAGTGTAGGGGAAAGGGACCTGGGGGTCCTGGTGGGCAGCAGGATGAGCATCTCAGCCAGCAATGTGCCCTCATGGCCAAGAAGGCCAATGGCATCCTGGGGTGTATTAGAAGGGCTGTGGTGAATAGGTCGAGAGAGGTTCTCCTCCCCCCTCTACTTTGCCCTGGTGAGATCATATCTCGAATATTGTGTCCGGTTTTGGGCCTCTCAGTTCAAGAAGGACAGGGAGCTGCTGGATAGAGCCACAAAGATGATGGAGTGGAGCATCTCCCTTATGATGAAAGGCTGAGGGAGCTGGGGCTCTTTAGTTTCGAGAAGAGGAGACTGAGGGGTGATCTCATTAATGTTTACAAATACATAAAGGGTGGGTGTCAGGAGGATGGAGCCAGGCTGTTCTCAGTGATGTCCAATGATAGGACAAGGGGCAATGGGTATAAGCTGGAACACAAGAGGTTCCAAAGAAACACAAGGAGTAATTTCTTCACTGTGAGGGTGACGGAGCGCTGGAACAGGCTGCCCAGGTGGATTGTGGAGTCTCCTTCTCTAGGGACATTCAAAACCCACCTGATGAGTTCCTGTGTGACCTAATCTAGGTGGTCCTGTTCTGGCAGGGGATGGAGTAGATGATCTTTCAAGGCTCCTTCTGCTCCTTGAGATTCTCTGATTCTGTGTTTCTGTGATTCTGTAGTAGGGCAGAAGGCAGTCACTACAGCACAGCTTGAGTAATTCAGTGATGTGAAAATCAAACAGGCAGGTGCTGAGGACAGGTAGGACATGTCACACAGAAGAGCTGGGCAGCCTATTTCTCTAACAGGCCTCCTCTTGCAGGATCTGGGACCACATATGACTAGCTCAGATGGAAAGTGTTTTCCATCCAGTGAAGGCATGCTACACAATATTTTACACAATATTTTTTTTGTTTTAGTTTTTTCTCTTCAGTTCAACTGTCCTGCACATTTATCACAGCTTTCCTGTGTTTCTTAGATACGCATACCTAATGGCACCCATTTCCCTTCTTAGATACGCATACCTAATGGCACCCATTTCCCTTCCCAGGCTTCAAGGGATGCCTGTGCCACAGATGCAGTGAGAAGATGTGCATCTTCTGCCTATCTCCCTGGACTCTGCACTACTTTCACCAGACATGGTAGAACTGCAGTGATTTAGAAGCTGTAATTTGGCTTGAGTATTTATTTATCACTTATCAAAGCAGTTAATTTGCATTCATTCATGGTTGCACTGGACATTTTAGGTCTGTTATATTTGAAAACATCTTGTCTATCATTTGCAAGACAGGAAAAGCAGTGTGTGCTGGATTACTAAAAAATGCAAGACACAAGTCTCTTCTGTCCACATGCTTCCTCAATCCACCCTTAATTTGCCCTTCTCTCAATGGGTGCCTTCATCTATAATGGGTGAGCAGAGGTATGCAACATAGACCTGTTCCAATTATATGTCCTACAGTGTAATGTCAGCAGTTCTGTTCAGTAGCTCATACACTATGCACCACACACACACACATGCCAACGACAGCACTCCTGTATTCGATTCTTCAGGGTAGGGACTTTCCTGATGGAGTATATCCTGGCTATACAGTGTCAAGAAAGACTTATTGGATTGCATTTCTAGGATTATCTGATTTGAAGTACTCAGAATGCAAATCGTAAGGCACTTCTGCTATGAAATAACTCTGTTATCCAGATTTCTGTCATCTTTAAAATAGACAGCCCTTCACCTTCACAGGTGTCACCATTTGTTTTGTCCAGGTGAGATATATTACATAAGGTTGCAGATGCAGTGCCTTGATCAGGTTTGCAAACAACAATGGACAAACCTGTAACGACCTCAGTGTAGAAAGCTTTTAAAGTTATATTTTATTGCTTGAGTGTTCATTAGTTACCCAAACACCTTTAAATTGCTACATAAAGGGTGCATGGAGGAAGGAGGAGATCAGAACAGGATTACTCTGAAATAGGGTGTTGAGGAGTCTTCCCGAGGTCTAGAGGCACCAACTTGGTCTCCTAGGCCTCTGCTGTCCACTCAGGCATGGCCCTTCATGATTTCACCTGCAGAGCAGAGCCCCTTGGGTCTGTGAAAGAGAAAGAACATAGTAAATAAAGACATTTCATTTTTACTTCCCAGGAAAGACTCACAGGTGTGGTTGGAGTTGATCATAACACATTTGTTTGTATAAAATCATCCTTCTGGCTAAGGGTTACCTGATTGAGATAGGCATCAGGTACCATGACATCGTGAAGCATCCCCATATGAGCATGAGGCTTACCTCATGAATTCAGCCAATGTGCTTGAACAGTTGTGTTTGTGCTTTGTTCCTCAGTTCAGGATTTCTGGCAGAAAAGAGAAAGTGAACAAAACAGGGAAGCAAAAGGAGACATATGGAGGAGAAAAAAATGAACTCTATGTTAACCCTGCAAACCACTGGAGAATATTCTTTCCTATTTGCATACCTATTAGTTTCATTATTTTAAGTCATTGCTTTTCTCTCTCTGCTTAGCTTTGTTTGGGGAGTGGTATTAATTAGCATAAGACATTGCAGAATATGAATTTTAGCAGACTTCTACTTTATTCCACAGCTGGGGTGACCAAGACGTGAAAAAGCAACTTCTCATTGATATTTCTGGGAAAATATTCAGAAGGGATTTTAACATTCACAGTTTTCATGTGTAACAGGAACTAAAGGAAAAAGATCACATCAAAAGAGAAAGATGTCCTTCTCTACCCACCCAATCTTTGAGCAGTTCAGTTATTTATATATTGAAAAACAACAGTTCCAACAGAGAGGGCAATGTACTATGAATTTTCCACTTCTTTGTATATACCCCCTGTGGTAACAATGACAAAGAAGCTACTATAAAAAGGACAACTTTTGGTCTAGTTTTGGGGGTTTTTTACATTCAAAATATAATTTATAACTAAAATCCCTTTGAACCTTATTAAGATATTCCAGTAAGAATTTTTGCTTCAGTTTCCTATTTTCATCATCCCAAAGGAAAAAATTAGAAGGAAAAAATTACCTTATGCATGTAAATGTCCGTGGGCATATATATTCACGAGAGCCCTAGGTCTGCAGGAATACAACCAATGGACAATATGATTGTGAAAATATCTGTAAGAGTGCCTTTCAAAAAGCAGTAGCATCTGAATGTCTTCTCACTACTCAGTATTTGAAACTAGATTTCAGAACTAGAAGATATTTTCTTTTGAAACTATGTTGGTTACACAGAGATCTATGTAGCTGATGGAAAAGACATGGAAGCCCAAATTATCCTATTCCATAAAAAGTCTTTTATTTTCTTCCCTCTTTGATAAAAGATGATCATTTTTTTATTTTTCTTTTTTTTTCCCCCAAAGCTATTTGCTGCCTTTTTCTTTTTATCTACTCATTTCAAGCGATGAGATCTACATTTCTTCATTAAAAGTGTATTAGAAAAACTCATGCCAGAATTATATTGTGCATAATGCACTCCTCATCACATTATGAAGTACCAGCAACAAGAAATATTGCCATAAATGCTACGTTATATTCATTAAGCAAATACTACTTGAGATTGTGCTCAGATTTTCTTCATTTTTCTGATACATGATCTGTCAGACTTTATTTTCTTGTGATTATAGAAACAACTGAACATTACACCTATAAGTTCTAGTTGCTTGCTCCATCATTTTCTTTTAATAGGTTTCAACAGCAAAGAGAAAATTAAACCTTGGAAATCTTGTAACAGAAAATGAAGAATACCTGATAATGTGCATACAGCAAGTGCTGAGAGAGGGTAGCTCATTTTAAGCTGTGCCTGTAGGGCACTTTCACCAGTTTAACTGCTAGGTACATAGCTTATCATTTACTCTTATTTTGTGGAGACATTTCACTCAAAAGTCCAACTGCTTGCAAGACAGCGCTTTGATGCATTTGTCCAAAAGGGAATAGGGACCAAGTTTGCATTTTATCCAACAGATGAAAATGGATGCAGCTTTCAGATCTTAAATTCTAGCTACAATACTTCTGACAATCTGGCTGTCACTGCCTTATTTTCTGGGTCTACCATATCTGACATGAAAAACTGCTGATGTGCTGGGCATTGCCTCATACCACAAGGTACTCCTCTCTTGTTTGGGCTAAGCAATCATTCTAAAACCTGGTGAAATCCAGGAGCTGCATGTGCCTCTGCCCATGAGAAGGGATGAAGTCCTCCAGGCATCCTTGCCTAAGCCTGCTGGACTGATGGAAAATGGTATAAGATTAAACAAAATGGGGAGGATGCAATGTCAATGGGGCATTCAGGGGAGAAAGTGCCTTTGATTCATGAGAACTTTCTAGACTATTACTGTATTTTATGCAGTTACTGCAAAAATAAACAAATGTCCAAAACCAACCTTACCAGTGAGAAACTCCTGCTCTGGGTTTTTGTTTAATAAGGTATAGTTATAAGGTGCTTTGCCTCATAACAACCTTCTAGAGAGCAGATGGAACATCTACCCCATAGCTTTTGGCAAGTGCCTAAGGCATTAGTTGACTCGACTGAAGGATGCAGAGGAACCTTGCAGAAGGATGCAAAGTTGGCTCATTGTAGGTGACTTGCAACTCCTCAGTCAGGCTAGAGAATAAGTACACAAGCGTCTCCTCCAAGGCAGAGAGGTTCTTGTAAATTAGGGGCCTCAAATATCATATTTAGCTTTTGTCCTTTTGTTACTAAACTCTGGTGTCTTTCTGGCAGCACAAAACTACCTTAAAAGTTGTTACAAGTAAAATTCAAATTCCCTGTGAGTAGTGACTCTCTGTTTTCACCGTGGCAACTGGAGGTGAACTACCACTCTTCAGTTGCTTCCATGGCAAAGACAGTGTAATTAATCTGAGATGCCCTCAGTCTATATCTCAGATCATGCTGTAAGATATTTTGTGGAGGAGAAAATAGTTCAGCTACAGATTGACTAGTCTACATAACAGAAACTGCATGCTAATTTTTCCCTCTTTGATGGTCTAATCAGAATTATTAAATAAGCATTGTATCTGGAAGGAACAGGGTCCTGCTTGCTTCATGCAGAGATAAAACTAGTTCATCTCCCCTCTTTAGAAAATCAAAAAGAGGAGTTTGTGCTAAAGCAGCTTTCTACTGCACATGTTAGATTCCCAATCTCACTTTGAAGCCTCTATGCAGAAGCTGTATTTCTAAGAGACAGAAGGAAAAGCTCCTGGAAAACCAATCTCACACCGAGAACATTTTTAACTACCCCACTGGTGTAAGGCAGATAGGTCTGAAATCCCACACAGACCTTTTGTGTCAGCAAGGGTGTGACCCGGGTGACCTAGACATCCAAATGCCATGCTACAGCCTGGCTTTGGAGAAGCACAGTGTCTTGAGATCAAGGGACACAATGCATATCTTGTGAGACTTCTCACCCTGTCCTCAGATACTGCCAGAACTCCCTTCATCAAGAACCTTCTAGCAGACAGTTTCATTACCAAACAGCCATGCTTTGCAATCTAGGAAACCTTACTCCTTTCTTTATTTTCCCAAGTAGGGAATTATGTTATCCACATTCCTGTGGCCACTAAGAAAAGGAGCCAGTCATATCAGAGCATACATGCACCCTTTCCTCTGCCACTGGTGTTTGTGAAGCTGATCCATGTGTTTTAATCATGCATGATCCCAGGCTGTTTCCCAAATACTGTCTTTAAAATCATCTTATGGATGTGGGGAAATACTAGGTAAGCAGCACAGCCAGGCTGGCTGGGAGGGTTGTGATAGCCTAGAGCATCTAAAGGTAAAGAAACCAAACTTCAGCACAGTCCTCTCTCTTCTGCCTGCCTCCTCTGTTGCAGCTGCAGCAGTATCTTGCCTCCTGCTCTGTTGAAATGCCAGCTTCCGTCAGAGGTTATCTATGTGGTAATAAACAGCTAGTTATGGATAACAGCACTATTTTTATAGCATAACACAGAATAAATGAGCAAAATAAATTGAGAATGAACATAGAATCATAAAATCATAGAATGGTAGGGTTGGAAGGGACCTTTAGGGATTATCTAGTCCAATCCCCCTGCAGATATGTTGTTAGAAGACTACAGATTCCTTCCTGGAGCATCATTAGCACTTGTTGCTTGGACAGATAATCTGTGCCATGCCTGCCTGCTTTCATTTGACATCGTTTTGCTGGCCAGAGTTCGCTGATAACACCAGCACTTCCATTCAGCCTGCCAAAAGAACATGTGGGTCCATCTGTGTGTCCCTATCTTGGAGTGTTTGGTTTCCAACCTAGTCATAATATCTCAAGTTGTTCTTCTCATACACTGTCCCCCATCTTGATACAAGTCACTCTTACTGATCTTGGGCCAGTACTTGTGTTCTATAACACATGAGAACTGGGGCTCTGCCTTGCAGAGCTGTTGTGATTTGTGGCTGTTGTGACTTTGTGGCTGTTCTGATTTAAGCAATGGGTTTATTGGCACCCATTTTGGTGCCTTTGCCACACATTGCTGCCCCAGTGGCAGAGGCAATGCATCTTGCAGCTAAGACCCAAAACTGACATAAGCCACTATTGATTTCAGCTTGCTCATTGATTTTGGGCAACAAAATGCAGATGGGTGAGGAGCAGAGGCACTGACGGTTCTTCTGCATTAGCCAGCATGTGTTAACTCTTGGCAGATGACTGGGCATCATATCACCTTAAGCTCCCCTCCAGCATGAATCCTAGACACATGGTAGCAGCAGATGCACAGCAAAATCATGGAAGTTTTGTTAAAAATGACAAAGTAATACGTGCAATACAAAGATCAGAATTATTCAGTGCCTGACTTGACCTCAGGCTTTCAACATGACCCACAAAGGTGCACTGGCTCAGGTCACACAGGTGATATGTTGTTCTCTCTTCCCAACTCTGGAAGACCAGCAAATTCATAGAAACTATTGTTGTACGTGTTTCATCTTGTTTCTTTGTGTCTCATTGTTCTTCTAATTATTCTTCCTGTTTTGTTTTTGCATGTCCAGAATGTTTATCCAGAATATTTTCCACAGTTTATTATACATGCTAGTGTCCAGTGCAGCATAATAGAACCCAATTGGCCCACAATCACTCTTCATAATAAAAATCACATGCTATCATCTGGTATGTTCTTAGTCATAGATAGCAGAGAATAATTTACTACTTTTTCCCTCTCTCGTACCAAGAAATTTGAGGATAGTTTGGCAATTCTGCCATAATGCTGTGTGTGTCATTACAGAGACCTTCAGAGGCCACTGAGTTACAAACAGGTATCAATTTGTGAGACTTGAGAAAGCAGTTTGGCATGGAACATTACTGCAATGAGCACTAATTTCACATATAAACAGGTACTACTTCCCATTCTTGAGGGATTTATTCGGTTGGAGGAAGTTGTCATGGTTTGACATGACAGCCTTTTCTGGTAAGGGGGAAGGGGCTGTAAAGATGGCTCCTGTAAGAAGTTGCTCACAACTCTCCCCACCTCAGAGCCAGACCCACTTCTGGGGCTCCTCTAAGATCACTTTTTAAGAGCAAGCATGAAGAGGAGGTTTCTTCCTCCATCTTCCTCCATCTTCTTCCTTCTTCTGCCCTTTCTTCTTCTTCTGGCTGGTGGTGGTGCAAGTAGTAGGAACAGTGAAACAACCATGCGGACTCCAAGGTCAGTGATGAAAGAGAGGAGGAGGTGTGCTGGAGCAGAGACTCCCCTGCATTCTATGGAGAGAACTGGTGAAGCTGAGATTTATTTTCACTTCTTTAAAGACCCCACATCAGCAGTAGAGACTCATTTTGATAATGACTCCGTATCAGGGGCAGTGACTCATTTTGCTAAAGCTGGCCCCAGACCAGGGGCAGCGATTCACTTCATTAAAGGCCCCGAGCCAGGGGCAGTGACTATGGCCAGAGGAGGCCATGTCCCGTGGAGGGGACCCAACCACTTCTCTGTAGACCCTGAGCCAGGCCTTGTCCCAAGAGAGGGACCCTGTAACTTCAGAAACTGCAACCGTGGCAAGGAATCCATACCAGAGATATTCACCAAGGACTGTGTCCCATGTGAGGGACCTTGTATTGGCAGAAGCCACAGCTGTTGGGAACAACCCACACCAGAGAAGTTTGTTAAGGACTATGTCCCGGGGGAGGAACCCCTTGTTGGAGCAGAGGAAGAATGCCAGGAGTCTTCCTCATCTGAGAAGACAGAAGCGGCAGAGCCCATCTGTGAGAGACTGACCACATCCCCCACTCCCTGCCCCACTGAGCCATTGAGGGGGGAGGAGGTAGAGATATGGGAGCAGTGAGCTGGGCCCGGGAAGAAAGGAGGGATGGGGGAGGGAGATCTTAAAGTGCTGGTTGTAATTTTCTTATCATCCTACTCCCTTTTTGCTTTTATTCCATTCTGTTTCTTGTAGAATAAACTTTCCTACTTTCCTCTCTAAGTCGAGTACTGGAGTCTGTTTTGCCCAGAATTGTAATTGGCAGCGAGCCCTCCCTGCCCTTGTCTTAATCCACAACAACCTTGCTTATCTTTTTACTCCCATTTCGCTGGGGCCTCCACCATCCTAACAAGGGTTGGGGTGAATGGGGGCACCGAGCTAGAGACTGTCATGGTGCTGCTGTGCTAGCTGGGCCAAACCACCACAGAAGTACATTAAAAATAGACATTCTTAATTTTGCAGTTATCTTAGAAATCAAGTAAAAAATTCAGTTTTAAAGGTAACTCTTTACTGGCAATGGATTTTGCATCAAACTGCCTCCTCTGTTCTGTGTAGATTCTGTTTTCAAGCAGTGAGGTATGGTACCACTCTATGAGGTAACAGATTTTGGAAGTGAACTCCTTTGCTATGTAACTTTCCAAACCTCCTCTCCACTTCCTTGTCCTTCCAAGACTATAGGCTGCCTTTTCCAGAAGTTTACCATCTTCATCAGCTGCACAAAATTCAGATGTAATCTTAATGGTGTAAAGATATGACCATCCTTAAGAAAAAAAAAAAAGTTAAACTTTCCACCAAACAAAAAAATTAATCCTAAAAAAACCAAACCTCTGCCCCCTCACCAGTGCTGTATTACTTAAAAGCTGACATTAAGTAGTGAGACAAAGGAGTAATGTTTCCTCCCTCATTGCACAAAGACTACAAAGGCATCTCAATGGGAGATGCTCTGTCTACAAGACAGACACCTGGGACATCCGTAGATCTTTTCCATCAAATTCCCCTTGAGTAGCAGTCCTCTGGTTTCTAGGAAGGATATTGAGCTGACACTAGACTTTAGGAAGTAACCTTGCAAAGGTGAGGCAGGAAGTAAACTTATCTTTTGGACATTTAGTCAGCAAGAGCAATACGGTGAGAAGAAAAAGCCAGACACAAGTCATCAGAGCTTAGCATTATTCATAGGGTGAAGTAAAGCTGAAGAGTTAGCCAAGAAGTGAAGTCATGCTGAACAGCACAAGGTCATCTTCTAAACAAAAGCCTTATATAACACCATTGCTAGTATATCCCATCCAGGTGGGGTGATTCTCTACCTCATCATCCTATCAGAGGTGTTTTTTCTTGGATCCTGTGCAGTTTAGGCATTAAAAAACCCCTTTATGCACAGTGAACAAGACCAAGCTGGTCCACAAGGACTAACATGACAGAGCCTTGTGGAGAAAGGTTTCCAGAATTTGTCTCACTTTTGGAAATGACTAAGCTGTGTCAGCTAAGATGGTGTCCCTCCTTTCTGTGAAGCATATACAAATGAGTTAGCCTGAGGCATCCTTGCAGCATGGAAAAATGCCACCCTGATGTTTGTTGTCAGACAACAGTAAAATATTTTTTTTGTATTAATGCTAGCAAAAACATAACCATCAGGATGTGCCTTCAACAACAAATGCTAAAAAAAAAAAGTCTATCAAGCAAGAATGGCCTATTAACTTGTCTCCCCTGCAACTAGGCTAAGCATTCAACACAGAAGTGTGTCATACTCCATTTTTTCTCTGTGCTTAGGTCAACTTGTTTGGATTGGGAGCAGGATAGTCCTGGTGTTAGTGGTACAGTGGACAAAGCTGTCCCTGTAACTCAGGCAATACAATTTGGCCCTGCTGTTCATCTCCATTAGTGATTTTTGGCTTTGGCTGGTGGCAGAGCAGAAAGAGCATCACTAAATTAACTCATCATTTCTGTTACTCTGAAGAACCAAGCATAATCCTGCTACTGATACCCCCTAACAGAGTCTGCCTATTGCCACCTTCTACCTCAGACACATCCATGATCACAGATCATCACCAAAGACCAAAATGAAGAAGAATCCAGGATTTTATTCCCTATTGCAATTAGTTATGATTCTAAACTAATTCTGATTTTGGAAGTCTTTCTGATATTCTTTGAATATAACAAGCAAGAGAGCCGTTGGAAAAAGGATCTTCTCTATTAGAGTCTCGCTAAGTGCTTGTCATCAGTTGGAGGCAAAGAAATCTGTATCTCTAGAGCTTCAGGCCACATGGACTAGCTCAACAGTCTTTTTTCAAGCTATAATTATAAGGATTGCTAACTAACTACTCACTGCTGTTATCTGTCACTAAATATTGTCATATTTGTGTCACTAGATATTTTGAGGCTGAGCTTGCATGTTAGATTTTTTTGGAGGGTGCCAGTGATGAAATGTTAGAAGAGGGGAATCTTTTGATGCCACAGTAACTCAAAAGAGAGAAATTAAGCCAAAATGTTTCAAACTAGTAATAAATCTAGCAAACCAATACAATTAAGTAGAATAAAAACCACTTTAAGCGGCTTTGTATTCACCTTCAAGGTCTCATTTCTGCAACTATTGTTTGTAATAGTGTATTGATTCTTTTGCAAAGGAAAAATTTTACTGATTTTTTTCTTTTTAATATGATAATAATTTTTTTTTTTTTTACATTATGTTATTGTAAATGGGATGGGCTGGAATATTTCAAAGAGATTTCACTGTCCTGAGGGCTGGAGCTCAGCTATTTACTGGTAATGACTCAGACACTAAACCTCACTCTGCTGGTCCAAATCACTTACGAGAAGGAATTGGTTTACAGAAAATTCTTTTCCTTTGACTTTAAATGGTTTCCTGCATTGTACAGACATTTGTAGAGATGAGAAATGTGTAAGATTTCTGGAAGCACTGAGTTCCTAAAGAAATGGATTATGCATCTAGGAGGGGTTTCTGAAGCACCTAAATAGCTTGCAATCTATTTCTGTGGGAACCAGCTCACTGTGATACCTCTGCAGACATAAACAGGTATGTATTTGAGTCTCAAATGTCCTGGAAAATACACTGCAAGCACTGCTCTGAGATTGTGGCACTGTTTTATAGTTTATCTGTATTTTGGACATCCTTAGCACACATTTTATGTAAATTATTTCCCCAAAACAGGCTCCGGGGATAAGTGCATTTTTGAGACACTATAAGAGATTCTGGGCAGATCTATCTCAAACAAACTGTGCTGATTGCCTTTCACAAGGGCAAATGGTACCAGTTTGTGGTGTCAGGCTCAGGGCATCTCCTGAGATACATTTGGGTCCAACCAGTACGCAATGCTTGCTGCTGATTCCATTAAGTCAACATGAATTTCAATTTTCAGCACAGGTAAACTAGGCCTAGATCAAACATTTATGTTGCTCCAGCAAGTCTTAATGCAAGTCAGTCTGTCAATCAAGCCCCCACACAGACTTATTATACATTTAGATTGCTGGAAACAAGCAAATTGGAAACAGAGGCTCCAAAAATGCTTCCATTGCTCTTCTTGTAAGTAGCAAAACACTTGTAAATTCTTTAATAAAGATATGATTTTATGATGTCTTTTGTAGTCTCACTCTGTTTTGTCCAAAAGCTCAGAATATATATCTTCCCTATAAATTTTCCCTTCTCCTTGCAAGCAGCACAAAATGATCTTCAGCCAGGAGCTGGGATTACATCAAGCACAGAGTAATCTCGATCCAGCAGCGGACTTTAATACCTCACTGATCCAGGCAGTCCTAGTAATCCCTCTGTGCACTGGAACTGCTGAATTTCAGATGAGGTGGTGATGAACTCCACTAGTGTCACTATGCTCAGCAGCCCCTGACAGTAACAGCAACTGCAGGGCTGTGGTGGCAGTGCAGTATTGGTGCTTTAGTTAGGCATGAACAAAATACACTTGGTGGAAGATAACCAATGAAATAGTCATAAAGCAAGGATCTAAACTTCATATTATTAGGATGTGACCGCCTCCACAAACAAGGTCATAGCTCAAATGGAACAGTTCTGCTAAGTATCTGGAGGGTGTCACTTCTATGTCAATTTAAAGTAGTCTAAGACTGTATTACTATTGAAAACAATGTCTTGTTCTCTGTTCCAACTTGTGGTTTGAGGTCCCTGTGCCTGCCTCTCAGTAGTGCAAGTAAAAAGGAAGGAAAACACAAGGTGAGGAGGCACTCCTTCTGACAGGGTCTTGCTTGGTGCAGAGCAATAGCCAAACTGCCTGCTGAAGGCGGCAGCTTGGAAGGACAGAAGTCCTCTGCTGCCTGTGGGACAAAGAAGATCAAATACACAGAGAAGAATCTTACTGAAAGCTTTCAAATCAGTTATAGCACAAAGTAAGGGATGCACTACAGGAGCATCTTAAATCTCCTTTGAGCAGTGAGCAGTCCTGCATTGTTTAGAGAATGGTGAATAGGCAGTAGTTTTCTCATAAAGCAGCAGGGGTGCAACAGCAGCAGGTAGATACTGAACTTGACTGTTGTCAATAATGAGAGCTGGTTAAGCTTGATGTCTGAAAATCAACTGTCTTCTTGTGGTTTTGCAGGTAGAAGTTTCACTGTGGGTAAGAACAACAGGTGAGAAAGTGGAATGCTGAATTAGTCTATACAAAGGAAATTGTTATCTCCTTCCCAATTGCTGATTTAGGAACGTGTCCAATTTTTGACCTTCTACTACACAACTTCAGAGTAGAGATATGTCTTTCTACCTCCTTGTGGAAAGTGGAAAGCTCTGCTTTCTGACATCCTTCTGTTGTGTCTCTGCATAGCATTCACCCCCTCAGGGTGACACAATTGTGGAGTTCAGTCCTAGTAAAAGGTCATTCAGAGCAAGCACAGGAACTATGAGCTACTGCCTTGCAGGGGACCAAGTTAACACATGCAAGCCACTCCATGGGAACTGCCTGCAGAACCTTTCTCCTTACCTGGAGCATATCTGGGCAAGCTAATTTAAGACCTTGACTACCTTTCTGTCAGCTCAAAAGAAATGCAAGTGCAGGGCACATTTATGGGATTATGTAAGTCAGTGAGGTGAAAGCTGCCTGGGCTACATGGGGTTGCATACAATCACAAGGATGCCCATGTCTGCCTGAGAGTGACTTTGAAGCCCCACAGCTACAGCTTAAAGGTGTCATTGCCATTGGCAACAAGCTTGAACTTCTTACACGCAGCACAACCAAGCCTTAGCAGAACACGGCCTCTTTTGGCCACTCCTTGTAAAAACATTGAGTATTTAAAGTACACCACCAGTGTTTAGATCTTCTCCTTGACAAAAATATTGACATAAAATACCCATATTCTAGAAATATTTAACAAGGGCTGAAACAGTGGCTCAGATGATCATTGTACATCAACACATGGAGGCGTTGCAGTAGTTGTTAGACTTTCTGTTACCTGTCCTGCTTCACTGTCTCTTGAACTTCAAGAACTCACTAAGCTTGCCTGTAATATATCTTCAACCAGAAACAAGGAGTAACAGCTGCCATTGCACAGAAAGGTTGAAAGCCACAACAGCAATGTAAAGTCAGTGATGCTGTTTCTCAATCTAGAACGTTCGTTATCTCATTCTACACAATAACATTTTTCCTATTCCTACCTGCTGCTGCAACCACTGGCTCTTCATCATTCAGTTACTGTACAGTCTTTAGGAAACAATGTTTATGAGATAATCCATCTTTCTTCACATGCATAATAAGAATAAGTTAATAGCTACATTAATAAAGCAGATACAATATTTTAAATTACATTCTTTATTGTTAGTATAAATCATGAATCCCTTACACCCAAATTATACCATAGACCACAATTCTTACTCACAGCTCAGAACCTTCAATTATTTATTTTTCAGATTTATAGCAACTTCTTGTCTCCACCTAATAGTGTATCCCCAGCTATTCTACCAATTGAAGACACTAATTAGGAACAAATCATGCATTACAGTGTTTGGAAATCACAATTTAACAAAGGGTTGACAAAGTTATACATACCAAGACTGTGAGTTAGCACTACATATTTCTTCTTAAAAGATTGCACAATTATTCCTCACCAATCTCCAGACTTCCATACCAACAGGAGGAATCGCTTTAACTGTTACTTCCTGGCAAGTATTGTGAATGACGACTACAGAAATCCCATGACATTCAGAACTTTGGCGTGATGAAAATCAACCTTCATTTTAGGAACATACAAGAAAATAAATGTGAATGTTAATGTAATTAAAAACTTGTCAGTTGGGGAATATTTGGCATGAGGCTTGAACTTATGACTACCATCACTTTTTCATAGCTGTGATGCATGTGCATATTAGAGATGTGCTGAATTCTGAAATATTTAACATCTGCAAATACTTCAAATGCTCCCTCTGTGTAGTCTGGTGTAATTCCAAATGAAGCTACCAAAACCACTTCTATCTTAAGATATTTTATCTGTCTTTGCTTCTGTATGGTGCATGACTGCTAGTCCCACTACTGGAATTGAGAGCAAACCATAAAAATCTGGAAACATTTTCAATTTCCCTCATTGTTCTGTGTTTTATATTCTTTGCCTATAGCCAGCAAGCAAATCTATTGCAGCAAAATAAGATATTTCACACATATTAACCTAATTTCAAGCATAAGAATGATATTTGTGGTAAAAACTCTATTAATGTAAGACTGCAATGACTTATGCAACTGGGCTAAAGAAATACAAAGAGCAACAAAATCCTTCCTCTTTATCCACCAATATTCCCGATTTGGCACAAGAAGACAGGACATGACTGTATCACAGGATGTGAGGTATTCAAGCACTGAAACACTGGGAAAAATACAATGTCTGGGGTAAAATTTATTTCCAGGGTAAGGGTTTCACAGTCAATTGTTGCAAACTCAATACACTGAACCCAGCATCTGCCTGGGAGAACCTGTCATGTTAACTTCTTTTCATTTTAATTCAGGCATAAATGAATTCACTGGCAGCTGAAGTCACCAAACGTCCAGTTCCCAACTAGAAAAGGCCTAGTTCAAAACCAAAAAATCTGTGATTATCTTTCAAGGTCAAAGTCATGCTGTCCCTTGGGTTAAAAGTCTAGCTATACCAAATATTCGTTTCTTTTCCCCCAACCCAATCTGGTAAGACTAAGGAGAGCAGGGTGAGTTAAAGCCCAAAGTGGCAATGTCACGTGTAGGTACTCAGGAGGGCCCTTGATTTTCAGTAGGTCATCAGTATAAGTAATATTTTTCTGATATACTTGCCTTAGAATCAACAGTGCCTCTCTAGTTTTCCCTCCCAACCACAGCTTTTCACTTTGAGTCTCAATAGAGAAACAAAAGTCAATGTATCCTGCCCTTTGAGACTGAAATTGGGATGCAACTTCCCTCAGCCGTGAAAGAGCAAGGAGGTCTGTGAACCCCAGGCTCATTTTTATCTTTCCTTCTTTACATTAGGAAGGATGGGAGCCAGCAAAGAAACACTTGCTGTCAGGTAGCTCAGGGCAGCTGTAGGGTGCTCATACCTTGTGGGGGATCTGTCTTTTGTTCTCAAGAGGATCAGCACTTACTGCGTCCCTCAAACTCCTTTGTCCACTTGTGTAAGGGAAGGGAATGCAAACATCACTTCTTCCTCAAGACCAGCCTTGAGGACAGAGAGGACTGAGGACAGCCTTACCAGCCCTGCTGTCTTTTCAGCTCATAACATGTTGCAGTGGTATGTCTTAAAATGAGAACATCTTTCATCTGTTCTTCCAATAAGGTGTGTTGTGGGAGCCCTTATTCTGCCTCAGCCCTTCCTTTCCCAGGAAAATGCAGGAACTGGCTGTGCCAACACGAAGGCTATATGAGGCAGTTTACCCCTTGCTTAACAGATTCATCTTACCTTTAATGAGTTTTAGCTCATTTTCATGGAAGGTTTACATGCATTTTGCTTAATCTTTTTTTCTTCAGTTCATTAAACTGATAATGAAGATAAAACTCAAGTACTAGGACTGCTGGTGAGCTGGTCATGGCTAAAGTGGAACACCCATTAAAACCCGAACTAACTGCTTCAAGTAGAGTTTCTGCTTATAGAACTATTCATTCAAGCATTTTGCCTTGCCACCAAGGTCTGGGGTTTTGTTTGGTTTTTTTAAGGTATGTAATAAAAATTAATCTATTAATCTTCAACACGCATATTTCCAGAACTAAATGAGCAGGAATCTTTTAATTATCAATCAGCTTTTCTAGTGGATGAATACAATTAAGTATCATCATACAAAATATCTGTGATAGCTTAAGGATGCAGAGTGAAACTACATGAATAAGTAAAAGAGCCAGTGAGTGAATCGTAAAATCTTACATTGAAACCACAGAATTCTTCTTTAAAATAATAAATCAAGATTAACCTAAGCACATCCACATATTTGTTGTATGTACCTACGTGCTCAACCTGCATTTCAAATTCCTTCAAAAACATCCACTTCCTTCTGAACCAATGGACACACACAGAGCTGTCTGATGCTACTCTAAGCAACAAAAAAATGCAGGTAATGGAGAAATCAAGGTAAACTATTTATAGAAATTAATTTCTATAAGTGCTATCCAATTTCCTGTTGCAAAGGCTGTTCCATGTCCCACTGTAAAATCTTACTTTCCCTTATTTCCCCTGTATCTGCTCCAGGCAAGCTCCAAGCTCTCCACACATGCTAAGTACCCTTGGTCAGTATTAAGTGGAGACAGGGCAAGGGGTGGACTTGCTAAAGTTGAGTAAATCACAGCAATTGTGGGGCAGCCTGGTCACAAGGGCATGAGGAGAAGCTGAGACTGATGGGACAGGGACATCAGGAGCTACTGTGTGCAGGGTTAAAGGAAAGATTTTGACAAGAAAGATAGATGCAGGGAGAAATGATCTGGAGGGATGAAAGCCAAAGATAGAAACAATGACAGGGATGAGAAAGACATTACTGCTGGACGAGGGTGTTGTTAGAAAGTGGACAGGAGCATCAGGAGGTAAATAGGAGCAGAGAACAGATGACCCTAAGCCAAGGCAACAGTGAGGCAGATCTTGGAGATCAGGTGAAGATCGGATGGGATTCACCAAGCAAATATGTGGACAAAAGGCAAATGACAAGACTCAAAAAGATTTCTGTTGATCGATCCCACAAAAAGAAGATGTGTTATGAGATAGTGGAGGTGGAGAAGCAAAAAAGAGAGAAATCATATCCCTCAGTGTAAATTTATTTAAGTTTCACAGCACATATTTAGAAAGAGTGGGATTAATTTGCAGTTTCTATTGAGCATTTGGATTAATTATCTTCTTCTTTCTCTTTTTAAAGTATTTTGGTGCATAGCATTTATTCTCTGCACACTCCCACAAACACATGTACCTACAGCTCAGAGAAATGAACTGCTAAAAGATAAAAAGTACTAGTTGAAAAAGTGTTAATGAATTCCTCAGGGCTTTGAGAAGCAGTGAGTAACAACCACCAAAACAAATATCATTCCCTAAAGAATATTTTTAAACTAACTTGTTCACTGAAGCCTTTTCCCAGTCATATATATTATAAAATACACTATGAAGTAGTTTGTCTGGATTTTGGAAGAGAATGACTTGGAAGCTAAGTCATAACCAAACTTGTAATTAAAAAGGTGAAAAATGAACAAATAGACCATATTAAAACTTGTTTGTAATTATTCAGTTTTCTCAGGAACAGTTTTCCTGTATATTTCTTCTTTCCTGATCTTAGATCTACATTTCATTTTTCCTTCCTATCAAATTTATTTCACTTTATTTCACAGTCTTTGTAGCTTAAACACTTTCTCAGTGACAGCAATTGTATTTATCTGTTGCCTCATCATCTGCCTCCCTTCAGGTTTAGTTTTACCTGCAACAATATCAAGTCTAATGTGCTTGAAGATTGTTTCACAAGATCTATTGCAGAATAGATGTGCTATTTCAACACTGTGAGAACAAAAGTTACACATACAAAAATCAGTAAAAGGTATACTAACAATATTCTGCTCATTAAGAATGAATTTGTAATGGCCTACTCAAAATTTGCCTTCTATGAAGATGTTTAGATTTCTGAATGTACAGCTTTCATTGAATTAACTAAAGAGTAAGTTTTCTGCAGACAAACAAGATGAGTCTTGAATTGAAAAACAATAAAAAGTTCTTGTTCAAGTTCTAACTGTGCAAGAAATGTAAGGAAGTAAGTTTTACATTTTATGGCTTCCACAGAAAAGTAAGGCAGAATTTTCCTTGCTTAAAAAGGGAATCTGCTAATTCCTGGTTGCAATATACACATACACCTAACATGTGCAGCAGTAGCAAATGCCACAGTGTAGTATGTGTATTACTGTCCTTAACATCTCTGTCTAAATTTAATTCTAGACGGGCTCTTGCCTTCCTAGTTACACCCCTACATGCCCTGGCAGTGTTCCTATACTCTTCCCAAGAAGCCATCCCCTGTTTCCACCTCTCATAGATGGCTGCTTTCTGCCTGAGTTGTCCCAGCAGATCCTTGCTCATCCATGGAGGCCTCCTATCGCCTTTTCCTCCTTTCTTGTGCATTGGGACACACTGATCCTGGGCTTGGAGGAAGTGAATAGTAGCTGGTATTTCCAGAAAGTTGGGGAGAAAATCCCAGTTTCTCTGATCATACACAGTACTACTGAGCATACATACAGAGACAGAGTATGAGACTGAGAAGGAGATTACATGGTGCAATGCACAGTTTACACTCAACACAGGTGTCTTAAAAAAATCTCTCTGGAGGACTCACAACCATATCTCTCCAGATAACATTTGATGCAGAAATTGTATTCCCCCCAAGGATGGCAGATGGAGGCAAATATGGAAGTACTTCTATTATTTTCAAGGAGATCTGAAAATTAATAGTCTTTAGAGAGCACCTTACATTTACAAATCTCAGCACAGAATGTATTTAATTAATGATAAGTCCTTAAATACACTGAAGTTGAATTAATACAGTTTAGAATGACTGATGCACGCAGACAGAAGAATCATAAACCTTAATGGATCATGTTTTGGACAGTGGATGGAATAAGTGTTACAAATATACTTGAATGGTATTACAAATATAGTTGGACAGTGTGTGACAGTCTGGTAAAATAAAAATATAGTCATCTGAAACAAGCTGTTTTGTAGTCAAAATATAGTCATCTGAAACAAGCTGTTTTGTCGTCTTCTAGTTTTTGACTGTTCCTGGTAGAATAAGAGCCATGAGATAAGCTGAGATTGCAGTGTGCTTGCTCGTAATGCCACAGGCACTGGTTTTCTTTAGCCAGTAGCAGTACTGCCAAGGCAGTTACTTACTGATTCCTGATAGTTTTAGCAGATGCAGAATCAAGTCTATTACTAACCATCACATCACTGTCACATTCAGGCTTTTGGGAAAGGACATAGGGTAATATTACTAATTAATGGGTGTAATTTTAATATCAGTGATGTTAACATAGCAGAGCCTTAATGAAAGACCTGAATGAAAAACACTATCTGTTGAAGCAGATCACTGTGATGATATTTTGGTATAAAATTACTTGAGGTGAAAAAGTTACCTCCCCAGTCAAGTCAAGAGTGATTCTTTTCTGGGCAGAAGAGCACTTCAAAAGCTTTGACTATCAGCATTTGTTAGTCACAGGCACTGTCTCCTCACAGAAACCTTGCAACTCACTGGCTCTTTGCCCTACATTGCTTTTTGGAAATACCAAACATTATCGCAATGTAATATATTTACAATTGCATTTTGAATAGCTCTAGAGTGACTGTCAGACAGATAAATTTATTTTATAAAATTAACTTTTCAATATTAAAAAAATCCATCTAAGCAGCCTGCATTTAAATTTTCCTTTAATATATTGCTGTTAAACTTTCCACATCAGCTTCAGTGTTTATAAGGCCATTATTCCATGCCCAGATAAACAGCATTCATTTTCCATTAAATTGAAATGAGAACATTCTTAACCCCTGAATTGAGGGAAATGGCAGGCAGGGCTGCTCTAGCAAGAGGCTGCAGCAGAGGACCAAGTCATATAAGCATGGATTGCCCACTCTTGCACCCACAGAGTGCCTGAAGGGGTCCTCCCAGCCTTGCTGCTTAAACTTAAGCTTATCTCTACTGAGGCAAAAGCTGGGTTGGATTGACATGTGTTACTGGCTCCAGAAATTATTGCAACAACATGAAAGTCCCCAGAAAATTGTAAAAATACCACTTCCCCAGTGTTTCCCAGTACACATTTGTTATTTAACTGTACAAAACTTGATGGCCTACACCAGGACAACAAAGTGCAAATATCATCATATTGAATACTGAAGTTAAGTATTTCTGTTTACCAAATTTTTGTTTATCAAAGTTTATTAGTAATATCATAAAGTATCTTGATATTGTTCTCACTTCTTAAAGTGATCTGCCACATTAAAACAATGTCTATTCTTTCAGTCATGTCAGATGTCAAGACTTTGCTCCTTTGTGTTTACACTGATCAGCTGCCTCCTACAGAAGCAAATGATAAGAGTGCACAGCCTTTGCTGAAAGTATAGGTAGCCTGGTGGCTATTGTAGGAAGCCTTTGCAAGAGTCAGACTTGTTTTGGAAATAACAGTGCACAGGTTACACAGAGTAAAATAAACAGAGATTTGTTTGCTAGTAGCCTGCTATGATAAGCAGAAATGAAAAATATTCAGTGTTCCTTCAGGAAATGTGTCTCTTTTTCATAATAATTACACTGACAGTAGCTTATTAATGCTGTGTCAGCTTTTGTTCACAGTTTTCACAAAAAAAACAAGAGAATTGATACAACAGAACACACTCTTAATGTCAATGCACTTATTTGTTTGCTCGGTACATGTTTAAGTGAGTATTTAAACAGACAACAGAAGATACTCTCACCATTATGAAGCAAAGCAGAACAACTAAACTAAAATCACAACAGAAATCTGCCAAGCATTCACATTTTGTTCCTTTGGGAATGCATAATACATGTAACATTTTCTCTGTGGAAACAGAAAGTGTCATTACACAGCTCACCTTTACTCTCTTTTTCCCTACTGAAGTCTGAGTTTAAGTTTTGGGAGTCACATGAAGCGTTCTAGACCTTCATGTGTTCTACATCTTCTAGAAGCCACACTTCTTTTGCTCATTTGTAACAAACACTAAAAAATAATCTAAACTGGTCCTCTATTAGACATTTATGTTCCAGAGTCCCTAGGGAAATGCAGCTAACCCCATCCTTCAACACAGCAGGAGACGCCTGTACTAAGACCATGCTGTAACATATGCCTCTACCAAAGTGAGAGAGAAAAACAGAGGCAGCTGCTTGCAACAGCAAACTGTTTTGTTTAAGAGAACAAAATATCAAGGAAAGAGCTGAAGAAATGGTTTGTGTTTGAAATAGAAATTAAATCTAATGCTTGATCAGACCTATGTTCTAGTATACAAAAGCCTGGTCTTGCTCAGTTCTGTGAATAGCTGTGACAGCAGCTTCTTAAGACAGCAGTAGAAAAAGTCAGTGTGCAAGAGTGTTATACCATTTCCTTCCTTTTTTTTTTCTGTTTAGTCACTTAATTGTTCTCAAAGTCCGTCATCTTTTTTGGGTCCCTCAAGAGTTTATTGTTGTCTCTTCCTTACCCTGCCTCAGTCCAGTTGAGAGTACCAGGGATTACAATGGCAAGTACTTAATTCACTTAAATTAGGATCTTCAAGCTGAAAATACAGTCTATAACTTTATAGTGCTCTGCCCTGCTCAGGACATCAATCATACATTGATTGTGGGGCTTAGAACTTGCTGCTTTGTCATAGACAAAACTCTAAACATAAATGTATCAGTAATAAAAACACCCTGGCTGGCTGGGACATGCTGCTGAGGTTCACTGTTGGAGATACAGGGAGAAGCTGCTGAGATCAAAATCCATCACCCTGAGACGTCCCTGGCATGTTTCCCTTGACACCTCTGGCATCACAGTGAATCAGCTGCTGCTCCTCAACTGCCAAAACTATATCAGCTGTCTGGGGTTAGTCAGAGAGAGATCAGGCAGAAGGCTATCCCTGCCCAGATGCTATCATTAAATAGGCTGTGACACTGAATACAGAGTGGCACTGTGGTGGATGGGTGGCCAAGCCCTCAGGAGGCTCTGGGAGCCCTGAGCGACCTACTTAGATGATGGTTCACAGCTTCATGTAGCGTACTTGTTACCTAAATGCCACCTTCTTGCTACCTCCCTTGAGCCTACATCCCAGTGTGCTCCAGCAAGCTGACACTGTGACCAGCCATTGCAGACACAACCTGAAAGTGTCCAGGAACTGGCTGAGGTCCCAGGAGCTTCATGGCTTTGTGTTGTTCTGACTGGTGTACTAAGGCAGATCTACATCCTGACAAGACAGAGGATTCCTGTCTGTCACTAACAACTCACAGCCTTGTGCCCTGGGTACCGAAGAGATGCAGGCTGATGCTTTGGAAACCTCCCTAGGGAGGTACATCCCAGAGCTGCTGGAAATCAGATGGGCCTTAGATTTCTACAGAAATTGTATTTTCCTGGGAATACCTACATTATGGCCAATAATAAAACTCACTTTTAGAAAGATTGTGAAATGCAATCGCGCAGAGTGCAGGTTCGCACACATATATTATTAATGTAAAACAGATGCTCAAAGTCCATTATTTGACCTCATATAAACATTCATAATATTCCCTAGTAAGAAACAAGAAAGTTTTTCTGCTTCAACAATTAAATGAATGTTTGTCTGCATTCTTATACATTGATAGCATCCATTATTCATCACAATGATGGTTAAAGAAACAAACAAATACAATCAAATAGGAAATTATTTCTCTGTAGCTCTCTCTTTCTCCTGTGTGGTGCTTTAGCCGTGACTGGGTGCCAGGTGGCCACCAAGTCATAATATCACTCCCCCTCCTAAACTGGACAGGAGAGAGAGAAAGAGAGGTTTGTGAGTCGAGATAAGAACAGGGAGATCACTCAGCAATTATCATCATGGGCAAAACAGACTCAACTTGGGGAGAAATGGTTTGATTTATTAATGAACAATCAAAACAAAGCAGAGAAATGAGAACTAAGACTGAATCTTAAAACATTTTCCCTCCATCCCTCCCTTTTCCCAGGGCTCTCCTTCCTTCCCCCCAGCGATGCAGGGGATGGGGGATGGGGGTTGTGGTTATTTCATTGCAGATGGATTTTGCCGCTGCTTCTTCTCGGGGGAGGCCTCATCACACTTCCCACTGCTACACTGTGGGGTCCCTCCCATGGGAGACAGTCCTCCACAAACTTCTCCAACGTGTGTCTTTCCCATGGGCTACAGTTCCTCACAAAATACTCCAGCATGGGGCTTCCCACAGGGGCAGCTCCTCACACCCTGCCCCAACATGTGTCATGCACCAGGAGAACAGTCCTTCAGGTACCGACTGCTCCAGCCTGAGTCCCTCACAGGATCACAAGTCCTGACAGCAAACCTGTTCTGGTGTGGGCTCCTCTCTCCCCACAGACTCCCAGGTCTTGCCAGGAACTTGCTCCAACATGGGCTTCCCATAGAGTCTCAGCTTCCTTCAGGCATCCACGCGCCCCAGTGTGGGGTCCTCCACAGGTTACAAGTGGATCTCTGCTCCCTGATGGCCTCCACGGACTGCAGGGGCACAGCTGCCTCACCATGGGCTGCATCACAGGTCACAAAAGAGGCTTTCTTCTGGAGTCTAAGCACCTTCTTCTCCACTGACCTTGGTGTCTGTGGAGATGTTTTCACATTCTCACTCCCTGTTGCTGCGGTTTAGCAACGGCACAGCAATTTCTTCCACTTCTCAAAGACGTTATTGACATTACCTCCATCACTAATTGGTCAGCACCGGGTCCATCTTAGAACTGATTGACATTAGCCCTATCAGCTACAGAAGCCACCCCTTTAGCCCCCCCTACTACCAAAAACCTGGTCCAGGCAAAACCACTACAGCTTGTTACTTGTCACGTACAGCAAGGCTTTAAGAAGTCCTGTGTATATTGTAGGTGTTGTGTTACGATTATATAATTCATTTAGTGTTTTATAACTTTAAACATATACAGACATTAAATAGCAATATTGCAAGAATGAACATTTACCATTTCTGTTTCATTTACAGAAGTTCAACTGCTTAATTTCTGTTTTACTCATATCTGTGTGGATGTCCTGGCACAGACTAAAAAACCTGATCTGGCCGTACCTCAAGCAGCTGAGTCCAATTCTTTTAGATCTGGACTAACATGTGTTACATACAGGGAATATAACATGGATTGGCAACAAAAGTTTCCTCCCTTTAAGTTGGCATATGTATCCACAGCACATGGAATAAGGAAAACTAGCTAAAACCTCAGAAAAATCCAAGTATTTTAAACTTGACAAGTAAGATCCCTTCAATAATAACACAATATCATCAATGACAACTGCATCCAGAGTAGACTCATTAAGAAGAATGCCTGCAAAATACATGTACCCTCTTTTTAAACGCAGAACAATCTGGTCATCAGGCAATAATCAGCCTGACAGCAATCACTCCAGGTAGCTGAGGGAACTTTTCATAACACCGTGTGAAAGAAGCAGTCTTCTGATGCTCAGCATTTAGCTTTGCTGTTGTCAGGGTGATTGGAAAAGAGCTGCACATAGAGTGGGATAAAATAGAAAAAAAATGATAACACTTTTTTCATGAAAAAAAAAATCACTGAAACAAAATACTGTTATTAAGTCATAACAATTGTGCCAGAATTATTAGAAATAGTTGAAATATAATGAAGTGTTTGATTTTATCTGGCCATGAAAGACTACAAAATTCAGGCCAAAGGTGAAGTCTGACATGATAATGTTTACAAAATGTTTTTTTGTTATTCCAGGCAGCTTTAAATGAGGAAGAAAAGGAAATGTCTTGAATGAAGGAAAAGGGGGAAAACAGCAGACCATGACATTTACGAGTTATTTATCAGCTGGGCCACTCTTCAGATCTCATAGCTCCTACTCTGCAGGGATTTTCTCTTATCAGCATGGAAAGGTCCTGTGTAACAAGTTTCACAGGTATCTAGCAGCAGCTGAGGTGCTACCATGGTGCTAACCCACCTTATTGATGACCTACTACAAGATGATCCAGACAAAAAGCTGTAATGACCCTACATGTTCCTAGAAAGGCATTTCCTTGGCTTCAGGTACTAAATTAGATCAAAGACACTGTAGTATATGGACTTGAATGAATCATGTAAGTGAGCAGTACCTTGTTTTATCCTGGGGCATTTGTGAAGGGGAAGAAAAAGGGCTTTGTATTTTTATGTTTGTATTTTTAAGACCTAAGACATGATATATCACCTGGTATTGGGTAATAAATAAAAGAATGGGATCTCTATTCTAAACTAAAATGCATCTTGTATATTAAAATATAAGCTTTCAAAGTGAAATGCCACACCTTAGCTCTGTTAACATTGAAATCACCAAAGAAATTTTAAATTATTCCACTTTCCTACCTTCTGACGATCAAGCAGCTTGCTGATTGTCTCTACCATATCTCCTGTGTTTTTCAAAGAACTCTCATCTTTTTCCCCACCCAAGATGGACAGTCTGTGGAACTGCTGCAAGCAGTGGGAGAATGGCCACCTCTGTCCTAGTCTGTCTCACATCCAAGGTTGCTGGACAAAGTCCTCAAGGGCTGGTTTCTCTTTCTGCCTCTATTGAAGGTTGCCAGCCAAGCTCTTCCGCAATAGCTGTGAACTATGGAGTCACTAGTGCCAGGGTGCTGTGTTGAGGCCTTGCACAGAGAGGTGCCAGCACTGCCAGTCAGAGGGACATCAGCATTCACGCAGCTTTCGGTTTCCATCCCTCTGCCATCTCTCTGCTATGCTTCTCTTGGTAGGAATGAGAGTGATCTGAAGGAGTATGGCAAAAACAATGTTTGCCAAGTGTTGAGAATTGTAGATGTAGATGTCACATAAAGGCCCACAAAGCAAAGAATAACTCATTTATTCAGAACCGAGCTTGTACAGCATTTGGTAAATAGCCCATTAAACAACAAAAGAACAATAAAAATTGACTGTTTGCTCATAAACTGGGTACCATCTGCTTTGTGCAGCAGCCAGAGCTTTGTGGAAATAAAACTATGTGGACATGCAACAAAGGGTTTTGTCATCAGCACAGGGGAGTTGACAATCTCTCACTTTCTACCACTGTAGTTCTTTACTTCATGAGTATCATGGTCCTGAAGGACTACCTGCTGCATACAGCTGCCTTATGCTTTGCCATTTTCTGACTCCACACATGACATGCAAATGATATGGCTCACTGAAGGAATAAATCTTGCAAGAAGAATTTTTTTTTCACCAAAATGAAAAATAAATGGAAACAGGCATAGAGAAACAGCGCAAATTTCCAGGGTGTTTACACTCAACAATGGATGAATAGATCTGTGGTTTATTCTTTGGAGGGATGCAGAATTCAGCTTCCTTCTCATGCTCAAGGTATCCCAGCTAACAGACACTGGAATCACCTGCAACTGAAATGATTTATTGTGTCTTTGTGTGTATGTGTGTTTATGCTCTCAAGTGACTAGTATTAAGAACTGCAACAATTTTACTGCTTGCCTCTGAAGACCTCCTCAGCTGCAGGACACGATAATTGCTGTTTGCTCCTCACAGGGAACTGTGTCCATTCCCTGGTCTTGTTGACATTAGTTACTGTGAATGATCAGGGTGCCCCTGCCGTTTTGTCTGTGTGTCTTCATCAGTGGCGGTTCTGCAAAACATGCAGTGCGAAGGCAGGTGGAAACTGAAGAAGCAGCTTTTGCAAAGCCTATGAGTGAGGAAAAACCCTTATTGGCACAGATGATGGACCAGTAGATGACACCTAGTATGTCACTCACATTTCAAAAGCTTTTCTGATTTTCAGCCAATCTTTATAAGACAAGCCTGCCTGACCATACTCCTTCTGATAAATATTTTAAAAAGCAGGTGTGGTTTTGGTTTGATTTTTTTCATGAGTGTCCTAGTGATGTTTGCTCAGATATTAGTGTTTTGATAGCAAATCTCTCTGAAGTTTCTTGCTTGCTTCTGCTGCTCACATCTCAACTGAGCAGATTGGGAATGTGAGTCCATGTCTATGCCTTTATACTGATATAACCAAATTGACTTCAAGGAAAGGATGAACTTCCAAAGCTGCTTCTTGCTCCAATTTTAACTCTCATAATTTTTGTTTTCCTTTTACCTTCCTTTCAGTTCCCTGTCTGACTGAATGTCAGCTTCTTTGAAAGAATCTGAACTAGTTTGGCCTGCAAAAAGGCAAGCTATGAAAGACAAAACACCAAAAAATCTTTCTTTCCGTACACGTGAGAGAGGGAAATAGGGCTAGTTTTCACCTTCTTTGAAGGAAGATACAACTTGTTGCTTCTTTTATGCTTTCGCAGGTGTCAAAAAATGTCTGAAGATTGCCTATCACTGATCAAGAGGGAGGACTATGTGTTAAGGAGGATGGTGGAGGTATTTTGGTTTCCCATATCCTTTCATTTACTGTGTATCATTTTCAGTATCCTGCTGCAACTTAGCTTTTTCTGATAGATGAGAGACACTCTTATGCACAGTTCCACTTTTCAGCCTCAATCCCTTCCTAAACATGAATACAAACTGCAGCTATATCTAGGATTTCAAATACTAGGATTTCAATAGGAGAAATCTCCTATTGACATAGAAACAAAAGAGAAAATCCCTGTGTTTAGGGAAAAAGAGAAAAAAAAAAAGGTTTGCCTTTTACTTGAAGTGCCATAATAATAGAAACTTTCAAAATATGCCATTCTCTGTCACTGTTGGGATACCTCCTTCTATTCCGTGCCTGTAAAGACTCCCAGGGCTGAGGCTATTGAAGAAGGAGCAGTTTGTTGATAGACTATACAGTGCAGAGGATTCAATTACTTAAACACAGGCTTCTATTGCTTTTTGAGAAATTGCAAAGCATCTTGGATAGGGATAGGACTATCCATCTAAGCAGGGACAAGAGTAGCAAGATAAGACTCAAAACTCACTTCCCACACTTTTGGGAGAGTGGCTGAAGGCCAGGTGGTTTGTAGTAGTTAAAAAGATGCAGGAGAATAGGGCCAAGCCTTATAGTCTGCACTATATACAGCTTTTTTGCTGTTGTTTTGTTTCTTTCTAGAATTAATTTCCAACTGCAGTAGGCAATGCTTTCTGTGTTACTACAAAGCGTGTTTGTATATAGCAATTTTATTTCAGAAGCCCTTCATTTTGGACTAGGATTAATCTCACTTTGACTTAATGGACGTCTGAAAAAATAAGCACTTAGCTCTAAGTCCATGAGCAAAGATAGGCACTGCTTATGTGAAACTGTCTGCCATGCTTCACTAACTGCAGGAAAAATCCAGAAGATTTGCTTAGACTAGATCCTCACTTCAAGAAGTTTAATAGAAGTTTGAAATATGAAAAGTAAAACATTCTGTGCTCCAGTTTTATACTGAGTCCTAGTGTCTCTACAAAATGCAACAAAAGTCTCACAATTCAAAGGCAATACAAGCCTTCTGCTTATACTTTGGGGAAGTTCACAGTTCTTTAATCCATTGCCCTGATAACTTCATTGTAACTACTAATAGCGAATTTAGATATATCAATGTAAAACCATCCAGCCCATTAGGTAAGGGAGGTGCATTCACATTTCTACAAACACAAATAACATAATGATGTCTCTTCAGGTGTTGATTAGACCTTGAATGAGCATAAGAAAATTGGGTCTTAGATTCCAGGAATGGTATGAAGAGATTAATTTAAAAACCTCATCTGAAATGAACACCTACTTTCTGTTTTTTGAGATGCAAATTACTTTTAATGAGCAACACTAATGGCAGTTTGTTTAAAGTGGTTATTCTGTCATGCTTCTTGTGACTTTAAGATTTTCCAGACTATGAGAAGGTGACCTAAGATATATAGAGGGTTGGGCAGCTTTTGAGCTTCCATGTTTTGTTTTTTATTTACCAGCACACAGAATTGTCAGAAGTTCTTGAACAACATAGGGACTTGGGAGCTCTTTTGAAGAGATACAGGGCTCAGATTCGCTGTCAAACTATGATGAATTAATAAGTTTTGCTGATGTTTGTTTCAGGCCAGGGAGACATGTCCAGCCAGGCACGGCAGCCCTGCTGACACACAGCTGCCATCTGGATGCATATCCAAAGTCTAAGCCTTCCTGGATCATAAGAAGCTGTGCGAATCAGCTGGACTCCTCATCAGCTCTAAAGGTGGGGCCTGGTACTTCAGCATGATGAGATGCCCTACCCTTGATCATTTAGGCATTTTAATTGAACAGTAATTTGTGTTTTACACTTGTGAATAGAAGTGACATACAAGGAACTCTTCCATCATAAAATTGTGACCCTGCCACAGCACTGCAATGCACATAGCAATCTCAGAAAGTTTTTTGGCCTGTCTTTAAGCCCTGAGGAAAGATTGACAAGCACTATTGATAGATGTCTATCTGCTAGATAATTTTCAAAGTTAGTAAAGAAAAGTGTCCCAAGTAATCATCACAAATGATCATTGTTAAAATAGGAATAAGAATTAACATTATATGATTACTCACAATACATCAATACTGAAAAGAAAGAATGAAAGTATTTTGCCAAATATATTCCATTTCATACAATGGCTACAGTTAAAAACCATTATATTTTAAGAATCACTCACACTAAGTGACTTTGGACCATCAGTTTTTTTAAGACTTTGGGTCACGTCAATATGTAGATTTTAATTTATGTTTCCAATCTACCTCCCTAACCCCCCCATCCTACTTTTTTTATTTTTTTCTCAAATGAGTGTATTAAAAGTTGAAATTTAAGTGATCTGGATTGTTGCATTTGTGGCAGGTGGTAGGATAGAAGGCAGCATGTGTTACAGACCTCTCTGTGATTTTACCTGTGCAAAAGGACAACTATGCTTCTGTAGACTCTGGCTCCACAGCAGAGACTCTCAGCTGCAGGACAGAGAGGTCTAACACTAAACAGAACATTCCCAAAGAAGAGTAGGAAAAACCGTCTCTGGGGTGAGACATCATCCACTTCAGTGAAGGTTCAGAATCTCCAAAGATGCAGGTAATGAAGAAAACATTTACAACTCTGTCAGAAGTGGAAGCACTTCACAGTGCCAGGTTATTTGTGGGAGAGGATATTTTTATAGTATCTGCCAAGTGAATTTGGTAGGATAAAACATTGAATGTGGCTCAATTCATTTAGTTACCTGTCTAGAATAACCATCTTCTCAGCTTTATAATTTATTTACCACTAACTTTTAACCATAAAATGTTTATGTTAGTATGCAAAGGAAGAGATGAAATTACTTTGGTGCTCACACACTGACAGATATGCCTCACTCCTTTTTGGATTTAGTAGATAGAATCTCAATATATAATCTTTCCTTTCTGTCTAATAACTAAATTAATCATTCCTTGAGGTAAATATTGATCCAAACTTTGTCCTACTTCCTCTTTGCTTCCTGGATGAGTACATCCTCATATCGCCCTCAGCAAGTAAAAAATCTGCCTGATATAGTCAGCCATGGTGAAAAACTTCTTTAAAAATAAAAGCTGATGGTCAATAGCTGATTCTGGCAAGCAATTTCTGCTCAAAAAACAACTATTTGCTCAACTACAAATTTTCACAATAAGCTTCCTGGCCATAGACACTAATTCTCAGTTTTCTCTGCAGCAAGATGCTTGCAATGTTTGTCAAAAAAAAAAAAAAGCAAATTTCCAGCAACAAACTCCTTCCAACAGAGTCCTCTCAGGAAAACAAATCTGTCATTTACTTAGTACAATTATCTCAGAATATGTCTTGGTTTACTATATTGATAAATGCTGTATTGGCAAGTGCACTTGAAAAACTAGCACACAGAAACACAATACCTTACAGAAAAAAAAAAAGAAAAACAGCTGTAACATGTGCAAACTTGTTGCCACGTGGAATAAATGAACCCAGGAATTCCAAACATAAAAACTGGATAGATGTTTATGAAAGTAAGGTGTAGAATTGTAAAAATAATAACAATGATAACTAATAATAGCAAGTATTTATGATAGTAATACCAAGCAGATAAGCAGCTGAATCAAAACTATATTCCCATATTTTTTAAACACATTTGTGTTCCCATACTGCAATAAGTATTTAGACAAAAAAATACAGCGTTATATCAATAAGGACTGAATGTGTATCCACTACACTACCAGTAAGCAGGAACATAGACCTGAAGCCATCTGATAGCAGGCACTTGTTTTTGTGCCAGGGACACAGAAAACCTCTTCCGTAGCTGATGTGTATTACTTTATGTTCCACATGTCATCTTTAGGCAGGTCCTTCCCAAATCCCACCCTTATCATAGGCAAACCAGATTATTCCTCCTCCCCATACAGTTCTGACAAATCCAGCTCTTCCTAGTTCAGAGGCAGTGGTGTTGAAAAACTGGTAGTGAAACAAGGGCAAAACACAGAGTAGGAAAGCAACCAGTGTCAGATATAGGAGATTAATGAGAAAAGACCAAATAAACTAACTTCTTTGATATTTACTTGTGTTAACAGTAAATAACAGGGGCAGAGGAGAGAACAGGGTGAAAGAGCTAGGGCTTTGAGATAAACTCAAAGAGATTAGGTGGTCCTGCTCTGGCAGGGGGTTTGGACGGCATGATCTTTTGAGAACCCTTTCCAACCCTTAAGATTCTGTGTGACCACTTAACAGGCAAAGAAAACTTGGAGATTAACTTATTGCCAGTTAAAGTAGAAATGGGTAGTGAGATTCAAAGGAAAAGCACCAAAACCAACATTTTTCTCTACCCCCACCTTTCTTTTTTTCCCAGTCTCGACTTCACTCTTTCATGCTCAACTCCTCCATGTCCCACCTCAGGCAGCGCAAGGAGTTGTTCTGTCCCCCCTATGCTGCCCCATGACTGGTGGGCTCAGCCGTGTCCTCCAGCAGGTCTGTTGCAGAGATGGCTGAAACTGGCATGTGTCTGCCCTCTTCTTAAGAAGAGTTTTTAAGACTGTCATTGCATAATAGCCTCCTACACCCAAGGTGCACTGCAATTGGTTTTACTTAATATTTTCAACAGCTGAACATCAGTTTTACAAAGTGGTAAGCAGAAAGAAATAGGGCTTTGTTCTAACACTTTGTTCTAGGACACCCTGTATGGAGAATGCCAGCTTATTCTCCCTTGCTGACCTTCATTGTCGTTAATAGCCACAATGCAAAACAGTCATTCAACTGCTTCATACCGCTATTTACACAACTCAGCTTAAAATTAGTTAAGGATCTTGTAATCTGCTTTTTGATTAACCTTACTGTGTCTTTGCAATGTGACCTGTCATTATCATTACTGCTCCCTGGCACAGAATCCAAAGTGCCATTTGGAAAGGTAGCCTTGTCTCAACCAAAGCAGGATGCAAACAGAAAAAAAACCCTGGAAAACATCACTACAAAGTGCTGAATTTGAGTTTATTATGTGCAACACATGCAGAATCCCCTTGAGTCCTTAAAGATGGAGTTGTCCTAACTCCCTTCTGATTTAGTGCCTCCACCTCCTAGAGCTAAAACAAATAAATGAAGCAGATGAGAATTTCTTTGCCTTAAGGATCTTGAAAATATACTCCAGCTTTCCCTGTAGAATATTTGCAACCATTTATTTTTTCTTAAATAAACACTTATGTACTGGTTTATAGTTACAGCATCCAGCTATACAAATTTTTAACATAAACCTGTCTCAAGTAGGAAATGAACACCTGTCATTATAAATAGGTTTGCATGGATGCAAAGATTTCTCTCTAAGGAGTTCAAGCATGTCTCATTTGCAGTCTCTACAGCTTATCCCTAGGGACCTCCCCTCCGTATGACTCTGAAGAAGGCCAAAGATTTGTCTGAATTAGCATGGAGACACGTGGGCAAATGTGGTCAGGGCCATGCCTGAGTGGTTTTGATTTACAAAACTGGGTTGGAAATATTCATCTGCCTCCAGAGGAGTGAACAGCAACTGCTCAACAGCACCTTGTCACTGCTTTTAACATTCTGCTTCTTGCATAGGGAGTAAATATATTACATTGTATGTTGCAAGCCTAGTACTTATCGTGGGAAAATACATTTTGTTTCTTCATAAAATGTACAGCTCTACTCTTGGAAGAGCTTGTGGGACAACATTACTTAATCCTAGGGCAATGTTTGATTTTTTTTTGCCTTTCAGCTATATCATTTTTCTCCACTTTCTAACTCATGTTCACAAGTGCACCCATTTTTGTCCTTGTGTGTAGACTTTAGAGGTCAAACTCAAAAGGATATAGAGTTTCCTTTGTCCTTCTAGAATAGCTGTATTTTCTGGCTCCTCTGAACTTTCACAAATACCATCATTTGATCAGGGGTAACATTGTCTGGGCTTCCAATAACAGGAAAAGTATTTTAGAAAGAAAGTCCTCATTCCTGCTGAAACACTCAATTCAACATCTATTTAAAGAAATCGAAGCTCTAGACATTTGGTACAGGCTACTATGGCTTTGGGTTGCAATCAAACAAGGCAACACGGGAGAGAGAATCTTGTTTCTAGAACAACTCTGCCTGATTCAAATTAAATCCCTTCTGTGTAAGCAGTGCAGAGGAAGCATCACCTCCAGGCCTTGACTGCAGATACCCTCAGGTCCTCAGGAAATGGGTCTTGCAGAAGTAGGAAAAGACGATCTCACGCCTCCAGGATTTGTACACTGCTTACCATGCATGGTGTGCTATTTCTCCTCTGTTTACACATGCTCGCCAATGAAGGTGGCTATAAAACAAAACACAACTACACTCCTACTGAATTTTACTAATTTTATGTCCTTCTCTGCTTTATTGCTGCTGCTAATACTGACTCATTTGTTGTGTCACTGATACAAGAGATGTCTTTTCCTGAAGAGAAGGAATAGCTTATTTGAGGTTTTTTGATTGTTCTGGCCAGGCTAAGCCACCAAACTTTCTATAAAGCTTTTATGTAGATTATTACCAACAACATTAGCATATCATTTATTCCTCTGTGAATTTCTAAAAAAGTTAATTCACCACATACTGCTAATTAAAGAGGACATAAACACAAAACAAGGCAGAGACTACAATCCCATATCCAATAGAATTTTCTATTAACTGGCAAGTAAATCAGCTTTCATTAATTTTTTTGATATTGAGCTGAAAGGACTACTTGCCTTCACTCATCAACAATACATAGTGGCTTGCCACAAATATCTTGGTATCCTCAGTATTACTTCTGGTTTGCTCCAATAAATATAGACTCCTGGATATCACAATATGCTCTAATTTCATTCTACCCAATAATAGTTTTATTTGGGATTGAGGGGCAGGGAAAGCCTTCCAGTTATCTTCTTTGGGCCCTAGATTAAGCCATTAGAATTGCAGACAGACTGATCTTGGATTTGACTTTTGTGTCACGTTCTGTCCCAGTGTATTGGTATTCAACTCAAACACCAGTTTCAATTTTAGGGTGGGTTAGTGCTTAAGATTCCAATTTAATTTACAAATGCTTTATCAATGAACTTGTAAGAAGAACTACTACTTACACAGGCTCCAATGAGCAGGCATTGTCGAACATCTCTTTCACATCCTTGTTAAGGACGTGCCTCAGTATCTGGCAGGATCAGACAGAGCTGCTGGTGGCTTCCAGGACTCCATGCTTCAGAAGAAGGAAGTTTTTCCTGACTGTAGCTTAAATGTCCCTAAGAGATTTCTATAGATCTGTTCTGGTCAGAAGGCTCAGACTGCATAAAAAGGGTGGCCCAAGTTCAGGTCTGAGACTTGAATTCATGGTACATTTATAGCCTAGTGCTCAGGGAGTCTTCATTCTTATGTTTATAACTAATAGGTGTAGAGAACCCACACCTGCTTCTGATCTGATTTCCTCATTTGGATAATTATTATGGCAGGTGAAAGTGAATGTATCTCCCTCAGATCTGCTCGTTTACCACTGTGCCAGCTAATTTGCCAAACTGGTAAACCTTGTGAAGAAAACAACAGTCTACTGTAACTCCTTTTTGTAATGTGTATTGCAGGAGAAGGATAGTCCAATTAGCCACTTCATGTAGTGGCAGCTTGGACTGCAAAACTTCTGACTCAAAATCTCAAAGTCTGATTAATCAGACTGCAGAGGTAGATGCATGTTAGAAGCTGTCAAGAACATACTTTGTCTCTAATGTGCCAAACATGGACTGACTAGATTAAAAAAAAAAACAATACCAAAGTAATGGTTATTGACTAACACTCCCAGATCCTTTTCCACCAGACAGCTTTCCAGCAGCACTTACCAGGTCTGTAGAGTTCCATGAGGTTGTTGTGGCTCAAGTGCAGACCTTGATACTTTGCTTTATTGAACCTCAGCCTCTGCCCATTGATCCATCCTGTTCAGATCTCTCTGTAGAGTCTTTCTACTACCAAGCAGATCAACATTTCTGCCCAACTCAGTGTCATCTGTAAAGTGACTGAGGGTACACTCCATTCCCTCATCCATGGTAATGAGTGGAACGGCATATGGGAGAATATGGGCAGGTATCTAGAGAACTTCTCACCTCCAGTGGTCTGGAACTTCAACCTGGAACAGCTACATGACCCTGATAGAGTGTTAGACTACTTAAAAAGAAAATGCTATGGCTGTTCCAGAGAGGCACAACTGATGGCACTGTGCTGGGCCTTGGCTAGTATCTGTCAGATACTATTCAACTTTAGACAGCACAATCAGGGGGAAGAGGAGAAAAATAGGCAGACAGGCACTGCAGCTACCCCAGGCCCAATGACACGCACTGTGGCTGTTTAGTCTGGAGAAGAGGAGATTGAGGGGTGATCTTATTAACATTTATGAATATCTAAAGGGTGGGTGTCAGGAGGTTGGGACATCCCTCTTTTCTACAGTATCTAGCAACAGGACAAGGGGTAATGGGATGAAGCTGGAACACAAAAAAGTTCCACTTAAACATAAGAAAAAACGATTTCACTGTGAGGGTGAGGGAGCCCTGGCACAGGCTGCCCAGAGGGGTTGTGGAGTCTCCTTCCTTGGGGGTCTTCAAGACCCACCTGGACATGTTCCTATGCAACCTGATGTAGGTGACCCTGCTTCTGCAGAGGGGTTGGACTAGATGATCTCTAAAGATCCCTTCCAACCCTACCATTCTATGATTCTATGATTCTATGAGACGTGAAAGGACTTCAGTCGTTACCCAGGGGACCACATTGTCACCTGGCTGCTCTGATGCTGGGATAATGGGGCTAGTAGCCTGGAACTGGAGGGCAGGGAAGCCAAACAACTGAGCTTCTGGTCTAGGGATGGTGACATTGACAAGGCAATTAGAAGAAGGACACAAGTATGCAGCCTTTGGAGGCAACCTCTCTCAGGTGTAAGAGAAAGGTATTCATTCAAGGATGACATCACATGTTACCCAGGCAAGTGGGCTGCCATGGAGAAAGGTATCCAGTACCTGAGAGAAGTGGCAGTGCAAGAAGTCATTAATCATGATCCGGACAATATGCAGTTATCCATCGACCCAGATGAGGTCCAGTGTACACCCCTCATGTGGTGAAAGTTCTTCCAGAGCACAGCTCCATTGTATGCCAACTCGTTGGCTGTCACGTCATGGAAAGAAGGTGAGGGGAAAACAGTGGATAAAGTGGTCGGTCAACTTTGGTAGTACAAAGGAAGCCTTTCTTCTTTACAGTCCTGTGTCTCTACTGTGGAGAAACTATCTTGGGAGTTCCAACAATTTAAGAAAGATATTTCCTGCTCTCCACCTTTACGGACCCATGTCTCTGCTATTAGGAACAAATGTTCTTCTGACCAAGAGAGGAGATACAGAGGGTATGCACACAGGGGCAACCTGTGGTTTTATCTATACAGTAAGGGAGAGGACATGAGATGGGTTGGAAAACCTACCATGGCCCTAGAGACAAGAGTACGGGAACTACAAGCAAAACCAAAAGGGAACTCCTCATGGAAAAATGCTGCCCCAGTTTCTAGTGAGCAGCTACACAGAGATGTAATATTTGATCTTGCTTCTGATCCTCTCAAAGGAACCTCTAGTTCCTTCCCACAGAAAGTGTGTGATACACATAACAGTCCATATTAGAGGGGCCCTGCCTCCAGCCAGGGGGAGGACAAGGGCAATAGGACCTACTGCTCTGTGTGGATCTGACGGCCTGGCACATCAGAGCCACAAGAGTACAAGGCTCTTGTGGGTACTGGAGCACAATGCACTTTGTTCCCATCAAGTTACAGAGGAGATGAACAAATTTGTGTTTCGGGAGTGACAGGAGGATCCCAGCAGAAATGTCTTGGAAGCAGAAGTGAGTCTGACGAGAAATAAATGGTAGAAGCACTCCATTGTGACAGGCCCAGAAGCTCCATGCATCCTGGGAATGGATTATCTGAAGAGAGTGTATTTCAAGGACCCAAAAGGGTATCGGTGGGCTTTTGGTGTGGCTGCCTTGGAGAAAGAGTAAACTGAACAGCTGCTCAACCTGGCTGGCCTCTCGAAGGACCCTTCTGCTGTGGGGTTGCTGAGAGTTGAAAACCAACAGTCACAACCACAACAGCACACTGGTGGCAATATCGGACTAACTGTGACTCTCTTATTCCAATCTGCAAACTGATTCAACAACTGGAGAGCCAAGGGGAGATCAGCAGGACTCGATCAATCTTTAACAGCCCCATATGGTCAGTACAAAAGTCTACTGGAGAGTGGAGATTGACAGTAGACTATTGTGAAGTCACGCCGCCGCTGAGTGCTGCTGTGCCGGACGTGCTGGAACTCCAATACGAACTGGAGTCCAAGGCAGCCAGATGGTACACCACCATCAACATTGCTGATGCATTCTTTCAATTCCATTGGCAGCTGAGTGCAGGCCCCAGTTTGCCTTCACCTGGAAAGGCATTCAGTACACTTGGAATCGATTGCCCCAGGGGTAGAAGCACAGTCCTACCATTTTCCATGGACTGATCCAGGCTATGCTGGAAAAGGGCGAGGTCCCCGAACACCTACAATACATTGATGACATTATTGTGTGGGGCAATTCAGCAAAAGAAGTTTTTGAAAAAGGAAAGAAAATAGTTAAAATCTTTGTGAATGCCGGCTTTGCCATAAAACAAAACAAAGTCAAAGAGCCTGTACAGTAGATCCAATTCTTAGGAATAAAATGGCAAGATGGTCATTGGCATATCTCAATGGATATTGTCAACAAGATTATTGCAATGTCTCCACCAACCAGTAAGGAAGAAACCCAGGCTTTCTTAGGCATTGTGGGTTTTTGGAGGATGCACATTCCCAACTACAGTATGATTGTAAGTCCTCTCTATCAAGTTACCCACAAGAAAAATGACTTTAAATGGGGACCTGAACAACAGCAGAGCTTTCAACTGATAAAACAAGAAATTGCTCAGACAGTAGCTCTTGGTCCAGTTTGGAAAGGATCAGATGTGAAATATGTGCTTTACACTGAAGCAAGAGAGAATGGCCCTACCTGAAGCCTCTGGAAAAAGCACTTGATGATACTCGAAGCCGACCTCTTGAGTTCTGGAGTCAGGGATATAAAGGATCCAAGACCTGATATACTCCAACTGAGAGGGAGATATTGGCAGCATATGAAGGAGTTCAAGCTGCCCCAAAAGTGTGGACAGAAGTACAACTCCTCTTAGCACCCCATCAAAACCAGGACACTTTGTCACTGTTTCCTCCAACATCCAGATTTTTCTTACTTTCCCTTTCTTTACTCAAAGTAACGTGAACTTGTATCTAGACTTAATGGTAAAGAGCTCTGGGACCCTCCAAGGAGAAGCGCTGTAAAAAGTCCAAGGCATTGTCAGACTGGGAATTATCTAAATCATGGGGAATTAACTAAAAAAGATAAAGCTATTAAATGCTCCTTAACCCAGTAATTTTAGAGGAAATGCTGAGGCAAAAGTATTAATTTTTTTTAGAAGATAGGAGAATGAAGAAATGGAGTGCCGCTAATATGTCTTTTGTACTTTAAGAAAAAAATTGTGTGTAGAAAAAGAATCCCTTTTTCTTTAAAAAAAAAAAAGCAACAATTTCTAGAAAAAAACTCCACATGTATGTTGTTCTTTTGTGATTTCTAATAGGACTTGAAAGTACAGTTTGAGAATTCTGTTTTTTGGTGAAGATGCAATGATCTTTGCAAATTCATGCCAAAGTTACCTATTTAATGGAAAAATCTACAGATATAATATCATGAGCACATTGTTTTGGGGTATAGCTTTGCTTTGCCATAGCGTGAGGAATAGTATTTCCATTTATCAAACACAATTTGTTTGATGAAAACAGTGGAAAAAAACAGGCACAGATATAGCTCCCATAAAATTTCAGTAGGCTGGCATGCACAGCTCTACCTGCATTACAGAGGAGGACTGAGAGAGTAGAATTATATCCAAGCTAATATCATAGAATCATAGAAGGGACCTTTAGTAGGGTTGGAAGGGACCTTTAGAGATCATCTAGTCCAACCCCTCTGCAGAAGCAGGGTCACCTACATCAGGTTGCATAGGAACATGTCCAGGCGGATCTTGAAGACCCCCAAGGAAGGAGACTCTACAACCCCTCTGGGCAGCCTGTGCCACTGCTCCCTCACCCTCACAGTGAAATCGTTTTTTCTTATGTTTAAGTGGAACTTTTTTTGTGTTCCAGTTTCATCCCATTACCCCTTGTCCTGTTGCTAGCTACTATAGAAAAGAGGGATGTCCCAAACTCCTGACACCCACTATTTGGATATATCAAATAACACTGATTTTTTAAAATCACCACAACAATAGTGTAGGTCCCAAATCCATTTTAAGTTCTTTCTTAGACCACAAACTAAGTAGAACAGATCAAGCAAGCAGAACTCCCCTGACCTCATTACTGCTGCACCTGCTAAAGTAAATGCAGTCCTGTCTTAAAAAAGCATGTCTTCCATAGTGCATACTCACTTTAAATCAGTGTTCATTTCCAGGTCTTCTTTTGTCTGCACTCAGTATTGTACTGACACCATAAAGTTATACCATTCCTACACAAGATTGACAATTTGAAATGGTATAGAGAATCCTTATTAACACCTTACACGCAAGATCACCAGTGTTCTTCGTTTAAGCCATTTATCGGAGTACCACGTTCCACTTCTTTTGATGGGATTCAGCCCCCATAGCTGTCTGCATGCCTCTGTTTATCAGTTCCACAATACATTAAAAAAAGAGAAAAAGTAATAATATCTCTTCTCTCGTATTCAATTGGTTTTAAGATCATAGCCAAAGGACACATTTTCAGTCAAAGTTGTGTGCAATCCTGCTGAGAGTCATAAACCTCCCCAGCTTTAATGGTTCTGCCAGAGTACCCTTATTTAGCTGCTATGAAAGCATAACATGAAGGCACTTATTGAGAAGCAAAGTTTATATCTGGATCTGTTCAGCCGAAGTGAGCCCCTGGCTCAGCATGGCTAAATTGTTCTCTGCATGTCAAGCCTCTCTCTGCCTGCTGGCACTGACACTGCTGTGTTCCTCAGTGCTGCTGTGCTTTTGCTGCTTCTCCTCTTCCTCTACTCCCTACAGCACACAGAAGACAGGAACATAGAGACTGTAATGGAGGAGATGTAGAACTGTAAATGCCTCTAACCAGGTTGTAAAAGATACAGAGCAACCACAATCCAGTTTAAGCACAACACAGAATAATGGGTCCTGGAGCACTTTGAAGCCTGCTTTCTTCTCTGCATACGAAGTCTCAACAGGCAATGAGTTCCCATCAGTGACAGGAGGACCTTAACTTGTAAACTGCCTGCTCAAGACAACAGAGGAGCTGAATGAATCGTGGTCACATGGTTTACACACTAATAACTCTCATTTGCTACAGCCTGATAGTACATCTAGTCCCTCCGATTTCTCTCTGGAGGTACCATACAAGGTGGCCAACACCTAATCTGCTGGTTGCACGCTGGCTTGACCATAACCCCTGAGCAACCTGACTGCATATAAGGAACTGACTGTACCTCTGGGATGCATGGGGTGGTCCTGCTCCTTGTTTGTTCATATCTGATGGAATTTGCTTTTCTATCTACTCTGTGCATCAGCTTAGGGGAAAAGCAGCTAACAGTTTGCCTCCTTGCCCTCCAAAGTCTGAGTGCAAGGTTCAAAGGCAAACTATTTCCACAAGACAGAGTGAGAGGGCTTCTTCCCACAGCCCTCAGTCCCAGAACAGGGATGTATCACTTGAAAAGTAGTCCAGGCCTTTTTTTTTTTTTTTTTTGCTGCTATATGAGAATATATTTAGAGTTCAGTTCTGGAAAGGGTGGGGAAATCTGATGACGAAGAGACAAAACTGACACATAGAGGAAGGGGATACAGCTAGTGTATTCATAATGCAAGCCTTAACTTTCTCTCCTTGGACAAATTGAACATGAAGCTACCCAAGGCAAAAGAAAGAAGGCAATTTGCAGAGTGACAATGAGGCACAAAGTGATGTTTCATCCACTTTCAGGGCTCTGAGTGAAGAATGGTGTGCTGTTCCCACTGATGTTTGCCAGTTGCAGGCTCATCTTGGAAGGAAAGAGAGAAAGAGCGGGGAAATGAGAGAGTTTTCCAGATATAAATGTTTTTTTTTTTTTTTCACTTCCTCCTCTACAGACCTCAGCTTGCAAATGAGCTTCCTTCAGCAACATGTGCCCATTCCAGGTCTTGCTTTCACTCCAGACTAGGAATAGCTTGGCAGCAGATCAAACAGTCAAGCACACTTTCATTAATTTTTGCTTTGCTGCCTTGCCATCACTTCTAACCTTGTCCCATGCCCCAGAAGAGCTCCTCCATCCCCATGTGCCCCTGTGGCATGAAGGCCCGTTGCTTGGCACTGGGAAGGATTCACAAAATTAGAGTTGTGTTCAATAATATACCCAGGAAATGGCCTGGGTATACTAGTAACACCATCAATATAGGACTCATGGAGAATGACAGTTTTATCAGCTTTGAAGCAAACACCAGAAGCTGTCATTAACGGAAAGGTCGTCATGTTGTCTGCATAGTGACATGTCAAACAGCTTAGCATTTTGCGAATAATTTGCAGGAGAAGACAAGATGTCTGGCATCCAGTGGTGACTTTGTTACTGCCTGTGAGCTTCACAATGTGGAGCTGGAATTACTGCTCCCAACTTTCCCAAGGCAAGGCTGAAAGAAAGGCTTGGAGAAGATGGTTGAGGACCAGAGTGAGAAACACTGCTGGTGAGAAACATCCAAGAATAGCTTAATGGTCAAGCACAACATGTTGTGAGGCTGAGAGAATGTTTCTATGGTACTTTGTAAGCACAGGAACAAGAACTCACCTTGATGAAGTGCCACCAAACTGAAGTATTGCAAAATCCAGGCTAAAAGCCTTTACATGTCATAAAAGGGCCTTATGCCTACAAGATCTCTACTAGTCTACAGATTGTGGCATCTTTTACACTTATATAAAATGAATCCTGTCTGATCTGGCAGATTTTATCCATCATTTTCATGAGGACTACAGCAGAGACCAAGTAAAAAACAAAGTCTTTTTCTCTCTCATATGTGATTCAGTTTCCCTCAGGTGTTTCTACTTTTCATCAAATAGCCTTTAGAATTCTAATTTCTGTTCCACTTTAAGGAAACAAAATACTTGAGTATCATGAGCCATCATGATACTCTGTGGCTCATTTTCCAACTATTTGCTGTAATGGAACTAGAGTGGTTTGGGTTTTTGTGGGTTGTTGTTTTGGATATTTTTTTCCTATTTGTTGAAAGATAATGCTTCTAAATAATAGTCCAAAACATAAGATTTAAAATAATCGCAGTCATAATGACATTTGAAGTGTGCAACAGACACCTCCCAGCTGTAGCCCATCCCTACTGCTTGCCTGCATGGTTACTCTGACCTGTGCCAGGACCTGCTTTTCAGCATGGAGGATACTGTGAGGATGACGGAGCAGTGGAACAGGTTGCTCAGAGGGGTTGTGGAGTCTCCTTCCTTGGAGGTCTTCAAGACCTGTCTGGACATGTTCCTATGCAACCTGATCTAGGTTGATCTGTTTCTGCAGTGGGGGTGGACTAGATGATCTCTAAAGGTCCCTTCCAACCCTACCATTCTGTGATTCTATGATTCTAGTAAATGCTCTGCCTTTTGCCATCATTGATGAATTAAAATATCTGAAAATATGTTAAGGGGATCAATGAATGTGTCTACTTCATATAGCCTATTTCTCCTCCCTCTGCCACTCCCATATAGAAAATGTTCTTGCTGGAAAGTATACTGCCAGTGAGGGCTAGTATGCAATCCATATTCCCATTAAGCAAATCCCAAGGCTAACTCAGAAACTAATGAGAATGGTTATAGATGCATAAAAAAGGTTACTTATAAGAATACAGTCACAAATCACCTAATTGGGGGGGGGGGGGGGTGGGGGGTGGGGGGAAATTCCAGGCAAGCTTTTCTATATTTCTGTCTTACAAGTGACCCACTGCAGCCAGCTGCCAGAATTCCTTCTCTTTTCCCTATCTGTATGGATGATTGCCAAAATACCTTTCTCAGCCTTGGGACCTGAGAAGAGAGAAAGGAGTAGAAATTCTGGTGTTTTGATCCAGTACAGACTATTCATTTGTGATTCTAGCCATATCTCTTCAGGCCTGCCTCTCCTCTACTCTGAAGAGTTGCTCACATCTGTCTACTCCCCTTTTGAGTCAGTCTGATTCTGCACTCATTTTGTGTCAAAGGACATTGAAAGGGGTGCAGCACTCACCATGTTGGATGCAAAACCCACAGAAATGAAGAGGAACATTAATCATGTTCTCATCAAATCAAACCTCAATATGCAAGCATTAAGGTCAGTGAAACTCACTTCTTACATGATTAGGAAACTTTGATTTCTCCAGATTCTGTCTGCTTCGTTGGAACTAGGACAAAAAAAAAATAGACATGCTGGTATTCTCTGTGAGACTGAATAAAAATTAGACTTCAAACTGATGGAGTGAATAGAACGGAACCCAAAAGTTAAAATGATTATGTCATTCTACAGGAAATGTAAAGCTGACATAATTCATTGCAGTTTCATCAAACCCTCTACATTTCCACCAGGTTAAAAAAACCCAAATCTTTCAACTGCGTGAAAACAAATTGTTTCAGTTCAACCAAGAGTTTTCAGCTTAGCTGAATCAGTACCTTTCAAGGAAAAAAAAAATATGCCTTCAGAAAAGTTTTGACAAACTACAAAGAGATGCAAAATAACAAGATGTCCTCCATCTGCAGCTGTACTCTAAGTACCACCTTACTGTTAAATGGGCAAGAGATTTATTCTCCTAATAGTAGGAATTTGCCTGTTAATATCTAAACTACTGCAACCATATTCTATTACAGATTACAATACAAACAATTTGCAAATGCTTAATGATGTAAAGTACATATAAGTACAATAATATGTACACAGACACGTAGAATACTATAAATACTGAGCAAATATATAATAGTCATACAAATACATGTCTAGGTACAAAACTCTTACACCAGTCATACTGAATGTATTTATATTAAAAGAGTATATATATGATAACTATTTGTAGCAGAGGATGATACTTTGAAAGCAGAGGTAGTATACAACCAGAATATGGCCTTAAAATAGAAATTTATCCTCCTCTCCATTAATGTTCTCCAAATACTACTCACTCTTGCTCAGTACAGTAAATTTCCTTGCCATTCCCCATCCAGTGAGGCAACTTCATTCTCTCTTGGCTCTTTCAAGGTTACTCTCTGCCTGAACAAATGATACCCATGTTATCTTTTCCTAGCTTTGACAGAAGTCATCTCATCCTCCATGATAACAGTGTGCACTAAAAAATAACATTACTTCTCATTCAGACAGCATCCTTCACATGAGCATTTTCCAGCCCAGTAGAATTAATAGCAACATCAAAGAAAAGCCCTGCCAGGTGGGGTACAAAAACTAAAACCCAGATCAACTGCCTGAATACAGAAAAGAAATCAAGATAGGGAACAAATATGGAAAATTTACTCATAAGTTTCTGAAAACATATAAGTGGTGATACTTTGTAGGCAGGTTCCCAACTGCACGGGCAGCTGTGTTGAGACAAAATCTTTTTTGTGTGCCCTGGTTTCAGGTATCCCCTACACACAGAGGCATAAGGCATCACATGTGCTGCAGACTTGCTAGTGGCTCCTCCTGAGACACAGAGGTTATCTGATCCTCTGGGAAGTCAGCAACACATAGATACTGTCCCAGAGTATTAAGCCAAGTCTTGTCTTTGGGCAGCTCTTAAGCCCTGTGTGGGAGGCAGAGATGGGAGAAAGGAGTGGGGATGATGCCCACAGGAGATAACTGAAGTCTGCTGAGGTCCACAAGAATGAATCTGCAAGACTTTCAACTCCTACTGTAAAGTGACTGGGTGTTAGGTTTGGTACCAGTATCCCAGAGGCTTTGGCAGACTATAGCCCTGAGAGTCTGTAAAAGAATTCATCAGCTGCTCAGTAGTTCAGATCTGATCCTGCTGGTGGTTGCAACAATTTTAAAGCAATGGAAGTTAAAATGTAGACAGAACCAATATAAGGTTAGGAATGCTTTAGAGCCAAAGTCTTAACTCAACTGAATTAAAAAGAAATTAATAGTATAAAAAAAAATTGGATTTTTTTTCTGTTTCCAAAGCTATCCATGCCTCTTGGATGTGCCCTGCATTTTAACTACCAAGTATAATATTTAGCTGGAAAAACTATAGAACAAAATATTACCTTTAGAAAAATCATGTTCGTGGCATAGTTAGCGCTTCTCAGAACTACTGTGCCTTGGTGGAGTCCCAGCAGCCAAAACTCTCTGCTGCAGTAGAGAGCTTCATGGTAAATGAGTAAACAAGGCAGCCAACCCAAGACTCTGGGTGAGGTCCATAGAAATGCAGCCTAAGAAAAGATAAAACATAAATAACAAATCACAGACAAGCTTGAGTGGGTTTGGGTGCTTGAACAATCCCCTCTCCATCCTCACTGACATCAAAAGAAAATACAATATTTTTAAAGCTGTAAAAAACACTCTCCCAGCCTGTGGCCCAGCATTTCCAGCTATCTCTCCAGCCTCAGCAGCTGCTGCTGGCAGAGGACATGCTGCCTAGGGGGACAGGGAGGGGAGGGGAGGGGAGGGGAGGGGAGGGGAGGGGAGGGGAGGGGAGGGGAGGGGAGGGGAGGGGAGGGGAGGGGAGGGGAGGGGAGGGGAGGGGAGGGATGCCTGAGACGGCAGCTCCCAGGGACCTACCTTTTACAGGGAACATGTCAGCAGCAGCTTGCTTGGCAAAATCTAAGACACCAGGCATATGCATACATAATTCTGCATGTGATTATTTCTTGTTCAAATTAAAAGATAAAACAAAGTAGGAAGTTCATCAGTGCAGAATAAGACAAAGAGTGAATGATCATGCCTGACTGCCACAGGTTTGGGGAAACTTCATGAACTGTTACTCTTGGGTACTTGTGGAGGCCTGTACCCATGTAGGAACCTTCATCACTACTGTGCAGCTCCCAGATGAGTTAATTTCAGGATGTCCCATTTATTCTCAGCAGTTTTTAAGAAAACCAAGGTACATTTAGAGGATGATGATAATAATCACTAAAAATCACTAAAAAAGCATTGTCTGTTGGGGTTTGGAAAAAATATAATTGTATATCAGAAAACTCAAACTGTGTTCTTCCTCTTGTTGCCGAAGTCAGCATATGTGTCTTGGTGGTTTCTGTGAGGGTTGTGTAATAAAAGCTTTTTGCCTGGTTTTGGAACACAAGCCAAACAAAAAAATTTTCAGGATGCTTTGGGTTTTTTTTGGTTTTGTTTTTTTTTTTTTGTAGCATAACATTTACCTGTTATCTGTAAGACTGGAATAAATCAGATTTCTGTCTTGCAAATGGCATGCAGTAAAAATGATATATTCTAATTTAGTCTGTTTGACCAACTCACATGGTTCTAACCAATTGAGTAGAAAATCAACAAAAATTAACAATTGTGACAAGACTATCAGGCCTTCCAACTTACTGCTTTCTGTCTTCCTAAAACAGCGTGAAAGAGGTGAAAAGACTTATTTGTTTCAATGCATACCTTCTAGTTTGAAGGAAAAGATATGATTTGCTTCTGTCTCTGAAAGAAAAAAACATTGTACTTTGATAATGCCCTTGTCAGCATGAACAAATTCTCACCTCGTGTTAACCTTAGGCCTGCAAAACACTGGCTAAAAAAAAGGATGTCATGTTCTTTATGTCTGATGACCACCTTGTTCTTCAAATTGAATCACATTTAGTTTCACAGGCAGGTCAACATTTTATCTTGATTTGCCATATTTAGTATTCCCAGAATGAAAATGGATAAACCAGAAAAATCTTCTAAGTGTCACAGATTCCACGTGAGGCTACAATGGCTGTATGTCACCTTGTTAAGCAGCTTATCCAGTACAAGAGACCTGCATTCACAAATTAATGTAAATTACGCGAAAGCGCCAAGGAGTGGAACACAGCGCTATTATTCCCTGAAAGGAGTGACTCATAGTATTGCCGCTGGAGTAGAGCACAGAACCGTGCTCTTCACAAATCTCAGCTTCAGTTCCATTTCACAAAACATTGTAATTCTCTTTCACTAACGAAAGTAGCTTTGGCCTTCAATTCATTGGTCTCGTTGTATTAAAAATTTATCAAATACAATTTAAATTAATATTTTATTCCCCTTTGTTCCTCATGGCCTTTCCTCTCTGTAGGCAGCTGCACTTGTACACCGTGTGCAGCAGCAGTCTCCTGCAGGCTCCAGGCTGGAGGAGCACTATGCCATGTGAAGGCAAAGCTTCTGCCTGTGGGAAGGGCCCTACATCCATTTCATAACTCTGGAGCAGAACTTGTTTTTGTCTTGCTGGTTGTGAGCTCCCTACCCTGGTGAGCACAGTCCCCAGCCCATGACGCCTCTCACTGGGCTTTTGGGCTAGCCCCTTTCGCCCTACGCATGACAAAATGAGTCTGGGGGAGTTTTGTGTCCAGAGGAGTTCGGCCCAGGGCTTCTTATTGTTGCACAGGTCTTTGCCCATTGAGTACCAAGGCTCAAATTTTGCCCAATGCAAGCTGCATATTGGAAGAGGTCTTCCAAACATCAGGCCTCCAGAGATGGCCAGGCATGTCATCCAGGGAGCAAAACACAAAAAGTTCCACTTAAACACATGGAAAATCAGCTTCACTGTGAGGGTGAGGGAGCCCTCACAGGCTGCCCAGGGAGGTTGTGGGCTCTCCTTCCTTGGAGGTTTTCAAACCTCACCTGGACACATTCCTGTGTGACCTGATCTAGGTGGACCTACTTTAGCAGAGGAGTTAGACTAGATGATCTCTAGAGGTCCCTTCCAACCCCTAACATTCCATGATTCTGTGATACGTGAATCAAGGCTACTGTGTCAAACACATTACTAATGCCTCATGGTCCTTTTTTTTTTCCTTTCTTCTTTGTTTCTTTTTCCTTTTTTTTTTCTTCTGCTATACTTTCCCCCTTGAATTATAAAAAAAGAGTTGGAAAACACTTTGCTCACAGCAAAGTCTGCTTTACAGATGTTTTGTTATTCATGTTCCTTCCATTGTCACTTATTAAAATAGAAATTCCTTAGAGTTTTGACAAACACACACAGCGCTCAGAAGCTACAAGTAGTTTTCTTCCTCTTCTGTTTAGAAATTCCCTAACATCTGGAAAGTCACTGCCTTTTCTTTCAAATTGAAGGCAGAATTTTAACTGCAAATGAGACAGTGTTTATTAATCACGATTTGTCATGATCTTGTAAGAAAAAAACATGTTCTGAATCATCATGTTCCAGAAAAACTTAAAGTCTACCCATACTTGTATCTTCTGCTCTCAATAAGAAGCACTTTCACATTGCTCTCAGTCTTGAATACTTCTGCGTTTATTTTAAGATTCATCTCCAAACTGTCTGCAGCCTCTTCGTGGAGTGACTATAGATCACCCCCAGACTTTATCTCTTTTTTTTTTTGGTATCTAGACCTCATCTCTGTTCCTTCATTTAGACATGTTGATTCTGGGTCAAGTGGGGTGGGTTTTTTTGTTAATTCTTGTCAGCTGCACAGTGCTTTTGTGCCTCCTCAGCTCTCCTATCTGGTCCACCTTTTTAATTTCTGTGTTATTATATCTAATTTTAACTTCACATGATTCAGCCATGAAAAAGCATTTTACAGCATGGTCTGGAAGACAGACATTTCACAAAATAAAAAGCTGAAGTGCATTTCTCAGGAAACAAAAAAAAAAATGTTCAAAGATGATATGGTCTCTATTTAAGTTATTTGCCATTTTTAAAATGCTTTTTCCTCTGCGGCAAAAAATGCACCCACTCTTGTATTCCAGCCCACAGCCACTGTGAATAGTTTGAGGCACCCACACACATGCTCAGCTTCCACAGGTCTAATCACAGAGTCCTTTTTGCAGAGTGATTTTCAGATCAACCTAGATGGGAAAAAATAAAGGAAGATTAAAAATCATGGTTGATTCAAAGTCCTGACAATTTGCAAGTAGTTCTGTCAAAGTGGAATCAGACTTGACCATGGGATGAGTGCTGTCACAGGGGTGTGTTGTTGTACCTACCTCCCTGCCATCAACTGCCAGGGCTTTTCAGTCTTTGATCTTTGCGCATCAATACTCTGTGATAATGCTGTGAACAGCCAACACCAATGAATCAGGCTTGTTACTTCAGTTTTGTACCCTAAACTGTCTTATCTTTTACCAATGAATGTAATGAGAGAAATTGTCTCAGAAAGTGATGACAATCACGCCCTTGCACAGTAGGAGGAGGAATGAAAGATAAGATCTTTTTTCTCCTATCTGTCTTTTTAATGACCATGAAAAAAATCCTCTGAAATTAGTTGAATGAACCTTGGCACTTCTTTCTTGTCTGAGATCACAAGTTCATGGTTAATTACTCTGTATCTAAATTCTCTTTTGTCCACGAACTTTTATTACTTCAGCAAGATTCTTGGTTACCAAAAGTCTCAGTTTCTGTTTACCAGGGCAATAATACCCACACTCAGGACAACGGCTTGGCTTGTCTTTAGACTATATAACTTCGGGGTTGCTTTTAAACATACGAGATAGTAGGTCAGGTTACATATTTGTTCTAGCTGCATTATAGCTGTTCAGCAGAGTTAGTACAGGAATAAATGAACTTTTGTTTCTCTTAAGTGTATAGTTAACTTAAAATTAAAATCTGAGGAATGAGTTTGGGAAGCATCTGCCCCTTCTTTGTCTGTTGTGGTGCCGGCTGAGTTTTGCCATTCTTTAAAATACATTTTTTCTCTACTGTGGTGAGATGAAAATTGGAAATTTTGCACAAAATGAAATAATATGAAAAGCTGAAAGCATGCTTCATTCTCTCTAATGTCTTTCAGTTAAATGTTATTTGCAGTAATAAAGATCGGTTTGTTTTCTTTTTAAAAAAGAGAAAGATTAGTAAACCTGGGAGTTTAAGCTGTGTCTCTGAAACATTACATACAGAATTATATTTTCACGTAAGTACTAATGAGTTGGTGTCAAAATGCACTTCACACAACAACTATCAACACAAATCCCCTGTCCCGGAATCATATAGCTTTTTAATTCAAGTCCAATGGTCAAAAATTAAAACGTAAAAAGTCCAGCCATTGTCCCCTTGCCTCATTCAGAAGGGTTTTTTCCTTTACATTGCTATTTATTGTGGTATTTCTGTGGGGGGAAAAAAATACTGTCAGTGTGAAGACAGCAATACTGAGTTGCCAGGACATGATCTCTTTCTTGACTCTTCCACAGGAAAGACTCTGACTGGTTTCAGGTGAATTTGTAGCTCACGAGAGCACGTGGACCTGGCTAAAGGTTTGTGTGGCCATAAACATTCCGTGACCTTTCCTGCAGCTGCTGTCTTGTAGTGGGTCTTTTTGGATTTTTTTTTTTTGCAAAAAGCACCAATAAGTTGTCACTGGCTAGTGTTCCCCTACTGGAGATGCAGGAGGTGGCTCCTATTTATCCTTGACTTCAGAAGAAGCTGAGGGCACTCCGTACATTGCAGGCTCAGGCATTTAATCAGCTTTCCTTATGATTTACAAGAGAAAATGTTTATCAGCACCTGACAAGGACCCTACCTTGTGCACACTCCTTCGTACGTTTGTATAAGAGCTCTTTGGTCTCTTGTCAGGCACCAGCAGAGATTGTTTTGACAACATAGTTATTCATGATGATTCCTCCAAATGGAAACGCTTCACAGCAAAATTATTCACTTAGGGTGAGACTGAGCACAATCAATGCAACCGATGGATGCTACTTGAACCACCAAGTAGCTGTTCACTGAATGGCAATGAATAAGTGACTTGGGTTTAGGTCTGCCTCTGTAGTAGGACAGTGTAGAGAACTGAGCTTAGATATTTTCCCTTTAGATGAGTTTGCTAACCACTAGGTAGCTGGCTGTGGTGGGCTAAGAAACATTCTCATTTTTTGGAGCAAAACTTGGAGGTTTCTGGACAGGTAGAACAGGAAATGTATTGAAATTAGTATAGCTTTTTTTCATGGAGTGAGGTAGCCTTTGCCCATCCAATCTCTACAGCAGAAAACTTCTCAGGTGATCTACTGCATTGCTAATATGACTGTGATGAAGGTAGCTTGGGATTGCTGGTCCTCTGAGAAGCATAAGTATTTGAGCCAGCAATGTGCCCTCGTGGCCAAGAAGGCCAATGGCATTCTGGGATGCAGCAAGAAGAATGTGGCCAGCAGGTCGAGGGAGGTTCTTCTCCCCCTCTACTCTGCCCTCGTGAGGCCTCATCTGGAGTCCTGTGTCCAGTTCTGGGCTCCTCAGCTCAAGAGGGACAGGGAATTGCTGGAGAGAGCCCAGAGCAGGGCCACCAAGATGATCAAGGGTATAGAACATCTTTCATACGAGGAAAGACTGTGGAAACTGGGGCTGTTTAGTCTGGAGAAGAGGAGATTGAGGGGGATACTAAAAACATTTATAAATATGTAAAGGGTGAGTGTCAGGAGGTTGGGACATCCCTCTTTTTTATAGTATCTAGCAACAGGACAAGGGGTAATGGGATGAAACTGGAACACAAAAAGTTCCACTTAAACATAAGAAGAAACTATTTCACTGTGAGGGTGAGGGAGCCCTGGCACAGGCTGCCCAGAGGGGTTGTGGAGTCTCCTTCCTTGGAGGTCTTCAAGACCTGCCTGGACATGTTCCTATGCGACCTGATCTAGGTGACCCTGCTTCTGCAGAGGATTTGGACTAGATGATCTCTAAAGGTCCCTTCCAACCCCTGCCATTCTATGATTCTATGATTAGGGTGTCCTGTAGACCAGATAGACATGCTGAGATGCACCGAGGTGCTGCCTGAGGATGTGCTTTCTCACCATATAACTCCTCTCCATTGCCTGAACAAGCCTTTTTTCCCCCCTCCTCCCTCTCCATGTGAAAATAAAGCTTCTTTGAAGGTAATGTGGTAGACGTAACTTTATAACCCTGCACAACTTCAGAGTGCAAACGGAAATCAGCTTTGCACTGAAAAGCAAACAGATTTCAGGAGGAGAGAGACAGCTAAAAATAGTAATGATAGGAATAAAGGAGCCATAAATGAGCATAAGGGAAAGTAAAGGTTTCTAACTATGAAAAAGGAAAAGTTCTGGAGCAGCTCTGCAGAGAAACTCAGACTGGAGAAGAATGAAACAAACAAACAAATAAAACCAGCAGTCAAATAGCCTAGTTAGGCTATTGAGCTTCATAAAGTCAACAAATTGTGGCCCTTAGTACCACAGAACTTGTTCTTTTGTTGAGTATATTGATGTGTTTTGGTCTACTAGCTTTACTAACCATAGAAACAGGCAACCCTGTAGTTATTTCTCAACATTATTAACTCTTCCCTTAATTCCTTTTCTTGCTATAGGCAATGAAAATGGGCAAATGATTACTATGAGTTTCAGGTACAGGGATAGTGTTAAAAGTCAAGGTAATACAGAGAATGTAGTTTGTAAAAAAGCTGTCAAGGAAAAAAAATAATCTTATGAAAGGCAGTATGAATATTAAGAAATAAAAACGGAACTATTTGCCCATGCCAAAGTTATATGGGAGAGAGCTTTTTTCCCCCCACTTTCTTCTCAGCCGGTGCATATGTTGGGGGCCGAATGAAACATGAACTACTAGAAAAGACTGGTCTGGACAGTTTTGGCGTAGAGTGAAATGTTCACACTGCTGGAAGGCATTTGTCCCAGGTATGGCCCTACAGGAGAGCTTGCCAAGGCAGATGCAAGTGAGCAGTTTCAGTTTTGTAATGCTCTCCTAACTGGAGAATAACTTGGGAAATCCCTACGTGCCCTGCTTACAAAATAAGGCAGACAGATGAAAAAAAGCCTTGGTTTTGGCACTATTCATGACTCTTGGGAGACAGAAAAGGACATGTAGCAGGGAGTAGTGGGCAATCTATAAGTTATCCTGTGTATAAGGCTGCTCTTTTCGGTGTTTTATCATCACTAACATATATGGTATGAACACAACTGGATAGGAGTTTATTTTCAGTGCTGCTGGATATCTGAGACTGTGCTGGCTTGCTGAGTTGCTCTGCTAGTTCTTACAAATATAAGTTATTTTCCCACTGTTTCAGATTTCAGAGTTTTTTGTTTTTTTTTTTTTTTTTTTCTCGTTCTCCTCATGGACATACAGATGTACATATCATCATTGAAAGGCAATCAAGAAATGTGATGTAAGAAAAATACAGCTGATGTCTTATGGGTCTTTTCCCTTATTCTGTCAAAGGAAAAACTCACACAGCCAAGAAAGGGAACTGATAAACCTTTGAGTCTGCCCAATTCATTCAGCCCATCAAAAGGCAAGGAGATACACACACAGACCCATTCATCCTTGCACCCTTGCTGTACATTAATAAGAGATGTATTCACCCTTTCAGGAGCTCTCAGTACATCCTTTCACTTTGTACACTGCTTCATTCACCTGCTCCTGAAGTGCATCATACCAATTATATCAATCTAGGAGGCCAACAGCCCCACACACTTGATAATTTCCAATTAAAATAGAAACATCTGCATTGTATAGGAAGTAAAAATGCTGGAATACTAAGGAGGCCAATACCTAAATTTAGCTATCAGAGGTGAACATAACCTAATTTAAATGTGATGAAATTAGACCATTTGCCCTAATTTTCATGCATTTAGCATTACCTCAGGAATATGGTAAGAACAGAGTGAACGCTTGAGAGCAGCTGACAGGCAGCATCGTTACTGTACTGCACCACAGACAAAGTTTGCTTTCAAGTGGAAAGCTAGGTTTACAAAAATGAGAGATGAGGGTAAGCTAACTGGATCTCCAGCTTGTTCAGGTAGGAAAGAGAGGACGATAGCATCCCTCCTTCTAAATCCCTTTGATTTCTTCTTCTGCCTCTGCTATCCTGTTCTGGCCAGATGTTGTCAATACTGTTTCTTGTTTTAGGGTAGAGGGTTGCTCTTTGAGGTGGGAAAATTGGCATGTGGGGGATTATTTGTTTGTATATTGCTTTTTAATTAAATGGAGCTAGAAGGAAGCAAGCATCACTCCTTTTGTCAAGCCATAAGTAAGGAAGACACCGCTAGTTCCACCTATTGGTGGAAAAGTAAAAACGTTTTTACTTACTTTCTAAAGAAAGGAATTACAAGAATTTCTAGTGCCATCTATGAGTGAATACAGAGAATTGCCAATATTCTTACCCTTGTTACACATGCATACACGAAAATGAAATACAGAAGTGAACGTTACTCATTTTGTCTTCTCTGTTTCCACAGATGATCTTCGTGAACACAATCCTATTGCAGTTAATACGTGCACTTGAGTAAATCCAAATGGACTTAAGAAAAGTGTAAAATTCATCCCCATAGTACAGGGCACTCTCCAAAACAGTTTACATTGTCAGCCATCATAATATCAAGTTATTAAAAGAAAGCTCAAAGGACACACTTGGGCTCAAGTCACTAAACCGCCTAAATAACAGTGATTCAGAGTCCGAATCTGTGTTTAACCCAGAGCACACAAAAAAGAGGAACACCTTTCCACTGCCCCTGCTACACTTCAGGTTTTTAGAAACACATCCTAATGCAAAACCAGCTGAAAAAGGGCGAGAGCTGTTGCAAAATCTGGTTGCTATCCTCCACTCGCCCCTAAAGAGACAACCACGATCTGCTTGGAATTCCCCCCTGGATCTTTCTGCGAAGCAATTTAAAACCTGAGAATGATAATTATCTTTTTTTCCAATACACTATAGGTTGAATTTAAAGTGCTATTGAAAACACATCATTAGAGACTGTCAGAAGAAGGGATGTGGGAAATTACATACTTTAACATTTCCTTTTTGAAGGTTGGCAATATACTGAATTCAAAGTACAAACTTCTTATCCCTGAGAGAGACTTTTCTTCTTTATTTTTCCTCAGTTTGTTTCCTGTTTTTAATTTTTGCTCCAAAGAGGATGGCAACAGAGGAGAAGTGGCAATCCATAACTAAAAGATTGGTTAAATTTGACTGCATAAGAGAAAGATATTAAGAAAAGAACTGCAAAATATCTTGAAAAACATATCCTTTTCCTCCAGAGAAAAAGGTAGAAGTTTACATTCAGGCAATATGTATTTTCAGAACTGTCTCAAAAAAAATTGAGATGGAAAATGTTGTAAATGTTGTCACAAAATGTGAAACATCAAGAAAGTGTTTCGTGATTGTTTTGGTTCCTCCCCCCCCCCCCCCCCCAATATTGTTAAAAAAACCACACCAAAAGTGCAAGCAGCTGTTTGGGGCTGAAGTGTTAAAAGTAAACCCTCATCACTAAGAGGTGTGAATGTGTCAACTGCTTGAAGCAAGGAAGCTGTTGAGCCCCCTCCGGAGGTGCTGAGGGACAACTGGGAAGATGATGCTGCTGGTCACCCCTGGTCTCTGCACAGCTCAGGGCTGGCTACCCTGCAGCATGTGGCTGAGATTCACCGGCTCCCCGCCGCCACCTAGCACAGGGTGGTGGCTTCTAAGGTGTACTTGCCGAAAGCAACACAGCAAATTGGGAATGTGTCTCTGAGTGCCTAGCAGGGCAGGATGCAGAGCCAGGTCAGATGTATTTCCCAGGCTGACTACACTGCCATGCAGGCACTTGTGTTGTTCTGGCTATTAAAGATCTGACTGGGAATAAAAGTGACCCTGCAGTACACAGATGTCATTGCTCCTGAGCAGTGATGCCTCTTATTAAGCAGAGTGTGTTCGATTAGCTCAGGTTTAGTTTCCTTTCAGTTCTCTGCAGGTTAAATTTTCATTACAAGGTTTCACGTCAGTGTCAGACCTAAGTCAAATGAATGCAACCACCTGGGCCAAATGGTAACCTGGGTTTTCATATGTAAGTAGGCAGTGTCTCATTAAGCTATGGAGAGATATACACAGGGATAAAAATGGTAACATCTTCTCTGGCTGCAAAGTTATTTTTAATTTTAAGAGAAGGTTCAAAGGAAAAGCTTGTGGATTACATCAGTCTCTAAGCTAAACAGTAAAGAAAGTGTATTACGTATATATCACACTGCTTTAAGTTTCTTTATCAAGCAGAGTTAAAGCAGGAACTTTTCATTAGCTGGGGACTTAAATTCATGATAAAAATACAGCTAAACATGGATTACCAAAGAAACACTTACCTCAAAAATTAGACACAGAAACTGAGAATCCCAGTAAGTAATGTACTTACTAGTGCATTTCTCATCATTGGAAGGTATCGGCTGAAAATGTGAGGGGAATAGAGGGTAATGTTATACCCATTGTATTTTCACCCAAATCTTTCCCTCTGAATAAGAATATTTTCTGCTAGTTTTAAAATAAAATTAGATTTATAGGAGACTTGAGGGACCTAGGAAACATTTTCCAGAATCAAGCACAAAGGAGAGAAGAATCTAACAGTGGCATTTTCAAGGTAATACATTTCAGTTCAGAGAGTACAGATATAAGTATAAACAGTACAAATATACAAATATAAACAGATATGCATTTATTTTCCAGTACCCAAGTGTTAGCACATGACTAAGAAGGGCATGGTACAATAGAGTCCTGGACTAAGACTCTTGTTTCATAGCAGGTGTAATACAGTGAGTAAGGGTCTGTATCTTGTAGGGATTAGGACTATAGCATAGCATTATGAAACACATTTTAAACTGTATTGCCCTGTTGTGATCTTTCCCTTATCCCTATGATCCCTCAGTTTTCTGTGGTGTAAGTCCAGGGTGTATATTCCTAGATTCTGTCTAAGGAAAAGAACACAATCCTTATTACATCTAATGGAAGATCATTTGGAAAAATATGTCTGTATTCAGGCCTTCTGCACATGCGTAGAGACAAAAAGCTCTTCTAACAAATCCATATATGTCATTATTTAACATGCAACTGCAGACAAGTATTTATCACATAGACACTATTGTATGCCTCATCTTTTCCTAAGCTCTGTATTACCAGACAGCAGAAACTTTGATTTCTCATCTATGATTTATCTATTTTTGCATGTCAAGAGTCTGTGTAAAAATATGGTGAGATGCAATGGCCACCTGAAAATTTATCACAGGGTGTGTTACCTCAGTTTCAGGACATTTGCAAGGTAAGTAGGTTTTAACCAAAGTTTCTGTAAGACACCACTATGGAAAGCATAGGTGTAGTCCTTCATCTGGACAAGAATAGGATGAGCTTCAGTTTTCTAATATGTGTTACTACACATGCTTCTTTTTTCCCTAAAGGTTGATGAATCTTTTTTGGTTTTATTGGAGGGATTTGGTTTGGCTTTTTGCTTGTTTTATTTTCCTTTAGTGATTGGGGTCCTTTTTTGGCTTTAGGAGAAGAAGAAAGGATGTGCTCTGATATCAGGGCAAATTTGACTATGTGGCAGTTTCACTGTTACAGTTTAAATATTGCTATTTGTGGATTTGTTTAAATTGCACAAATCAAATCAATGAGAAAACAATTGTTTAAACAACAACAACAAAATCTCAATAATATTTGAAAAGAAGCCAAGAGAGGTCTTTAGGAAATACACTCCCACACAGTACACATTCCTGGATGGGAACTGAGCCCAGAATACACCCTTTGGTTTTGTCCATGAATATAGTGAGTCAAGGGAAGGAAGTTTCAATTAACTGGAAAGCACAGGGACAAGTTTCTAGAAAATTCTTCTGAGAGTCATGAAAATAGATCCTTACTTTTCTCTTCTGTAGTACTACACATTGGCTGCACTGATGTGGAGATATAATAAAATCAACCAGGAACACAATGCTCTACTAAAACAACTGAAAAATCCAGAGTAAATCAAACAAATATGTTTTGCCAAAAACAAGGAGGTTAGTGGAAGGATTTGAAAGAATTAAGACAGTTTGTCTTGGTTTTCTCAGTAAACATTTTTATTTAGCCCTTTCGCATTTTTAACTATGCACAGCATTTTTTAACACAGGTTGTGAAAACAAGTGCACAAAATAGAAAATAACCTTAAAACTTCACAGAGCAAGTTTCATACAAAAGGCCTTCTTTGGATTCAAGCAGGTGTTGGGGGTTTTTTCTCCTTCATTTTAAAAGTATAAAACCTCAAACAACTAAAACCACCCCCACCACCACCCCCCCCCCCCCCAAAAAAAAAGAAACAACTGGAAGATAATTGTTTGCTCCTCCAAATTTTTGGTTCAGCTATCAATTCTACCTCCTACTCCTACCAACTTCCTTACCAGCTTCATTTACAAGCTTTTTTTATTCCTTTTTCTTAATAAAAGGTGAAATGATAAGAATTTCAAAATCCATGCAAAATGAGGCAGCCTATTTGATGCAAATATCCCAAGTCCTGGAACTGAGCAGCATATCAATTTGCACCTGACACAGAGGTCAGAATCTGAAACCTCCCCCACTTGCTCACAACTCAAATGCAGTATGTGTCATACCTCTACACATGTTGTTCTGCAGCTCTGCTGCATAGGATCAGAGCCTTATGAGTCAGTGCCGTCCCTTGGAGAGCCTTCAACTGTAGCATTATAAAGGTAGTAGCTTTGTTAATTCAGTCTCACAAGTGTTTGCCTTCAGCTGCTAATGATGGTAAAATGAGTCATCCCTTTCACATTTTAGGAATTCCGCCCTTCACGTTGTCAATAGAGTCAATTTTTGGGAGGAGTTTGACCAATCTGGTGTTCCCCAGGACAAATTTCCTCCTGGATTTGTATCCTTACCTACATAGCTGGTTTGGCTCACTCTCCTGGCACAGCTGAGAGCTGTTCAACTGGCTGCTGTTATTAATATGGGACTGTGGTCAGTTTGTATTTATAACCTGGTAAGCCACCAAAGAATATGCTATTTCTGCTGTTGTGAGTATTTCTACGGCACAATGCAGTCTGTGTAGTAACAGCTGAGGTATGGCAGTGGGGTAGTCTTAAGAGTGTAGTTTGCTGCCCAGGCTAAGCTACTCCTTTGGCAGCACTAATGGGGATGGTTTCATGGCTCGTGTCATGACAATCCTTCAAAGTTAAGGTCCCCACACGCATCTACAATCTAGCTCATCTGGTGGAAATGGGCACAATAAAAGCCCACTGGCATAAATCACAATGATCTTCTTATTTCCAGCAATATTAAGAGAGTTAACATTAGTTTGCACTAGTTACAAAACCGGCCCTTGATGTGTAGTTGATGACACATAGCAACTGCTGGGGAGGAACAATAGATATGCTCCCCTTTCTTTATTAAGAAGCTCTGTTCTTTAAAATGCTCGGCAGATAGAGATGACTCCAAAGAAGTCAACACACATCATGTTTTAAGATCTCAGATATTCCGATGGTAGGTGATAATTTTATTTTTGCTTCAGCTGTCAGCATTAGTTAATTCTAATGCTAAGTAATGTTGCTTCACTTGATGTTTCACACCAGTCTGTGCTACTTTTTGCTTCTTGTGCTCTCAAGCAGTTTTCAAGGTGCACTTTGTATTTGAAAGGCTTTTATATACATCTAAGGGCCAGGAGCATGTTCCTCTTCAAAACACAATTGATTTATTCCCATGACTTGTGTAGCTGAAAGAGCAGAACCAGCAGCAAAGAGCTACATCCATCTCAACTTGTTATATAATATTAAACATTTCTTAGTTATTTGGTCCCTGCAAACTTATTCCGAAAAGTTACACAAAAGTTTACAGAAAATAAGTATTTGTATAGCTAGCAAAGAACATAGAAGTTGGAGTTGGCTCTGTCTGCCATAAATATCATCCCTAAGGGCTATGAGAGCTGATTTTAAGAGATGGCCGGGACTCCAGCATTAGAAGCTAATGCTGGAATGACTTCTTGGAGTCACCATCCTCAAAGGTTTCCTTTCCACAACTCATTTACTGTGACAGAGCAGACAGCAAAGCCTTTCATTTCAACAGCTTCTGGCTTCAGCATTGCTATCTCAGCAGGATGTGAAGACAAGATAAAAAGGCCAGCAGTGACTTTGTCTGTAGATGGGTCAAAGAAATTTTTCATGAAAACAACTTTCATTTCATCCCTAAGATGAAGTTCAATGACTGCAGCACAGTCAGGTCCCCAAGCTATTATGCATTTTAGTAAACAGCTCAGAGGTTAACATACAGCTGAGAAAATGTGTGGAAGGGGGAATTTCTTTTTATTTACCTTTTATTGTTTCTTCCCTCATTTTCCATATTTTATACATGTTTTATACAGCTGAAAAAGGATTCACGACTATGTGTCTACAGACACGTTGTACAGGCTGTGCTTCTGCTTCATATATTTTAGGGTTTCCCTGTGATTTAATCCTCAGGAAGGAAAGCCAAAGAAGACAGCTCCCCATAGCTGAGCGTAACTCAGAGATTCAGGGGCTGAGCACTTGCTGAGATCATGGTGCTGCTGTGAGCACTCAGAGTCGAGAGCAGCAGAGGAGATGGCTGACACAGGCTAAGTTAGCTGCCTGTGATCAGCTGCTGCTGAACAGTCCAAGAAAACATGATATTTTATAGGTGAAATGATGGTACTGCAGAGACGTGAGCAAGGATTGCCTCCTGCCACCCTCCAGCAGGCAGCTCGTAGTGACTCTCTAAACTCCAGGGTCATGCAGTATCCAGAAGGCAGTTGTTGGAGGTTTTGCAGGGCATCTGCAGTGTAAGTGCCTTGTGCCCATATCTTCATAGTCAATGTGTAGAAAGGGCAGACTGTCCACCATTTTCTGTCCCTTTTTCCCCCCTCTGAGAACAGATAGCTGCATCAGAAGGAGACACAGGTCTTTTCCACCAGGACTGTCAGTAATGATGTAGAAAGGCATTTCAGAAACACATTGAAGTGACAATGACCTTGCCTGCTGGGCTGTCCAACACATGGGAGTTGTTTTGAAAGAGCCCATCTCTAAAAGTGGCAACCCCACATCAGCCTCCTCAATTCTCCATGTCACAGCAGAACTACCATAAGGATGATAATTAGTTCATGATGACACGCTCATGCATTAACCATGCATGTACATTTTGCTTCAGTCAAGTAAGGATATTTGCTTTATATCAAACTACTTTGTAACAATAATTTGTTAAGGACCAACATACCTGCACTAAAAATGATCTATGGACATAAAGCTAAAGCTTCCTTCTCAAAAATTCTCTGAAGAATTACAAAAGTATCTTTCTGGATCATCAAAGTGGATGACTTAGACTGGAGCATTTTTCATCTGCCCGACACAGAGGAGCATTTTTACTCCTGTATACAAACATAGAAAAAAGACAATTCTGACCTGAATGGACGGACGTGTTGCCAGTATTTTCCGTGCGTTATTAAATGGCCAAGGAAATTGCTTTTTATTTCTACATGTAGATAGGAAACATGATTCTCTCAGTGAACTCGTTGCCAAAACATTATTCCTTGTTTCACACAGAATAGGTTATTACATGACTGTGTTGCAGATACCTCTGCTACAATCCTTTGTTATGTTTGTTTGAGCATTCATAGCTAGTTCTCAGTTTAAGAACTGTAGTAACTTGCAGTTACTTATTAATCCACGTACACAAATTGTTGTCTTAAATCCCTTAAGAGGAACAGAAGAAAGGTGGTAGCAGCTATCTTTGTATCACAGTGGCTCTGGCATATCGCACTATGCACTGAGTAGTTTCTACTCATCAGAGAGCATTCACTCCTTTTCCTTTCAGTGGTAGACCCCAGAAAAGCCTCTTTCAGTTGGGCACTCACTCTGCAAATCTTCAATGCAAGCTTCAGAGAGGATTATCTAAGAGACACACACCTAAAATGCATGGCCTTGGATACTTAAAGAAGAGGTTTCTATGTAGGTCAAAACACAAATTGTTCAGCCAGGAATTGTTGGCGTCAAAGGAAGAGTCTAGGTCTTACAAATCTAGTGCTTCCACATGGAAAAAGGAACATTTAAAACAAATTTGAAGAGCACCAGCAATGTGGAAAAACAAATGAGATGGCATGGACATCCTGCAGTAGCTCAAGGGAAACAGACATAAATTTGTTTGAAGAAAAGGCTCTGTATGTCAGGAAGAGAATCGACAGGGACAATAATGCTTTACAGTCATGACTGCAACAATTTGAAAGGTTACGTAAGGGTGGCTTGTGCCAGGTGACAGGGCTGGAGATACATACCTGGGAGGAAGCTCTCTGCCAAGGAGAACCCTAGAGGGATTGCAGCCCCTGACAGACCAACACCATCCAGAGGAGAAGTGTGTGGCACGGATGAGCAGAGAAAAACTTCTGTGCACTGACTCCAAACTCCTGTGTCACCTGTCACCTAAGGGATGGGGAGTGACCAAGTACAACATGCAGTGAAAATAAAGAAATGGAGATTAGGAGAGGAGGAGGAGAAGTGTTGGACTGAAGCTGAGGGTGGGGAAGAAGGAATGTCAAGGTTTAGGTCCATCCAGAGACAAAAGATCACAATCAGACTTGAGTACCACAGACTTCAGAACTCCTGAAGGACAGGGAGTTTATGCTTACTGCTTATGGTCCTGGACAAAACAGACAAGGTTACTCAGCTTGGAGAAGAAAATAGAAAATAATTTAATCCAACAACAGCCAAAAGAACCTCATAAATAGAAAACAACATAGAGTGGTTCAATGATGAAGAGCACAACTGGCCCTTTAAGACCATGTTTCCCACACCCCTCCTGTCTTTCCGGGCTCAGAGATCATGGTGTCTTTACCTCTTCCTCCCCTGAATGGCTCAGGGGGGCAGGGAACGGGGGTTTCAGTCAGACTATTCCCAATGGCTTTTTACTGTTTGTCTCCCCTCAGAGCAGACGGGCTCCTTGTCTGTCCTTCTTGCTCCAGCACAGGGTATCTCACACACATGGCAGCCCTGCCCAGGCCACTCTGACATGCATTCATCCCAAAGGCTGCAGCTCCTCTCTCTCTCTCGTGTGGGGCTGCTCTGCGGTGTGCAGGCTCTCCAACATGGCCTGCACCCTGGCCACCTCTTCACACAGTTTCTTGCCCATCTGGGTGCACTCACACAGAGATGCTGGTGGCTCTCAGTCCTGCCATTGCCCTCCATGGGTTGCAGGGGCACAGCTTGCGCTCTCATGGGTTGCAGAGGGGTCTTTGGTCTGATGCTCCTCCTTCCTTCCTCTCTCTGACTGTGGGGTCCGCATGGTCACCTCCGTCTTGTACCATTCCTCCACCTCCTCTTCCACTGCAGATTTCCTTTCTTAAAGAGTGATGGCACAGAAGCACCAGATTGGCCTGGACGGACTGGAGGTGGGTGCAAACCCCAGTGCCAGAGGAAGGTCCAAGGACTCACCTGGACATGTTCCTATGTGACCTGATCTAAGTGAACCTGCTTCTGCAGAGGGTTTGGACTAGATGATGTCTAAGGTCTAAAATCCTACCATTCTACCATTCTATGACTCTTTACTAGGTCTGCACTGCAAACCCCTCTCCCTGTTACCAAGCAAAAGTGGCTCCTCACAAACCCATGACAGGGAGGAAACGCATTTCCCTCAGCATTTGTTTTATCATTTCACCTCTTATTTTTCCCTTCAACAGCCAAATCAGTTATATAAAGTTTATGTTAAGTGGCAGTGAATTAAACTAAACTAAATTCCTCAAGTCAAGACTGTTTTGCCTGTGACAAGTCCTCATTTACCTGGCATTTTCACACAGATCTGGGTTGCTTTTTTTGTTTCTTTTTTTTTCCTTTGGTATCAGTCACTACAATGTGCTGATTTAGGGATATTTTATCTTTAGGGCAGAGACACTCAGCATGCAGCATGTAGTACCCATGGAAAGGAGCTGCAGAGCTATGGCGAGATGCCATACCTAGCCATTGCCTCTTCTGAGGACATCACTGTTCTTTCCCCACCACAGCAGAGCTCTGCTTAGGGACCAGCTGCAAAAGCAGCTGTGTTCTGGCCTGTTTCTGAAAAATCAGCCTGAAAGAAAGAGAAACCAGTATCTGCATAACAAAAGGATTCCTCATGACTTCAGGAGCTCTCTTTGATATCTGTAATTTAGCCGAAGGCCTAGGCCCCTGGTTTAAAGGTTAGAAAAATAATAGAAATACTTCTTAAGCTGGTTTTGAAATCTTTTGAAATCTTTAAAAGTGTTTTGTGCAACAGGAAGACTATGCCCCAGGAACAAGGAAGTGCCAGCAGCCTGTCTATCAGCACAGGAGATAGCTTCCACTCAAGAAACATTCAAATCTTTTGGGTGGGACCAGGTTTCAGAGGCAGAGAGGACAGCAGAGTTATGTAGGGCATGCCCTCATAGTTTGTCATTAACATCTAAAGACTGGCTTAAAACTGAAGTGGTATTGTTATCAATGAATTATTACATGAATGTTTCTGTTAAAAAAGAAGTCTGGAATACATCAAGGTCCATAGACAGTTGTCCATGTTTGAAATCTAGTTTCATTTCCAAGCTTTGCAGGTGATACTAAGCTATTCTAGGTGTACTCCAGAGGGAACATAAGAAAGCTGGAAAACCAGACAACATGTTGTCAGATTAAATATATGCAATCTCAACTGTTTCCAAATGCTGATAGGTGCTGCACTGAGTACATCAGTTCAGAAGACATACTAATGCATTTGCTAGATAATTTAGTGACACTCTCAGGACAATCTTTCAATAGCCAAAACCAAACAAAAGATCTACAGGGAAACAAAATGTTACCAAATAAGAAAAGTATCTAGCTCATCATACAAATTACATTTACTTTCTTGTGAGAAGTATAGTTGTGGCGAAATTTGAAGGTATCGCAGGAGAATCACGTGAGTCCCACAAGATTCTGTGATTATTTAGATAATCTTTTTAAAAGGACCACTTCATTTCCTATTACTTGTGGCTATAAATACTGACCATATAAAAACAGACTTGTTTGGAAGGGGTATCTGTCAGCACACAAAACAAGATTTTTATATGAGTAGCTGCAATATACTTTACACCCTCACTCAGTAAAGCAAGCTTCTCTATCTTCAGAGAAAGGTAAAGGACCAATGCTGTCTCAAAAGTTTCTGCCACAAAACCTCAGGAGGGCTCAGAGGGCCGAGGATGCTCAGGGAAGAAGTGTGGGAAACGTACTCTTAGAAAGAAATTTACTTTGTCATATCCAGAGAGGTAATGGCCATGGAGAAGGTTCAGCCATCTGCCTGGTACATTCATAGTCCTTGTGGCAAGGAAGGTATAGCAAAGGCTTAGAGGGAGGAATCCTCTTTGGGATGGATTTCATTTAATGTCTGCATGAGTGACCTGGAAAAGATGAATAACATGCTCGTGACATTTACAGATTCTGATTAATTAGAAAATGAGGCAACAAGCTAATAGATGGGTGAAAGACAGTAAGAAAATGAAGTAATGGTATGGTGAGGCATCCACATCCAGTCAACACGTACATATAGATATGTGTGTGCTCATCTGTTTCCAAAGACACTGAAGGAAACTATTTTCTAAGTGACTGTTTTTATTGCCATTGGATTTAGTGTTGAATGGCTGAATGAAAACACTCTTCCATTAAATGCAACCACCTAACAACTTTTACTACTGTGGGCAATGTTATTGATCTAGCTGTTTAATTCCACAAGGGTGATTTCAGACTGGATTCCTGATATTTTTTTTTACTCCTATCTTCTGCTTTAGCCTTTGTGTCTCTGCGTTGTGAAAGCAGCATGTGAAAGCATTTTGGCTAAATTTCAAACAGAAAAGGGTAAAAATACAAATGAGCATATTAAAAACTACTAATTTGTACCTGAAAAAACAACAATTTGGTTTGAGACACATCCTGGAGATGACCTTGTGTCAAGAGGAGGAAGTTAAAGGATACGATTACTCCACTTGAGCAGCACTTGCAGCAACAGTCAGGGAGCTGACTCTCTTTGCCAGACACAGACCCAGTGTTTCCAGGTCCTTTCCCTCTGACTAGCTTCCAGGTGGAGCTGCCTGACTGGATACCGTAGTAAGGGAACAGCAGGCAAGGCACAGACACCTTCCCACCTGATTGAATCCAGTTCTTCTTTTTGTAATTACACTGAAACTTCTGAAAGAAAACTTTTTCGTCTTTTACTTCTGAACATTGGAAGTCAGAGCCACTTGTGGTAGGTGCAGGGTCAAAACACCAAATTATTGATGGTTTTCCATCATTTCCTTCCTTTGGAAAAACAACTCTACCTCTTTTCACTTACTGCTTGAGAAATGCTTCCACGACTCATGAACTAGCAACCAGGACACATGCAGCAGGGCCATGCTTGGTCACAACACAGAGGTGTGCCAGGCTGTGCTGCCAGAGAGAGCACCCCTCATCTGCCTGGGGCTGGGGTTCCTTCAGGTAGGCATGGGAGGGGGCTGACAGCACTGGGCTGTACTGATGACATGTATGAGAGTAGCATGTTGTCTTCTAACACAGCAGCATTCATAGGGTTTGGGCATCTCATCAGGATACCAAGAGGTGGAAATCAAAGGAGAAACTGCGTTGAGCACATGAGAGCACAAGACAACTGACTGTCTTTAAACACTGCCTGCAAGTCTCATCTTGAAAGCTATTTAACTGAATGCCTACCTCTAGCCTCCACATAGTCTCTCTGTCTCTCAGGCAGTCCTGGGCTGGTTTAGGAGCTTGTCAGGCATGTCTGCACATGCACAAGGATGAGGTGGGGCAAGGACATCACCTGGGACAGCAGGGAGAAGTATGAGGAACATTGATCTATGCTGTACACTCACTGGCCCCATGTTTTACACTCCATAAGCTTTATGAGAAAGGGCTTGGTAAGCTGAAAATGTCTCACAGATTCATCTGGGGACAGAGTTTTAGCTCCTGAATATTAAAGCTAGCTATGTTTAGGATGGAAGGGGTTTTTTTCCTTTTTCATATATATCAATCTGCAGAGAAAAATCTCTAGGGGAAAACAGCAACCCTCACATGCATATACACACAAATTCAAATGTGTTGGAGAAGTTGCTTCAAAGGATTTATTTTCTTTATATTTGACTGCTTATAAACTCAATCAGGTATTCTAGGTTAGAATTGCCCTGTGAGAAGTCATCCCCCAGTTTACATGGGGGAAATTATTCTCAGCCCCACTAGGACTGAGACAGAAACTCCTGGTAGCAGTACACATACTGCTCATCTCTTGCTCTCTCCTGGTCCTCATCTGTGGGCTGCTCCTCCAATGTCCCCTCTGTGATGATAGTATGTAATAGGAAATGTAGGAGGAGAAGATGCAACTCTGCATTTAGGTGGGTGATGAACCTAGATGATGTGGTACCCAGGGCAGGAGGTGAGATGGACTGTGAAGAAAGTGTTATTGGTTTTTCTGCACTCTGCTGTGGCTTATTTGCAGTGTCATACAACACCTTCGGTGCCCTACATCTCAACTCTACTGTGTTATAAATGTGAAGAAGAGCCTGCAATTACCCTAACATCATTGCTGCAGAAAAAACATCTTGACCTTGTGAAGGTTATTCAGACTTTTATTGAATGGCATATACAGTTTTGCAAGAAAGCCTGTCAATTTGAATATAAGCAGAATTAGTGCAACTTTTTTAGCCTATTTTTGTTGTATCAGAGCTCTAAGGAGCAGAAAGACATGCCAGCATGTCACTCATAGCTTCTTGAGTGATTTTGCAGAAGCCAACAGAAAGCACAAACCAGCTCCTATTAGCAAAGAGACCTCCAATAGCATTTATGTCTCTCTAATAGTCTCATACTGTGGCAGGCAAAAGCCCCAGCCTCTGCTCTGGCAATAGATGCAATTGCAGGAAAGCCTTTGCGTGTACCTATGTTCAAGGCTTGGCTTTCTAGCTGCAGACAGACAGACTCTCTGGGAACGGTCGCCTCATCCAGCAAAAGTCACAGTTCTCCACATGCTGCTGCAGGGTTCCCTGTGCCTCCTGCCCATCCTTGGCACCCAGGTGGGTGCTTGCCTGAGGCATTGCTGCTTGCTGATCTCTCTCTTTCTCCAGGGCTTAGTAAGCACACCTGCAGTGGAGCAGGGCATGTCTCTCATCCCATGCACCAGCATCCACAGGGCAGCATCTTACTGCAAGGCTGCCCTCATCAGTGCACTAGTGTGCTGCTGTGGCAGAAAGGGAGCAGCTGCCTGCAGGAAGGAAAAGGAAGGTACAGTGTTTGAGTGAATAAACTTAAACCCAAGTGTTTGAGTCCAAGTCCAGTAGCTCATTTATCATAACATGCTAAGGTGTCTCACAGGGATTTGTGCTCCACTTTGCCTGCAGCCCGTGACACAGTGCAGGCTCTGCACCCCTGGTGCAGTTGGAGACCGACTGCAGCAGCTTCATCACTGCAGTGTGTCCCTAGGCACAAATGGCTTGGCTTTGCCTTGCTGCACAAACAGCAGCAGTCCAGGAGCAGCATCTCCTACTACCAGTGAAAAAGCATTGATGTTTGCGAGTGAACACCCTGAAAGGGTATTATTTTCATGGTTAATTTGTAACATGGTCAAAGGTCTTCTCTGCTTTGGAATTTATAGATCTGTTCAAAACTCTGTATGGTCCTGGGAGATGTACAGTACTCCAGAAATGTGCTGATTCCCTGCCTCTCATACTTGTGTTACATTTCCATCCTTCCTTCAGCAGGGATGCTTACGATCCATGTACTGTACTTACTTTTCAGCTTATCAGGCTATGTGACAGTCAACTAAATATTAAATCCAGCATAGAAGTCTGCCTAATTAAAACAAGTAAGAGCTAAATGAATTGAGGAAAAAGTGATCAGCTTAAGTCATCTGATACAAAAAGTCTGAAGTTGATCTGGGATCACACATCTGGCCTACTATACTGGCATTCAGAACATTGTGAATACTATATGTTGGGTGCCCCAGTAAAGAGCCTTACTGGAAGAAGTCATGACTAATATTGATTTTTAGTCATGTGGCATCCAAGGTCAGAAGGGTACTCTGCACTTCAGACATAGAATCAAAAAATGGTAGGGGTTGGAAGGGACTTCTCAAGATCATCTAGGCCAACTAGATGTGTTCCACACAGGAACACATCCAGATGTGTTTGGAAACCTCCAGAGAAGGAGACTCCACACCCTCCCTGGGCAGCCTGTGTCAGAAAAGATGTCTGGGTAACCCAGGGATTTCAGTCCAGATGCAGTAATTCACAAGAGAGACAGAAAACAAAACCATATACCATATTTAGCACAGCACAAAAGCTGGCCACATGATTAATTTTCCAGGAAACCATGATAAAGGTTATTCTTTAAGAGGACTTGACAATACTCAGGCATACTATTCATTACCCAGATTCTTCCTTGACCTTCTGGAGCAGGCCATGGAGTCATCTGCCTGACACTGTGCTTGAATTGCTCTGAGGCAAATCAGTCAGCATCCACCCCTGCCACTTCTTTGTCCTACAAAATGGGTAGTGACCTAGCATGTCCCATTGCATTGGGGATATTATTGGGTCCTTCTAAGATCAAAATTCAGATTCAAAGAAAACAATCTACACTCTTTTTAAAGACTTTTTAAATGGATGTTTATAAAAAGTCTAGGACATATGTATCTTTCCATTTGCAAACCTATAGAAGTTGCATGCAAATGTGAAACAGGCTACTGTCTGAGCTGAGACTCATAGAAAAACAATGAATGCAACAGGCAGCATAAGAAAAGCTGACTGAATTTTCATCGACTTCCTGTATTAATGATGTGATATACTGTCAGCAGCAAAAAAGAAGCTTTAGCGTGCCAGGATTTTCCCCTATTGCCTGAGAAAGCTTCCAAGGCCCTTCAAAGAGGCAGGGTCCTCTGGCATGGCCTCATCAGGTCTCAGTGATGAAGGCAGCTTGCACACAAAGTGTGTGCCTCATCAGATGATCGCTGCAACCAAATCTGCTCCTTAGAAAACGTGGGAACACATTCCCATGATCCCAGGAAACAGTGGGCTGTCAAAACAGATTGCTTCAGCTGACCTGGCCCAGCTCCTTCCTAGCAGAAAATAGATATTAAAGCTCTGTTAGACCAATTTGCCAACTTCTGCAAAGGTTATAGGCCTCATAACTGCACCTTCCCAACTGCTTGTTGGGTGAGCAGGCAAGATATTACCCAAAGGTATTTCTGCAAAAGGTGACCACAGTGTCTGGCTAAACAGCTCTTGGGCCGGTCCTGCAAGAAACCAGAGAATGTGCTCGATATTTTAACTCTACTATCTCAAGGCTTTTGCTTGCTTCCTCAGGGATGAATGCTATCACCCTACTGTTTTATGAGTCAGGAAATGTGGGACACTTGGCTGTAAGGAAATTAATAGGAGAAATAAAGGGCTCTCCATCAAGCATGGCTAAATACCAGGCTTTTTACGCAGAGTTGCATCTTGCAATATGCTAACTACATAGCCCTTCAAGACACATAGAAAACAGGCAGCAAAAAGCAGTAAAGAACCAGCGTGTCTCTCTGTTCCTCTTCTGCTGCACGGAGCAGTCTGGAGATCAGTCTGGCATCTGCCATTGTGTTTGTGGTACCTTGCCACTGATGGTATCACTAGGTGGCCCTGTTAGATTGATCATTTATTCTAAGTAAGTTTTTAATCTTAAAAAAAATAATATAGTGTTGGGGATGGAGGATTTTTCTTTCATATTTTTTCTTTTTTTCTGATAGAGGAGTCTTATTTTGAGAGAAACTGCTGCACAAGGCTGGGAGCTCACTCAGAGGTTTGTTCCTTGTATTTAGAGAGAAAACCTGAAAACCCACAACTCTGGACTTATAAGGAGGATTATTTCTGAGAAAGGGTTTCATTGTACATTGGTCGAGACGACCTTTGCTCTAAAGCAAGAAAATGCATATGAATAAAAGATGGACTTTAAGCATATGATACGCCAGGTTGCTTTAACAGAAAGCCGATCCAGAAGTTTGTTATGATTTGGCCCAATGTCAGGAGAAAAGAGGCAAGTTTTTTTGAGTGAAAAGGCCGGAACATTTACCTGGGCCTGCAGAAGGACAACATACCAGCTTTGTAATTCTGTCATGTGTTATCTTTCTTCTTCCTCTTAAGAGATTATTTGTGCTTCTGTGAAAGAAAGACCATAGCAATATTCAACTTTTCATCACAATGTTTTCCAAAAAATCCAGAATGTTTCTATACTGAGGCCTGCAGTCACTTATACAGCTGCCATGGTTGAAGCCCAGCCAGCAACTAAGCAGCCCCAGCCACTCACCCACTTCCTACTGGTGGGATGGGGACAGAATCAGAACAGTAAATGTGAGAAAACTTATGAGTTGAGATAAAGACAGTTTAATAAATAAAGCAAAAGCTGCACTGCAAGCAGAGCAAAGCAAGGCATTCATTCATCAGTTCCTGTGTGCAGGCAGATGTTCAGCCATCCCAGGAAAGCAGGGCTCCAGCACACATAATAGTGACTTGGGAAGACAAACAGCATCACTCTGAAGGCCTCCTCTTTCTCCTTCTTCCTCCAGCTTTATATGCTGAGCATAATGCCGTACGGTCTGAGATATCCCTTCAGTCAGTTGGGATCGGCTGTCCCAGCTGTGCCCCCTTCCAAGTTTTTGTGAACTCTCAGCCCACTTGCTGGTAGGGTGGTGTAAGGACCAGAAAAGGCCTTGAATCTTTATTATCAACACTATTTTCAGCAGAAATCTCATAGTCCCATACCAGCTAATGGGAATTAGATTAACTTTATCCTAGTCAAAACCAGGGCAACAACTGCACCGTGAAGGTAGCTAGGATGTGAGAGAGTTTGTAACTAAAATAACCCACACCATCACACTTCTCAGCCCTGAGCTGGACCGAGGCTCTGTGTTTCATTCTGTGTGCAGCTGCTGGATTTTTCAGTACTGTGAATTTACAGGACAGCACAGAGCAGCAGCACATTATACCAAACTGCTTTCAGGTGTACTGGGAGAAGGAAAAAAATCAGAAAAAGAAGAAATCTGTAGTGCCTGGGAAAAATAGTGGGACCACAGAAAATGCTGAGTGAAAGAGTGATGCAAGCACTCAGAAGTTACTGATAAGTTATTTCCTGCAAGCTGCCACCTCTGTTACCAAAGAGTGATTGGTGCTGTATCAGTTAAGGAAAACTCAAAGATTGATATTGTGGTTTAATTCCAGACAGCAACAAAGCACCAAGCAGCAGCTTGCTCACTGCTCCCTGCCAGCAGTGGAATGGGAAGAGAAAAGATGATAAAGGGGCTCTGTGGGTCAAGTCAAGGACAGGGAAGAGTCATTCACCAATTATGGTCACAGGCAAAAGAGACTTGACTTGGAAAAGAAAATAAAAACAATTTAATCCACCACCAATCAAAACCAGAGTAGAATGATGAAAACTCCAACCAGATCTTAAGAAACTACCTGCCCCTCATCCCTTCCCTCTTCCTGGGCTCTGCTCTGTTCCTGATTTTGTAGAGTCCTAATGGTTGGAAAAGACCTTTAGGATCATTGAGTTCAGCCATTAACCTAAAATGGCCAGGCCCATCACTAAACCATGTCCCTCAGCACCTCATCTTTGTGCCTTTTAAACAAAAAAATATTGAAAAAGTTCTTCCTGATCTCCCCTGGTGCAACTTGAGCCTATTTCTTCATGTCCTATTATTCATTAGTGGTGAGAAGACACTGACTCTTACCTCACTACAACGTCCTTTCAGTTAGCTGTAGAGAGTGATCATGTCTCCCCTCAGATTCCTTCTCTCCAGGCTAAACACCTCTAGCTCCTTCAGCTGCTCCTCATTAGACTTGTTCTCCGGACCATTCACCAGCTTCATTGCCCATCTCTGGACATGCTCCAGCACCTCAATGTCTGTCATGTAGTGATCACCAGATCTGAAGTACAGGGGAACAATCATTTCCTTGTCCTACTGGCCACACTACTTCTGATACAAGCCAGGATGTCATTGGCCTTCTTGGCCACCTGGGCACACTGCTAGTTCATGTTCAGTTGGCTGTCAATTAACACTTCAAGATCCTTTTCTGCCGGGCAGCTTTCCAGCCACTCTGCCCCAAACCTGTAGAGTTTCATGGGGCATGTGTGTATTTCTCTACCTCTTTCCCCTCAGCAGCACAGGAGGGCAGGGAATGGGGGATGCAGTCAGTTCATCAGAGATGGTCCCTGACACTTCTTCCAGCTCAGGAAGAGAGGACTCCTCACAGTCTTCCCCTGCTTCAGTATGGGATCCTTCCCACAGGAGACAGTCCCCCATGAATCTCTATGACCTTCCCATCGGGTACAGCTCTTCATGAACTGTGGTCTCTTCAACAGGCCACAGTCTTTCAGAAACTGACTGCTCCAGCACAGGCTTCCCACAGGGTCTTTGCCTTTTTCAGATGCTGCTACCTGCTCCTGTGTGAGGTCCTGGCAGCAGATCTCAGCTCCACTGTTACCCTCCACAGATTGCAGTAGTACAGCTGCAGTCTCACCACAGGACACAGAGGGATGTCTGCTCTTGTACACCTCTTCCTCTTCTCCTTCCTGAGATGCCTCTGTGACCACACTACATTATCTCTCCCACATCCTCTCCTTCTGCTTCCTCTTACTGTTGCAGATCTTCTATTCTCAAATAATGATCATGGAGGTTCATGCTTGGGCCGGTCTTGGCTGTAGGTGGGTCTGACATAGAGCCAGGTGAACCGGCAGCTTCTTATGGGGGCCCACCACTGTAACCTCTCCCCATTACCAAAAAGCCCTCCACACAAACCCAATATAGCTGGTTAGGTTTCTCAGCAGTGAGATAACCCCTTAGTCTAAGCACTTGATAAATGCTGTAATTAAAGATTGTGCATGCTTCAGAATACCAGCTGCCCTAGCACAAATCAAGATGAGAAAAATAAATGAGCAAAGCCCACACCCCTACACTTTGTTCATGGAAATTATAAACAGAGCAAATCTTGGTCCTCAGCAGTGTGTTAAAAAAGAATAGAGTATATTTGTCCATCTGGCACAATATATCCAGAAAAATTATGCAGTCTGAAATGCTCACTGTCTCTGAAAGCACAAGCCCCATACAGCAGAGGTCTGCCATAGCACCCGTTGCTTTACATGGGATGACCAAGCGAGAGATGGATTTCTTCTATTTGCATTCAAGTCAGTGACATCTGCTAATGTTAATGGAGGGGAATCTGTACCCCATGACTGTAGAAATGTTGATGATTGCTCTTTGGATATCATAATAACATCAGTTCCAGTAAGAAAAAGAAGCCCAGCTTCTCAAAGTAAATCTCCCTTCTGAACATCTTGATTAATGAAAACATAAAGGGGCTCCCCAAGACCCACAAACAAAAGACCTCTGCTTTTTTTCAAGCCATTTGACTTCCACAGCTCTCGGATTTCCCTGGGCACTTGCTGGGAGGCTGTTATGAAGGCTCAAGCAGGATGGCCCTTGCAAGCTGACAAGTACAGGAGATTCTGGAGAGCAGACTCAGATCCACGAATAAGCAAAGGGCTACAAACATGTGAGATGCCATGTGTTAGATTAGGCAGCCTCTAGGATCTCTTCCTTTTCTGATGACACAGCTTCCAGTCAAATGAAGCTTTCAGATGAGCCAATGACTACTTTTCTGATGAGAGCTGGTCATTTGTAGGGCTTTCCAAGGGGGTATTTTCTTCTAGCGTTCCACTTGAATAAGTTAAGCAATCACATTAAGTGGCAGAGGCTGTACAGCAGAGCTGTACAACCCACTGAGAATTCTATCCATTGCTCCAAGGAAGGTCCTGCAATTACCAGCAACAAGGCAATTTGTCACAAACGAGAGGGATTTATGATCTAGTAATTCTCATGATTACAGGGGATCAAGTGGGCACATCCAGCTCTTGTCAAGGTGACAGAGTTCTATCCCAAGCACTGCAGCAGTAACAGCAGTCATTAAAGTCAGCAGGTATGACTGGCTGCAAACTGAGCTGTAAGGAAACGTGTCGCATTTCAACCAGTCTTCTTAAAGCTGAGCATAATTCTCTCATTAAGTACCAAAATGATACATGCAGTATGAATAGAGATTAACAAATACTTAATGCAAGAACACCTCCCAGAGAGGTTTTCTCTGCCTGCATCCCTTTCTCCAGCAGTGGCACCTTTCATCCCAGGAATACATTACCCACAGATTTCTGAGCACTGAAGCAAACACAAAGGCTTTTTACATCTCTCTCAGTTCTGCCTTCTCCATACAGCAGTTTCTTCCAATTACAGCCAGCTTCCATCAGCATCTCTCCTTCCTTGCAGGAAAGAATTTGGATACTGACTTTGTGTTTTCACCTTAGCTGTTCCCTGATCGGTGGGGAAGGAAAAGGAAAGCAAGAAAAAGTGGATGTAAGTGAATGTCAAGAACCTGGCTTAGATAAAATATTAAAATCTTACAGTGAATAATACATAGGAATGCAAAACATTTACATCCAAGCTTCTGCACTAGAGCAGAAGACTGTTATCAGCCTGGCTGGCAGTACCTTAAAGAGAATAGAAGGTGGCAAAAATTCTTCACCACTTCTGTTACTAGCTAAATTCCCCTTCACCACTCCAACAGCAGACGCAGGCCACACACACGCAAATCCTTTATGCTTTTCTTCTACCAGCTGTAGGTGCCATGCTCACAAGCAGCAAAACGACAGGACAACTTCTTCAGAGGTTTCAGGGCAGCCTCAGTGGGAGGTTAGGCTGTCCTGTGCTGCTGATCATCAGGAACTACTCCCAGAATTATTAATAGAGGTTTGTGTTGCAGCCACCTTGTTGCCCCTGTTCTACACTCCCACATTCCACCCCCTCCCTGAGCTCCCCAGTGGCCATAGCAACATCCCCAGTAGCACCTGGAGTGCCAGCTCTTCCTTCCTTTCCAGCAGCCTCTGCTCTAGGAAACAATCCTCTTGAGTAGCAAATCTGGCAGTCATTTTAATCTCTGAACATTTCACAGCAGGCTGGTTTCTGACATTTACTAGGTGCAATTGGCCCAGTGCTTCCCCTTTGCCTTCCCCAGCCTGTTGCCAGTGCTGATTGCTGCTGATTAGCTTCACAGGAGAGTAATATTGCACCACACCAGCCTCAAAGCATAGGTGGCTTTACCTACTGGCAGCTTTTCTGAGACACCCTCTCTGAAGCCTTTTTTGTCACTCATCGAGCTGATGTCCCTGTCCTTGCTGCAGGCTCAACTCTGCTTGTTGCATCTAGAAGGGTCAGGTCTCTCCTCCTTTCATTCTCCAATCAAAGGGGTGGCTGGGCCAAACCCCAGCAAGTCCCGTCATAAGAGCTGCTGAATCAACCTGGGCACAATCTGCAGTCAAGAAACAGGCATCCTGCTCCACCAGGTGGGAAAACACTCAGCTAAGCATATGTCATAACATGGGCAGCCTGAGTGTCTGTTTGTATGGGTGTTGTGTTGCTGTGGGAGATGCTCATCCCCCTGCTTTTCAAGTTACACGTTTCTTTTAGCATTGTTCTAGTTTCAGGCATGAACTGCATGGAGGCTAAAAAATAAGGAATCTTAAAGGATTTTGTGAACCCCCACCATTTGCTACCTAAGGATACATGTGCAACCTTGTTTTCTCAACACACCACAAACATCTAGAAACCACTCCTCAGAAATGAGAGGGAGGTGGGCCAACCAAAAGAAGAAAGAAAAGAGGGAGGGAGAGGGAACACAGAGGCTATCCTTTCCCTCACATGGACTCCAGAGAACCTCTCCATGCCTGGACTCCTGCCTGAGCACTGTTGGGCAGTTAGTTGAGATAATGGCTGATCCAGGCTGAAACTGCTGCTCCAAATCGACTCTATTCATTGCACTTCTCTTTCAAGTTGCTGTTTGCAGAAGTGTTCCATCAGGCTTTGCTTCCAATGTGCTTATTGCTGTTTAAAAAAACTCCCAACAAACTGCCTCTTAGGCATTCAGAAGCATATATACAGTCTGAAGAAGAGATTTTGTTTAGTTTTTAAGCCCTTCAGTGCTTTCAGATCTAGTATTACTTATTGCATATTTCCAGGCAGATCTAATTGTCATTAGCCTTTCTGATTACTAAGCAAACAACTTTCTTAAGTATTGATCATAAATCTATGATATCACTTGGATTTATTTTAACTCCACATTAATGTCAGCTGCTGCAAGATGCAAATATAATGGATTCACTTTCCTATTGCTTGTCAGAATATTGTACATGTGCTACTTCAGTATTTCAGGCTCAGATATTGCATTTCTCCCCAGAGGTCTAACAAACAAGAATTTGAAGAGGGCAGAAAATGAATTTCTAGCCCAAGGGAAAAGACTTGATGAAAAAAGTCACATTGTTAATAGTTTTCATGGAAAATGAGATGAAAGTGGGAATGAAAAAAATAGTACTGGAGTGGTTTTAGCTCTCAGTGCCACTGAAGGCCTGATAAGAGCTGTAGTTCCTCATTTTTTAATCCAGTCTCTTCTGCACAGTGAGGCTCTCAGGCTTATGCAAGGCATGCCTCGCTGGGTACAGGATGAGAGGAAGACTGCTGCTCCCTGTGGGTGAAGTTAGGCAAGGGAGGCTGTCTGGAGAACCTAAAATATATTTCATGAAGCATTTTGATATCTGGACTGACTAAAACAAAAAAAATAATCATTTTTATTGGCTGGATTCTTTTACATAATGAGAAGTTATTTATTCCTGCAGATAGCAGGCCTTTTCCATAAGAGCTGGGAAAACCCAATTTGGCCAATGGGAAAGTGGATGGAAATCATTTACGTCAGTGTTCATAATACCACCTTGGACTTTGAAAACAGTAAGCAAAGTAATCTTCCTGTTCTATCCAGAAGGAGTCGATAGCATACAGGCCAGGTATATATCAGTTAGTGCACAGATCTGCTGCTCTGCTCATTGCTTCATCTCTGAAAGAGAGAAAAGATGTATTGGGGAGTTACAGGGTCTCTGCATGCACTACCACATGGCCTCCTTGAAAGAGAGGGGTGGTGATTGCCGAAATCCATCTTTGTTGTGCTTGGGTTCATTACAAGTAGCAAACTGATGTGCAATAAAAAAAACAAACAAACCCCCTCCATGACATAAAAAATCCAAGCAGACTCCAAGTGCAAAGACATCTTGCAGGAGTTGCTGAGGTAAGTAGCCTCTCCAGCCAGCTAATCACCTTGATTCATTTTCAAGGAAGGGGATTCAATATTACAATGACACATTTTACTTAATCAATGCTGAGGGTTGCAAAGCAAAACAAAACAGCCCAATGAATTCATAGTAACAGGATTCTTCAGAGACCTTGGGGGTTTTTCTGCATAGCTGCTGCAAAACAGAAAAGGTTTAATAATGAAAATGCAGGAGAACCACTTGCTTCACTTCTCATTTTTGGCCTTCAGAACAGGCACAGCTCTGTGCTAAATGCTCTGTTGTGATCAAGACCAGACACAGCAGCTCTCTTGGGTTTCCCAACCAGCTGCATCGCTAGTTCTCACATCAGTCAGCTGTTAGGGTTTTTCCTCTATCCTGAGCAAGCAGCAGCAGATGTGCTCGAAGGAGCAAGAGAACCTCCTTGGGAGTCACCCACTGAGCTAATGCATGAGCAGCGCTAGAACCCAGAATGGCTGGAGGTCTCAGACAAGCTAAAACACAGGAAGTTCCACTTGAATAAGAGGAGAGTCTTCTTTCCTGTGAGGGTGAGGGAGCCCTGGCACAGGCTGCCCAGGGAGGGTATGGAGTCTCCTTTTCTGGAAGTTTACAAAACCCACCTGGACACCTTCCTGTGTGACCTGATCTAAGTGGATCTGCTTGTGTGGGGGAGTTGGACTAGATGATCTTTAAAAACCCTTTCCAAACCCTAGCATTCTGTCATTCTGTGGTGAGAAGCACAAGTCAAGCTATGTACTTCCTCAAAAGGGCTGGATGAATGAAGCAGTTACAAGCTTTTTTTTTTTTTTGCTTTTTTTTTGAGTTTATTTTTTGTTAAATATGGGCAGAGCTTGAGAGTATTCAGGGAGGATGCCCTGTCCCTCCTCTTTCTCAAAACTGTCCACTTATCACTGGACATAAACATGCTTGCCCTGCCTCACTGGTATATGCAGATGCTTCTTCCAAACCCTTTTGATCAGACCCTCTCTGGGCTCTGGATCTTGTGTGCACTGAGTGGAAAGAAAACAAAATTCCACTAAATTTATTATAAATTTGACCATAAAAACAAATGCCCATAAAATTAAAAGGCTTTTTGCAAAACTTACTTTAAAAAAGTTATTTATTTCTTTTAAAAATAAAAGCATTTAGTGGAAAACTCTCCTTTAAACAACAAATAGACCCACTGAAAAAGAAATGAAGCAGTTGACTAGAAAGTAATAGGAATACAAAAACAATTTGTTACATGGCATGTGGCTGGACTATCATGAAGTAGGTTTATAACTGTTTAGGAAGGGAAAAAATAAAAAATAATTAGTTTGGTGTATCGGCGAATCATTTAATTTACTTTTATATTCTGTCTTTGTTGTGACAGGACACAAGGATAAACTTTGAAGTCTCTACTTTGTAATGAAAATGAAAGAAGCAGCATGTGCCACATGAGAGGCCTGCTACAGGTCATCTAACAAGGAATAACAGGTAAACAGTTTCAATGTTATGTTTGGGATTTTTTTTTAACGTAATTTAAGCCATTAGTAGGAGACTTTAACAGTTTTCTTCTCCAACAGAAGGCCATGAAACAGGCAGCAGGCTCAAGAGCTTCTTAGGATATGATAGCAAAGATTTTCTGGAAAGTTAAAGGGAAGAGGGAGTTTTGGAGGATGGGTAGGTCTCTAAAGAAACAGTATTAAAAGCACACACATATGAGATGCCAGTGCGGAGGAAGCATAGCAGGGGAGCAACATAGCTCTGTCAAAGAGCTATGCAGCAGCCTCAGACTTAAGAAGAATTAGAAAAATGGGAAATAGAGTGAATTATTCAGGAGGAGCGACAGAAGAATGTGAATTTACAAGGGTAAAATCAAAGGCCAAAGACACAGAACAGTCAAAGAGAACAGCAACATTAGCAGAAATGTAATGAATGCATTAGCAAGACAATAATGATCACTTCTCGGTAGGAATGGAGCAGCTGGAACTGATGATCAGGGCAATTAATATTGCTTGGCTTCAGTGTTCACCAAGGAGGATCCAGCTAGGATGTGGATAGGCGGAAGAATAATGAGCAGTGGAAGAGCTAAGGTGATACCAGAAAAGGAGCAAGCCAAATAGTTGTCTGGTATGGTAGAAAATACTTAAGCTTGTTTAACTGGCCAGACCTGAGAAAATTCACCAGGGTATCCACCAGCCTGAGGGGAACACATCAGAACTGCTAATGGTTCTTGTTGAGCACTTGGAGAAAGAACTGGATAACAGGAAAAGAGACAAGCAAGATCTTAAAAAAATGACTGAAATGTCCAAGGTTAACAGAGCAAGTGGCTCTTATTTCAATTCCTAGAAAAGCACTGGAACAAATTACCCAATTATATGTGCACATGCAGTAAGCAACCAAGATACAAGCAATCATCATTGCCAGCACATTAAAAAAGATCACACCGAATCAATTCAGTTTTTAGCTTGTTACCATACCAGGATGTAAAATCTAAGACAGGCTTGGTTTTTTTTTTTTGAGGTTTGTGGTTTTTTCATGATTATTTTTCCCCTGCTGTTTTGGTTTGGGGGGGGTTGGGATTTTTTTGAATGTAAATACACATTTCTGTGTGCACTGGAAAGCGCACTGCAGTGGCATCCAGAACTGTTTTAAAAATAATTATCTGTATTAGTCATGGGGTTGAGCAAGGAACACTTTTATAAAGGCAGAGTTGTCAGCCTCCATCCACATGTAGCAGAGTATGGGGAGGTGCAGGCAGAGATCTAATCTATTAAATCAGTTGATAAATGCCTTACACCAGTCAGCATGAAAAATTAAGCTGTGAACTATACAACATATGTAAATTATCTTTTAATTTCATTAGACAGGGGCTCACAATACCATGTTACTGAGAAAGCAGTAAAGCTTTAGCTGCAACTCCCAAGAAGTCAGAGTCTTTGCTGAACAACTGAACAAGCAGCTGCTCTCTCCCCCCTGCCCTCCCCATCTGTGAGACAGGGAGGAGAACTGGAGGAAAAAAGGGTAAGTTTTGTCAGTTGAGATTAGAACAGTTTAATAACTAAAATATACTACCGATGATGAAAATTAAAATAAATATAACAGAGAGATAAAAATAAAACCCAAGTGCAAAAAAACCCCTCAAATCAAGTGCTGCACAATGCAGTCATTTACCACCCACTAGCTGATGCCTAAGCACTGATCTGCCTCTCCAGCTCTGCCCAGTCTATACACTGGGCATGACATCCTATGGTATGGAATGGCCCTTTGGCTAGTTGGAATCACCTGTCCTGGCCATACTCCCTCATAGATTTTTGTGCCCTACTTGCTGACAGGGCAAGATTAGGAGGAGAAAAGGCCTTGATGCCATGCAAGCACTGTTCAGCAATAACAAAAACATCCCTGTGTTATCAACATTCTCTTCAGCATAAACTCAAAACACAGCCTTGTAGCAGCTACTAGGAAGAAAATTGACTCTAGCCCAGAAAAAAAACAAGTGTCTACTGTTGGTACCCCAGATCTTCAAGGGACATCTGTAATTTTTTTTGTGAGCTGTTGGACCTTCTTCTCCAAGTTTTGCCAGATCTTTCCTCATATAGATTAAAATCTCTTTAGCTAAAAATCTATACCCAACATGAAATACTACAAGAAAAAGTACTTTTATCAAGATATTTGTTCTGACTGAGAAAAAATGTCTTAAAAAACCTACACCAAATCAAACAACCTTTGACACTCTTCTTAACAGAAAATCCTTAGTACAGATAAGTTGACTGGGATCTTATGGGACACATCCAAAACACCCTAAAATCCAACACAGGACCACAAATCCAAGTGGAAGGTGTGTCCCATTAGAAGTCACCAACACCCTTGGAGCAATTTGCAGCTGTTGCCCTCAATGGCTCTTTTGCATTTTCTTTAAATTGTCCCCTCATGGAGAGGGAGGGGTCTCCAAGGAGAGAGTCACCCAGCAATGGACAACTGCTGGCCACTGGAAAAACACTTCAAACTGACTTCAGCATTCTAATTGTTCTACCCCCAATAAATAACAGAAAACTAACAAACCCTTTCACCAAAACATCTAAATTATTCCCTTTTCCTTTAGCAACCACCTACAACACATGCACATAACTGGTGGCTGCATTGCAGACACCATCTGTTCCAGAACAACAGCAACTCACCCACTGCTACCCACTCAGCATGACCAGAATTTAACACTGCATACTGTGTATGCTGGAGAAGCACATGTGTTGCGAGTGAAGGAGAGAAAACTAGGATAAGGAAGGGACAGTCACTGCTAGAGGGGGATCAGGGTGCAGCTGAGATGAACCTTTCTCTTCAGGAGGGTGCTGAGTTGCCTACTCTCAAGAAGGAGGAAAAAATTCTCCCAGAGAAGACAAAGGCTTTGCCATCTGCAAACTGCCTAGTCCTGACGCAGACATCTAACCTAACAGCCAGCAGTACAAATGTTTTTAATGTGAACTCCAAAGAATATTTTTCCACAAGTAGAACATCCCATGAAACTTGTGCAAATCACCTGGGAGCTGGCATCATCCCTGGCATGGATAGACGATCACCACATAGCCTGTAAGTTCAGTTCCCCAATCTGGCAGTTTTGCTCTGTGACTGTGAGCACCAAGCAGCATCTGCATCTAACTTTACCTGCTCGGAGAACAGATATAAATAACTGCATCTCACGCTACTGGAAGCCAAACTTTGCTTGGCAGCAAGGTACAAAGTGTCCACAATACCTTGTTCATTGGAGGCTATACAAAAGATGTATTCTCTTTTACAAAATGTCAGCTATTGCTACCTTTTTTCTTTTACCCTCCTAAGTAAGAAAATTCAAGAAAGTTAGCAAGGTCTTTGCATTAGAAAAGCAGATTTTTGTGTTTTTTTGGTATGAACTTTACAAACAATTAGTGCAGTTCCACCAAGATCCCATTTCCATGAAGCAATAGGATCAGAGTGAGAAGAAGTTTTGTGCCCAGGGTTTTAATTCTTTATCCAGACAGGACTCTACACTACATGGGCTTCCTCTCAAGGCACATTGCCAGTGCTTTACTTCCAGTTTCTACATCTCTCTTCTTTCTTGCTTGCTATACTTGTTTAATCCAGGCTCCATGTAATACCATTCCCTTTGCACTTGGATGCTTCAGAAGCTCAGTTCAGATGGCTCCACTTCTGCCCCTAAAAGTTCTGCTGAAAGTATTTGTGGCATCATTTCTGTTACCAAGTAGCTATTAAAACAGAGAACACCTACTTGTTTTTGTATTTAGTTTGACTGAAAGGAGAATGTGATACACTTGCTTCCTTACATATCGTCATTTGGTTGATTGTGCACTTATAAACTGTTTTGTCTCTGAACTGACTTGAAAGCCATTTGGAGGTAGAACCATTTAATGGTTATTTGCACAACATTAATTGCCTAACTGTATCAGATGATAAACTTGAATAACAATTGGATTGATTATGGAAATAAGACATGATACCTGTAGTTAATCTGTTTAAATATATTCTGAATGCAATCATGGCTACATAAAGTATTTTATTTTTCCTATTTTCTGACATTTAAACTCCCTCAAATAAAGTCATTAGCCTTTGAGAAGTCCTCCATCTACATAATCTTGTAAGAACAAAAAAGCAAACAGTTTACACAGATGGCAACAACACAAGCAACGTAGTTTTAACTGAACAAGTAAATCTATGCATGTATTATGGGAAGCTACAAAAGCAAACACTATGCATATAAATAATAAAACCAAGCTACACACAGATTTTTTCAATAGGATGAATCAAGTTTTTGCTTTAGTACAAAGATTACTGTGACATGGTAGAAAAAAACACTTATATTACCTATATTGCCATCTTAATTTTAGACTCTCCCCTTTTAAGTTCTGTTTATGGTTGAGATGTCAAATTGAATTTATGCAAAAATGCTCCTTTTTGGAGCTATTTTTGTTATTCATTTATATGTTCTATTTTATATCTATATATGCACACATATAGATATATATATATATATATATATATATACACCCCCTTCCTAGCCACTTGATAGAGAAAAAGACAGTATTTGCAAGTAACGACATTTAAGCAAATCTTTAAGACTCCTCTTGTAACAGCAGTTGCTAAGATGAGGTTTCTTAATTACACAGCTCAGGAGCTTTAAACTCTTTTCCCCTTTTTAAACCAGGTCAGTTTTGAGTACTCACTGCTGTATCTGTTGAGTAACACAGGACAAACAGGAAAATAACCATATGACACACACCACGCCATGAAAGAACAGATTTCTTTCTAGGAGAGAAGAAACCTTCTAACTCCCAAAGGGGCTCAGGCTGGCTGTAGCATCCCCCTGTCACAGGGACTGCAGCTGAACTGCCTGTTTTCCTTAGCAAAAATATAAGAAGAATGGGGAAAATAAGAGGAGATGGAAGCTCCTTTTACATTGTCATACTTCTGCTTCTGTAGAAGGTTTGATCATCATACTTTGGTCCTATAAGCCTTCTGTGCAGCATCTAGGCTGTTTGGTCCTAACTTTTCTTGAGCTGAGAGTTCTGATTTTCCACAGGTCTTACTTTATTTCTTCAAAAGCAGGCACACTACATGCTGTATAAGGAAGAGCTCCTCCAGAAAGGTGATAGATTCCCAGCTGCATGCCTATATACTTTGCCTATGCTTTAACATCTTGTTTGATGCAGCAGCAGAGCTGCAGAAATAGTAGAGGAGCAACATCACAGTAAATTTACTGCATGTAAATCTCACAGAGGGGAAGAATGACTATATTCTCCATTCAAAATGCAAGTGTCCCCAGCAATAAGATTTCAGAAGGAACACTTAAGCAAAAGGAGTAGATTTTCTTGTAATATTATTTTTAAAACTAAAACCACCTGAAAAGCCCAGAAGCACAGGTGAGAATTATACAGCTCTGTCTCCTCTGAAGGAAAAACAATGCTTTCAGCTGATCTGGCTACAGCAACACGTATCTTCAAAGGCAAAAGACACTTCAGATTTTGGCATATAATCAGAAGGCTGGAGTTGCTACATTCTTTTAGTCTAAGTGTTGTACATAAACAAGTTTATGCTAACCTGGAATCTGTATAAATGAATGGGAAGCTCAAGATCCATACTGCACTTGCATTGGTATTAGTTCTTCTGAATGTGCATGAGTGGTGCTATCCAGATTAGAAGACCCACATGCTCAAAAAGGACAATAAATCCTTTTGTAGTTTTCACCGAGTGACACTCAATATTTAATTTTCAATAAAGGTTATCTGGTCTAAAAGCTCAGCGCATTTATACCAACACAGACAGCTTTAAAAGCCAATGTTAAATGGAAGTAAGATCAGACCCATTAGCTTTCAGCACTCCTATGGTATTCTGTGGGGTATGCTGATCTACATAGTGCTGTTTTCCACACATTCCTCCATTTCAGTATTATCATCAGCATTACTGACAGCCCACACCATCACATGCACCAGTGCAACCTGAGTGCCCCCGATACCATTACCTGCTATGCCTGAGGCACAGAGCTAGTGCTCAGGGAACTTTTTCTGTCAGTGTCAAATAATTCCATTTTTAAATGGTAACTGATAAATGGAAGAACTAATGGTTCCTCTTAAGGACAATGTTGCATTTCTTGTGAGTGGATGCTAAATTCAATGAAACAGGAAAAAGAAATCAGAATACCTTTGCCTTAAAATATAGGGTGTAGCAGGTGTCTGAGCTCCGCAACAGCAATGTCAGACCAGCACACAGGACTGCATGAGTTACACTAAGTTGGGCATTTATATATGGTGTAGTGAAATACTGATATCCCTCAGCCCTGGAGAACAGGCCTCAGAAACTGAACTGGTTCTGAACTCAGAGATTATAGAATCATTTCAGCTGGAAGAGAGCTTTAAGATGATCGAGTCCAGCCTTTGTCCCAGCCCTATCAACCACTAGACCACTTCCCTAAGTGCAACATCCAATCGTCTCTTAAACACCTCCAGAGACAGTGACTCCACTACCTCCCTGGGCAGCCCGTTCCAATGCCTGACAGCCCTTTCAGTAAAGAAATTCCTCCTAACGTCCAGCCTGAGTCTCCCCTGGTGCAATTGAGGCCATTTCCTCTTGTCCAATTGCATGTCCCTCAGCCATTCCTCATGTGACACATACTCCAAATCCTTTACTAGCTTGGTAGCCCACCTCTGAATCCTCTCCAGCACCTCAATGTCCTTCTTGTAGAGGGGAGCCAAAAACTGGACACAATATTTGAGGTGCAGCCTCACCAAGGCCAAGTACAGGGGAATGATCACCTCCCTGCTCTTGCTGACAACACTGTTCCTTATACAGGCCAGGATGTCATTGGCCTTCTTGGCTACCTGAGCACACTGCTGGCTCATGTTCAGCTGCTGTCAACCAACATGCCCAGGTCCCTCTCCGTATGGCAGCTTTCCAGCCAGTCCTCCCCAAGCCTGTAGCACTGCTGGAGGTTGTTGTGGCCCAAGTGCAGGACCAGGCACTTGGCCTTATTGAAACTCATGGCATTGGCCTTGGCGCAGCCATCCAGCCTCTCTAGATCTCTCTGTAAAGCTTCCCTATCCTCAAGCAGATTGACACTTCCACCCAGCTTGGTGTCATCTGCAAATCTACTGAGAGTGCACTCTATCTCCTCATCCAGATCATTAATAAAGATGTTAAACAGGAGTGGCCCCAGCACTGAGCCGTGGGGGACATCACTCATGATTGGCCACCAACTGGATTTAACTCCATTGACCATGACTCTTTGGACTTGACTATCTAAGCCTTTCTTCACCTAGGAAAGTGTATGCCCATCTAAACCAAGAACAGAAAATTTCTCTAAGAGAATGCTGTGGGAAAGTGTCAAATGCCTTAAAGTCAAAGTAAACAACATCCACGGCCTTCCTTTATCCAACAAGTGTATCACCCTGTCATAGAAGGAGATCAGGTTTGTTAAACAGGACCTGACCTTCATAAACCCATGCTGAGTGGGCCTGATCATCTGGTTGTCCTGCATGTGCTTCAGAATAGAACTTAGGATGATCTGCTCCATCAGCTTCCTGGGCACTGAAGTCAAACTGACAGGCCTGTAATTTCCCAAATCATCCTTCCTACCCTTCTTGTATATGGGTGTTATATTGGATGACTTCCAATCATGTGGGACCTCCCAGCCAGCCAGGACTGCTGATAAATGATGGACAGTGGCTTGGCAAGCACCCCTGTCCGTTCCTTCACCACTCTAGGATGTACTTCATTTGGCCCCATAGATTTTGACCCTCGCTCCTGTCTCTTGGCTTCGGGGGCTGACTGTCCCCAGTGGAAATGCTGCTTATTGTTAATGTATTTATAGAAACTTTTCATATTACCTTTTACCTCTAAAGCCAGATTGACTTGTAGCTGGGCTTTTGATCTTCTAATTAATGCACTACCTAACCTAACAATGTTCCTGTACTCATTGTGAGTGGTCTGCCCTTTCTTCCAGTGGCCATAAACTCACTTTTTTCCCCTGATTTTAATCCAAATTTCCCCATTCAGCCAGATCTGTCTTTGCCTCTGGCTTGTCTTAAGGTACGTGGGGATTGGCCTGTTCCTGGGCCTTTAAGGCTTTGTTCTTAAAAAGTGTTCAGCCTTCCTTGACTCCTATACCCTTCAAAATTGACTCCCAAGGGATTCTACCAAGTAACCTCCTAAACAGGTCAAAGTCTGCCCTTTGAAAGCCTAAAGTGTCAGTTTTGCTGCCCCGCCTCCTGACATCTGTATGAATAGAGAACTTAATTATTTCACTGTCATTATTCCCCAGACACCTCCAATTGCCACATCTTCCACAGACTTTCTCTGTTCACAATCAAGAGGTCCAGCAGGGTCGGCTCACTTACCAGTTGTGTGAGGAAGTTATCCTCCACACATTCCAGGAACCTCCTGGTTTGTTCCATCACTGCTGTGTTTATTTCCAGCAGATACCTGGGAAGTTGAAGTTCCCAACAAAAACAATGGCAAGTGACCGTGACATTTCTTCCATGTGTTTATAGAATGTCTCATCTACTTCACTACTCTGGTTGGGAGGTCTATAGCAGACTCTCACAGCAATATCAGCTTTATTGGCCTTGCCCCTTAACCTAATCCAAACACTCTCAACCCCATCAGATCTTGGTCTCCCCCAACCCCCTTTTAGTTATTCTTACATGGTCCTTTTTAAGAACTGGAAAACTGAATTTTCTCAGTCAAATAAAGCTTCCTTAGCAAAATAGCTTTGGCACATGCTACCATTGCATATTTATTTTTTAGTACATGGAAATCAATTAATCTAAAATAGACTAGAACTGATCAGAAAAGGCAATCCTAAGTCATGATGAAATGGAATGGTTTATAATTGTTATGAGTTTTTTTAAAATATTTAACTGTGTGACCTGATCTAAGTGGACCTGCTTTAGCAGAGGGTTTGGATGAGATGATCTCTAGAAGTCCCTTCCAATCTCTACCATTCTATGACTATGATTTAACTTGAACATAAGCTAAACTGAGTCACTGCTTGAACATTTTTATCACTGAGATATGGCACCAAAATGCTATACATCGAAACAGTACATATATTGGGAAATGCCAGTTTGACACATGTGCTCCCAAATGTCTTTGCCTAACATGACTTACATGAAGACACTTACTTCCATGCTTCTGGCTTCCTGGTGGAGGACCCCATTCCTCCATGGGGTTGCCAGCATTGTAAGGATTTGAAAGGATGGCCTTGTGAGTAGGAATGGAATACTTTGGTTATTTGCATTGTCTGAAGTCATTCTGAACACGGGGCATGTTAAAGACCTTTTCTCCCCGCTAGCAATCAGCTGCTCAAGTCTTGACGATACAACCATGAGCTTGGAGTCTATTCCTGCCTTATCTCTTCCAAAAGGTGCTTTTACACCATATTCTGCTGACAAGCTGCAAAGACACTGCTACATCTTTCTATAAGCTGTTTCATATGGATTTCCAACAAAACCTGTGTCTTGGTAGCTTACTCTGCACCTCTAAGAGTTTACAATCTGCATGCACACCCCATGTCCAAGCCACCCAGATGGCTGGTTTTAGTCTTGTGCTTTCTTCCATCAAAAATTCACTGAATTAATAGCTTCACTATGAAGGATTATTGGCCCCATGTTTAAAAAGATCAAATAGGCAGAGCTATGTCTTTTAAGCAGCAAAAACTGCTTAAAAACAACCATTCGAATTCTTAACTAAATTCCAAACATATTTTAAGGTCAATGCTCTATCCACCTCATAATATTGCATTCAATCATCAATGTGCTTTCTATTTGAAACTCATCAACTTGCATTTTACACACATTCAAAACCAGCATCACTGGGCTGTCGTTTCTTGTGAAAACCATCGTGTAGCAAGAGGATGTATAAAATACTAGATGAACATTTCTGGGGAATACTGCAAGGACATGGGAAATCCCAAAAGGAAAGCAGTCTGCACAATTTACACGTAGTAGTAATAGATTCTACACGGAAACAGTTGTTTATGTGTCTATCTCACAAGTGCAAAAGTTCATTAGTCTGAGACAATTTTCTTTTACAAAAATTGCTGCAAGTGAAATATTCCTAAGAATTTGTGGCTTACTTGGTTGTTTCGCTTCTCCAGCAAGATATTCATAAAATAATTATACTATATATGCAAAACAAACACTTTATATATGTGTCTGCTTGCTTTGATAAAATATAAGCTTCAGCCATGTATGATTTTTTAAAAAAGGATTAAAAAGGTAAGTAGCTTTCTTATGCAACCATTTTCTTCTTGAATAAAGCCACAGTAAAACCATATAGCAAAAACTGCTTTATTTCACCATTAGCCATATAATCAAATAAGCATATAATGATGGCTGTAATATTTTTGTTCAAAACAGTTCCAAACCCCAAGAATACTCTACTGATAACGTTAACCAATACTTTATTCCTATAAAAATAAAAAAGAAAAATGATACATTCATTTCAAGAAGTGTCCAAATTTTTAAACAATAAATTAAGCTTTGTAATATCAACATCAATTTACATTTCAAATTATTTCAAAGAAAAGTACAGCTTAAGATACAAAATAAACTCTTTCCTTACCTTCCAAGTACATCAATTACATTATTTTATTCCTTTAATGTGCTGGTACCTAAGATCTCAGAAGAAGAAACTATAGAGTCCTACAGAAACAACCATTAAAAAAAAAAAGTCGCTGAATAAATGTTATCTTCCAAGCTTTTTCTACATCTCTGACAAAAAACGCTAACTGAAAATACATGAAAACACAAACTCATTGACTAGAACAGTCGAATCTTTTGCAGAGCTTGCAAAAAACCCCCAAACTTTTGCTTTCCCTACTGTTATATAATTGATTCCAGTACTATTAACCACATTCCTTTATCAGATGCAAAGGTCAGTTTTAACCAGTCATCGTTTGTTATTACAAAAGCCTGGCACATTTTCAAAGCCTTGACAGGACTGTCCTCTTTATTCATTTTGCGTTTTCTATTAAGCTTACACAATGAAGTGTGAAAACCTAAATCATTTCTGTTTTGTACTCACTGCAGAGATCACTGGAATATAAGCACTGATTCTTGCAATTAATTTTGCAAAATCTGGATCCGAAATATATTTGCAATTGAGTGCCTATACTATTTCCCCACCCAATTTCTACAGACAGTAATTTATTTTCTACTAAAAACTGGGAAACCAACAGCTACACCAGGTTCTCATTCATTCAGGTATGCAAAGCTCTGAATGAGAAGGTCATTGATCAAGAATAACTCAACTGCTACCAGGCTAATCTGCTGCTTAATTGAAGCAAATGAAGCCCATGAAAGTTAACACTGCTAGTTTGAGCTTTTTTTTTTTTCCTGTACCTGGAATGAACGTAGGCCTTCAATGTTCTTGCAAACTTATATAGATGCCCTTGATTGTACTTAAACCAAACTCCTCAAGTTCAATAATACAAATACAACCCTGCCAAGCAAGGTCAATCTGGACTGCTGATTTACTGAGCAGGATTACATCCTCTTCCCTAAGGCAGGAAGACCTTTCTCCTCCAGTTCTGCAGCAAGGACTTCTGAACCAGGATAGCAACCAATCCTTTGAAAGAAAGCTGGAAAATTAATCAGGTGGTCAGGTCAATGTTGACTTTTCTGTGCTTTAGCTGCCATCCTGTTTATTAGTTGAGAATTTGTTTGGTTCACAACTACACGATGCAGTCACTGCAAAGAAGATACTCCCTTCTGGCCAATTGCTTTTTTAAACAGAGAAGTTTTTTTTCCTTGTAAAACACAAGCATGTTTCAGATAGATTTTCGTAAATAATCCTTCCTTACTTGAAGATTCAGATTTCAATGTGAGGTATTTTTTTTTTAAAGCATCAACTCTAGCACTGCATAAGAAGGTTTCATGATGCTTGTGAAAAGATACCAAAAAACTTCTTTACAAAACGGTTACTCTGCAAAAGGCTGATAGAAATATGATTCTAGACTGGTTTCACGTGGTAACTGGTTTAAGGTAATGGATTTAACAGATCTAGCAAAGGATCTCTTTCCTCTTAGCATGTGTGACAACCTCACTAGTTACCCAGCCACATTCAGGTCCCATTTATGTCTCAGAAAAAGGCATCAAATGAAAACAGCTAAAACAGAAGGAAAATATTTCAGTTTTTTTTCATGTTACTTACAAGCACAAAGCAGTAAATGAGGAAAAAGTTCAATTTAAAATAATTTTTAGGGTCAGATTGTCAAAAATTAAGTCCCATCAACAGTAGGGCTCTTCAGTAAAGAAATCGTTCCAAGAGAAATGACACATTTAAAACATAAAATGTTCTGCAGAGGAGAAAAAAAAATCTTGCATTTCCTACCTCTACCTTATCCGTTAAAAACATTTTCATCCTCACAATTCTTTATTTTTAAAATAAAAAAGAGGTCTTATCTACCCTGAGCAAAACATTTCTGACCTGCTTCTTCAAAATACCTTTCTGATTTTTACTACTCTTAGCAGCACTGTTTAAATTCCTCATTGAGGAGCTCAGTTCGGGCTGGTCTGAAGACCACATTGCACCTTCAGCAGGTATAACTAACATCGTATCTTAAGTAACTATAATAGTGCTTGTCCTGTATACAACAAAGTCAATTTTAGACTTGAGTGAAACCTCACAGTGTTCTTTTATAAGATAAGATAAAGGCAGCTCAAGAAACGACATCATGAAAGCCAAGAAAACAGAGATGAGCAATTAGTAGTAAACTAAAGTGTTGTTATAGTCTATTATAATCAATGCTTTAATATCTCAATAAGAATTTCAATAAAGATTCAAAACCTGCAGTGAAGCTCAAAATAACACAATCTAAGACTCCTATCCAAGTCTCCCGCAACAGAATTAGGAGAGTCAATAAAGGCACATTCTACTCCCCATTCCCAAAGCCACATCTTATGATGATTGTCTTAAAAAAAAGACAGACAACAGTCTCTTAACTACAGCCCAAACTAAACAATGTCAACAGTACACACAATTTGCTTTTTTCCATTATATTCTTGGTCCTCAACAATCGCTCTTTATGTCAGCAGTCATATCAGGCCACTACTGTCACAGGGTTAATCTGAGCTGAGGAGCAGTGGAATCTATCAGTATCATGCACTACTCCTTCCTGTTCATTCAGGAAAAAGCTTACTTTTTAGAAAAGAGATGACAGATTTCAGTGATCGTGGATACTATTGTTTCAAGATTGTACAGCTACTCAACAACTGGAACACTAAATATGTTGAAGTACACTAAAACTAAACCATATTGCAGTAGGTCGCTATATTTAAACTGTTAATATAATACCATTGTTAAAACAGACAGTCGTCTGAGATGGCTTAACACTATCAGTGTCAGAACTTAAATGCAAGAGAATCCACTTAATCAAAACATTACGTTTTATGCAATGAATTAATCATTCACTTGGCTTTCATCTGCCTCTGAACAAAGTATTTGATGACACAGCTTTACCTTCTATATAGTTTCAATTAATAAATGTTTTTAACCAAGTAGACTAATTGCAGGTTACCAACTGAAATATAAACATTTCCTAGCTCATGTTCTTTCCCGAAAGGCTTTATGTGAATGAGTAAAATAAACCTGCACTTAAATGCTATGTTTCAGGATAAAAAAAAAAAAAAAAGCTATTATCAGTGAAATAACTGTATTTCATTTTTAATTGATAGTAAACCATGCATGTCTATTTTCAACCTTTTCAGTTAGTGGACCATTTATGCATTTAGTCTGACACATAAGAACAGTATCTACAAGGAAGAATTTATACAGCAAAATAGTATAATATTATGCATGTAATAATGCAAATGCATAGTTTGTTAGATATTTCAGAACTATAATCCTTTTGAAATTTATGTATATTTTTAACCATGTATTGCACAGTGGAAAAAAAGGAGGAGAAAATCCAGAACCAACGGTAAAAAAAAAAAATAGTGTATATGAAGAGCTATTGATGAATTCTTAGGTATATTCTGATTGCATATAATTTAGTAGCAATACCTAAAATATAGGATTACTGAAAGTAAAACCCTGAATTACAAAATGTCTGGGGTGGTTTTTTGTGGGTTTTTTTGGCAAAACAAAAAACAGTATTCAAGGTTTGGTTATATTTTAATGCTTTGTATTTCATACATTCTGTTACACAAAAGGCATTCATGGTTTACGGCACCATTTCTCTTATTTTCAATACATGCTAAGGTCTGTTTCTCCCACCTCTGTCTCATAAGTGTTCCCCTGTAACATTTCTGAAGATGCTCTGAATAGGCATTTTACTTCTGTATCAAATATAAAGCCACTTCGTTAAGTCTTTTTTAATTCTGAAGAATAAATGTTAGTGCATTTCACAGTGATGAAAATCTCAAAGGTTTACTACTCCCTTTTCATCCACTGCCATGCTAGAAATTTAGATAATTGTCATGATCACACAAGTAAAAATCAAAGTTAAACCATTCACAAAGGTTATACAGAATCTTGACTTCACAGTGTTTTCTACTATTTGTCAATTGCTTGGCAGCTAAAAATTTTGTGTTAGGAGTTTTAACTTCTAACAAGTTTTAAAAAATAAAAATCAATTAGCAATGTCTTTTAAAAATTTCCTAATTCTTGAGGAGACAAAAGCCAGAATTAATAAGATGTTCTCATAACTATGCTTTCATTGCAAGGTCAGATTTAAGGCATATATAACTCAGTGCAAAGTCATCATACACCGCAAAAAGGAGACAAAACCCCTTTCACTTCAGCAACACTACAGGTACATGTGCAAAACCCAGCAAGACTGAAATATAGATGGACACAATGTATAAGCTATTTGTGTAATTAATATTTGCTCTGTGTTGTTTTGTTGGGATTTTTGAAATCAAATATTACAGAGTACTACTTATATAGCTTTGAGTAGTCTCTCAGTGGCCAGCAAATTCAAAGAAGTTATTAAAATCCAAGTAAGAGTTCACTAATTATATTTACTGAAACCATCTAAGTTTACCATAACAAGAGCAGCATTTGTTGTTACAATATGACCGTAATTATTTCAACACACAAATACTAATGTAAGTCAAGCCTATACCATATCTCTTGAGACGGGAGTTACATAAGGAATTAATTTACAGTGTTTTGGCAAATAGATATTCAACAGGAAGAAGCATAAATAGTGATAGGAATACAGCAATAATCTCAAATACAAATAAAGCATAACCAAGTACTTCCATGAAAGAAACAGATGTCACAAAGAGATGCTTTGAGTAATTTCTTACTATTTATTTTCTTGCTTTTTCCCATCTTGCTTTTTTCACCTTTTGACAAGCCATTAATTGCAAGTCATATCAACTGCAAGGGATGACTTTGAGACCTGGGCACAACAAAAATAATGTTTTAACAGCAAAGGACACCCTTATCAAAACGGAGGCTTTCATTAACTACCCAACAGGCACAGATTCTCATTGGTCAATATTCTCTCTGACATCAGCAGTCAGTCTGCACTTGTACACTTTTCCACATGCATTTTTCAAAAGAGGCTTCCTGAGCAATATGTGCATGTCCACTATCACTTTATATTTGGAGTCACAGACAGATTGAGTGGTCTAATGCAGTTCAAAAAGTTGAGTGAATCGGAATTACAGTCTCTTGCCCTCCAATCTGTGTCCCATCAACCAAGAGGATAATGATCCAAAATGCTACAATAACTTAAGTGAAAGCTGAATTGCACTATAAAAGAACGAGCACAAACCTATTCACCCTTCAACCTAACAAAGCCAAGCTTTCCATGTGCCAATTACTCTGTATGTTCCAATTAAAACTCTTTTGATCAGCCATGGGTCTTCTTTACCTCTATCTAATAATGTAATCTTGAAGAAAGGTCTAAGCCAACAGAAGACAAGAGTCAGCAGTTTAGCACATCCTACATTCACTTTTCAGCTATCTCCTGGGGGAAAAAAAAAAAAACCAAAACCCCTTTTGCATATTATATAGCTGTGGCAGTTTCTATAATGAAACTTCAGATATAAACCCTAATATCCATAATACAAACCATAATTCTAAAATATATCTGAATACGTGTGTCTGTGTATATATATCTAAAAAGAAAATGATATAATTTTATTCTTTACACATATAAACATCTGGCTAATATGCTGCATTAAAATTTATCCTTATTTAGGATTAATCTTTTAAATAACAGTTTTAAACAGTTCTTTAGAATATTTTTTTAAAACACCATTAAAAAATGAAGAATTATCTCAGGGTAATCAACAAGCACACACAAAATAAATTAACATTATACAAATGTGGTTATATCGTTCAGAAAGTCCAATTCTCCCATTTGAAATGAAACGGAGACCAGTGTACCTTAGGGCGAATTACACGATGTACAAATTCATCCTCTCTTTCCATGTAAATCTTCATGTGATTTTACCTGCATTTCCATAAAGCAAGAAACATGGGAAATCCACAGATCTCTTGCAAAAGGGAGCTGTGTTTCACTGGATAAGAGCAGTTTTTGCTGAAGGGCAGCAAGTCAACATTTTATCACCACCTGAACACTAGGCAACACCTGTGTCCTTGTAAGCTTCACACCTTGAATTAGCAGCAATAAATTTGATGGGTTCAGTAGTAATTTTTCTTCCAGTATTGGATTAGACTACTTTGCATATACAGCAAGTCAAAAGTCTAGTACTTGTATGCAACATGAATCCACATTTATATCTGAGAACTCATAAAAACACATGGAAACAAAGGCAACAGAGAATTAAACCTTGTTTGAAGTTAAAATTATTTCAGTTCACATATAGAAATAGCAGCGAACAACCACTATGAAGGAGTACATCAGAAACAAAATAGGAGTACAATAACTAAAACTGTGAGAACGAGGTCACTGTTAAAAGGACAAGTTGCAATTAAAATTGATCAACAGAAGATGTGGACTGTATCATCTGCATAAATGTTTAAATGGAGCATAATTTTGCACCTAACTTACAGTAGATGTTATTTCTATGAAGTGTATTATAACAGCTGGAATATTTACTAATATATTTCTGGTAACTGAATACTTAAATTCACCAGCTTTTAATATACAGGAGTTATACATCAGCCTTTAAAGCTCTTTGTAGGCCTTTTAGAAGTCAAGGTCACATTTCCATGAATATTTAGAATCTCAATAAGGAAGTTACAAATATCAACTTCAGTGACCTTTCATACAATACAAAGATATTAAATACTTTCTTAAGCTGAATTGTTTCAATATTATGAATTTTCTTTTTGCTATTTCAAAGGAAACACAGGGACTTTTGTAAGTTCCAAGGTGAAGGGTGTTTTAAGGCAGTAAAAGGTTTCCATGATTGTTTATGGTTATCTATGTGAATAAAGCATATTACACACAATTGCTCTTATATTTATCTACATGACTTCATTATACTGTACATGATTTAGCAAACTTCTTGAGAAATTTAAAGTGCCACGGATCATATGCGCTCATCTGTATTTTCATGGGCTTCTAGTCCATTCCAGTTGTTTCAGAAACAAGCCCTTGCTTTACTTAAAGAGCAGTCCTGCTACGGGAAAAAAAGAATTCATCCCTCACTGCTGTGCTAACTGGAATCCAGTGGTTGAACCAATCCTTCTTTGTAAACACGAAGAATAGCTTCACAAACAAATTTGTATTGACTCTGTATTAGAAAGAAAAAACAGAAAAATTAAAGGATTAAACTCCTTAAACTCCTGATTATACAGTAGTATTGAATAGGACTAACAGTCTCACTGGTTCCTTTTCTCACAGGAAAAAGATACAAAGATGGAAGGAGAAAATCCAACTCTCTGGCTGTGTTCACAGTAAACAAAGGTTAGCATTTACTCTTCTTTAAAGGACAAGCATTAAAAAAAAAAAAACCCTCACATCAAGGAAAACTCACTCCTCAAATTTAAAGAACACATATTTAAATTTCAGGGAATAGACTTCATTTGTAAAAGTTATGCTTTTTTTCTTTTTTTTGTTAGTCACCTGATTATTGCTTATGTTCTTAACTTGATAATCCTGAAGTTATATATTACTCACTTTTAAGTTACATGACCAAAACCATATTTACCATATAGGACATATATGTCCAACTTCCCTGTTAAGAATTTCTTTTTAAAAAAACAAAACAAAACAACTACACTATTCCAGAAGATGGGAGTTGCTCTACTTGCCATTTGTGATCAGACCACACATCTTGTTTTGTAACAGAATACAATCAAAACCTTTGGAATTAATAGTTTTGAAGAGTAATAGCCACATTACTTCTTTTGCACCCAACATCTTGAGCTCATTTAGTTCTTATAAAATCTTCACAAATCAGATTAGTGCTTCTTTTCGAATTATACTATTACAAAGACTCCATGGTCTTATGATGTACCTATTTGTTAAAAGCAATTAGCCTGTGAGGCTCTGAGAAGTGGTACAAAGAGACATTATCAACAGGACTAGTACTGAACCAAAAATCCACAGTCTGAATACATTTTTAGGATTAATACAATCTCGAGAAGACAACGGAAATTTAAAAGAACTTAAAGATCAAAGCATATTTATTCTCTGAAAGTACTTTTCACTGTTCTCAAAACCCCAAAATGAACACCTTTCTCCAAAGCTCCATGTCATATATATCCAAAGAAATACAGCTTCACGTTTACCAAATCCATTTTTACATCTTTGAAACATTCTCTGAACTGCTTTCATATGTCAGCTCTCATCGACAATGCAGGATCACCTGGAAACATTTATCCAATATCTCCCAAAGGACAGGGATAAAAGATATTGCTTGGACTGTGAAGAACCTTAAGTTGCATTTAAATAACAGTCATTAGGAATGTTATTCTCATCTATAACCTGCAATACATTTTTCTCTTAGGTACAGAAAAACTTATGGAAAACTGGGGAATGGATATTCATTTTCTGCATCTCAATTTTCTTGCCTTTTCTTTCAACCCTTCATTCAATTACTCCCACCTTCAATATCACTCTGTTCTTTTGTCTTTTTTTCTTAATTACCTTGACTTTTCTCTCTATTGTTATTTTCATTTGCATATTTCTACTGCTGAACAAGCCAAGTGTGATATTTAGCTCCCTATTCAGTACTTCTGGTAACTTGTGTGATCAAGTTACTGAACAAACAAGAATGAGCACTCCAGCATTGCTTTCTGACTCAGTCTGACTTCACTCTTATGCATTGCACATGTTCTTACTGCTCACTCAGCTCATAACTAGTTCTATTATGTATGTCCTAAAACATTACTTTCTGTACTGTTTAATATCTCTAATTTCTCTTTAATGGAACATAATGCTTAGTTCGTTAGGTTTTTTGTTTGTTTTTTAAATTGAAGGCCATAAGGTTACACAAATTATGTTGTAGCTCTATTATTATGGTAGAAGATTTTGTTTTGCAGTTCCTGATGATCAGATTGTGGGGCCATTGAGAAACTATGGCTTTCACATGACTAACAGCAGACATTAAACTGACCATATAACAGCTCTGACGAATCCACTCAGGGCAGCTGAAGATGTTTCAGGCAAGTCCGCTACAACTGAACAGTGTCTCTATTACAACTGAACAGTCCCTAAAGGCTTCTCCCAGAAGCCCTAAGCTGGATATAAAATGTGACAGAGAAGCTAGCTGGAACGCAGGCACAGGAATACAATAGAGCACTCAGGATAGATCAAAATGTTTAAATGCATCTCCTTGGTATTCTGTTTTCTCACAGTGGAGTGCTTGCTTCTGTATCTCATTTACTGCACAGTATGCCAATTTTGATCATTGGCTTTTCACAACAGTATCTGCATATTTCAGAAATAACAAGTGAATTCAGTTTCACAGTATTGCTGCCACAGATTATCCCTCTCCTGATTGTGTTGATAGTAAACTGTGGAACACAGCAAGCAAGGTAAAGAATCCTATTTTTGATACTCAGCTTTCTACACTCCTGTCTGATTGTCAGTGTACTGACCACCATTCCCAATATTCTTTAGTTACACTAAACTGTAGAGTGCAAGGATCCCTTGCCATCAATCAGCAAATCATGATTATTCCTATTGTGACAGCAGGAAGTCAGCCTTATGGCAAGCTGAAGTTTATTTCAGGTTCTCATGTTTGATTGTCAAAAAGACAACCTCCTCTAGAAAGTTTAAGCCTGAAATTCCTTAGTTCATTTTAGAAACTGAAGGGCTTGGACAGGTGCAACTCCAGAAGTCAAGAGTTAGCTTAAACTTGAGGGTAGTGTTCCTCATTTTGTGACATCCTTTGTCATAAGCTCAGCTTCCCTTTCCTCAAGGAACAGGCAGGGGATTATTCAGAAAACTCCCTCCTCAACCCTATAGTCCCAATGGACTTCCAAGAGAGTGCACTCATACTGCAATGAACAAGAGTCCCAGCAGCATACATGAACAATCTCTTCGCAGAGCACTCTAACATTACACAAGCAACTAATTTCTGACACCCCATGATAACAAAAGACTTTTCCCCTCATTTGGTCAATCATCTAACTCCTGAAGTCATCAATCTATTCATGAATAGAATTTGTCTTTTCAAGTTACCTTCTTCTTTGATCAAATGGAAACCAAGGCATTTCCTTTTGAAGATAAGAGACAGAAATGCCCAGTTTAACTGTTGACTTTATGGGTCCAAACTCCTTTACTTCCATTTTTCATAAGGCATTTAGCTTTCTGAGATAACCCACAATTCATATTCTGCCTTCCAACCTTTACTGAAGAAAATAGACCCTTCCATCCTTCATCCTTGGTCTCTTACGTCAATATGTTCATTTGCAAAGCTGATAAAATCACCTTCAGTATCTTAAATTCCTTGAACCACTTCTATCTTAAAACCGTCTACTTTCACATTTCAGGTTACTGATACTACTCCAACTTTTCCTGAACTTCAGTTTTGTTTTTCTGGAGTGGTGGCACAATTTAAAAATACACATATATTGTTCCTATAGAATTTCTGCTCCTAAAGCATCCTCTTGAAAAGCCACTTCCACTCTTCAAATTATGCCAGAGAACTTTACCTTCAGTTCAAAGGTAAACTTCCTATAAACTTCCTATATGTGTCTATGCTAGAATGAAGAGCAAAAAAATATTCTTGCTTTTTGCAGAGAATTTAGACAAAGGAACATGAACAGATGGATTCTGTAAGTATGACTTTGAGCATTCTAACTACTTGCAATGCATAGAAATCAATTACCAAGAAATCAATTAACCTTAATTAATCAATTAAGGTAAGAAATAGAATCATAGAATAGTAGGTGTTGGAAGAGACCTTTAGAGATCATCTAGTCCAACCCCCCTGCAGAAGCAGGGTCACCTAGATCAGGTCGCATAGGAACATGTCCAGGCAGGTCTTGAAGACGTCCAAGGAAGGAGACTCCACAACCCCTCTGGGCAGCCTGTTCCACTGCTCTGTCACTCTCACAGTGAAACAGCTTTTTCTTATATTTAAGTGGAACTTTTTGTGTTCCAGCTTCATCTCATTACCCCTTGTCCTGTTGCTAGCTACAATAGAAAAAAAAGATGTCCCAACCTCCTGACATCCATCATTTAGATATTTGTAAATGTTAGTAAGATCTCCCCTCAGTCCCATCTTTCTAGACTAAACAGTTCTCGTAGTCTTTCCTCGTATGAAAGATGCTCCAAGTCCCCTGATCATCTTGGTGGCCCTGTGCTGGACTCTCTCCCGCAGTTCTCTGTCCCTCTTGAGCTGAGGAGCCCAGAACTGGACACAGGACTCCAGATAAGGCCTCACCAGGGCAGAGTAGAGGAGGAGAAGAACCTCCCTTGACCTGCTGGCCACACTCTTCTTGATTCATCCCAGGATGCCATTGGCCTTCTTGGTCATGAGGGCACAAGTTAATACGTGCCTTCCAAGAAAAGCAGCCTTCGTCACTATGCTGTATTATGCTAAAGATAGGAAGCATGAATTTCAATGGCAACTGAAGTCTCATACAACTAGATCGTTTAAAAAAATGTTGGGATCTGTTTTATACAGAAAATGAGGCTTCCTCTCCATCACTTACTGATGTTTGTACCATCATAGCTCGCTGGTCTCGCATTTTTCGTACAATATCCAGTGGATAAACAGGTTGGTTTCTTTCAATTAAGCACATGGCTGTTTCCATAGTGACCAATACACCAGTGCGACCAATTCCAGCGCTGTGAAATGTAAACAGAAAAATGGTCTATAAAATTAGGTTATTGCAATGCACCAGGTTCATATCACAGTCTTAATATTAGGATGCTAACTAGCCTTAGAAACTACAGGAAGGCCAAAACAGAACTATAGCAGAGCACGAAGCTCATCTTTAAAGCAACTTAAGTAATATTATGTAGCCATTATTGAAAAGAAAAGACGTTTAATATAAATAAAACCTCACTTAAGTAACTGGTTACAAATCTAAATGTACTAGTTTGGTATTTTTTACAAAAAAACGTGAGAGCGAATTGTCTGCTTTTTGACAGGCTTTTAAACTGCAGGAAAAAACCCCTTCAAAATGAAGTTAACAACAGTGGTAGAGGACAAAACCAGAGAACAACTTCTATTGCAGACTATCAGCTCTGTGATAATTACGTGACTAAGCCACTTCACAAAAACGTTGCAGGAGAAAGGGAGAGAAAATAAACTTGTCCTTTAGATACAACACCAGAGCTTCTGTCTTCAACAGTGAATGTTGGTATTGCACAGGTTAATATTTTCATCTAATTCAAAGAATCTCCTGTCTTGCAGACAAATTTTCAAAGCACATACTTGAATGGAGCAAACCTATAATTAGAGTTTTAGAAAAACAAGTACCTGCAGTGAACAAGGACTGGTTCATTCTCTACTCTCTTTGGCCTCATACAGGTCACAAACTCCAAGAAGTCCATGGAATCATCTGGAACACCATGATCAGGCCAAGCAACGTACTGGAGATGGGTGACAGTGTGGTGTTGTTCTGTCTAAAATACAGTAAGGTTTTTCAGAAAACATCACAGTAAGCATATTCTGCAGATGCTGTAGGATACATGTCATGTAGAAAGTGATAGTCATTTTAAAACTGAGAGTACGATATGAACATGTAATTGTTAGAAAACATGCAAAAGGCATAACTCGTTTCTCGAGAAAATTTTATCAAGTTTGGCTTCTCTGGTCTAAATAGATTTAAATATTTTTAAATTACTAACTGTTGACCTATTATACTTTGACATCAATGAATCATCTGGGGTAAAATGCCACAGTACTTATCCATAGTGGTAGTACATAATGGTTTAGAACTTGTTGGAAGAAACAGCTGAAAATAGCAGAACTATTCAGAACAATATCAAAATAACAGGGTCTTGAGGATACACAATGTATTCTTGTGGTAGTTTGACCCTGGGTACGCGCCAGGTGCCCACCACACTGCTCTATCCCCCACCTCCTCAGCAAGCCAGGGAAGGGGAGAAAATAAGATGAGAATCTTGTGGGTTGAGATAAAAGCAGTTTAATAAAGAAGCAGCAAAGCCGCACGCGTGGAAAGCAAAGCAAAAGCAGACAAAGCTGTTACTCTCTACTTCCCATCAGCAGCGATGTCCGGCCACCTCCCGAGAAGCAGGGCTGCGGTACGCGTAGCGGTTGCTTTTAGAAGGCCAGAAATGAATCTCGCCTCCCCTTCCTGCTCCTCTCCCCCAGTTTACATTACTGAGCTGACGTCATATGGTATGGAATATCTCCTTGGTCAGCCTGGGTCAGCTGTTCTGGCCATGGTCCCTCCCCAGATTGTGCCCATCCACAGCTATCGGTGAAGGTGGGGGAAGGAATGCTGGTGGGACAGCCCTGATGCTGTGCAAGCAGTAGTCATAATATTGATACCAACAGTAAGCACAGCACTGCAAGAGCTGCTGTGGAAAATTACTGCCGTCCCAGACCCACTACAATTCTAAATATGTATGCATAGTCGTATGTACAGAGTCAGTTATAATATACAGTTGCCTGCAACATTTGCCAACTCTGGTTTCTGTTAGAAAATGGTATCTCTATTGTTCATACATACATCCTCACTGTATATATAGGAATGCCTTCTGTGTGACACACAGAAGGTTACTTTTCTGTATGGAAGCAATGTAATTAGTTAAAAGATTCTGCTGTACAAAGACCTCTTTTTTCATTCAATTATACCTACTCCCCACCCTGCCCTCATCAGTTTTACAGAAGTTCATGTTAACTTTGTTTATAAAATCACTCAGTTGCTATTGTGTTCAGAATGTGATCAACTACTGTGTTACAGACTTAACCAATAAGGTGGGAAGGAAAAAAACCCAAGACAATCCTGAGCTCTTCTGCATCATGTAATGAGGATCTAACTCTTTACAAACTGAGACAAGTCTTTATGTTCCTTTATTTCTTCCGCGTGTCTAGCAACAGACTAAACTGTTAGCTGATTTTTATCCATGTCCATTAGTAAGCTTAACATTTGACACCCTACTGAAATAAAACTCTCCTTTGTTATTGCATAAGTTTATAAAAGCAGGCCTCTCCTTAGTGGTCCATACAACAGTGTTTTCATGGTGGTAGTGACTTTAAGAAGTTTTTCTTAAGTGCACAACTATTGAAATATATGACCTATTTTAAATACATCCAACTGCTTGCTCTTCTCTCCATTGGAAGATGTAGTTCCGCTCCCAGGGACCAAGCTAGTAAGATATAAAAGACAGAATAACTATTGCCCATGTGCTACGCGGAGTGCTACGAAATGCATTTATTCTGGTCCAAATAATTTCAGATATTTACAACTGCCTCCAGGGCCATGAAGATTAACAAGACAGCTCACATTCTGCTTTTTAAAGGCAAAGTTTAAACAATCACAATTAAAAGGCCTAGTGTAAGGCTCAAGTAGACAGTGTAATCTAACATTAATGACCAAGCTTGCTGCAATGCAAATTGCATTGGGATCTATCACACAGCTCAGTAAAAGATCCCATAATGATGAGGATCTCTGCAAGAAAAAATATGGCCTTTTCCCACTCAGCTTTGCTGCCATTATGTAGTTGAGCTTGAACAAGTGATTACAGTTTAAATTTTCCTGAAATGTCACAGATGGAAAAAATACAAAAACATGCTAAGAAAATGTCATTAAAAAGTCCTCTTTTGCAAATCTGTGCATGCTTAATCAGAACCTCTTCAAAAGGGAAATGAGATAATGCAGCAATTTCGTTTAACAGTTTGAGCTGATTCTCTGAAATCGGAGAAATATGAATTACAGCATTCAGGTGAAACAAAGACTTGATTAATTCTAAAATTATCTGAGAGTGAGTAACCAGTCACCTTCCATGTGCAACAAGAACTTCAAGCCATGCATCATGAATGAGTTCCAGTGTCATACCTGAAAACCACCAACAGTCATCAGTAGCACCAAACCCCATTTTAAAAAGCTCAGAGGAGAAGAAAGAGTTTACTTGATTTGTTACTTTTCAGTAATTCAGGCACAAATATAGTGATCCATATTTTGTGGCTTTTGTTAAACAGTTCATAGACTCTAAGCACAACAGGCTTGTTACATACGACTTATTCAGCATAACAATACATTCTAAGAGCATGCTCTTAGTCCTCAGAGCTACTTTGTTAGGTGTGATCATCATTTCTTTTACATGTCCTATTCATCCTTAGAGGCCAACAGAGCTGTTTGTTATTTCAAGTTATCCCCAAGCTTCAGCATAGCTTTCTAGTTATTCAGGTTTTGATACAAGGAGTTTTTCTTCTTTTGGTTGAGCTCTTCTGAGAACCAATCTAAGAATCTTTAACATGAGAAAATTCAGCAATTCCTCCCACAAACTGTTGAATGACATGTATCTGGCAAGGAAGACAAATGGCATGGAAAGTCACAGATGAAAAAATTAAGATGTGTAAAAAGTAGATAAATTCTACTTTCAGCTGTTTATAGCAGAAAGTGCTGTCAGTATACTCATATTGCTGTCTTTGTTTCATCTAATACCAATTCAACAGTCACTAGAAAGCCTATGTGCTGGTCCTTCATAAATGGAAAGATATTAATTATTCCTTATCTTGCAATTTAAATCCTCCCTTCAACAAACAGCAATATCCTTCCTTAGAAAAATTAATTTATACTTCATCTTCAATTTCTTTTAATTGTGACATCAATTCATTTTCTTTTTCTTCAAATCATCTCCTCCACCGTTGTGATGTTCATGAAAAGTAATAGCTTTTAAATTAGAAAAAAGCTTGTCTCTTCAAATCCCTTTATCTGCATTCTCATTGTCTGCACAATCATGCTAAAGAATTCACATTATGACACGAGGAATTACCTTAATTACCTTGACCTGCATTCTAAGTTCTCTTTTGTGGCACTCAGTCCTCATTCAGTATAGCAATGCTATAACTTGTCTTTAAAGGATGAAATTCAATCAAGTTTTACACATTTTGAAACTTTTTTTCATAGAATCGTTTAGGTTGGAAAAGACATTTAAGACTGACAAATCCAACCATTAACCAAGCACTGCCAAGTCTATCACTAAATCATGTCCCTAAGCACCTTATCTACACATCTTTTCAATACTTTCACTTCCCTGGGCAGCCTATTCCAGTGCTTGACAACCCTTTCATTGAAAATTCTTTTCTTAATCTCCAATCTAAACTCCCCCTGGCCCAACCTGAACCTATTTCTTCTTGTTCTATAACTGGTTACTCAGGAGAAGAGACCGGCCCTCCATCCCACTTCTCTTTCAGGCACCTTTAAAAAAGTGATCTTGTCTCCCATCTGCTTCATCTCTAGGCTGAACATCTGCAGCTCCCTCAGCTTCTCATGAAATCATAGAATCTCAAGGGTTGGAAGGGACTTGGAAAGATCATCTACTCCAACCCCCCTGCCAGAGCAGCACCACCTAGAGAAGGTCACACAGGAACTCCAGATGGGTTTTGAATGTCCCCAGAGAAGGAGACTCCACAATCCATCTTGGCAGCCCCTTCCAGTGCTCCATCACCCTCACAGTGAAGAAATTCTTCCTTGTATTTCTTTGGAACTTCTTATGTTCCAGTTTATACCCACTGCCCCTTGTCCTATCGCTGAAACAGTCTGGCTCCATCCTTCTGACATCCACCCTTTATGTATTTGTAAACATTAATGAGGTCATCCCTCAGTCTCCTCTTCTCCAAGCTAAAGAGCCCAGCTCCCTTAGCCTTTCTTCATAAGGGAGATGATGCTCATCTTGGTGGTCCTGCACTGAACTCTCTCCAGCAGCTCCCTGTCCTTCTTGAACCGAGGGGCCCAGAATTGGACACAATATTCCAGATGTGGTCTCACGAGGGCAGAGTAGAGGGGGAGGAGAACCTCTCTCAACCTACTGCCCATAGCCATTCTAATACATCCCAGGATGCCATTGGCCTTCATGAGACTTGTTCTCCAGATGCTTCACCAGCTTCATTGCCCATCTCTGGATACACCCAGCATCTCAATGTCCTTCTTGTCACGAGGGGCTCAGAACTGCACACAGTACTCAAGTTGCAGCCCCACCAGTGCTGAAGTACAGGGGACAATAATTTCCTTGGTCCTACTTGTCACACTATTTCTGATAGAAGTCAGGATGCCATTGGTCTTCCTGGCCAGTTGGGCACACTGCTGGCTTGTGTTCAGTTGGCTGTTGACCAGCATTCCCAGGTTCTTTTACTCCAAGCAGCTTTCCAGCCACCCAAGATTTTTGTTTGAATGATTTAGTTTAAGTAGGAGAATTACAGGGCACTTTGAAAACAACTAATAAGATGTGGCAACAGGTAACATGATGTAGCAAAATAAAAAAATCTCAAAAACATCCAACTTGCAAAACCACAATTCTTCAAAGTTATATGAGGAAGACAATTCAGCAAATATTGTCTCTACAGCCTCACTAAGTTCCAGCTGGGTTCTAGCCACACAAAAGAAAAAAACAAAAATACTCGAAAAAAAAAAGAAAAGGCAATAATATTGTTGCAAGGCAATTATCTTAAAGGAAATTGAAGGAAAGTTTTCTTCAGACTTCCTTTGGTTATTTTTTCAATGATTAAAAAGAAATGCTTATCTTATTTTACAAAACAGTGCACTACCTGATGAATTTTGCACTTGACTAGACAGTTACTTCCTTTGGTTTGTTTGTTTTGGTCCCTAAACTGTTCCAAAGGTTTTTTTAAAACGTAATTAAGACCCCTGAAAAAACCAAATTTACTACTTTATTTGCTTATTTCATTTTGCTACAGGATAGCTTTCAATCTTTGCCTTGAGAAGGCAGGAAATTAATCCTCATTTCATTTCATAAGGTTTAGAAAGGTTACAAATATTTCACACGTTTGCAGTCATTTCCTGATCTTCAACTACAGGTAAAGATGCACTAAGTTAAATCGCATCAGGAAAATCGTAAAAACTTTCATGTTCCTCAAGTCATGAACATATACGAAGAAAAGGCCAAGGGCATCATTTCATAAACTTCTCTTTTGAGTTATTTTTCTCTAAGAGAAGATTTAAAATGTGTAACATAATTCACAGAAAAGTCTTTCACAAATATGTCTTTCCAACAGAAATTATGTCTCTTGTGAGTTTCGAAGCTTTATACATCTTATTATTCAAAGCTACTTATCTTCAAAAAGATCAGTCCGGTGAGGCTCAAAATAGTTCAGGCAACTATAAAATTGCCATTTGCGTTCAGATGACAATAGTATCTGTGAGATGTAGTACATATAAAGCTTTGCAAAGGCAACTCAAACACAAGATGATTTCAGAAGAACACATTTGGTCAGCTCAAATGGCATGTAAAACTAGGAAATATTTCAGACTTTCACGGAACTTTTTCACTATGTTTTAACAAGCCACAAAAGTTACTTGCATCTGAAATGCCAAATGGACACAAAGCTATCAATTATTAGAGTAATATTTTTACTGTATGAACAGATAGACATTTAAGTGTTCTTTTGAGTGTGGCCACTTAAAGTGTACAAATAGTTTACACACTTTTGCCTTCAGTGAAAAAAAAAGAGACCCCCTCAAAACATCGTTGTCCTCACCACAAACACATATCCACCACCTAAGGGTGGTTTTAGCATGCTTTTGTCCAACCCAGATGAAATCTATGCAAGCTCTCAACCAAGAACTATCATGAGACACTTACACAGTTGAAGATGCTTGTAACTTTCATATTTGATAACATATCTACAAAGGCACACTATATTCTCACATAACCGTCATCTCAAAAATAATTAACTTGTATTAAAAAAAAAATCCCAACTTCCCCGTTTTCATCAGAGTTTTATCTCTCTACATGCTAGAAAACAGATGTTTGAGAGGAGAATACACACTGAATACTGTCATTGATGAACTTACTCAGACTTATGCAATGGTTTAATAAATATTAACCAAGAAAAAAGAGAAATATTTTAAAAGAATAAGCTAAAATTTACATGAAATTTTAGTTAACAGAAGTTTGTTCTGTGCTGACATTCAAGTTTATCACTTAGATTAACTGTCTGAAAAACAGAACCAAAATTCATGCTGCTCCCTGACTATAGGGTTTCCCGAAGCTAGAAACTGAAACACTGTAAACAATCTTAATTAAAAAGCCTTTACATATTGGCATCCCATATGTTTATGACTACAAAGGAAATCTTAATCACAATAAAAACAAATTTGGAGGCACTGTCAAGATAGACTGATAGACTCTGAGACTAAAAGATTTGTCATCTTTCTGTAAAAACATAATAAAATGTTACATTTTTAAACAGATATTTCCTTTTTCTTACTACTAGCAATTCCAGTAACAGTAAAATCTACTTAACTATATAGGAGTTTAAAAGATTGACTAGTATTGCACTGTAAATTATAATTTGGTCAATACACAGTGATTTCTTACACACGTATGTTATGACAGCACAAACTCTTCCTTTTTTTGGAAAATGCTTGTGAGCACCGAATTTTACAAAAGAGATGAAAAGGGAAATGTGTAAGAAATGTAGGACAACTTACAAACAAAAGCTAAACTTCGTCCCCTAAATTCAAGTTGTGGGAAGACTAGATGTGATCTGAACAGATTTTATAACACAAGCTGCTATGCAAGAAGTATTCCACATAGCTTTCTCTAACTCTTTCACATTAGCATAAAGTATTAACAGCTATGGAACCTAAGTACCTTACATAAATTGAGCATATTTCAACTGAGATACACAAGTGGGGTTTTCTTTTCTTCTTAAAAATATGAGTAAAGACAATGAACCGGTGAGATTCTGTGCCTTCTCTCAAAACCAAATTGTTATACTTTACTTTTTTTGGCTATTCTAGATGCATGTGCGATTAACCAAGTGACCCGTTTCATCCTTGAAAGAGCACAGTTATTTAGAAAAAACTAATTGAAAATCAAAACACTTGTGAAGAATCAGTGACTGCAATACAGAAAAAGCATTAAACTTCTTTATGAAGCTTATTACAGTACCTGTAACACATAGTGTATTAATGTAGTGTAGAGCTTCAAAGATTTTTGGAGAAGCTCTGTAGAAATAATCATACTATGTTGATTTATATTATTTATATTTTTAGACACAGAGGGTAAAATAATAAAAGATAAGGGGCTTTTACCTCAACATTTGTAATCACCATTTCTCTAACAACATAAGCAATTGTACAATCTTCAGCTTGGCATCTGACACGAAAGCTGCCATATTCCATTACATCTGGTGGATCAGGCCAATACTGATGACATTTGGTCTGTAAATAAAATGAAGCACACATCAAGACTTTATACAAGCACTTCTATTTTTTCAGCCTCCCCTACGCTACAGTTCAGGGAATGGAAGGGTGCAAGATGCTTTCTGCCTGGTACTTATCTGCAATTGCTAAAAGGATTTCTTAAGGCATAATATAGGATGAGAGACAGATGGATTTATTCTTTCTCAAGAATAAAAGTATAGGAGGTGAATTGATAACTAACGATAGTCACCTAACAGAAGGTTATAGTAAAGAGAGAACCATGTTTTTCTTGAAAGTGAACAATGAAAGTACAAGGTGCAACAGAAAAAAGATGCAGAAAGGGAAATTCTGAATAGACGTTGGCAAAAAGTTTTTGTGAGGTTGGTCAAATATGGAAACAAGATGCTCTGTAAGACTGGAATTTCCATCCATGGCAATAATCAAAACAGCTTACATGACACTGTGTAGCTTGCAATGAGTTCAAATCTGTCCCTGCTTTCAGTAGAGAGGAGCGGACCAAGTATTTCCACAGGTCTCTTCAAACCTGAATTATTCTTAGACTTTGAAGCAAGACCATGCTGGAATGCAAGAAGTACTGCAAACTAATCCATCCTCTGCTATTCCAACACTGTAATCTCATAGCTGAGGGAAAGAGAGAGGCAAGGTCCATTTCTGGAGGCCCTAAGAGGTAACTCATTCTGCACAGAGAGAACGGTAAAAGAAAAATAATAGCCAACAGCACTGTCATCTCTTAACAAGATGAGTCTGGTGTATAAAGGTACCAGCTGGATGGCTGGGAGCTAGTGACAAATCACCTTGAAGGTTCAAACGCACTGGGTAAAGTACAGACTAATACTAACCCATCTTTCTCCTCCATGCAAGGAAAAGAAAGCAGGAAGCTATTTTGACTGTAATACAGCTGAAAGACAAAGGAAGCATTTTTGTGCCAGCAATAGTATCTATCTCCACGAACAGCTACATAACCAGACTGTGGATACATTCTGTTGCTTTGCAGCTTTCATACTTGTTTCGGGCATTTCAGTGAGGAATTACATTGTTGCTTAACTGTCCTAACATCTTAATCATTATGTTGTTTAGGACACCAAATACTTTCTCACTTTCCAAAAACATCATTTTTTGACTGGGATGTCAGGTAAATTTTGTACAGTTAGAACAGATGACATAGGAAATAAAGATTAAGGCTACAGAGAAGGAATACAAGAGTCGGTATCTTCCCCATGTCTTAAAAAAAGGTCTCACCTTCTAAAACTTGAAAAACAATCCCATTGTATACATAACCTAAAAGCTTTAAAACTATAAAGGACACATTAAATTGAAGTACAACAGAATACATCAGATAGTGCTTCCATTTTCACTGCATTGTTCTGAAATTAATAGAGTGCTAGAATTCATTTCAACAGAATTAAAAGAATTACGAGAGCAATTCTAGGAGAGAATTTATGACACATAAAAAAGCAAATTAAATTCTGTCCACCAGCATGCTAAAACTAGTAAGTACTGCAATGGTAGACTGCAAGTTTTGCTCAATCTGCTCAATGCTTCCAGACATCTGCTGGATTGTTAGGAGAGTGACTGCCACATGGAGCTGAGTTCTCAGAGGAAAAATATGACAGCACGTAGTACCTAGTTGATCAGCAAAATGGGTGTCAATGCAGCAATGTCGGTTTCAGACAGCTGCTTTGTTTTTAAATCAGAGTAACGAAACGAAAGTTGCAGAGTATCTGTTTCTTTTAAGTAATTCAGAAAGCCTGGCTTTTGGAGAAATGATTCAACAGAATAAGCTGGCCTGTTTTACCATTATTTAATCATAACATTGTGAAAAAGATGTGTAAGGGCATAGTGCATTTCTTCAGCATACAAGGAATCTGAGCACTCACCCGTCCTCGTTCAGTGAGAGTTGTTAACATGATGATTAGTGACAACTTGTGATCCCAGACTACTTGCCAGAAGTGTGCACATGTGTGTGGAAGAGGCCCCTGAGTAGCAATGTACCTATTCACAATGCCCACAGAAGGAATCTCCATCTATAAAGAGAAACAAAAATCCTATGTGAAGTCTGCTTTCACCGTTTTAATTCAGCATTTCACTCAAAGGAAGCTTTAAGGGAAGATTAAGGCAGCAAGCTGAGTAATATAACAATCAGATCACAATTTGTTATGTGAAAAATTTTTAAATATCTCATTTAAACTACAGATTCTATAGTTCTTCACACTGAACTAGGAAGAGACGATTAATAGTGAAAACGTATTTGAAAACTTGAAGCTACATTTCCTAACTTTTCTTTAATATCTACAAAGGAATAATGGCAAGGTATACAAAAGGTACATTGGCAAAAGCTGTTTATTGCCTGATACTAGACTCGGTAAGTTAATAGTTGAATCTATGATTGAGATGTTTAAGTTGGGTATCTGACACAAACACAGATGTTTTTAACTCTTCGCCCTGTCTCCCAGCTTACACAGATGATTAGGGCAACTGAAGCTCTGGTTTATCCTCTGGACCCTACATGGCATAGCTGGTAAACCACAAGTGGTTGCAGGTAGGGGAAAAGGCTTATTTTTAAGCTATAGGAGACTGCATTTGCAGTAAACAGAAAGGTACACCAATTTTTACTAGCTAAGGATTCTGTACGTATGACAGAGTATACCACATGCTTGCATCTACTGTTTATCAGGATACCCACTTTTACCACAACAGGCACTTTGTAAATGTCAAAGATGTAATGATTTATAACGTAAAAGGTGAAGTGTCTCTTGTGAAAAAAGTATTTGTAAAAATGGTAAAATCCCCAAAATACAAACAAAAAATCCTATTGTAAAGTAGAAAATGAGAAAATGCTGGTCTCTATGACTTACATTCACGTAATTTGCATTAATGTAATCTTCATCTCCTTGCAATATTATCCTTGTGGCATCATCTGTATATACACATACATTAAAAAAGGAATAAAATTAGCAATTAAGGGACATGTTCCGTCATATTAAGACAAAAAAATGAGGAATTGCAGGTGCAAAATTAGATTTAGATTACACCTTTTAGCAAATAAAATAAACAATTATACAACTTTGGTATATTCAAGAAATGTATACAACAAATGTATAACCTATCACTTACAGGATAAAGCAAAATAGCCAAAAATTGCCCTTAATACTCACAAGGTAGAACATCTTTGTATCTATTCTTGTCCATATTTTGAGGCACCTTTGCACATGTAACTGACAACCCTGGTTTCTTTCTATAAAGTTGCTGCAAGACAGAACAAAAAATGATAGGATTTTGAGGGACGTGATTATGTTTTACACACACAGATTCACATAAAAATATATAGACTGAAAAAAAATCCAGTTAATTTCTGTAATCTTGTTTTCATAACCATCTTCAAAATGCACTTAGGTATTTGTGTGTAATATGACAAGAATGTATGTTATTGCTAACCTATCGTCATCTCTAGAAGAATTTATAGGGTAAAAAGAGAGGAAACACGATATACCCTGAAAAGTTGCCCTTTTCTTACAAAACTGTGGGCCACAGGGAAAACAGCTGTTGAGAGTGGAAGAACTGAGCAATAAAAGACATCAGAAGAATAAAATAGCTGCAGGCTGATATTTTCTAGATTGAACTGTAATACAAAAATTCAGACAAATTTTTATTCTCTGGACTAATACCATTAACATTCAATCCAGTAGGCACACAAGAAACCAAAGTTTTATTGTATCACAATCTCTTAACCTGAGACTTCCTTTCTTCTGGGCCAATCTCTATCTTGCAAACATTATCCGGACTAAATCTAGGCATACAAGTGTGTAACCAAAATGTTAAAGTCAAAATGCGTTAAGTGCAATGTACAAGAAAAAGTACAAAAGGGGAAAAACAATGACAACTAGAAGCAGCAAGAGATATAATCATACAACTACAGTTTTTTGGTATTAAATATACATGAAAGCAATTTAAAATTGAGTTATTAACCTGGCTATGTCAGAGTTTTATATACTTCATTGAACACTTAACAAAGAGATCGTTATAGCTTGCATGATTCATGAGAATTTAAAATACAGTTCTGTATGCGAAATGGAACGAAACAAATAGGAGATTAAAATCCCACATGTAAAAACATGCAAAAAGTTTACTCTACTTTAAGATTTAATGAATTCTAAGGTGTGATATCACAGGTCACGATACTCTTCAACTCTTCAACAGCATAAATAAGCCCTGGGAGAAGAGAACTTGATAATACATATAACTAAATAGATTCTATCAGTTGTAGCTCAAGTTGCATTTTACTAGAGCCAAGGTGCTTTTCTGGGGGGTGACAAGGAAGAATAATTTAAGTAACGATTCTGGACCTTCATTGTTGTTGCCTGACAAAAAGTAATTTACCATTGACAGAATTCTTAAATTCTGCTTAAGTGGAAGACGATATTCTAGAAAAACTTAATTATTCATGGCCTACTGGTTAATTATTTCCTATTTTACTAATGTGAATGGAGAGTTTGAGAGCCACTAAAGCTGATGAGGTTATATTGCAATTGTTTCTGCTTTTGAAGACCACTAAACAATGAACTTAAAGAGGGTCACAAAGCTTTCCTCTGGTTTATTAGATTTCAAAAAGATTTGGTGCTTTTTTTGGTAATATCAGTAATATCCTTTTATAAATACTGTCAGGAAAAAAAAGTAATGAAGGATCAAATATCTTATGAAGATTATTATAGCAACTTTATGCACAAGTTTAGTCATCAGTTCTGACAACGAAGAAAGCATTGAAAGGCTTGTTCATATAATTTGAGTTACTGTTTCAATAGCGAGCAGACTACTCATTGCTATTGCTACATAGTGCTGTGGATTTCAGAAAGCAGCTATGAACCGTAGCCTACAATTGCTTAAATAATGGGGGAATGTTAACTCCCAGAAATTTTGAAAATAAAGGAAACCTCATAAAAGGAGTGGTTACTCAATTAGCAATGCCACAACTCTTCAGCTACCACCATTAAATATTATGGTATATTAAAAAACAATGAAAGACAAATATCAAAAAGGGAAATAACTGTATTGCTGTTCCACAAATTTTCAGAAAGGATTATTCCAGAACTCAACAATGAAATTAATAAATCATGATAACCTGGGTTCCTCTGAAGTTGCTATAAATGTTTGGATCCACAACAGCAAAACAAACACAAATGTACCTACACTATACTCCCTTGTCATTAGAGAAGCAGTTAAATTATCTTTTGGAGTTTTGTACGCTAACACTGAAGGAATTAATATAATAAACTATAAAATCATGTTTTTTATAGTCAGTTTTCTATTTGATAACATGTGAAGAATATGACAAACATCAATTTGTTAATCTATATACGAGTTCTTCAAAGCCTCTTCCCATATACAGGAGAATCTCATCTATGAAGTAATCTGCCCAAGAAGTAACCATCAATGTTTTACATCGCTGGGAAGAAATGCCACAGAACCAGATACCACAAATGTCTTTCAAATGAAAATTAACATTTCACCACTTTCATATCAACCTCTAAGAGAAGATGAGGAACACTCAAGTTGTTCCTGTTATTCCATGACAGAAGGTAACACATGAGAACATTAAACCCTAACTCAAGGTATAAAAAGCAGCACAGAAAAAGCAATAAAATACAAGACTGACCTCTGTCAAACTCACACTACTTAATAAAATAATTAAGAAAAAAATGAATTAATTTAATAAACTTTGAATACTGATAACTGATAACTCATTCTTCCTTAACGAAAGTAATGAAGTGTGAAACTGATGGCAAGTCACATTCTTGTTCAATGAGATAAGACTGAACAGGAGCAATGACATTCCAAGTTAAGCTGTTACATTATTTTCTGGTCACAACAGTTTTTCTATATTAATGGCATTTGAGAACTGAGTATTACATACCTCAAACTGAATAAGAACAGCCCCACTTTCTAACCCTCTCCTTAGCTGCTCCATAGACTCCTCCAGGGTATCAGCACCACATTCAGAACACATAGGAAGAAGAGATTCCGGGAGATTGTGGCAATCAGCTTCGTCTTCTGATTTAGGCTCCACAAACTGTTTAACTATGGAAAGATGTATTGAAAAGTTAAAATTCTTTACATACAACATTAATGTGTTTGAAACACATTAAAATTTACTAGCTTACAAGAACAAAGTTTGCAAAGACAAGGCCTCAGGAAAGCAAATAGCAGCAACACATTTAACTGTATTTCTTTATGCACTTACTGTAGAAACTACTAAAATTTTCTCCTGACCTTTCAGAATATGAAACTCCTCAAGGTATCCATCTATGAAGGCAAAGAACTTGACTTCCAATTACAAAGAATTTTTTACTGAAACCTTGTCTTACAGAATGAACTGCTGTACAGGCTAATGAATCACAACATCTACCATGGTAAAAACCAAACAAGTTCTACCTCAAAAAGGTTAAAGCATAGTTAATGGAATATCTCTGCCATAAGCTTATATAAATCTGGATGCCCCAGAAGCAAAATGAACACAAACGTACTTACACTATACTTTCTTGCTATTAGAGAAGCAACTGAATTACCTTTTGCAATTTATCACGCTACATTGAAGAAACCAATAATAAACTAAAAAAAAAAATTATTAGCCATTTTTCTATGACATTCTTTGCTAATATGTTGAAGAACATGACCAACATTAATGAATTAATCTATGCAGCACTTCTGTCTATGAAAGCTCTTTTATCTCGAAATGTGTCCGCCAAATGTATCCAGCTGTGATCATTCTTTACATTGATCAGAATAGCTCATCTGTCAAGCCTCAGAAAGTGAGGAGCTGTTTGTACTCATGCTTGTACAAATGAATGGCATGGGGCAGAGGTAATCTTTAGCTATGAGCAGACTTTTCCTATCTGCAAGAAGGAAGGGGACTAGAAAAGTTAAGGGAAGACTAAATACTGCATAGAGCCAGTGGAAAGGCCTACAATAATAGGAGCAGGACTATTGTGGGGAAAAAAAGACCCACAAGAGCCCATGTGTCTTCTCAGAAACACAAGAAATTTTAAATAAAGCAAATGCTACTGAAGTACATATCATCTAGGCAGTCTTATTCCCTCCAGTGATGCATATTCCCTTCAGATTTTTAAGTCTTAATGTAATCAGAAATCTGTGCAAAGCCCTTCCATAATCACCTGTGTTAAAGGTCTTGACATAATTCTTAAGGAAAGGAAACAGTAAATTAGAAGTTTCACATCATCTGAAAGCTCTAAGGATCTGCATGTGTTTAAATATGGAGCAAACAAAACCAAGCTGGATGGATTCTCCATATTTTAAATATACAGGCTTAAGAGCCTGAATATTTCAGAGATTGTCTCCTATTTGCTGGCAGCAGTTCAGCAAGCAATCAGCACAGGTCAGAATCGTCACAAAATATCTATTCTAAGAATGAAGCACAAGAGCAAAAAGAGCAGGAGCAAAAAGAGAAGGTTATTTGACTTGTTTCATTGTATAATTATGCTGGAGAATAGTCCTTGGGTATTTGCAAACCAGAAACCAGAGATTGGTAAAATTATGCAAAAAGAGCCCCAAACAAACTTTTGCAAGCAATTGTTTGTTCTCACAGAATTGTAGACATAAAAGCTAAGAAGAAATTTTAACTGGAGAAATTCTTTGCTGAAATTGATAGTTAAAACTATTTCTGCTACTAATTCAAATTTCAGGGAGATCTACCTTTTAGCACCGACCTACTCCCAATGCACTGAGAACACACTTATTTAAACAGAAGAGGATATATCACCAAATATAAGAGCAACAATCTCAAAAACATTAAAACATAATTAAGAAAATTAGCCCAGTTACCTTTCCGCCTGACCAAAAGTGCAAGCTCTCTTGTGTGAGATTCTCTGCTGGCTTTTATGAACATGACCACCTGGTCATGTGTGTGCTCTGAGATATCTCGGCCATTAATTAACACTATCTGATCACCTTCATTCAGTTTTGGACTGCATTTATCAGCCTGTTTCAAGACCAAAAAAACACATTGATGTCATTGCATCCAGTCATGTAAGTAGGAACAAATTAGGATATTAAGATCATTATGTAAGTAAAGAATTCAGAGTTCTCGTGACACTTCTGTATCAGAAGTTCTACCAAAGGACTCAGAACTAAAGCCGTCTTTCTTGATTCAAAGCCTTTCAATGCAGATGATAAACAGTTCAAACAACATATTGAATAGCTATAAAAAGAATTCATATTTATCAGACATGATTGAATTGCTCCTATAGACATAAATTTCAGATGCCAAGCCTCGACATCCACTGATTATCACCATTTGCAAATGAATTTCTTGAAAAAGTGTTTTGGGCACACATGATAAACACATTTCATTCTTTGTGCAGTGAACACCAAGAAGTCCAAACATGATTTTGACGAACATAAGTAACATGATATTCCCCAGGCATGCACTCTTTAAAATGTAAAAAAATCCACACACATTTCATATTTTTGTTGCTTATCAGATTCCTGTTTGGTGTATACCAGATGATGTCTACAAATAGAGAAAAATTTCCCTCATTTCATTCACTGAAAGTTTGAACAAGATGCAGATCAGTACTCAATCAATGATGCTCAAGTACCTTGCATTTGTGAAAAATTCTTGTGGTACCTGAGCAACAGAGAACATTAAAACAAAGGTTTCCACATCTCAGATGAAAACTTACATCAATCAGATCTTGTCTTGGATGCACTAATTTAGATTAACTGCTGAACTCTAGGATTTGCTTGTTTTTTCTCTGCCACTCTTCTTCGTATGCTTAATTAAGTCCAGTGCAAAGCAATTCAAGCTATGGCCAGAACATAGTGAAGCTACGAAGACAAGGACTTAGAGCATCTCTTGTATGAGGAAAGGCCAAGAGAACAAGAAGTGTTCAGTCTAGAGAGAAGAAGGCTCATCAAAGCATCTTGTCAATGTATATAAATAGGTGCAGAAAAGATGGAGCCAGGCTCTCTTCAGTGGTGCCCAGTGACAGGACAGGAGGCAGTGGGCACAAACTGAAACACAGGAGGCTCCATCTGAAATCAGGAAACACTTTTTTACTGCGGGGATGACTGAGCACTTGGAGAAGGTTGCCCAGAGACACTATGGAGTCTACCAGATTAAAGTACTCAAAGGCCATCTAGCTCTAGGTGACCCTTGAGCAGAGAGGGTTGGACAAGATTACCTTCAGGTTGCTTACAATCTTCTGTGGTTCTGTAATATGAATGTGCAGGATTCTATAACCTTTGAGATTCAAGCAGCATACTAATTTTATTTTCATTGCTATCCTAATTTTTGTTTCACCTAGGATGTATCCAGCTACACATATATGTACTCCATTTCATTTATTATATGAATGAGACATAGACCTTTTACTGTTATTCTCTGTTCATAGTTGTTCCCTGTATATCCTTAATGCCAGCACAGGTTCTCTGAAGTTTATGCATCCTGAGTTATTAGCCCTATCAAAGAATCATCACTAACCCCCGGAATATGATCAATACAACTTAAGTAAGACCCGATCCTGGTTGTGTCTTGTAGTGATGGTTCCTAAAGTAAGTTCATCAGTGATGTACTATATTAAGAAGTAAAAAACAGGAATACAGGAAGGTGACAATGAAAGAATCAACAAGAAGAGAAATTCAGAATTAAAAAAAAAAAAAACCAAACTAGAAGCAAGGATGTGAAGAAAATAAATTGGAAGCTACTTATGTTACAGAATAAAGTAAAGAAAACTTACAATGTATAAGTGCCACAAAAAAATGGAAAGAAAAAGAGAAAAAAGAGAGAGAGAAAAGACAGATGTATGCAAGAGAAAAATCCCAAGTGGAAAAGCTGCTTAAAAATAAATAACATTGAACAGTCTCCATCAACCTTTTACAAAGAAATAAAATAATGAAGGATAGAGAAGGTTGACAATGATTAATAAAAAAGAAAAATGTAAACAGAGAAAGAATGGGAACTAGGAACAGCCATATTCTTTTTCAATACTGATTTTATGAGGTTTTCACAGTTCTATGAAAACTCTCTTGCCATATTTTGTAGAATTTTTAAAGGCAAGACTGAAGAACGCAACCATAAAGGACTGACTGATTTAATTACTCTGAAATATTGTTTGATATATAAATACTCTCTCCAAAATATGATTATTTGAAAAGAGCAGTGATATAAAGACCATATTAGTTTGGTCTAGGTGAGCCATGTCATTCACAAGAATGTGGAGGGAATGTATTCTGATCTCTGTTTGTCTACAATTTAGATTTCTTGGCTGATTGCTCACTATTTTTCTTTGTTGCAGAAGGAGATTAATATCTTTGCTTAAAGAAACTTTGTTACACATGTGACATATTAATGCTTCTACTCTCCTACTTGAATCATCTGACTATATCAAATATATCTTGAAGGAAAATTAATTCATTCCATGTAAGCATAATTTGTAGATTTTTCAGATACAAAGCTTTTCCAGGCAATCATATCAAAGGCTTCCTGTCCTCCTGACACACACAATGTTTCATTTTATGCTAATCACCTTGTTATTGCTCCAAGCAGTATGCATACTATTTTTCAATGAGAAGTTCTAGCAAATGAAACCATAAAGACTTCTTTAACACCTTAGGATATTAATACCATTGGGAAAAAAAACCCCAAACAAATCAAACCCAAACATTTGCCCCACCTCCTCTCCCCCCACAAATAAAAATCCCAACCAAACCCCAAACAATATTGTAGGACTTTAGTTAAAACAAAATATAAACAGATGCAATAAAGCAACATTTTCCCACAACAATTTTGGCTACTCTGTCTTACAGTCTTCCCAGCCTATTTGATTGTTGGTAATTTTTAAAAGAACTTTAGGACATGAAAGGGAAAATACTGCCGTATTTTGGTGGCTAGATTTGCTTTCCCTCCTCCACAAAGAAAACTAGATATTTTTTGTAGTACAATGGAAAAATGTTACCTACAAATCTCAGAAATAATTTTAGTGAATAATATTACCAAATAGCATCCCTGAAGCCAATTTACACTGTAATGAGTGACTCTAGAGCAAGTTAAAATAGTGGCAAAAACAGTGAAGTAAAAGCATTATTGAGCTAAAATAACTTACAAATGCATTCCACAGACTGCTTAACTTGAACTTTGAAAAATTAGCTGCATTTCATCAAACAGTCATGAACAGGTGAAATTTAGTGAATGGAAAACGTTAGAATCAATGTTAATACTGCTATACTCTAAACATAAGTATGGTTATTTTCCTCTTGCTGTAAAAGGATGTGATTCCTACAAAACTGCTATTATTTATATTGCATTGGATAACTGTTTTTAATTTATTCTCTGACCCTTAGTAACTTGCTAGGCTAGAGAGCTAATTGGTCACTTCCATCTATGCCTATGCCACTAACTGAAGACACTGAAATGAATCCAAATTAGAAGTCCTGTCCTTTTCCAATCTATGAGAAAAAACAGATCAACAGAAGAACCTGCCAAACAAAATCACTGGCTCTGGAGAAGTATCTTTCATTCTCTGATTGTGAAGTAAGTCTATTTGCCCTAAATTAACCTCAGTATCTCAAATCATCCTTAAGAAGTTTGCTCAGGTGACCCTGAAACATTTTAAGGATGGTTTTATTTTCACTTTGTGGATTGAAGCTATAATGATAGCTTCCTACTATTCTTTTATTCAGATAATTATTGTAGTTCATAAAGGAGTTGCAAGTCAAGCAACAAATCATAAATGTGACAAAATACTTCTCAAACAATCTGTTTTAGCTTGATTTACATTATGACATTTAGCTATCACTCATGTCACTGCTTATCAAATTTCAAAAGAGTCTACAAGATGTAGAGTGCACGATAATTTTTAGGATTAATTCAGCAATATTTCTGATCAAGTTTGCACTGAAATTATTTTCTGGCACTTAAAAAACAATTTAGAAGCAGTAAAGTGAAAAAAAGTGGAGATAACATGTCCTCACAAATTTTTATATTAATTCTTTACAAATAAATTACCAAGACATTACTATTCTTAATTCAATGGTTGTACTGATTCTTGTGTTTTACTTAGTCTATAAATATTTACATAAGCAAAAGTCCATGGCAAAATAAGAATAGAGCAAACATATTCTGCATTCTCTCTCCCTTTCTAAGCATTCTCCCTAAAGATTTCATCAGTCTATTGTGGTTTGTGTATGCAGTAACTGTCAGTAGGTTTTTCTTACAAGTATTTGTCATCTCCTTACCTTCCAAAAAATAATTTTAACCACTGCATCCTTTGTTAAGGAGTTTCACAGGTCTACTATCTTATGCATGAAGAACTACTTCACTTAGCATGAAGAACCTGACTTCCACTAACTAAATTGGTAGCCTATAGTTCTGCTGAAATCCCTCTTTCACCATGCTTCTAACCTTAGAGATCTCTACTACATCCCCTTTAAACTAGTTCTTTTTTTTTTTCTTCTTCCCTCTAGGCTACAGGGGCCCAGAATATTCACTACATTAATGAATACTCTTCCAGAACTTCAGTCATTGTTTTTGTCCCTCATCAAACATTTTCCAGTTCAAGATGCACTTTTTGAGATGACAGGAGGAAACAAACATCTTTTCTACAAGTTATCTCGCTTGGCTAAGAAGTCCAGATTTTTTCATCTGGGGTGCAAGAAACCATTGGTGCAACAGCTCAGCTGCTATCTTATACTGGTTATAGGTGTCCAAACTCCTAAGTATACAGACCTCCAAGTGTTGGAGAGAGTAATATAGGAAGAGATGAAAAGTTTTAAGAATTTACTTACAGGTGATCCTGGAGTTATTCTTGATATCACTAACGGCATTTTTTGATCTACACCACCCTAGAGGAATATCAAGTAAATAACAACTACAAATATATCAATAAGCATAAGCAACATTTAGAACAAGTAAGAACTTATTTTTTGGTTTTATATAAACTTTATGCTCTGTCATTATAGGCAGAGTTAACAAGACATGATGTGATAAATCTGCAAAGGATCAGGTAGGATTAAAGTTCCAGACAAATGTACTCCCCTTACTCATTTTACTTGATGTTCTATCACTGCCTCACCAATAAATGCCCAAGGTGAAAAGACTAGACTCTGTCTCAATATTGATATTGAGGCTACTTTGCACTACTGTCTGTTTAAATGGAATTTAAGTGGGGGAATGTAAAAAATTTACAATAGTCAATTATCAGTAGTAACTTCCATTTTCTTTATAAATTCATTTTCACCTTTGTATTAGTTTTTAAAAATTATGTATTTAATTGGACAGCACAAACTATTTAACTAGTTTTACAATGCAGAGGTAAATTTTCCTAAAGTTGATGGTTTGAATTAGGCTTCCAAGACCACGTTTAAACAACCAGGTAAGCAGTTTGCTTTGGAAATTTGCCAAGCCCACAGTATATGCAACTAAAAACCACAGAAATGGTAAAGGCTCATTTCTGTAGACATTGCTTTAGCATTTAAGGATTAGGCTGCCACTTCTGAAAACTCTTCGTCCATAAGACACTCAGAATATACTGCTTCCTCCAAAGCATGCATTAAAAATTATAAATAATCATGAAGTCAAAGCACAGTATCTCTATAAAACATTTTAAAAGAACTAGAAGATTGCTGTTGTTACCTTTAGATTAAATCCAAACTTTCCGTCTTCATCTGGTATGATATGCACCAAAAGTAAATCTCCTTCAATTAGGTCATTCTGCAAGATATAGAAAATACAAACCAAAACTTCTCTCATCTTTAAAAGAAAATAACAGGAAATGATAAAAAAGTGTATCCAAATTTAGATGTACTGAAAAAGAATACGTAAATCCACATTTAAAATATAAAGAAGCTAAAGTTAAAGAATATACTCATGATTGTAACCTTTTGAATGACAAAAATAGCAAAACACATAACAGCAAATATGTGCTTTCCTTGCTCTGTCCTACTTTGTCACTCTCTTAGTTTTCTCAATTGATAGCTCCTATTGAAGTTTTCAATGTGTTGTCTTTAGTAAAGATGACTTGAAAATGAAAAATGAAAGTGCAACACTTTCAAGTCAATTCTACTGTAAGGACTACGAAGTGACTACTTTTTCTCCAATTTTTATCCTGTAAATAGGTCCATCAGTATCTTTTGCAAGAGATCCATGACCCAGAAATATTAAAAGTTGGCAGCAGCTACTGATAACTGGGTTAGGAAGCTGTTCAGCATCTCTCTGGAACAGGCTGGAGAAAGGGAAGGAATGATTGACTACTGTTAACACTAGTAGGGAGCAGCTGCTCTCTAGTCAGCACCAAATTCAAAGGATAGTATTTAGCCATACTGAAGAAGAGATGACTGAGATAAATCAGAGTTGTGCCTGCTATCAAGACATATAGCAACTTCTGTTTCTGATCTTTCCACGTGAAGGAAATAAGACTTAATTGCATGAGGATTTCCATTCCCCTAGGAACTTCACCTGCAGATGCCTGTGGAAGCCTGGACACTATGGAAATCAATGCAATTGGCAGGTCTGCCTATCCATTGGATAAATTTGAGTAGTAAGACAACACTTATTCTTATCATTGCATAAAATATGCTCATCCTGAAATACAATGACAATTGATGGGCATTTTTAATCTACAGTTTAAAGGTATATTCAGTACTAGTTTTGACTTTAAAAGCATACAACTGAACATACCTTATCACAGTAGTACTGACTGGAATCTTCTGTAGAGCCACTTTTTGTGATGTTGTCATATGTTTCTAAGAATTGTTTATCCACTCCTTCCAAAGGGTAAGAGCCAGAAGTGTTACCAATATCATTGGGAGACTGAGTCAAGGCTTTAGATGAGATATGGGTCAGAGAACTCTGCATTGGACTGTTTCCCAATATGTTCCTTCATTTAGAAAAGAAAAATAAATATTACAAAGGTATCATTATCTTGATTTTTAAATTAGATAGTAAAACATCCAAATGTACTGCTCAGTAAAAACAGCAAGCCAACTTGATACTTAGAGTTAACATGACTTCTTGAGGTGTAGGGCTACAGGATTAGAGTATGATCTCAGCCTTTCATTTGATCAGTGGATATCCGGGAGAATGGATGAAACAAAACTAGAGTGGCAGAAACATTTTTAGCAAAACATTTGAATGTTAGCAGTGAAAGGCACTATTGTAGTGGTACAGAAATCACAACAACAGCTGAACTCCAGCAAAAAGGCACTTCAGTTGCCAATCATAACCACAAAAAGCTTTTGCCATAATTCTGCTCTCATTCTCACAAAGCACTTTTTTTCATTCCACCCTCTTGTAAGTGCCTTCTCAACCTTCTGCTTCTGGGAGAAGGTGGTTTACAGAAAAGCCCTGGTAAATTGTCAGAGAAGCAAGAAATAAAATGGCAACAAAGGGTTGAATTACAGCCAATGTATGCTGTCATTGAAGTAGTTATAATCATGTAGAAGGACCCAGAATTAAATTGGTGTGCAGACCTGGTGATTTAAGAATCATAAAATTCAATGAGAACAGAAGTCAGTAATTAAATACCTCAAAGCTCTTAGAATTGGCCAAGCTGCCTGGTGATGCTCCAGGACCTTTCAAACATTAATTTAGCCACATACTGTCTTACAAAGAGGATGAGATGCAGACCTCTAATACAACTAAAACCCTTCTTTAATTAGACTGAACCAATTGATACCCTATAAACTAACCACTCGGTGTTTATAAATACTACATAGTACTTTGTGAAAATGTCTGTCCTGAGGAAAGCTCAGGTATAGCTCAGACAGTTCCCTATAACTAATATTCAGTGTTGTGTATGGGAAAAATGGAGTCCTAGCTACTTGTATTACCCCACTGCAGACTGATAGATCATCATGCTCAGGGGCAGTACATTTTGCAAGAACACTCTTCACTGCTACTCTTCACTGCTACTGACAACCCAGCACTGCGATGAAGTAAATTTGATCCTTGGAAGTACATATGCTGTTAGTTGTTTATTACAGTTTATCTCTAAAAGCAACAGCAAATTCTCATAGGTTAAAGTAAAAGAAGTATATGCAAATAAAACCTGGCATTACAATTGGTAAATCTAAACATTTCTGCTCTAGTAGTCATCCAACTATATATGTGAGCCTTTTCTAACCATTTCAGCAGCCACTACTAGCTGTCAATGAAGAAGTAATACCATGCTACAGAGCAATGTACCTTAGGCTCTAACATCCAAGACTTGCATTGCAGCAAACTTCAATAAACACTTCTTACTCAGCTTATGCAAATCTGATTGCAACAAATGTAAATATTCTGAAAGATGCCATCAAGCGACTGTATTCTTGCCATAATAGTTCCAATGTTCAGCTACACTACATGCACTTGGCAATGGGAATGAAGTGTTTTGTGCAACATTTGCAGAATTTTCAGGTAATTTTTTAGGTGTCTACGAAATGATATCCACTTGAGATTCTCCATAATACAAAACACTTTGAAGTAGTGAACTATATTGATACTTAAAGGAATTATACTGGCAAAATTGTGTTTGTATCTGATGGCTTCCAGGAATTTTTTATGATTTCTGTGAGGTCAATGTTAAGCAAGAAGAACATTGTATATGTAAATACCTAATAAGTTTTTCAGAACATAGTAATTTAAAACAACAAAATACATTTCACTTACAAGTTAAGATAACAGATCATAATGATTTTTCAGTGTAGAAAAAACCAAAAAATACCAGAAAAATACAACAAATTATTTCAGTTAATGTCTTTTAGCACTATGTAAAGAATTAACAGATAAAAATACCAGTGCATTTTTGCATCATTTAACTTTCCCAACAGTCTTTAACCAACTTTTTTGTTAACCGTGATTAGGAGTGTCTTAGGATTTAAGAATTTGTACACCCTGATGAAAAAACTTTACTTATTTTTACAAATCTCTACAGTCTTTGTTGGTTTGTAAATTTGTGTCTTTTAAGCATATAAGTCCAGTACTTCAAACAATAAGGTAGATACTTGAAAACCATCTTAAAGCTAGAGATTCTATAGCAGGAAATTTAAAGAAAACTCACTTTGGTGATTCTTGCTCAGATGACCTGTTTAAGAAAAAAAAAACAGTACATTAACATAAGTTAAGTCTTCAGGAAAACAAGAACTAAACTCCAATAAAGAAAAAAAGCCCATATAAAAGTCAAAATGTATGCTCACAGTAAATAAAAGAATATTTAATCCTGTGCTGAAAGTCTGAGTCTGACAATTATGGAATTTATAAAACACTGAACAAAAATCCCAGGGCAGCTCTAATTGCTTACTTCCACTTTTGGCACAAGCCCAACTACAGACAACACACATGTGCTACCGCAACTTAAACTATTTAGGAGTTTACATAGGCAATTATTTAGCAAGAGAAACTATATAATTGAAAAAAACAGTTTCAGATGTGGATCACAATAACTACAGACATCACTGACTGTATTTTGTTAAAAAAATGTGTTGAAATCTTTATGTACAGGTAACATGAAATGAGCATAGGCAGCATAGGAAGCATTAAGTTTTTTACACTTGTTCTTGTAATGTGAGAGCAGAACAGACGTTGAAAGAAAACTTTAAGACAAAGCATAACTAAAGCAGAAGTGTTTACACAAATGAGGACAACTAGAATGGAAAAGAAACCAAAATTTGCAGTACATGGCATTTTGCATGGAACTCAGTTAAGTTCATCAGAAATCACCTGAAACTGAGCTAAACTATATTAAATCAATTAAAATATTAGCTGTGATATTAAGACAAACTTAAAAGTAAAAGCTACCAAAAAGGTGCCTGCAAAGCAAATAAGTTTAAGGCAGATGAGACAGCTTAATAAATTTCAATAAGAAGTGATCAAAATAAACAGAGTTAAATGAGCCCATGTTGGAAAAATACAAACATGAAGTAGTTTGGTTGAATGCATAATTGTTGAACTGTCAAGTTACAGGAGACAATTCACAGTATACAGTTAAATTTTCAACCATTGTTCTCTAAAACAATCTCGATACTAAGAAGTTTGTACTACAATACAAAGAAATTCTTCCTTTAGAGGCAGAGTGAAGCTTGATTGTCTAAGAATCTGTAGAGATTTTTGTTGTATATGCTTTTACTTTTTTTTTTTTAGCACTAAACTTCTTAATTTTTTACTGCAGTCCTTCCCCTCTTCTGATTTCACTGACATCCATCCTCCCTCTCCCACAAATATCTCTGGTTCTTCTTGCTTAAGATCCCCATAATATTTTATCCTCTACATGCCAGCAATGCACAGCAGGTCCCTTGGGAAGGTGCAGTCACTTGCTGTCTGACCAGCCCACATCTAAAACAGACAACCATTGAACTCAGAATGTAATTGCTCAGCATGAGGAGAACGTTTAGAGTGTTGTGGGGGTTTTTTTTCTGCCTAGTCACTGACTTTCACTAATCTTGCAGAAAACTTTGCAACTTTGAAAACTCAACTTCTACATTAGATTTGCCTGCAATTGTCCAAATATTCTCAGATGGGAAGAGGTAGGTGGGCAATGCAATAACATAAGCATTATTTCCTTAAGAAGTCATGCTAAAAATAAAGAAACATTGAATTTATTTTTAAGCTAATTGATTTCCTTGTCAGGTAAAGAACAATGAAACTGTACATCTTTTCTACATTTTACCACAGTAGTGCTACAGCTCTATTACCAAATTCTGTATGTAATTCAAGTTGCCTAAAGTTAACCCTTTTGCAAGCCTTCACCAAAATTTTACCTAGATAGAATTGTGATTGAAATCGATGCAATGCTCCACTTTAATTCTTCCCAATCCAGTGAGGTAATTGGAAAGGAGAAAACAACTTAGGCTTCCATTCATATACTGTCTATAAGCATACAGCAAATTTTGTATCATTTCAGTAATACATTTATTATTAAGAGACTTAGGTGTAAAATATAAACGCTTAGTAATATTTGCTGAAGGTTTATCTATTTAATTATTGCACTTAAATTCAAACACATCAGCTTTGAAAGAGTTACTGAATCATTCCATAATTTTTTAAAGTGGAAAAAGGCAAAAAAAAATTAACCTAGAAAGTGACCAAATTCAAGGCTTAAAAGAATTCATCAGGGACAATGCAGCTGTGTCTTCCTAAAGTTTTTAGTAGCTCAGCATGCTAGAGCTGCAGAATTTTGCTCTCCAATTCAATTAAATTGTATTTCTATCAATTACTCACCAATATGATAAAGTATCTTGAACATGAATAATTAGATTATCTTTTCTGGCTATACAGTATTCCACATTTTACTAACTTATCTTCTTCATTTCACAACATACAACGATATCTATATTTTATGTCAATAAAAGACATCACTCACCAGACCAGCCATTCAACCTTTTCATCGAGGAAGAGAGCCCTGCCTTGCAAGGAGATTAAGCTTTCCATTGGTGCAGCGAACTAACAAACACTTTAAAATTGCAGGTAATTTCTCTTCCTTACTCCACAGTACATCTAAAATAATGTCATTTCAACCTTTAACTCTGATGGCGAAGATCTATATAATAAAACGCTTTGCTTCTAACTCTCCTGTCAGGAGCTCAGAAAGGAAAAGTCTTAACAAAAGAACCCTCCTCCCCATTTTGGTGTGTCCTACAAGGGAATTATGCTATTCTGAGACCTGAGAATGATAAACTACAGCAGAGTAAAACCCCGGGAGAAAAGGGACAACTGAAACAATAGCACTGTAGCAAAACTCCCCCTTTACAAACAACTGAAGGAAACATCTGTAGGTTTTGCCCTTGTGCTGTTCTTAAAGCTTCTTTTATTGTAACACCTGCATGGCTGAGGAGACCTGAATGTGCCAGCACTTCTATTACCACCTCTTCTGAGAACTCACCATTAAAAATGGGATTATTCATAAACCAAATAAGTGTAAGATACTTTCAGCAATGTATTTTTGCTGGGTTTTCCAAACGTTTATATACAGAATATTCAGCATTTCTATGAACAGAAAAACGTGTAAGAAGGCCATGTAGATTTTTGTGATGCATAATTAAGGGTACCCTTACAGAAAAACTGGAAGACTTCATGACATATACAAATTTTTCAGCTATTTTCTGTTAATTCCAACCACATGTGTAAGTTGCTGCCATCACACATAAAAGGATATTTTCAGTTATTCTACATTGTCTCTCTTGACCATATTCCAGTTTACTGATTTTCCATGAAAGTTTCATCTGTTCTAATACTCTGCAATACTCTAATAACTACTTGGCTTGCTGTAAAATTTGCCTTATCACAGATTTGCAATTCAACCATGGGATTTTTTTTGGATGCAAAAATGATTGTTTTTTGAACTGACAAGGGAAGTGTAGTAAATTTTACAAAGCATATGTATTTTAAAAGAAAGGTTTACATGTATGGAAAATAGAAATGTTCTATTTTCATGTATATTTGAGCACAATAACACTTATAAAGTCTAATACTAGTACTCTTAAAACACTAATTTGAAATATTCTGAGAGCCTTTGCCTAGCATAAAAGGGAAATCTTCCTTGGGAAGTATACAAACACAAACAAGGATAATGGCTCCCTGTGAAGCGCAGCAGATTTTGTAAGAACAAAGAACTAATCATGTATGTATATGATGTAAAACTAAGAAAAAGTAACTTAGTTAAAAATATTTGGGGTATTTTAATTTTTTTTAAAGTTATTTGCGATTTTTTACCAAGAAAGTAATTACTAGCAGTCGGTTGGATACATCTAAGGGGTACTTTCATCAACAGCAGAAATTTAAAAACTTTGTTCACAAAAGGAATTATATTTTAGTTAAAATAATGATGTGTTCCCATAGCACATTCACCAAAGCTCACTATGCAGCTACTTTATTGTCTATCAAAATGGTAAGCTAAAAGAATTGAACAAATGCAGCATACGTTCAGGAAATCTATTTTCAGTGCAATATCTTCACCAGATGATGCATCACACTTACATCAGGAGTGCATATGCACTTCCAGAAATTCATAGCACAGTGCAAGTGAATTTCCTTTTTGTATACTAGTTCATCATTTCACTTCCTTCCCCCACAATTCTGAGACTTTACACATTATGCCAGCAAAAGATAGCTTTAGAATACAAGATAAAGAAGTTTATAGCTTTGTAAGCATGTTTAAGAGAAAAGCTTATGCAGGGGTACGCTGCATTTACAACAAGAAGAACTGTAGATAAAAGTAATTTAGGTTGGAAGGGATCTTAAGTGATCACCTAAACTCTTAATAGCCAACAAAGTTAGATGAGTGTGTTCAGGTCTTCATTATGTTGCATTTTCAGGTTCTCCAAGGATGGAAACACCTCCATCTATCTGTCAATCTGTATGAGGGGCTACACTAATGTTGGTGTGATTTTTCATGGTTTTTTCTGTTCTTGCAACCAGTCACGGGTGAGGAAGCCTACACATGATCTACGGAGTGTGATAAGCATTCAATTACCTTTATTTTTTTTTTTTTTAGGTATCAATACCTAGAACCAGAACTTGCACTGGAGATGGATAGCGTAGTCTTTCAAGAGAAAACTTAACATCTGATACAAGATCAAGCACGGCACAGTATATGATTCCAAAATCATATTTTCCCAGTTAAAGTCAAGTTAAATTTGAAAGTTATTGCTAAAATTGAAGACATTTTGGAATTTTCCAAACTAATCTTGAAACAATGTCACATACTTCAATATGATTTAATTTCTACTGCAGTCTTTTGCCCCTTAATAGACATAGTGCATGGATTGCACTAGTGTCATGGAAAGGCAAAATCAGTAACGATGATTTGTTTCTGTACACCAATGAGGCTTTCCTTATTCTAACCCTGAAACAGAAGCTGCAACTTTGTTGAGACACGCTGTAACAGTGGTAATCTTCAGGTACTATATCAGGCTGAAAAAAGGAACCAAAAAGAATTCCTTGCAAAAGTCTATCAGCCTGTCTCTAAAAATAACCAGCTGTAGTTCAAAACATGTTATTCTGAAAGGGAAACTTTTTTCAAAGTAGCATCTTCCAGACCTCTACCCAGGGTATTGATCAAGACAGCAGATGGTTAGGATGGGTTTATGTCAGGTAGCCTATTAGTATGACACAACTTTGGAAAAGAAACCCAAAAAACAAATTAAAGCAGCTCTTCTACAGAAATAATTTTAGAAAAATTAAAGCCAGAAAGTAAGTTACAGTATGTATCTCAAAGGAAAGTCGTAAGACTTTGTGTTCATAACTCTTCCCTAACGCATATCTTGGTGTTTAAGGACATATGAAGTTAAGATACCCAACCTTATAGAACAGAGAGAAGTTTTCTACTTTGCAAACCTCTCAAGAAAAACATCTTCAGGGAAGCCGAAGTCAAGACTAAGGAAAGTCAATTTTAACTGAAGAACAGTTATCAAACAAGTACTCTTACTAATTAGCATGTTTTACCTCAATATTAATCTTGAAATAATTTAAAAACCAAAATAACAGTAATGTCATGTACATATGCATGAAGGAATAGGATGAGTATAGCGACAAACTGAGTACAACATATAGTCAGAAGATAAACTGCATTACCTATTCTGATTGGCGAGGCACCACCATAACAGTGCAGTATAACACAGAAAGCACCCTACGAGACTTGGGAAGGTTCAGTGTGGGCTCCATGTCAGGTTAGTGTTAATTTTTCAGTGGCAGTAGCAGTCAGATGAAATGCACAGCAGCAGGGCAACAAAGAGGACAAAGAACTGACAGGGGAGGCTTTCTTCACAAAGACCGAGGAGCCCTAGGCTAAACAAAAGTCCTCTTGAAGTCCTCTTCAGCACTGTCTTTGATGATAGATTTTGTATGCAGCTGTGATTTGAGATAGTTGGCTTAGATAGGCTAAACTATTCATGCCCTGTGAATAAAGCTCTATTTAATACATGTTAATTTGGGATTAGAGCAATTTTTTATCTATAATACGTACGTAATAGACAGCTCCAATCTTTTCTGCAGACACTAATCTGAGAGAGAAAAATTGCCTCTTTTCACTATGTCTGAAGTTGAAATTGTACTTGAATGAGAAAGTACCTCAGGGTAATTTGGGTAGCAGAAGCAGTCTAGCTTCAAACACAAGACTGAAACCTTGCCCTCGCTTTCTGTAGCCCACCTTCAAGCCCATGTTGCTCTGGTTTCTTTTTTTTTTTTTTGCCTCAGTCACAGCCTAAAGGATACATCCTCATGGATTTCAGTTACAAGGTAGAATGCTCACACAAAGCATGCTTTTAAAATAATCACAATGTTCTTCACAGAAACATTAAATGACAAAATATTCCTGACCCTCATCTCCAGCATGCTCCTTAAAAGCATTTAACGGTAAAGATAGTTCTAGATGTTGACACGTTGATAACCATGCAATATATTTAAAGAAACAGAAGAAATGTTAACAACTGATATGTTTAATGCTCTCTAAACTAAGATCTGTTTACAATATTTGTTTTCTAAATTGTATTTTCTAGAAAGAAAATATAACTTGATTGATTCTCCTGAGTTAGCACTTATTAAGAAAGTTATCAATTATTAAGAAAGGAGGAAAAGAAAAATGTACAAGGAAATATATGTAACTGTACATACTCTGCCAGCAGTGGTGGCTTCTACAGTTCTGATATCCACTTAAGTTCCAAACTTGGTTGATAGGGTTAGGTACACAGCAAGTCTTCTTGTATGAATTTTACTTATGCATGTGCCTCAAAAAGTACTACATCCCAACAGATCAGTTGGAAGGTATATCTATCTTTGACTACTGGTCATTTTGACAAAGAGGACTGTCATGGTTTGACATGACAGCCTTTTCTGGTAAGGGGGAAGGGGCTGTAAAGATGGCTCCTGTAAGTAATTGCTTGAAACTCTCCCCAGATCTGAGCCAGACCCACTTCTGGGGCTGAGCCAATTACATGCCTCCACGATCACTTTTTAAGAAGTAGCCAGAAGAGGAGGTTGCTTCCTCCTTTTTCTTCCTGTTTCTTCCTTCTTCTGTCCCTTCTTCTCCTCTGGCTGGTGGTGGGGCAAGGACAGGAATAGTGAGAGAAACAACCATGTAGACTCCAAGGTCAGTGATGAAAGAGAGGAGGAGGTGTGCTGGAGCAGAGACTCCCCTGCATTCTACAGAGAGGACTGGTGAAGCTGAGATTTATTTTCATTTCTTTAAAGACCTCACATCAGTGGTAGAGACTCATTTTGATAATGATCCCATATCAGGGGGAGAGACTCATTTTGCTAAAGCTGACCCTGGCTGGTCCAGGGGCAGTGACATACTTCATTAGAGGCCCTGTGCCAGGGACAGTGATCATGGCTGGAGGAGGCCCTGTCCCATGGGAGGGACCCAACCACTTCACTACAGACCCCGAGCTAGGGGCAGTGATTTTCTTCCTTAAAACTACGACTGGAGCAGGCCATGTCCTGAGGGAGGGACCCTTTATCACTATGGCCAGAGCAGGCCTTGTCCTGAGGAAAGGACTCAATATCCACAGCTGTACCTGTGGGGAGGAACCCATGACAAAGCAACTCATTAAACTTATGCCCAGAAGAGGCCATGTCCTGAGAGAGGGACCCTATAACTGCAGAAAGTGCAACTGTGGCAAAGAACTCACACCAGAGATATTCACTGTGTCCTGTGTGAGTGACTCTGTATGGGCAGAAGCCGCAGCTACTGGAAACAACCCACACCAGAGAAGTTCATTAAGGACTATGTCCCAGGGGAGGGACCCCATATCGGAGCAGGGGAAGAATGCCAGGAGTCGTCCTCATCTGAGCAGAGAGAAGCAGCAGAGCCCATCTGTGAGAGACTGACCACATCCCTCATTCCCTGCACACCTGAGCCGTTGAGGGGGAGGAGGTAGAGATATCGGGAGCAGTGAGCGGGGCCCAGGAAGAAAGGAGGGATAGGGGAGGGAGATCTTAAAGTGCTGGTTGTAATTTTCTCATCATCCTACTCCTTTTTCGCTTTTATTCCGTTCTGTTTCTTGTAGAATGAACCTTCCTACTTTCTAAGTCGAGTACTGGACTCTGTTTTGCCCAGAACCGTAATTGGCAGCGAGCCCTCCCTGCCCTTGTCCTAATCCACAACAACCTTGCTTATCTTTTTACTCCCATTTCGCTGGAGCCTCTGACATCCTAACGAGGGTGGGGGTGAATGGGGGCACCACATGAGAGACTGTTGTGGTGCTGCTGTGCTAGCTGGGCCAAACCATGACAGTTTTGGGGCCCAATGTGGGGCCTGCAAGGTTGAAATAGAACAGAGTGTGTTTAAAGGAACTCCTTGTGTACACTCCTAATACTAATTAACTGATTGCTGGTCACAATGTTGGTTCATATGCTTGTATGGTGGTATTACATGTCCTCTTATCTTCATCATATATGCCCTGTGATAGTGTTTATCATCCGTGGAAATGTATGAAAATTCTTATGCTACTGCACTGTATGGGATTGGCTTATGACTGTCATGGGTTATTAAGTTGGGTTGGAATGTGTACATGGCTTTATTGTCTCTTCTGCATTTTTTCCTAGAACTTAATAATGGCACTCAATTTATGGGAAAAATTGACATGTATAATTCCTCCCACTGTTACTTACCCTCATTTCTTCAAGGTGCTTCTAATGGATTCTAACAATAATACTTGGAGTGTTCTAATTACCACATTTGTATTATTTTCCCTTGTTTTCACCTCAGTTTGGATTGTAAAAATTGTCTTTTGGAGAATTGTGAGGTTGGGTAGCTATGTGAGGAGAGGCATACGGAACATGGGCAGGTGTCCAAGGAACTTTTTACCTGTAAAGATTTGGAGAACACAAGAACCCATTCCTAAATCAACTATGCCAGAACCAGTTGCTGTTCCAGCTCCAGCAGTGGATGTTGCTGTTGTAGCTGTGGACGCTCAGGCAGCAGACTGTTGCTGTTGCCAATGTGGACACTCATATCCAGGCAGTGGATATTGTTGCTGTGTCCACTAAAACTCAGACTGTTACTGCTACAACTGTGGATGCTCAAACCCAGACTGTTGCTGTTAAAACTGCAGCTACTCAAACCCAGGCAATTGATACAATTGCTTTTGAATCAGAGTATCAGTTTGTGCCAGTATCAGTTGCTCCTGTACAGAAAAGGAAATACACAAAAAAACCAGTTTGCAGCACGAAGGATGAAAGTGACCCAGGGATATTACAGAGGGAAGAAGAATTGGAGCCAGAGATAATCAGCCGGTCCTTGTCCCTGAGTGAACTGCGAGATGTGCGGAAAGATTACAGCCATCACCCAGGTGAGCACATTATCACCTGGATGCTCTGATGCTGGGAACATGGAGCTCACAGTTTGGACTTAGAGGGCAAGGAGGTCAGGCAATGGGAAACCTTGTCCCAGGATGGGGGCGTTGATAAGGCTATGGGAAAACCGTCACAAGCCCTCAGCCTCTGGAGACAACTTCTGTTAGGTGTGAAGGAAAGACATCCCTTCAAGGAAGATATTACAAGCCCCCCAAGCAAGTGGACCACCATGGAGAAAGGTATTCAGTATCTGAGGGAGTTAGCTGTGCTGAAGATTATTTATAATGACTATGCACCCACAGACCCAGATGAAGTTGAATGCACACGAGTTATGTAGTGAAAGTTCCTATGAAGTGGATCACCAAACTATACCAGCTCAATGGCAGTTGTCTCCTGGAAAAAAGATGCGAGGCAAATGGTGGAACAACTAGCTGCTCAACTTCAGCAACATGAAGAAAACATGTCTTCTCCCCTACAGGCTGTTGTTTCAGCTGTAGAGAAAATGTCACGAAAGATTGACCAATTTGTGTCTTGCTCTCCACATGCCAGTACTCCAGCTGTAAGAATAAGCATCGCCATGCTCAAGAGCAGGAACATAAGGAGTATACACTCCAGGATGCTTCATGCTCCTACCCACAAGACCAAGGAGAGAATACGAGCAAGTGGGATAGGCTATATATCCCATCTACTCCAAGGCCACCCACTCCAAGAGCACAGGCATAGGAGAGGAAGGGTTAAAAGAAGTAACTCTCCTTGGAGGAGTGTTGCTCCAGTTTCTAGTGAGCAACCCCCTAGATAAGATAGGAGGGTTGATTTCAATTTTGATTCCTTCGAAGGGACCTGGAGTTTCCTGGGAAAAAGTAAATGTGTACTACAGTGATTAGTATTAGGGGGGTCCTGCCTCCAGCCAGGTGGAGGAAAGGGATCGCAGTTTTTCAGTCCCCAGTCTGGAGCAGTCGCTTAGGTTGGGTCCCAGGTGGTGAGCAACTGTGTCACTCATCAGTTTTCTTTATAATATCCCCTTATTTTTTTTATAGTTGTTCCTCTTCAACTTTCCCCTAGTAAATTGTTCTTTTTTTAACTTACGCAGGCTCTTTTACTTTTTTTTCCCCTGATCCCCTCTGCATTCTGCCAGGAAGAGGAGGAGTCACCTTTTTTTTCCCCTTTGCTCCAGCTGGGCAAAACCACAACAAGGACATAAGACATTACCCAGGGAGTGCAGTGAAACAGGTGAAAACTATCCCCCTACCCTTGAAATGCTGATGGCAACCTGAAAAATAGAGAAGAGTCCTATCCTAGGCTAACTGTAGCTTTCACAGTTTTGAGTTTCAGATACAGCAAATGAATGGATGTTAACGTACCTAGTTTACAAAAATCAAGCAGATGTATGATTGTAATTAAGACCCGAGGCTCCGGATATAACAATTCAGAAAATAAAGATCAACATCTTGCAGTTATTTGCCAGTAGCTCTCCAAAAATGTTTCAGATTTTTCATATCAAAGCTATTAGTTAGTTACAGTCAGCATTAACACGTTTTTTGATACTCAGACAACAGGCTAGGCAGTAAAAAAAGAAGCCCTCTAAAGACAACTTATATTATCAGGACTATAAGCTAGTCTTGTCTCTTCTGAAGTGAAACAGAAAAATAGAATTTGAAAATCTGGGGTTTTTTTTCCCCTCAACATTTTTCAATTATGTTGATTCAAACCTACTAAAGACCAGCATGGCAAAAATAGGTAAGTTGGCTTTAAAATATTTATTGGTACACTGCAAAGTGTTTTGTAGTTAATATGTAAATACTCCTCAGGTGTGGCAGAAGTCAAGGACCAGTGTCCATATTTAATAGCGAAGATGTGCAAGGTATACTTTTTTCTTATGAAATAGATTTAGCTAATAGGGTAAGATACCTTCCTTTAATAAAGCATTCAAGGAAAAAAAAGATAATTTTACTTTACATCTTTCTATGAGGGGAATGAGGCAAGTAATGATTTCTGTAAGAATATAAAAGATGACAATCTAGAATGTGGAGTAACATAACAGGTCATAAACTTCAGTGTAGAGAAAAAAAAATTTAAAAAAGCATGGTTACTGTATATTTTACCTCCATTGTTAAAAAGGAAAGTATTAATTACCATTTTACTTTGTGAAAGTCTAATAGTCAATACAATAAAGGACCATTCACTCCATGAGTTACATTCTTCTTGCAAAATACACCCTTGGAATTTAATCACATTTATGCACGTATTTTTTCAGTTACTTGCACAGTATCAAATATTATAAACATATCCAAGAAATCAACAATGCATTGGGAATAAGAAGGAGAGAAAAATTGGTTTATATGAGGTAATAACAGTAATCTCCATAGTGAGTGATATTACTCAGATTCAGCATAGTTATTTAGTGCTTAGAAAAAAATGAATATGCTGTTTTCAAATTTAGAACATTCTGCTTTCATTGTCTGGGAAACAGCACAGAAGTAGGTTTTCCCAGCCCATTCTGAGTAGGCATAGGATAGGTGAAGCAGGAAGGAAAATAAAAAAAACTACAGTGGAAGAAGAGACAAACGAAAACCCCAACAATGTACTTACTGGCATGACATAATCTGCCAGTCACAGAACACAGCATGGAAACTCAGTTTTCTCTCTACAGCTTCTACCCTCGCCATCTCCTCTTATGGTCTGCCTCTCCAAATTTTTACTCAAAAATTACTAGTAGAACTGTACAATCTCTAAATGTTAAAACACAGGAAAGACACAGCTTTCTGTTTATCACTATTCACAACATATAGAGGCATCACTTTTGTATGTTACAATAGATATTACTAATAGTACTGTTACTACCATTACTGACACTACTAGTACTGAGGTTCATTTGACTCCATTCTGAAAAACAGAAAAACAATATAAAACATCGCTATGACAAACTCCAAATACGCATGCAACACGATAACTTTCCCTTCTTTCGTAGAAACCTCTCTGCTGTAATGTAGTGACAATATTATTGTATTAAAATTTGAAGAAAAGTTTAAAGCCACAGTTTGTTTGTAGCTGTGCATTGTCACAAAGGTAGGTGAGTACCAGCAGCTTCTCAAAGTATACCTTGCCTTTAAGTTACTAAGGAACATTAGAAACCATTTTCCTTTTGTGTTTTGTAACAAAGGAACCTGCATTTTAATATGTAGCATCCTCTCCCGAACCGAAAGTTTTAAAGCATCTCTGTTTTAGAGATTGAACAATCAATGACTTGGTACATTATTTCTTGTACATTATCTCTGAAGCTCACATTGTGTAAGTCTAAATTACTCATTAAGAAATGTCTCTAAGTTAAAAGTGAAAGCACATATAAAATACTATATATAAGCAAACAAATAATCAGTGTTTGGTGGGTTTGGAGGCTTTTTGTTTTTGTTTTGTTTGGTTTTTTTAAAATCAAAATAGAGAATGAATTATTTGCAGAAGTTACCTCCTCTGTGGACTACGGTTCTGGGAGAACTCTGAATCACTGTCCTTTGACGTTGGAGAGCCCTTATATGTATAAAAAACATCCTCTGTTTCAGTAATGTAACTGATCTCATTTGTGAGGTTGTCTACAGATGAGTGTCGTGGTTTACGAATTTCATGACGTAGTCTAGGACTCCGCCTTAAAAATAAGGAACATAAACACAAGTTGGAAGATGAGAATAATTAATAAAAGTTTATCAAAGTGAAATTTCTATCCTATTGCAATCTTGGACCCAAAATTTTTATGACAGCCAATAGGTCTCACGTTAAATACTATTTTGCATGGTATACTAGGCAATCATGCACTGTGAGGTTCAGTACACTGAACTGATGTGGTTTTTTAGCCCTCTAAAATGCTATCTATATTGTTAAGGTTCTAATCATAGGATAATTCATGTTGGAAAAGACCTATGGAGATCAACTAATCCAATCTCCTGCTAAAAGCATGGTCAACTGACATCAGAGCAGGTTGCTTAAGGCTTTATCCAGTCTGATCTCAAAAAAACCTAAGTAACAGAGACTGCAGAGCTTCCCTAAGCAATCACTGCAGAACTGTCCTTATGGTGAAGCAGCTTTTCATTACGTCCAGATAGAGTCTCTCTGTTTTCAACATATGTTTGCATCATCCTCCTACCACGCAACACTGAAGAACCCGGCTTCATCCTCTAGCTAGTCTTCTCCTAAGTGTTACCAGTCTGTTGTCAGGCATCTGGGAAACCATTGCTTCTACAGCCTGAACAAGTGCAGTTGTCTCAGCCTCCTGTCACAGGTTAAGTACTCCAGTCCCCTGACTACCTTGGTGGTTGGGGGCCTTTGCTAACCTTGCTCCAGTTTGGCAGTATTAAGTGAATGTAAAAGCAGTCACAGCATTCTAATAAGGACTAATGAATGCTGAACAAAAAAGGGGAAAAATCTTGCTCTATCTTTCATGCTTCTGTTAATATGGCCAGGCTGCTGTGGACTTCTTTTCTACTAGGCTACACCAAGTAGCTCATGTACAGCTTGTTGCCTACAAAGATTACCCATTTCTTTTCCAGAAAGCCTGTATCATAGATGATACTGTTGTCTTGCATTCTTCCTTCCAAGGACATTGCATTTGTCTTCACTGAATTTCATACAGTTCTTATTGGCCCATTTCTCCAGACTATCAAGGTCTTTTTAGATAGCAGCCCTGGCCCCAATCTTATTGACTCATCCTCCAGCTTGGTGTCAACTGCAAACTTTATGAGCAAGCATTTCACTGCCTCCTCCAGGTCATAAAGATGTTAAGCAGGACAGATCCCAAGATAGACCACTGCATTGTCCTCTAGGTAGAGTATGATCCATTAACAACTCTCCCCTGAGTCCAGTCATCCAACCTTTGGTTTTTAAACTACCTTGTTGTCCACTCTTCCACAACATAATGTCTTAACTCAGGTGTAATGTTTTGGCAGATAGTATCAAAAGCCTTGCTAAAGTTGAGGTGCCACCCACTCTTCTCCTGTCATCACATTAAACACACTCTCAGAATAACTATAGTGTGTACATATATATTTAAATGTTGTTATTCTGCTAGAGTATATACAATTAGAAAAGGTAGGAGGATGGAAGGTATGGGAAAGGCTGAAACTGGATTTACCAATTAGGGGTAACAGGAGGCGATCGAGAAGGAAGGCTTTTGGTCTCTAGATGCTCAACAGATAAAGATCTTCTCATAGATGGATTCCAAACCATTCCACCTATAACTTTTCTGCAGTACTGGCTGTTTACAGACCTGAAAAAAAAATTAAAAACTGTACATTAATTAATTTTCATAGAAAACTTACATAAAATATGCTTATGAAAGTCAATTTCTACATTCACATGTTTTAAAGAGTCTCCTGTGCTTACCCCTCTTTACACCTTTGCATTCTTACAGAGCCACTTATTGTCCTTCACTTGTTGCAGTAAAACTGTTAATCCCTACTACAGTGCTAATCATAAGCTGGGCAAAAATAACTTTTTCTGAGTGTTATTTTTAACTCAATTGTGTTTAAAAAGATGGAGGGAAATACAGTATGTCCTAATGGCACTGAACAGACTGCCTGACAAAATACAGTTCAAATCCAAGCAAAAGGTTCTAGATATTCCCAGTTCTAGATATATCCCTTCATAAAGGGGTAAGAATTCACTAATATCTTCACTGAGCAGAGGACTGCTTTAACTATCTACCTGCTGCCTAAGCAAATAAGAGCTACACCAGACCATTCTCTATTTACAGAAGCAAACCACATTTGAGCGATATGTTCCTTATAGGCATAAAGCATTAGAGAAAGACCTGACATGAATAAAGGATCTTCAAATCTGGACTGCTTCTTTTCAAGAGACTAAGAAGATAAGAGCTGCACAAGAACAAGAACCTCAGCTAGGAAAGTAAAAAAAAAAAAATGTCTTACTAGTGGAATTATATAGCATAAAGACATTCTTTAAATAGATTAAAATTGAGAGAGACTAACTTTTACACATCTTTTACGCAGCATTCCACAAGACAAGCAGAGACATAAGCTGCTCGTTCTCTAAGTTACAGGCTTAGGATTTCTCAAGGAAAAGAAGCAATTTATGAGTTATAGTGAAACCACTTTTGGCCCACTAAGTCCTGAGCTGTATATAATGGGTGGCTGGGATAGCAGTGTTTGTGAAGAATCTGCTATAAATCTCAACTTTACACGGTATAAAAAAAGTTGGTTATACTGGGAGTATTACACTAGTATCAAATCTTAAGTATGCTCTTATTTTACTGCTATTTGTTTATACAAGTATGAGAGAAAAAGCAACCCAAAACTTTATATTCTGAGTATTTTTCATATCTTGTTCATGATTTAAAATAAAATTATTTCATCTTCTAAATTTATACTTTTAAATCTTCTCCCAATTTAAACAACAAAGAGGGAAAACATAATACATTTACATATCAAAATCAGTTAGCTGTGTACATTTTTAAACTTAGTAAACAGCAGTCCATGAGCACAGGATAAGATTTTGCCTGTATTATCCATTTTATTTCTGAAGGTCTTCTGAATACCAGTGTCAAAGCACTAACTACTCTGGGTCAACAAAACCAGAGTAATTTTTTTCAAAGAAGCCTTTCATGAGCAGAGCAGAGATGAGGAGTGAAAAAAGAGCATGTATCACAAAAGTTGTATTTCTAAGAATTCTGCATATTTTGCATTCGTCAGCTTTTCTTTTTTTAGAAGTGCCTGTTCATGCATTTTCCAATGCAGGTGACTTTTGAGACGCAATGTAACTCACGTGATGGAAACTGAAGCCCTAACCTCAAACCCCTAACCCTGACCACAGAATCACTTTAACAACATATTCTCTAGATATTTCAGTTAAGATCTATAACAAACAATATTCTGAACTCCAAGTAGCTGCTCTGCAGATGTCAAATACGAGGATTTGTCTCAGCAAACAGAGAGGCTGCCAATGTCTTTCTGGAATGGGCTATAGTATCTTGGCTTCCATCTATCACTGAGGTTTAACTTTGTGGGGAAAAAAAATAGGCACATTTTTAGCTTTTCAGCAAGAAATAAGAATGTACCTTGTAGAAGTTATTCAGCATTCAGTCCAGAAACACTGAGTCAAGTTACCTCTCGGAACCTGGGAAATGTGATTCTCAGCCTGCCCTGAGAATAAATGTTAAAGGCAAGGTATATAACTCAGCAGCCTTTTTAAGTGGAATTCCACTTGTACCTTAAACTAGGAGAATCTAGAAGGACACAGATATGTGCAAATAAGAAATTGTACTAAAGTGGTTCAAGAGTTCAACTGTTTGAACTGATGTAATAAACACTGGGATATCTATGTCACATGAATGTAAAAGAACATAGTAAAGGAAAGAAACAAATTCCGGAGGGAAACTTGTGATACTTAAAGCGGAAAGACTTAAATGTAACTCTCTTCAAAGGTGACAGAAGTCAGATGAAAAAAAATCACTGAAGTTAATTTTAATACCTCCAGGATTGTATGGCATGGTTGGTGGGTTCTTTGTGCATATGTATGTGTTTGTTTTTGTGAAGTTTTTTTTGGTGGTTTGTTTGTTTTACTCAATGCAAAATTTTTCTCCCTTTGATAAGGGAGAATGCAGAATCCCTTTTTTTTCCACTGCATAGCTCCCATACAATCTCAAAGCCATCCTTGAAAACATGGAAGCTCATGTTGTCTCTTACAACATTTCAGTCACAAACAATTAGGAAAGTAAAATTTTTCAATATATGAGAGAAAACTTCAGAAGTTACTTGTTCACACTCTTTATATATCTTCCGAGTTGATAGGAACTACTGAAAGTCTTCCAAAATTACTGTTGCTTTTATATACTTTAGCAGTCTCTGATAGCAAATGTTGCTGACTCATTTCTGCCTCATACAGATCCTAAATTTCGTGCTTTTTGGTGGCATAAATAAGGCTAAAGAATGCATTAGTACAGAGGATATGATTAAGCTGATGGAAGATATCACAATGAATAGTTATCCCTAGAGATCCCTTAAGAGCCTAAACAAGCAATTCAGAGATAATGCTTCAGAACACAAAATTACTTGAAAAGAAGTCTTTCTTCAGTTCACCAACGAGAACTATGCTGCACACTACAGGGAATTAAGAAATTGTAACAGTAAATTTGTAAAAAAATCAAATGTTTGGTACAAATTAGAATGATACTAAACCGATACCCTTTGGACTCACACCATTTTCTTTCTTATTATTACAAGAGCCATGTGTGTTCATGTGGATATACACGTATCAGGACTTTGAATGTTTGTAATTTTAATCGAAATAAAGGATGTGACAATATTACAAGCTTTGAGAAAGTCATCTCCTTAAAACATTCACTATAGGAAAAACAAGTTCATAACACTCCATACAGAAGCTAAAGCTCAAAATATGGATCTGTAAAATGTTAGAAAGTTAGGCTACCGTACGTACAACTACTTGTTTTCGCTTCTTCAGCTACGATCTACTAACTAGGTAAAAATATAAAATTCTATTCCAGGAGAAAACATAACATTTTATCAGCCTTCTTACTGTTGGACAGCCCTCATGGCTTCATTCGCAAGCAATACTACTCCACTTGATATGAATTTCTATGAAAAGTCAGTCAGCCACCAAACTCTGGGAAGTCATTTGAAATGATGACATAGAATCATAGAATGGATCATTCAAAAGTTGAAGCTTATCCAAATAGGAAAGAGAGAATCAGTCTGATAAATTAAATGTAAAGTTAAACTGTTAAGGGAACACACTGCAGAAAGCCCACAAATACATACTACCCATAAACAAAAAAGGAAACAATAAAATATGTTTCCAAAAAACATCAGAACGAGGAGGTTTCTGAGAGTCTACAGAGACTACAGATGATCAAAGGACCAATGAATCCTCCAAGAATCCCATGCTTAGAGAAGATAATGACATAAGACTTCATTTTCGTGCACTATTAATATGACATTTCTTTTACATGTTTCATGACAATATTTTTCGTGGCTGGGGAAGGTTGGGGAGTGGAACATGGATGAGACGATGACAACACATGATATGACACATTTGTAAGCTGAATTGCTGACAAATCAAACAGAACGAATCAAAATAATGAAAGAAATCACTGTGGCTGATACAAAAATATCTGAAAGCCCATAAGATGGAACAGCAGTACTACTGAGTATAACCTCCCACTTCAAACTGGTAATTTAATCTACTTGAGATTTCAAAATGGCATTTGATGAGGTCCCCTAAACCCACAAAGAAACTAAGGAAATAGGGAACAGAGTCCTCACTTGTGACATAAAAAAAGACAATAGGAAAAAATGGTTTAGATTTATAGTGAAAAAATATAATCAGTGAAGTCTTCTGTGATTCTGTGATCAGAGAAATCCTAGAGGGATATCTGTTGGGATCTCTTTTGTTCAACGCATGAGTAAAAGTTTTCTGAAGATATTAATCACATTGAATGTCAAAAATGAAAGTTAATTGTGAAGAAATGCAGAAGGACATTATGTCAAGTGACTAGACAGTAAGTCTAATGAAGTCAGGGCCCAGTTGGTGCATGTAGGAAGGAACAATCACAGCTTCATATAGCAAAATTATAAGCTCTGAAGTACTACTTTTGGGGAACTAGATCTTAGATATCATTATGAAATTACCAGCTCCTTGACTAGCAGCAGAATCCAATGAGGCAAATAAAAAGTAGAAGTGTCACAGAACTAATATCTTTAATATTTGGACAATACAAAGTTTTTTATATCACTGTCAGTAATAAGTGGTTAGGAAGATGCACAACAAAAAATGCTGTAAAATATTAAACAGAGTGTGAATATGATGCTAAAGGGTAAACAGTTAAAAACAAACCTGTTATGCAAATTCTTACTGGATCACTAGCTACACTGCATTTTAACTTCTTAGTGTTTTTTATGCCTCAAATTGAAACAGTAAGTTGAAATAATACCAGTAAAACATAGTTACATTCAAATATCTTTTTAGGAAATTATAAGAGAAGTTCTAGTGCAATGGCACTACATTTTAGAAACTTAAATCACAGCTATATAACTTGTCAAATGGTTCACATACAAACTGGGATACAGCTATGGGCAGAACAGAACCCTGCCACTTCAACTCAAGCTAGCACTAACATAAACCCTCCTCTTCCCATTACAAAGCAAAACATGCTTTCACACAAAACTTACTTTGCTGGATTTCTGGAACTCAGGGTCCAGTAATGTGACAATATCTTTTTGTCATGAGGTAGTGACTTCTTTGCCTGAAAAAATGTATGGTGCTCTACACAAGATTTCCACAGATTTTTGCATGCTCTGTAATTCAACATGTTGAAGGCGACAATATGCTCTCTGGATTCATTCTGTAACAGTAGGAAACATCATGTTTCAATATATATAAGCAGAGTAAACACAGTAAACAACCTCATGAAACAACAGTGCAATTGAGCTTAAACAGGAAAAGTGCATTTAGAAAAACAAAAAATGAGCATAGTTTAGATTTTGAGCTGTCGATAGCCAAAACAGCCCTGCAGCTACAAGAAATTCTAAACTTCAAAATGGACACTTTAAAAATGTAAACAATACTGAAAACTATTAAGTTTTTTTCAGTTCCCAATGCTTACAGTGTTAATGAGATATTTAAGTCTAAAGTGGTAAATATTTTGTATATATACATAATATTAAACAGCTAAATACAGTTCATGATTTCCAGTCAGATCTTCACCTAATATGAGAAATAAAACTTTTGTAAACATTCCACTAAGGGTGCAATGCAGAAAGGAAAAAAACACACCTCTATCTTTGAATTCAAACTCTTCACATAATGCTTCAACTCAAAAATGTTCTTTCAAGAGTCATAGCATGTAAAAAGCATCTATTGCTAAGTCAAAAAAAAGTATTGGCTTAGCAATAACACCAGCCAGTTCCCTCAGCACCCATGGGTGCATCCCATCAGGTCCCATGGAGTCCATCTAGAGTTACAGGTCTTTCCCAGACAAAACTTTGATTTCTATTTGCTACTGTCATTTTGCTGGCAAGTTACTACAAACCATTTTAGCTGGAATACCCGATCTAAATTTCTTTCAGTCTTTGTACTTACAAGCAACATTTTACAAATGCTATGTCTCAGAGACAAATGGCATATTCTCTAAATCACTTTATGAGAAGTTCAGAGAATCTATGACTGAAGTATTTTTTTTCAGAAAACCAACAAGAATCTCAAGAGAAATATATAAAGGACTTGCCTCTTGATTTTACATAGGAAACGTGAAACATTTAACTCATTGCAATCTTCCAGGCATGTTTTTCCTGTATTTATTATCTTTGTCAGTTTGCCACAGTTGCTTTTCATTATCTTATAAAATAAAGGGGCAAGCATAGCGAAACTTTAACTTAGAATTTCTTGCAATGTAAAAAGCACACATCACTTAAAGATTTAATGACAAATGCTATTTATAACATTTTCTGTTGGTTGATTACTACTTGTGTTTTAGTGATTCAGAAAATGAAGGAAAGGAAGCATATAGATATTTTTGTTGGCCTAGAGTGCTGGCTTGTTAATTACCACAAAAATTAGTTTCTCCAAACATCTAACTTATTTAAAAGACACAATGTAAAAATAAGGAATAAAGTATGCCAAACATTTTGGTTTTAAATTTAGGTTTGAAAACAGTAATGAACTGTGTTCTCTACATCATAAATGTGTTCTGTTGTCACAGAACTTTCTTAGTAGCTTCTAAATGGGCTAAAATTTCAAATGTGGACTTAAGTTCTGAAAGTATTCATCCTAGTTTTTTAGAAAAAATTTACTCTATTTTTAAATTAACAAAATCTTTTGTTATTGTAATTATCTGTCTCAGTAATAAGCCAACTTTCAAGTTGAGCTATTAAGTCCATGCAAGATTTTAAAGGTGAAGAGAGTTCTAGTAGGATCCAAGGGTCTGATGCCCATCATACTTCTCAATGCAAGTTTTAAATGGTATTTTAATAATCAAGAAATGTGGATGATAGAAATTTGAGGCCTGTAAGGTAAAGGAACAATTCTCAACAGCTATAGCGATAGCTTCCCTGACGCTGAAATCGCATCAGATGTCTATTCCATTCACATGGAATTTGAAAATATGTACAACATAGGAAGTAAAAATGTATTTTAATATGCAGAAAATGAAGTTGTTTTAAGCATTAGGTAAACACACTGGAAACAAAGTTTTACTTCTGGAAGCTTTAAAATGTTGTCTGCAAACTAAGCATAGATCCTATTTCTACCTTAAGTCTCACACACTTCATTAAGTCTACACATCATGAGCTTTTATAGCATCAGACATTCACTAATTCATCAGTCTTGCTCCCCGGTCCTTATGTAGCTCTTGAGTAGAAACAGAAATACTGTGTACCTCTATCAAGTAGCAGTGGGAAGGCAAAAGAGGTGGTGACTAGCAAGGAGAGAGAGAGAAGAAAATTGACTCTTCAGACCAGGGGCATAAAGAAAGAAAGTTTGCGTTTCTGGGAAAGACACAGTCCAACAGATTGAATGTAGAAGGATTCAATGTTGGAAAGGAAACAGAATGAGGATAAGAGGACCAGAATAGCAAGGGCAAGTTAATAAAACAGAATTTCAAAGGCAAGTTTCGACAGCTGAGCCTTTTAGTCAGCATTTTGTTGTCTAAATATTTAAGGCAAAAAAACTGAACATGACTATTCGAGCAAAATGAAATTAAGTAATTACTTACATGTTTTTGCCGTTGTTGTATAAAAAACTTTTTCCTTTTAAAGGAAATTTTTAATATGTTCACCCTAAAAGAAAGAAATGGACCATGAAATACTAAACAATATTTAGAGGGATTAAACAATGAAAAGTAATGTCATGTACAGCAAGTCTAAAAGATTAAAGTTGTTAAATATTCAATGAATAATATGCATTCATCTCTTGTGTTGAGTGGCAAATAGATGTCAAGAAACTCAAAGGAAAAATTTTAGCTAAGGAGGAAAGGACTTTTAAAAATCGAGATTCTTCCTCATTTACTCTTTAAATAGTTCATATAGCTATTATCTCCCACCAAGTCTATTCTTTGCTGCAAAGAATTGATGACATCTTTTACTAAGCTGCACAATGTAAAATGTGTCAAATTTGCATAACTCAGGAATCATACAACAACTGTGACTAAAAGGATAAAATTTAAGACCCTAATGACATGACATCTTTGGTCATACAACAGCTGAAGTTTCTCAGAAACTTTGTAAAATTGGATTTGTAATGTGAAAAATATAATATACTCGTATTAATAACGAAACAAGCATTGTAGTTGAAATTATAATTGTAGACAGATTAAAACTGTAAGAATAGTGCTAATATAGTTCTCTCTTCAATTATCAACATTGCTACATAATTTGTGGTAATTTTATACAAAACTGTATAAAATACTGTATAATTTTTATATATATACAATATGAATAAAGATTTTTTTTTCTAAGGTAAGGGTTACAATTAGAATTAATACTCAAGTAACTTTCATTTAAATCATATATTGATCTGTTTTGCTAAATTAAACAAACTGCTAGGTACCCACACACTTCCCTATAGTACGATAAGATTTGCCTAAAATACCTATTTTTTTCTCTGTAATATTTCTATTGCAATAACTAAAACCCTACACATTTTGGAAATACAAATCTGTGATTTGCGACGGGCTGGAATAATATAGATGCCTCAGGAAAGCTATTTAAGGTCTGATCATGTCAGACCACCACAAAAGGGTTTTGGAAGGCTGCTCAGAAAGTCTCAGAATATTCTAGTCAACTGGTAGTGTTTTACAGCACCTCCGACCTCATAAGGTATGAACTATACTGAAGGTCATCTCAGACCTTAGAATCACTCTCAGCAAGTGGGCCAATGGCATATCATTCATTCCACACTCCCCGTGAGAGAGATATATTTCAGTTACAGAGCAGCTTCCTTCACTTATACAGGAGAGTATAAACAAAAAAGGTAATGGAATGAACGATCCCCTCTCCTGTACAAAAAGAGGTTTAAAACTGAATATGTGCCCATTTTCCAAAATGCTTTCCTCCATCCATTACAGAAACACAAAGAAATAGGAACTTCAGTAAACACTATTTTTTGGCACCCAGTCAAACTGTTATGACAGTTAATGGAAAGTTGTAACCATGTCCACCTCATGTTAAGCCAACTCTTGAAATACTTGTGCAGTTTGACTTGCTGCCTCAAATGGTAATAAAATTGCTGCCTCAAATGGTAATAATCTGTATTGTTTATCTAAAAATTCTGGATTCTGAACTTCCTGACGAGTCATATACACTTTCAGTTGTATTTACTGAGATGCAACTCTTCTGTCTTAATCCTAGTGCTACTGCACCTGAAAGGTTTTGTGCTTCTGGTTGACAAGTTGTTAGAGTGGCTGTCATGGTGAGTTTTTATGCTAATATCAAACCAGAAGAAATGCAGGACACAGAAAACCAACCTTGCAGACTAGGCAAAAAATCCTCTACCCAATAACAAAAAGGTGGCCAAAACTCTCTCAAGCTCTCTCTACTCCTCTTCTTTAAAAAAAACCCCAAACTCACCACTATTCACTGCATGACCACATAATCACTTCAGGCCAAATCAGGACTCTCCTCTAAGAAGAATACCCACCTAAATTCCATTAATTCTTCTTAAAGTACAACTAAATCTATTTAACTCAGTGTCAAAAAGCCCACTTGCTAATCTGACAGTTATATTTAACATTAACTGAAAATCATTTGCAATGTTACACCTACAAGTTGAGTGAATGTTCGCATATAGCAGAATCCACTAAAAAATCCAATAGCTTATGGTATCAGTCGATTTTGATTTAAAAAGTGCTTGAAGATGCCACATCTAAAGCATGATCAGAAAAACATGAACAGAATACAATTGCTGTTGTTCTAACTGGTGGCTGAACTGCCCTTATCACTCACCAATAATATGTCTAGTGACTATGCAACACCCACAAATCATTAAATATCATTGTTTACGTCACAGTTAATACTTGTAGTAGATCAATAAAGACACAACTTTTGTGTCTTTCTATCATTCACAAGGGTCAAAATAGATTTGCCACTTAGTGGGCGACAGAATTATTTCTTTCTAAGTAAATTGGCAGTTCTGTTCTAGCACTCAGTATTAATAGCTGGTAATTCTGACTTGAAGCAAAACTCTGTCTTTAGCTATAAGTCTTACACTTGGCCATTGGAAGAGCCAGCAGGAAAGGTTCTGTCAAGTTTTCTACATATGACTGCCAAGTTGCTCTTAAATTCTTAACTATCAATGTAGAATGGATTCCTCCAGCAGTTTCTATGAAGTTTTCAAAGCAAAGAAACTGTGTACACTGAATCACATTTAATACATAACCTTATTTGCTGCTGACGTAGAGAATGCTTGCATGCTTTTGCCATTAATATAACACATTACTTGCAGAAAGAATTTGGAAATTATCACAAGGCAGTCAAGTGTTCCAAGAAAAATTTCCCCAGGATATGAAGTACTGCATTGAATTCAGTCATTTTTTAAACCTGTCTTGACTTGCATTGCCTCTGACTGATCAGTCAGTTCCTTACATAAGTTGCTTTGATTGAAAATCCTTCTTTTGCCAATGCAGAACTCTCTCATTGCCTCCCTTCCTGAAAACTTTTGGTCCCCTTTGACTACTACCGTATCGCATAGTTGTATTGTTGTCATCCACTAACGATTCAGAGTATTTTGCTTCATTCTTTGATGGTGTTTGCTGCCACCTTGAGTTCTAGTACGTCTACAATGAACCTTGCTCAGCCCATAGGAAAAACAGCTTACTACAAATGGTGTTACATAAAAAGCCTCAATATAATTTCAGCTGTCTGAATGGATTTTTTGGTTTGTTTTGTTTTTTTGTGGTGGCTTGTGTTTTCTTTTCCCCACTCCATTCTCAGAAATATATTGTTCTACCACGAATTTCTTCACTTGCACACCTTCAGCCCAGTCAAGAGATATTAAAACTCCAGGCATTACAGAAATATATCCTGCTTTGAGGTCTAAAAAGAAACTGAAAGTGTATCATACAAATACTGCCCAAGCTCGTCTTTTCTGGTGACTTTCCTTGTTTACCCATTTTAGAGAGTGCTAACTCATTGAAGAAGCCAGAAATAAAACATAAAAATTTATCTTGCATGTAATAAGTTTTTACTTTTTTGAAGTTGAGAAGATATTTTTAGAGAGAGTAGGAGAGCTTGGAACAATTGCATCACCTGTCAGCTGAAAATATTGCTGCCTAAATCTCTAAAATATGAGTGGAAATCATTTGAACTAGAAAAATATATGTTTTTTTCTCCTCGATTTCTTTTGTAAATGAGAATAGGGTTTTTTTGTAAATGATGTTTTAGCATCTATGTTTTATTCCTCTATGCTCTTCAGGAGCAGCAGTGGCACAGGAAGTTGTGGGCTCTTCCTGTCCTCTGTGCTATAAAAGCTCTCTTTCCTTAGAAAGTCATATAGTCCTGGATTTTAAAATGTCATCACTACGGTTTGTATGAATAACTATTATCTATTCACACTAAGTTGCTAAGTTAGTAGAACAAGACTTACAGAAGGCAAAAAATATTTCTCCAGCTGGCAGTTTTTAAAACCCGCAGCTGTTTAAAGAAGCTGAAAGACTGACATAAGGAAGGGCAGAGATCAGAGCACAAACATGAAAGATAAGTCTTTTATGCTTTAGTGTGCATTTGAAATGGAAAAATGCAAGTTGTTGCTGTGCTGGATGAGAACATATTGACTCACATACAGACATACAGGGTGATTATAGTACATTCTAGTGAGTTGAAATACAAAAAAAGAAATATCTGGAGACAATGCAGTCCATTTTCTACTAAAATTTAAATTGAAATTTATTTCATTGCTTTCCCATAGGAAATACCCATTAGGTTAGGTTCATAAGAAAAAGGACTGAATGACTTGAGTATTTAAGGAATATTTTTAAGAAGGACCTTTTTGTATAATAAAGGGGTAAAAATCCATTACAATGGATTACAATCCATTAGAATAAACTTTTCTGTTGTGATTATGAACACTACATCATCCTGCTGAAAACATTCTCCAGAAAGAATGTTATAAATTATATGAGGAAATTATGCATAACATGATAAAGATATACTTTATACAGTATAGAAAACAAACTCATAGAATTTTTCTCATTCTTTCTTTTAAAAATTAACTTTCTAGTCCAATCCAAAAATCTTCAGGAAATGCCTAGTTTCCATATGATTTCTAATTTATATCTTCTAATATGGTATAACTAACAAAGCCTACCAGGACTATAAATTAGAAATTAGTTAAGCCATAATTATGTCATTCATGTTAGACTTCTTGTGCACATGCTTCTTCAGAGACAGTTTTCTACAGTACTATCATACACTAATTTTTCAATGTCATAGAACAATGCAAATGTCTCTCTCTTGAAGACTGTAAAACTTGTTATATAACCTTGTTTGATGTCATCTAAAAATTTGTCTAAATTATATTATCCTAGTTCCAGTAAATACAAAACTCTAAATAATCTTTTTTACATTTCTTTTCCAAGAAGCAAAAATTTTTTTGCTAAACAAAAGGATAAAATGATCGGACCATTAGCTGTTGAGTTTTACCAGTAATATTGATTTTTTTTTAATTTAAAGGCATCACATAGAACAGCAGCAAATCTCTAAGACCAAAGGGTCCTCCTAATCACATACTTACACCTGTATGTGAATTAAGTTGATCAAAACGTCACACAGTGCAAAGAATTCAAAAGCCTTAGAGAATTAAGAGCCTTAACAATAGGTTTCATTTTTATCTCAACACAAGGGAATACCATGATATCCCATAAAAAACAAATTTATCTACTGTAGGCTGCTTTGGAATGAACTTTAAAGCAAACAGAAATAAGACTGAAAAGACCGGAGCTATTTCTTTTCTAGTAAAGGAATTTACCAGGGATAGAAGCTTGTGCAGATGAGTTTTCTATATACAGCAATTCCACTGGATGCAATTCCAATCATAAGATCTAGATTATGGAGGTCCTGAAAAACAAAAATACTGTAAGAACATAGATGCAGTTTGTGTCATTCACATTTATCTACTTATAAATCAACTTCCAAATTTTCTATCCTTAAATTGCTACTGCAGAAGAAAAAATTCATCACACATTTGGATTTTTTTTCACATGCAGTATAAAGTTTCACTCCTTGGAGTAAGCTGTGATTTTTGTCTTGCTACACTAGACATACATTCTTCAGGTCAGTATAAGACTAATCTTTCAAGTCCAGCCTTATTAATTGAACCTTGGGAAAGAAGTTGAGTACAGCCCGAGACTAGTCAGGTAAAACGTCACCAAATTTTGGGAAATGAACACAAGTGTCTTGACTCTCGGCTGTTTAAAATGACACAGGAAAGAATTTCTTATTTATTTTTTCCCCAAAAGGTCTTATCAACAAGGAATGGGCAGGAGATGATCACAATTCTGCATATGAGCATGCGAGAGCAATATACACGTGTACATGAATTTTTCATACAAAAAACTGAATCCATTATTAACTAAACTGAAAACTATGCATTAGCATACTTTTAACGTGCTCAACTGGAATAATGAATCCATAAAATGATAATCCTTTATAGGTGCTGAGATACGCAAAAGGAAACACATCTTTCCCTATAATCAAACACATGCTTATACATTTTTTTAATGCTAAAAGCATTTAAAAAAAGGTGGGGAGAGGACACTGAATAGTCAGTTTGAGCCTAAACCAAAACTCATGTTACAAAAATTCCAAATCTTAGCTTCCTATTTCTTTATGATTGATATATACTAATAGTTTATAACACAGTTTATTCCCAGAGCTGAACACATGTATAAATCTACATGGAATCGTAGAATCCGTTAGTTAAAACTTCAAGTTTGACTCAAAACTAGCTTCAGACTATTTTGTAAAGAATGATAAAAAGTAATGTGTTGGTTTTTTAAAGCCTTCAGTAGCTTAGCTGCTCCTCTAGATGGTACTCTGTGCTCAGTTAATACACAGTTCTCTTGTACATCCAATCTCATTTTCTTTATATTAGTAAGGTCCTGAAGAATAGAATGAGTAGAGTGCACTCTACAATCATGTGGATAGCCTACAATAAATCCTTTAAAAATAGCTGAACAGAAGCGTGATACAGATATATGAATGAATTAAGCTGAATCTAATTTGCAACATGATTTACAAGCCTCTGGTGACATACCAGAGCAGTTCATAGAGAATGAGCATAGCCTATTTAATACATAGTGCCCTAACACTGAATACTGACACAATAAGAGGAATACCAATCCTATCTCAGAGTATAATTTAAAAAAATCACTAGGTAGGTAGCAATATAAATAAACTCAAGGTAGCCCAGAATCAGTTGAAAAAATTAATAATTATTAGCAACCTGCTGCCTCACTTTGCCAAGAACTGCTGCTAGAAGACTTGGTCGAATGTCCATTGGGAGAAACTCTCAAACTGCCAGCTTATGCCAGTGTAATTCAAGAATCCAGAACTGACATCCCTTTATTTTAACACATGGGGAGAAAACTGAGCTATTTCAGAAGATGAATTGCAATGCAATTTAGCTGCCTCTGCCAACTTAAAACAGGACAGAAACCTTATTAGCACTTGGAGCTTACTTCAGGTTCAAGCTTCTGAAAACCAATACTTGGAAGAAAAAGCAGCTTTAGGAGAAAGAGTTGAAAACCTACATGATTTAGCAGAAATAAAGAATTAGCTAAATGCCGATAGGAATTCATTAGGCTAAATTACTCTATTTTCTCCAGAAGTTTCATCAGAAAAAAGTTCATTCCCCAACTCTGCCCCAGTCCAAAACATTAATCTCCCATGCTTTTTGTTATAATGAATTCTCTTGTGTTAAATGTAAGAAATATGAAAACAAGACTGTGGACTAGCATAAAGAAAAAGGGTCTCCCAAAAGAAAGATTATGTATCTGTGTTGTTATGCATGTTTCTTTGTAGAGATAACAATTTTAAAAGAGAAAAATGGGTAATTCCAGATGTCTAGCTAGGTAAAAAGTGATTTGTAATTAATTTCATTTGCAATCGCCATCTGGATTTTTGTAGATACAGAAATAATATTGATTTTACAAATTTCCTTTCTTCACGTCTCTGAGTAGAAATGAAAGATGAGTTAACATCAGACTGATGTTTGAGCACATGAGATAGTGGTCTAGGGTCAAAAAGATATTAGGAATTTAATAAATCTCAATATAATTTTAAAGTACTGAATTCACTCTCCTGAGTTTCTTAATACTATTTCATTTTTTAATATTACAATTTTAGCAGTTCAGATTTATCCTTTGGGAAATGCAGAAGTGTCTCCAGCTGAAAACTGAGTTCAGATTAATTCACTAATGGAAGTTTCATGTTTAGGAAGTTGCTACAAAGAAAGCTCACACTTGGTTTCTGCAAAATATTTAATTTTGTACAAAAACCCATAGAAATTAAGGAAACTAGTTATTCATCTGTTCTTCAGGAAACTTCATCCAGAAGTAGATTGCTCTCAGCCACCAGTACAGGAGCAAGAGCTTCTTTTGGCCATTATTATAAAAAGCCAGGTGTTACCTGGTTTGTCTGCCATACACAATTAAAAAGGGATTATTCTAGCAGCAAAGAGCTGAATTACAAGGACTCAGAGAGATAAAACCTTTTAAAAAGCCACAGTTCAACTAGATCCTCCTAGATTTGTTCAAAACACCGGGATCTGACAAAATTGGAGGGTGGATTGAAGAGCAGTACAAAGTGGGGGTGGATATCAGGAGGCATGGCAAACATCCCTGACAAAGCTAGAGTATAACTTTGCAGTCTCAGTAAGGAAGTAGCATGTTGGAGGGGAGATAGCTAAATTTCACTAGAAATTTCAGAAACAGATTATTTTAAAGTTCAGAATAGTGTACACCAAACAAGAGCTACCAGTTTAAACAACAACTTGTAACCAATGTTTTCAAGTTCAAAACTCCAGAGACAACCAATCACACCTTTACTAACGGCCCCCCTTCCCAGCTTCCGGTGATTTACAGATAGAAGATTTCTGTGTGTTTACTGGACTCCAGAGAATCATTCTTCCACTGTACTGTCTAACTGTTCTTGATACCTATTTCACCTTAGTCATCCACTAAAAATGCAGTAATCCCCACTGTTCAATTGCAGTCATAAGGAAAAAGTTCCTTTTGTTTAAATGTGTCGCTTTCTAGGGAGACTGAAGCTCCTTAAATCTTTTACTACCAAAGCAAAAACAAAACAAAGTTTCATTATTTGTGTTCTTCATGCTATTCACCTGCTACAGAAGGCTTTTCCTTAAAACATTTGTGATTGTTATCCTTCTCTGTGCTTTTCTTATTCCATTATTCATTTTAAGGTAAGGGAGAGGAAGAACAAAACTGAAAATTCAAATTGTATCAAAACACAGATTTAAAAGATGGCATGACATTTTCTGGTTTTGCTACTTCCTTCCTAGCAGCTTCTAATTGTCTAGATGATCAGTTCAAGTGCTAGAAAAAAACAGACCACTTAAACTTGTTAAGGGTGAAAATATTTGTACTGTGATAGATATATTAAATTTAGATTGAAACAATAGCAAGACGGTCTGCATTTTAGCAGCCTGGAATAGAGAAGGCTATGATTCAAACCTGTCCTCTATTTGATTCAGATCATACAGTTTGGTGTTAGGCAGAATGGAGGCTTGTGACTAATATTCTGACAACCCATGAGCCCCAGGTGATTAAACAGAAGGCAATGCACTGGGGAAAAGAAAAACACATACACAAAAGCAAACCCGTAACAAACACACTGTTTAAGCAGATATCTTCAGAAGGCATTTCTACTCAGAGCAGCCCAGTAAACCCCAACAAAATTTCATTTAGTTGAGAAAGTCTGAACCTGCTTCTAAACTATGCTAACTACTTGGCACTGGTATAACCAATACCAACATTTTGCATGTAGTTTTGGTGGAATACAGCTCAGGAAGGATGTTGAAAATTTAAGATCTTTCAAAAACAGCATCCCATGAGTACTAAGAGAGTAGCTTCCTGATGAAAGTCTTGGAACTTTTAAGTTGGCTTACCAAAATACCAAGTTACAACAGAAGATAAAGGGCATAGACAGATCAAGTGCATATATGCAAACCTCAAGTGTGAGAGTAAAGGATTCTTCAATTCAGCAGAAAGATAACAGGTGACCCAATGGGCAGAGAACAAACCTAGTCAAAGTGAAATTTAGTAAGATGCCCATTTGCCATTTAAAGGCAATCAACTTACCAGAAATTGGGAGGGCTTTTGCATTGTCAGAAGACACAAGAACATATGAAATTTGTTCACATACACTAGATTACTTACCCACAACCAGTGCATGTAAATCAAGATATCTAATCACCTTTAACAGTCATCATATTACAATTGCCTCTCCTGATACTCATATCACATGGTATGAGAATAGACAGCACATATTTTGATCACTTCAATTATTTCCTTTCCTTTGTACTTCTCCCCATTCTTAAGAAAGTTCTCTATTGGTTCAGCATTGTATTTCACAAATATGAATGTAATTACAGTGGCTTTATACAGCAGTACTTTAGGAATTCCTAAAAATCTAATATGCAATACTCATTTGTGGTGCTATAAAGAAAAAATAATGCTGAAGAAAGAAAATTACTCCTTTCTATCCCTTTCACCATTACAGAAGTAGATGATTTTTTTCATTAAAATTCTCAGCATTGGGATTATCAACAAAACTCAAAAAAAGGTCATGAAAAACTGTAGCCAATATCATTTGGGAAATCAGTCAACTGCTGTACACTTCATTAAGTGTTTATACTACAAGTTTTATGTCAAAATAATTTGCTATTATATAAAAGTGCAAATGGTAACTTGCAAACTAAGATACATTTCAAAAAAGAAAGTATTTTGGGGATATATCTCAGACAGCTAATGTAACCAAGCAATTAAACCCAAGCATCCAGTGGGATGTTTTCAAGATATGTTTCTTAACATGCTCTGCATCTGAAAGATTTCAAATACAGTTTTAGCAGTCATCTTCCACACTGTTACATACTGCTTAGATTTAACCTGGAATCAGAATATAAAAATAAATCTTGTTGTTCTTAAAACTGTATTAGAATTTTAGAGAAAGTGAACTCTTTAAAACACCTGCCAACTACATCATAAAAATAAGCAGAGCATTCATTTTAATGTAAGGCATTAATAAATTTTAATAAAATTAAGTAAAATATATTTCAGTACTGAAACAATTTATCTTAAAAATACATGTTAATCTCTCAAGGTCATCTAGTTTATTTGGTTGAAATTCCAGCACCTATTTTACACAAAAACTACTGAAAAATCATTCAGCTATTAAAACCAGCAAATGATAAAGTCCATAATTGATTGATATTTTATGGCTACTTAGTTCATGTAAAAAAAAAAGGCTTTTTTTTTTCTTTTACAAGTGAAAAAATGGAAACATACTCTACCACTGTGCAATTCCACTCCATAGAATTCAAGTGTTCGTGCTATATTTATATAGCAAGACTCTGCTTCAGATTGCTTGAGGCCACTGAAAGAAAGGAAAAAAAGAAAGGATCACAGTAAAAAAAACAAAATACATTATATGTATTCAAAACGCAGAAAATCAGAAGAATCCTACAGTGCAGTGCCTGATAAACCGTATGAGCTAATGTCATGAATTCTTCACTGGCAAAGGCTCTCCCAAACTCTTCTCAAAAATTGAGCTACTGATACACTGTCACGGTTTGACATGACAGCCTTTTCTGGTAAGGGGAAAGGGGATGTAAAGATGGCTCCTATAAGAAGTTGCTCAAAACTCTCAACAGCTCTGAGCCAGACCCACTTCTGGAGCTGAGATAATTAGATGCCTCCATGATCACTTTTTAAGAAGAAGCCAGAAGAGGACACTTCTTCCTGTTTCTTCTTTCTTCTGTCCTTCCTGCTTTTGTGGCTAGTCACCACTAGCAAGGAATGGGAAGAGTGAGAGAAGCAACCATGTGGACTCCAAGGTCAGTGAGGGAAGAGAGGAGGAGGTGTGCTGTAGCAGAGACTTCCCTGCATCCTATGGAGAGGACTGGTGAAGCTGAGATTTGTTTGCATTTCACGAAAGACTCTGCATCAGCGGCAGAGATTTTCTTCATTAAAGACCCCATGCCAGAGGCAGAGACTATGGCCAGAGGAGCCCATGTCCCGTGTGAGGGACCCAACATTGACAGAAGCTGTAACTGTGGGGTGGAAACTATGCCAAAGAAACTCATTATAACTATGCTCAGAAGAGGTCATGTCCCATGGGAGGGACCCTGTATCGGCAGAAGCCGCAGCTGCTGGGAACAACCCACACCAGCGAATCTCATTAAGGACTGTGTTCCGGGGAAGCAGGGAAGAATGCCAGGAGTCATCCTCATCTGAGAAGAGAGAAGCAGCAGAGACCATCTATGAGAGACTGACCACATCCCCCACTCCCTGCCCCCCTGAGCTGTTGAGGGTGGGAGGAGGTAGAGATATCGGGAGCAGTGAACTGGCCCTGGGAAGAAAGGAGGGATGAAGGAGTGAGATCCTAAAGTGCTGGTTGTAATTTTATCATCATCCTACTCCCTTTTTGCTTTTATCCCACTCTGTTTCTTGTAGGTTGTAAAATAAACTTTCCTCTCTAAGTCGAGTACTGGAGTCTGTTTTGCCCGGAACTGTAATTGGCAGTGAGCCCCTGTCTTAATCCACAACAACCTTGCTTATCTTTTTTCCTCACATTTTTCTAGGGCCTCCGCCATTCTAACAAGGGTGGGGGTGAATGGGGGGCACTGAGACTGTTGTGATGCTTCGTTGCTGGCTGAGCAAAACCACAACATATATTATGTTATTATTTTAGCCACTCTGGGCCAGTTCTTTTTAGCAAATAATTTGTATATGCTTTTTTTTAAAAGGGATGAAGAAACTATTCCCCTGTAAAAGCTTCCTATATTCTATATTGCATAGTCTGTCAGAAGGAAGCAATTTAGAAGAAAGATTAGAAGCAGGAAAGTATAAAAAAAATTAGGGTAGAGAAAAAAGATTAAATAAGTTAAAGTTAGGAAACTGAGGGAGGGAAAACCATCTGAGTTTACTTAAAATATATAAAGTCAAGATATGTTTTTCTCTTGATGCTAGACGTGAAATGTGCTGCAAGACTTACAAGGATTCCATCTTTTAGTTTTCTAAAAACCTTCTGGAAAAAAAGTCTCAGAATCATAAAGACAAAAACTCAAAAAATCCCCACATCTCAAACAAATAGAATATTTATCTTCATGAAAAGTCTCCATGGAATCGATAGGAATTTTTAAAACCAAAGAATCTAACAGTAATTCCTGCCTAGCTGGTTCTCACATGCAGCCTACTAATTATTCATCCAAGAGGAATGCAAAGTGGCCTAAATAAGATTTCTTTAAGCATGATAACAAAAGTAGCCCCTTCCAATAAATTGCAGGGCCATGACCAGTCAAGAACTAATCAGACAAGAGGTAACTCTAACCTGGAATCTGCTATAACATATTGACATTATTCTGTGTCCACAGTGACCCTGATGTTTCAGCACAGGTGAGAAATTCAGGTACTAGAGTGTATTTGAGTAATTGTAAGAACAGAGGCTGAGGGCTTAGTGTAATATCTTCTCAAATCTGAGTAGCAAAAACAGCTGATATCATCCTATCATATGGTCAGCTAAATGCAGGTAAGCCTTGATAGGTGAGCTTCCAAAATCACATTCACCAAATGCAACTAAATACAACCTGTTAAAAGTTGACTTAACATTGTGTCATGTTAAGAACTCCAGATACAACTGCATTCAACATAAAGCAGTAATTCTCATTTTTAAGAGGGGTTTTACCTCAAAGGGTGGACATCTATTGTTCCCAATTAATATCCATCCTTTCAAATTCCAAGCCATCAAAATACTATGTCTTGAAACACATACTCTAGGAACTATTACCTCATGCTTCATAAAACTGAAAGTTACATTGAACTGGAAAGCCACTGCCAGCAGTGTGGCTTCAGCATGTCAAAATATGGGAAAAAAGAGCAAGGGCGAAAAAGAGCTGACTGTCAGAACCCTGAGACAAATCTGCTTACTTGGGTCTACATCTAAAGTGATTACTATCATCTCAATTTTTTTGACAAACTTTAGTAAACCATGTGTCTTTCACTGTCAGAAAGGTAGAGAGAAAACCCCACAAAATGACCATTTTATTATACAACAGGATGCTGAACATGTTTGCAAGAGTATGTTATAAAATCATAGAATGGTAGGGGTTGGAAGAGTTATTTTAATTTTTTAAATTTTTGTAAAGTCCACTGTTGAGAAAGATGGGGAAACTGTTGCATACCAAGAAGATACACCTTCAAATTTTAATTCTCAATTTGCCTGCACTACCTACACCAGACCAATCAAGCTCTGTCTCTTGAAGGGCCAACAAGTATCTCATTACAGACCTTTTTCTTTTTGTTATCATATCTCCCTATTCAATGGGAGATGAAATAAAACCTTGAAGCAAGTGGTAGCTACTCAGAGATAAACAGGCAAGAAGAGACTAGTTTTGGTGTATTTTTCCAGTTTTTATAGTTATTGATACCCAAGGTATAACAAACATCATCTGGAATACAACCATGATCTGAAAATTCCAAATGCATCCTTCTCCTCAAACTGATGGCTAGGTCTAGTAAGCTCTACAAAACCATTATCAATTTGGATCGTATCCACATCCTAAGTCCTTAGGCTGCTCATGAACTAGGCAAAAACTGGTAAGAAAATCCTGTTAGAACAAACTATGTATAAACACAGAAGGAAAATTTCTGAAGTTATACCAACTCAATATGACAATGGTTGCTTTCTGAATAGCTACTTACTGTCCACTGAATAGTCTCTGATATGTACATGATTATAGAATTATTTTCTCAGATTTTGGAAAACATTAAAAACTAACTAAAAAAATTAATTGAGCTACAAGATACAAGACATAGCATGGCTTCTCACATTTCAGCAATTCCAGACTTTTGTGAAAGTTTCCCAGAGGATAAACACTAAAGAATGAAAGAAGATAGGTGTTTATAGGTCTTGCTTAGCAATCCTGTAATCTAAAACTGAGAATTTAGAAGGGATAATAATTTACAGATATCCCATATGCTCTACTTCAAATATTTACCCCAGATCAGAAGAAAGCTCATTCTATAACAACACCATTCTGCTTAAAGTATGAGAAGATAAATTCTCCCGTTCTCCTAAATTCTTCTACTCAGAGTGCCTGGTGAATACCAGAACCACTCTTGTCAAATACAGCACTGGTTTAGTCAAAACCATGTCTCAGACACAGGTATTCACAACGAACACAAAACAAGGATACAAGAAATACTGCCAGCATATACAGTAATTTGTCTGCCTCTCCCTACACTTTGAAATACATAGGTCTGAAGAGCTGTTTCTAAAAAGGTGTTAAAACAATTAAGAAAGATTTTTCCCAAACCAGTCTACTCAAGTAATTTTATTTAAAACTTCAATTACCACCACCTACATGAATTCAAATCCAGCACTTAAACTTCTCAATCATCAAGGCTTCACTCTACCAAAAACACTCAACAAAAGCATCAATTCCACTGAAAGGACCCAGAAAAGAAAGGAGTTTTTCCAACAGACCCCACCACACCTTTATCTGGACCAATGGCAACTTCCAGTCTTTTTTCTGCAGGACATAACCAGTTTTGTATATCTGGCTATGATAGTACTAAATACACAAGTTCAACCCAATCAAGAGTCTTCAAAATCTTTCCTCAGAGGTCTCTGAGATGATCGCTTCCTAAAGGTGAGTAGATTTATTCATGTCTGTCTACAAGTCCCCCTCTAAAAACTTCTGAGTCTACTGGGAATCATAGATGAATTTTGAAGGAGTAAAGGCCTCACATGTCGTGTTCCTGAACATGAACTGCTAGAAAAGCAGTCCAGAATAGTACCTACATGGAGGGAATGGTTGCAGTTAGAGTTAGGTGCTTATTCTTCTTGCACCCCAGAAATGACAAAGCAACATGCATGTCCTAGCCTGCTAGGCGGCATACATGAAGTTCAGAACTACTCACTACACCCTCTAGCACTAAGTAAACAAGATAAAGAGGTGAGAGAAGTGAAAGATGAACAAAAAAAGTTGAGGAAGGAGATAAAAATGGAGATATATCAGGGTATAAATCAAAGAAACTAGGAGAGTGGGGAACTAGCTCTGCTGCAGTAAAGATACAGAGAGGACAATTGAATTGAGATTCATATTTCACTTGCTCCAGTGCTCACAAGCAATTTCTTAGGTTGGTGTATTTGCATTCAGCTTGCAAGATTATGATCAACACCAGTAAATCTAAAGCTGCAGTCTTACAAGAGGCAAGTCAACAGTGTCAGAAAGAGTGGTTAGCAGAGGACTGTCTGGAATAATTTGTTGTAGCTTCTACATTACACTGAGGAGTGTGGAGAGAAAGCCCAATGTCATTTAAAATGTTTCACTGCTGGCTTTTTTTTCCTCATAGATAGATAAATCTACAGTATTTGAAAAACAGTCAAATATCCTTGATCCAAAAAAAGTCCCTCAAAAACCTCACACAACATTCTAGACAGTGCCATTGACTAAGTACAATGCTGATTGACTGGTTGTTATAGACCTTTACTTTAATGTTTTAACACATTGGTATTGTACTCTGAATATGATTAGTCTAGCACCTACATGATAAACCCAAATATTTAATTTAATAGAAGCTTTACAAAATAAATCTGTTGCACTGAAACTACTAAGAACTTAAGCCTTCCTTTTGGCATCCTGTCTAAAAAACCTTGTGAAATGAGAGAACTAAATGCTATTGTTACCTGTGTTGCTCATGTAGTGATTCTACTTTGGTAAGAAAATCTTTGTTCTGCTCTGGTATAAAGTTGTAATTTGACAGATATCCTGAATGGTGTACTGAAGCATTGTAGTCTCCAAGTTGTGCTGTTAAGAAACAAAAAACATGTACACAAATTTTCATAGTTAATTTCTTATTACTTAGAAGGAATTCCTCCTCCTCATTAAAACATGTCCATATATGGGGAAATGCAGGAATTACAAATTATTTCCTAACAGACAAGTAGTTTTGAATACAGAGAATTGTATGACATCAGTGAAGAAAGATATGCTTCCCATAACTATGTCAGGCACTGAATATCTCCACACTTTATAGCTTCAGTAAGAGATGGCCAATTAAATCAATTTGAGATACATTAACTTGACTATAACATATTAGAAATCTTCAAAAAGATCTGTCACTTTGGAAGCACTTATTCTTCACACTGGCAGGTAAAAATTGTTCAAACTACTAACTGTGGCTGTATCTTAACAATTCAATTGTTCATTTTGCCTCAGCTGAACATGAGTTATTCAAAGTACAAGGAGTAATTGCTAGTTTACACATATCATCACCAAACTGCTACCCAAGGTAAGTATATGTTTACAGCCAAATAAACTAAAAATAAAAAACAAACCAGAGAAAGAACTTTACAAGTGTATCCCTTCCAAGATCATGCTAATTAATAGATATTTTTTAAATAGTTAATAGATAAAAGCTAAGTCTTATTCACAGTTGGTGGCATATCTGAAAAGGAAAGAACAAGTGACCATAGTTTATAGCTTCAGCCTATTGAAGTTTTCTTCAAAAGCCAGGTCAGCATAAGTTTATATCCTGGAAAGCATACACAAACCTTTTATTTGTTATAAGTATTGCAAGGTTTGGGGTAGCAGAGAGGTTGCTTCCAATAAATAACTTGCCTATTTGCCTAGTTTCAATTAAGCAAGTAATTCAAAACTTTTTACAAAACAGGTGAAGATATTCAACCCCCCAAAATGATAGTACATTTAAGCAAATTACTAGAACTTGTACTAATCTCCTTTTTCCTCAAGAAGCATAAAATAATTAATAGCAAGCATTAAAGCTTCCCAGAAGTTATTTTTAAGACTTGCAAACGAACACAAAGGAAGTACTTGTACAGACTGCAAACAATTCAACACAGAAAGCCTCTCCACTAAATTATGAACAATACCGTAAACATTATTTGCCATAAAACGCAAAGTACAAAAGAGTGATTTAAACAATCCAGAGGCGGGGAGTTGTGGACTTCATAAATAACTCAGAGCTATAACAGCTATTAAGTCTCTGTAACACAAGGAATAGCTAGTATTTCCCACTTATATTTTCAAAAAGCATGACTTCTATGGCCTAGGAAATGAAACCACTATGATGCAAAACTATTCCCAGGTAAATGTGGTCAGAGGTTAATAGAGTTGCACATCTAATTGTCGGCATCAAGGGAAATATGAAAATAAAACCAGAATAAATTACACTAAGTAATTTATTTTGAATGCAGATGTTCCCGCACTGTTTAGCCCTTTCTTTTTAAGGGTAGTCTGAATTTTAAGTGAATTAATAAAATGTCTAACAAAAGACTAAATATTTACCAGTAGAACCAAAACACATATTTGAACAGTTCTGCCACATAATATATCCCTGGAGAAGAAAACAAAGAAAAAAACCACCAAGACAAAATATCCAGAATTCTAATATGGAACTGAGATCATTTTTAGGAATATTTATAACAGCAGTTCATGTTTCTGACAAGACTAAAGCAATAACAATAAAAGAAACAGAAAAATATTTTTAACAAAGTAGCTATGTTAATAACAGTGTAAAAATAAAATACACAGTTTCTCAGATGAGAGTGGTAGACTGAAAATTATTTTCTTTATTAGCCATTAACACAATCTATTCTATGTAACACAGTTCACATTTTAAGGTTTGTTGCAGCTAGGTTGGATTACATTCTTGTCAATGGGAGAAGATCAGATTGTCAGGAATATGACAATGTAATTGTCCACTTCAATTTTTTATTTGCACTAGGTAAAAATGTTCCTTACTGTAGTTCTACCTTCTCTAAATAGGGCAACTTCTGCTCTTTCATACATTGTGAGCTAGAGTCTTCTTGCCTATCTTCCAAATATGGAGATTGCTCTGGTCTTTTTTCCTCTTCCTCCTAGCTACCTGAGGTCATGTCAACAAGAAGTTTACAGTACTACTTGCTTCTCTAACTCCCCAATTGTCGCAGTTGAAGAGAAACTATAAATGTTCATCAGTCAACATCTTGGAAGACTAATGGTCCTGTACAGGATTTAATTATCCAAATAGGAAAAAAAAAGAAAAAAAAAAAGAAAAAAAAAGAAGCTACAGCATATCAAGACCTCAGTAAGAACAAACCATGAAGTTTCTACTTCTCTACTGGATTCTCCAAGAGAATAGAAAGGCAAGAAATATTAAAAGCCCTCTTCTAATCTGAATTTCTCCTGACATAGCTTCTGCTCTGATCACATGAGCCAGCAGACACTATCTTGATGAGGACAAAATTACAGTAAAAAAGCACAAAATTTTACCTTTCTATACTCTAGACATTAATGGTGTGTCAGCCACTCCCCTCAGTTTAGTATCATCAGTAAACTTGCTGACAGTGCCCTCTGTTCCCTCATCAAGGTCATTAATGAATAGATTGAACAGTACTGGTCCCAGCACCGACCCCCAAGGGACTCCACAAAACACAGGCCTCCAACTGGACGCTGTCCCATTGAGAACAACTCTCTGCCTTCTTCCTTTCAACCACTTAACAATCCACCTCACTACCTGATCATCCAGCCCACACTTCCTCAGTTCTTCTGCTCTGGGAGACGGTGTCAAATGCTTTACTGAAATCAAGAGAAACCACATCCACTGCACTACCACCATCTATCCACCTGGTTACATCTTCATAAAAGGTTGGTCAAATTTGGCTTCCCCTTGGTAAAGCCATGTTGAGTGCTCCTAATGACCCTCTTGTCCTTTAAATGCCTGGAGACAGCACTCAGGATAAGTCGTTCCATCACCTTTCTAGGGATGGAGGTGACCCTACCGATCTGTAGTTACCCGGCTCTTCCTTCTTGCCCTTTTTGAAGACTTGAGTGACATTTGCTTTCCTCCAGTCCTCAGGTACCTCTCCTGCTCTTACTGAAGACGATGGAGAGTGGTCTAGCAATGACTTCCTCCTTCCTCAGCACCTACAGGTGCATCCTATCAGGGCCCATGGATTTATGTACATCCAGACTGCTCAGCTGATCCTTAACCCAGTCATATCAACCAAACAAAACTCTTCCTTTAACTTGACTTCCTCTGGAATCTGGGGGTCCTGAGGACAGTCTCCAGCAGTATAGACAGAGGCAAAGAAAGCATTCAGTAACTCTGCTTTCTCTGTATCCACTGTCACGAGGGCACTCACCTCATTCAACAGTGGACCTACATTGCCTCTAACATTAGTTTTACCTGCAACATATTGGAAGAAGCCCTTCTTGTTGTCCCTGACCTCCCTTGAAAGGTACAACTTCAATGAGGCTTTAGCTTTCCCAGTCGCCTCCCTCCATCCTCTGGCAACAGCTTTATATTCATCCCAAGTGGCCATCCCTTCCTTCCATGATCTATAGACTCTATTCTTCCACTTCAGTTTGCCCAACAGTTCCCTGTTTAACCATGTGGGTCTCCTGGCTCCCTTGCTTGATCTCCCTCCCGCTGGGATGCTCTGATCTTGAGATTGGAAAAAGTGATCTTTGAATAGAGACCAACTATCTTGGGCACCTTTATCTTCCAATACCCTGCTCTATGAGATGTCCCCTAGTAGTTGCTTGAAAAGTCCAAAGTTGGCTCTGCTAAAGACCAGGGTTGTGATCCTGCTTGGTATTCTGCTCCTACTGCACAAGATCCTGAACTCCACCATCTTGTGGTCGCTGCAGACAAGGCTGCTCTCAACCTCCACCACTTCAGCCAGACCCTGCTTACTTGTGAGTACAATATCCAGTATTGCTCCTCTCCTGGTTGGCACATCCACCATTTGCATCTAGAAGTTATCATTGATGCACTGAAGGACTCCTGGACTGTAAGTGACTAGCCCTGTAGGCCTTCCAACAGATGTCTGGGTAGTTGAAATCCCCCATGAGAACCAGGGCCTGTGATTCTGAGGCTGCTCCCAAGCTGTCTGTAGAAGGCTCAACTTCATCATCCTGATCAGGTGGCCTGTAATAGACACCCACAACGGTGTCACACCTGCTAGTCTGACCCTTAATTCTAACCCACAAACTCTCAACTTGCCTCTCATCGTCACCTGGACAGAATTCAGTACATTCCAGCTGCTCTCTCACACAAAGAGCAACTCCACCACCTCACCTGGATGGCTTGTCTTTCCTAAAAAGGACACATGACCACATCCCAGTCATGTGAGCTGTCTCATCTTGTCTCTGCAATAGGCCTCAGATCATAACCCCTTGCCCCTACACAGACTTCCAGCTCCTCCTGTTTATACCCCATGCTGTGTGCATTGCTGTACAGGCATATCAAGAAGGAAGCCAAATCAAGTAGGATTTACCCCTGACGCTTGCCACCCTTAGGTTCAACTCTAGTGGGTCTGGTTTTATCCCCTTCCCTCTTCAAAATTAGTTTAAAGACCTTTCTATGAGCCCTACTAACTAATTTGCAAGGATCCTTCTCCCCTTTTGAGACAGATGATCCCCATCTGTTACCAGACCTGGCATCATGAAAATTTCACCATGGTCAAAAAACCTGAAGTTGTGTTGGTGGCACCAGTCTCTGAGCCATCTGTTAATCTGTTGTGCTTTCCTTATTCATTCAGTATTCCTTCCTGCCATGAGAATTAGGGAGAACACTACTTGTGCTCCAAATCCATCAAGTGTTCTCCCCAGTGTCCTGAAGTCTTTTTTAATAGCTTTCAGACTCCTTTCCATAACCTTGTCAGTACCAACCTGCATTACCAACAGCAGGTAGTAGTCAGTTGGCTGAACCAGACGAAGGAGGTTCCTGGCAACATCTTCAACCCAGGCCCCAGGAGACAGCAGACCTTTCTGTTGGTTGGGTCTGGTCTACATATGGGACCTTCAGTTCCCTTCAGAAGGGAGTCATCTGCTACTATAATCTTCCCAATAAAAAATTTTAAAAATTGAGGCAATCTGAAGACATGTTGGTGACTGAATCACCCTGGGCACCTCCTCAAGTGGCCCTACATCTTCATATTCCATTGCCTGGCCCTCAGCTTCCAAAGGCCCATACCTCTTGCACAATGGCAACTAGTAGGGAGTGGGTGGCATGGAAGAGATCTGCCTGCCTCTCTGAGAAGGGATCTGTATCCATTTCCCTCCATCTCTTAGGTCCACTCTGTTAACCCAGCTAGAAGACAGTAGGGGATCCTATACTTCTTGTGAAGGCTCAACTTGTTGCTTACACCTCAGTCCACTAATCTATCTCTCTCTCGAGATACCTTACAGTAAGGCATGCTTCATACAGTCATATGACTGGCCTCCAAATTCAGATATAGCAGTGATAACCGATGTGCTGACATAAGAGTGAGTGCTTCTTGCACAAATAGAGAACATAAAAAAGATAATACACTGCATAACGAACTAAATCAGTTACTGTTTCTTAACAGTAACTACAAAGCATTCAGGTATGAAAATGCTTCTGGAATCAGAAAATAATCCACTACAGCAGAATTTATTTTCAAAGAACCAACATAAAAATGTAAACACTTACTAAGAGAGACTAAAAAGGAGAACTTCATAGGTGGATGTTGAGAGAAGGAAAGGTGTTTCAACAAGTGGGACCTATATCCTAATAAGGACCAGAGTATGAACTCTTACCCACCCAGCCACTAAATGTGATGTGCCTACTGGACAAGCAGAGCTAGCTATCATCAGGGTAAAACTAATCTGTTTTGTAAAAAGAAACAATGCTTCAAACTCAAGAGCCCTTAAGAAAAGGTTCAATCTAGAAATGACCACCCAGGAGAGTTGGTCACTTTGTGGTAAAACAGAATGAGAATTAGGTATTAATTTAAAAAAGGAATATTTGTTAAAAATAAAAGACAACTATATATACACAATGATCATCTCGAAGTTATTTATTAGCACTTCAGAATGAAAAACTAATCATTAATTGTAATACCTTTTGTTAAAAAAAACCAAAACACAAAAACCCCCTTTCAAATCAGCAGCTCTTAACCCAGCCATAGTTCAACAAAAACAAAATCACAAGGAAAAGGAAGAAATACATTAAAAAATGTAAGTTATACTTACTTGCTGTTTCTGCATTTCAATTACAATATGTACTTCAGAAACTACACAGTCACAATCAAAAAGTATTGAGAAAAACACATAATCCAAAGTACAAGGTGTATTCGTTCTGAAAAAGTATGAGGATAAAAGACTGAAGGGAATAGCTATCAGTACTCTCACAACATTAAGAGGTTTTGCAGAACTGATGCATCTTAAAACTACTTTGATCTTGTCGTGTATCTTATCTTTCAGCATTCACCCGTACTCATTGTCATGAGTATTATACTATACTACTTGGACTCTGACCTTGGATCCACTGTTCTTTTCCCCTTTAGGTTATGTTACACAAAATATTAAATAGGTTAATTCACTTTAAAAATACAGAAAAGTCTACGAGGCACTGTGGTAAATCAGCTCCTTCAGCTACAGCATTGGCTAATATTGCAGTCTGGGCCTCTCCACTGCAGAGATTACAGCATTGTACTTTGTTCTTAAGTGTTACAGATTAAAAAAATTATCTGTGGCATAGTGGAAGAACACTAAACATACAATACTTGAAGTAATGATCTCTCTAAAAGGCCTCTCTGTTGCCTAGCACAACTGTAGAATATAATTAAGGGAAAACAAACTTTAAGGATGGTCTTAGAAAAGCTGCTGTAGTAAGAGAAACTAGAAAGTTCAAGAACAGCAATTTAGACCACAATGAACCATGTGGAAGAAAATGAGCATGTATTTCAATTAATGTCTCCAAGCAGATGAGGTTGGGAGTTTCTTGTATTGAGAGTTTCATTACCATCAGACAGTTAAAACTCTGGAACTACTCATGACAAGTACTGTAAGACATGATAAAAGGTATCTGTGACTGAATAGCATTGCTGCAGGCTTCAGAGAAACAGATGGTATACACACACAATCCTCAGACTAGCCAACACATCTGGTAAATAATTTCAAAGACTGGAAATTCAGGTCCAAGTTCTCTTTATTCATCCAGTCTGATTTTGATTCTGAGGCATAAGGGTTACAGGTGCCCTGGAGAGCAGCAAGAACCTGACTGATGTCTGGACAAGCCTCTCAGCTTTCATGATGTCCTTCTGGGCAATATTTCACTTCAAAAAAGCATAGGCAGTGACCATACAGAAAAAAAAAAATCCTCAAATGTTACTTAAGGAAAGAGACAAGTCTCCATAAATTAAAAAGTCTGAGGTTTCTATGTAATTTCTATAAAAAGAAAGAGGTGCTAAAGGAAAGCAAGTTAGAAAATTCAAGCCAGAAGAAAGTTAATAGGGGAATTATTTGCTGTAGATCTCACTGTGGAGCTGCTGTTGATGTTCCTCTAAATCTTAAAGCCCACTTCCTCCTGTGGGAGCTCAGCCTTCTGGCATTCAAGAAATCCTAACAAACTCAAACTTCAGACAAAAGTTCCTGAGAGAGTTGCATACTAAAGCTCAGCTTTCCTTAAATCCTCACTCTTACTAGCCTTCGTTTTCTTACCAGAGGTTAAGCCCATTTGAATGCCAAGCAACCAGTCAACCCCTTCCTGAAGAAACTCCCAAAGATAGATAGCAGCATGTTAGAGAAAATTCCTGGTTCTCAAAGCAGAGCTGAGAGGGGAACAATGTCACAAGACATAAGAGAAAGATCCCAGTCATAATGAATCACTGAGCAAATGATGCTCATGAAACAGAAAGCTTAGAAATACTCACATCATCTTTTGTTGGCTTTATTGCTGTGCTTTAGGTTAAAGTCACAATTCAATAAAGGGCTTACACACATAGGAGCGTATTACTATCAAACCCATGGGACTTCTTACATACCAATAGTTAGTAATTTAAATACTGTTCTGGAAATGGGAACTTGCTACATGAAATGACAGAGAACATGTGATGCTAAATCATCTTTGTGACATTTTAAATAAAAACCCTATAATACACACACAATGTATAGTTCCTCAGTTAATTTTACAGGCTGTATAACAGTCCCATTTAAACTAATAAAATAAATATCAAGACATTATTTATTATTAGATTGTTTTTCAGTACAAGAGTATCCTTCAGACTTTGTATTCTTCAGATTTTGAAACTATTTGAAACACATCTTCAATAAGTTCTCCTTAAAATCAGATTTTAAAACTCACTGGTCATTTCTGTCACAAAGTATGTTTGCTGATCATAAACTAACAATTTGAATTCTTCAAGTGTCTGAACTGTATTTATAATCAAGTTTAGTCACATGCTATTTAGACACAGTACTCACACCTACTTGTATTCCCCATAACTTGGCACCAGCAGACAACACAGGGTGTGCCACAACCTTAGTGTAAGATGTCAGAGCTTTATTTCTAAACCACAGAGCTGAACTCAAACACCTGTGCAAACAGCAATGCAGAGAAGCAGTAATCCAGCAGCATAGACATCAACAACTGCTGGACAATGTTTGTGAAGGTCAACTGCCACAGGAAAAATATAGTTAAAAGCAAGAGCATAAATAACAGACTTCATGCACAAAGACAGACATTTACCTCAGCCTTCCTGTCAGTGACAACTGCTCCTCCTTTTAAATAAACAGCCATAATGTTGTCAAGGCAATGATTATTTCACTTTCTGAATACAAGGGGAGTTACTAAAGGAGAGAGTAGCCTAAAAACCACCAAGAAGTGGTAGTAATAAGAAAAAGCTCAGGCAGAACGAATCCACAGCAGCTTTGGACAATGGCTTTTTAGTAAGTAGGAACTTCACATGCAAGAACCTCAACATTCCTTAATAAGTATGATTAGAAATTAAACACCCTGCACCTTCTTCACATGTAGCATCTTGAATATAGGTCAAATGTATTCATTAACAAAAGAACAATTGATTATTACTTACATTGTACTGCATATGATGCCAGGACAACAGCAGAATTAATGGGGCATGACAACCTGGAAAGAGAGGGAAATATTTTTCTATCGCTAACAATGTTTCTGCAGTTAGTTCAGTGCATGACTTATCTTCAGAATATCTTCAAAGGTTTTTTTCTTACAAAGCTTGACTGTCAAAGCACAGAAGGACTGGACATTAAAAGATAGCTGCTGTGTAATAGCTTAAGTGAATGGAAGTAACTAGTCCTGAAAGGACATGGTGGTATTGTATCTGGATCCTTATTTGGAAAGGAAAAGCAGAAGATTTTTATATGGCTCTGAGCAGTATTTTAATGGCTGCAGTCTGCTGTATTTAAAACTCAACACAAAGACTAAAATTAGCCAAATGCCAAGCATGAGGACAGCTCTGATCTCATGACCTAAACTGGTTCCACAGAAGAAAAATAGCCAAGACCTAGAGGCAATTTCTATTTTGCAGCAGATACTCAGACCACCTTTTTCTTCTGTTTTTAAAATGTAAAACACACACGGGAATTGCAGACAAATGAATTACTGGGTATATGCTCACTATACAGGGAATATAACCCTGAAATCATGAGAAATGACATCATGAACTGCCCTTTACTAATCCCTCCTGGTTACCACACTAGACAGAGGTGCCCTACATTTGGAATACCATGCCTGGCACACCATGTCGAGCATAACCATTTCTCAGGTTAGCTTGTACTTGAAGACGTGCAGCATCTCCTACAGTGCACTTGTAACAGACTTCCAGACTCCTCTTATCATAGAATCACATAATGGTAGGGGTTTGGAAGGGGCCTTTAGAGATCATCTAGTCCAACGTCCCTGTTGAAACAGGTCCACCTAGATCAGGTCACACAGGAATGCATCCTGGGGGGGTTTTAAAGACCACCAAGGAAGGAGACTCCACACTCTCCCTGGGCAGCCTGTCCCAGGGCTCTCTCACCCTCACAGTGAAATAGTTTTTCCTTATGTTTAAATGGAACTTTTTGTGTTCCAGCTTCTTCCCATTACCCCTTGTCCTGTCACTAGATACCACAGAAAAAAAAGTGATGTCTCAACCTCCTGACATCCATCATTTATATATTTGTAAATATTAATAAGATCCCTCCTCAGTCTCCTCGTCTTCAGACTAAACAGCCCCAGTTCCTGCAGCCTTTCCTCATATGAAAGGTGTTCCAGACCCCTGATATCTTCTTAAGTGAGCGATGCAAAAATTTTTAAAGTTTTCTGGCAATTTTATTTTCTTTTAAAACAATATTTCACAAGGTACATTTTTATGGTAATGATATCCTCAAAAAAGGATATTTTATTTTTAAAGAAATTCTATTATAAAGAAATTTTTCCATATTACCTTCCTTCCACAATATCAGTCTTCAATTGCAGGAAGAATAAGTGCCTAGAAAAGAATTTTTTTGAGAAAAAACATGTATACATTTTTTTTAATATTTAAGAGTAAAATTTAAAAGGCTACATGTCTTGATTTTATTGTATTACACTTCCTGGCAAACTATACAAAGAGATGAATAAAGCTTAGTGGCATGTACAAATATGCAATCATCCACTCGCTCTCAAATTGGTTTTAAAGATCTTTGTCAGTCTGTGTTACAAATCCAGGGCCACAGTACTGATGCCACAACAAACACTACACAAACTATTACAGAACTGGGCTCTCTTTCTCCCAGGAGTTTTCATCTGTGATTTAATGTTAAAAAAAAACCCCTACGAAAATCAAACCAAACCCTAAAAATCTACAAAACCAAAAATGACCACACAAAAAACCCAACACTGACTGAATTATGACAGTCTACCTTGGAACTACTCAATAGAGGATGAGACGTTTCTCTAGTATCATATGCTGACAAAACTTTCTTAAGCAGTTCTCTAAGAGCAGTTCCGTCTTGCTCTTATTAGTGTATTTAACAAAGTTACTTTATAACAATACTGGAAAGTTTGAGTATAAAAACCATAAAGAATAGGCCTTTGAATAACTTCAGCTCAAACCGCAGAGCAGCTAACTGCCTGATTAGCAAATACCAAAACAGGTCAATAGCTAAGTTGTCTACAACAAATACTACTTAACATGCAATACTATCTCAAATCACTGAATTTAACAATTTACAAAAATGGTACAAAACCAGGAGATTAATGGGTGCCTCTGATTTATAAATTCCAAATTACGTGCACTGAAAAACACAAGTATTGAATTAAAGACTTGTGACAAGTTAATAGAAAATTGTTTATAATTCATGTAGCCACTAACCCAAAAACTCAGAGATACGTTAGAAAGAAAATTTTAAAGGTTGTCTATAAACCGAATTGTTATAGATCCCTGCAATGTTACAAGTACTGGGCAAACAAGAAAACAGGAAGTATTATCTGGTTTTTGTGATACAAAACAAACTCTACCATCCTATGCCCTTGGCTTTAGATCTACTATATATGCTTAAAATCGACTCAGTGTTGATCCAAAACTACTAAAAGAGACTTACGGCATACAGACAGCTTAATCGTTGAACTTCCCTATTTTTTAATCATTGTATCTGATTAAGGAATCAGAAAATAAAAGCAGGAAAAAATGCAATAGGCAAGTACTTCAGTGACAGGGCTCAAAAAAAAGAAATTCAACATGCAAATAACCCAACTGCTATCTTTGTATTAGCTTATACGCAGGCTGTATTTTGGAGTTTCAGGTTTTATGCAGCAGAAATGATTCATTGTGAGCACTGCATCAAGCTGTCAATTCCAAACGTATTTAATACAAAGAGTTATATTATCTACTTAATATATCTAATCTACTTAATAGTTTGTCAAACTGCTGACATGGAAGAAAAGAGCTTTACACATTCTTGGAAGTTCATGGAAACAAACATCAAACAGAAGTTACCTGGTTTGTTCTTGCTGAAGTGTGTTAGGATCAGGTATAAAAAACCTTACACGAAAACGAAGGGTGCAGGGAAAACCTGCAATATTTTAGAAAGAGTAAAACAATTTTTAGTTTTAAGAGTCTGGTTTTTATTTCTATATTTATAGAAAAAATATGTTAACAATCACATAAAAATCAAATGAGTTCTCATGAAACTAAAAGAAATCACAAAGTCTCTCCTGATGCCCCAACACTACCTATGAGAAGCAAATTCTCTTAAATATTGCAATGTTTTCATTTAAAGTATTTAGTACATGTGGCTTTACATAAAAGGCACTATTTAGTTCTCTCTGCCTCATAAATTTTAGAAGAAAAAAAGCAGTAAATACATTTGCAGTGTTTCAATTGGGATAATACTCAACTTCATCTTACATATTTATACAAGAAATTACTGGAAGTTCACCATGTTAATTTAATGTACTTTAATTTCAAGTCTTATATCATATCCAGCATACAGGAGAAATCAAGTTCCACAGCACAAACTGGGACAGTGTCACTCAGTCCTCCTAAGCTGCTATCTGGCAGAGTCATGCTGGCCAGCCTGTTCTTGGTAAGCATGCTGTGTTACCCTAAGCTCTTCATAAACAAGACCTACTAGAACAAAACATTCACTTAGAACTGCGTGCTGTAAGGGATTTGTGTGTTTGATTTTTAATAAAAACAAGCGTAACATTATTTTTTCCTTATTCTACTTGAGACAAGAAATAGACAGAATCTATACATGAAACTATCTCTCCTCCCCTTTATCAAAACCATGCTTCTTTTTTTTGCCTACCAGGAGGAGTTTACTGGCACCACAATATGACTACTGCTTTCACAGTCATGAAGCTACATATCCTTCAGAAGTCAGGTTTAGATGCCACTACAGCAAAGTTAGTGATCTATGTTTTATTAGCAGTCAGTAAGCAGTAAGAGACATATAAAACTCCACCAAAAAGACTGTCAGAGACAAGACTTGCTCTTAAAGAAAATCTATGATCTGGATGTACTAGTTTATAAGAACTGTATTTATTCTAGTCATAAGAAACGTATAACTACACCATTACAATCAAAATATTAAAAACAAATCTTACCTTTTAACTGTTTTCTAATAGGTTTGTTTGGTTCAAGCCATCGCTGCAAAATGAAAAACTATTAGATGGATTAAAAATATTTACAAATAAATACTGATTATTTATGTCTATACGTGCATGTATATGTGTATCTACATACATCTGAATGCATGTATGTGTATCTGTATATACGCATATACATGCACACACATTTATTATTTACTATACTTACAGGTGAATCTACTGAAGTTTCATTTTGCTGTAAACCAAAATATTCCTTCTCTGTCAGACCCAACTGGTTATAGGTCATATCCAACAAAATCTGTCCAGTGTCCTGTTTCTGAAAACAGCAAAACTTTAGAGGTCAAACTCTGTAACACTTTCACATTTTAAGATACAATTAATGGATTTTGTTTTTTTTTTTAAACCCTAAAAAAATAGCTGCTAATTCATAGGTTCAAAGGTTCTTAGCAAAAAGAACTTTGTTTGCATAAAAAAAACTTTGTTGTGATTTTGGGGTTGGGTTTGTTTGTTTGTGAAGAATCTTTCCAAAATACCTTAAGCATGTGAAATCTCATAATATAAACTGACATGAACTCAAGCCCTTTAGCTTGGTCCAGCAGTATAGTTTTAAGCAAACTACCTCTCCCCTTGACCAGAGATTAAGAGCAATGCCGTTCTCAGGAGCTGTAGGCTGCAAGGAATGCTTCCAGCCACATGGGGCTGCTCTAGCCCCTGCTCTCACCACCAAAGCAACTCTTGTTCCCACATCATCTGTCAAAAGGCAAAGTCAGCATACACTAGGATGGGGGGAGAAAGTAGGATGCTGTGCTCCACCCAATAAGACCCATAAGACCACAAGCTCTGCTTCTGCTCAGTCACTCCATTTTCCGTCTGGACATCACTCATGATCAGTATCACAGAAGAACAGGGTGTAACTAGGTATTACAGAGACAACAGAAATCCAGAAGTGTAAGCATGGTATAGTTTTCCCCACGTATCTCCCCACCACAGCATTGTGAAGAGCAGATTAACCAGCTTCTGCCAAAGAATACTGTGAAGTAATTCTATTTAAAAAGTGAACCACAACAAGAAACAAACAAAAACCCCTCAACAAGACTGAAATCCTAAATATGCTAATACATAATAAACAGCTTACAAAACTGTATGGTACTTCAGGTGTACATTTTCATATATAAAATTGCCAGTGCTTTCTTATATATGAAATGTCAGGGTGGTTTCCTTGGCACCTTGCCTAAGTAGAATTACAACACACTAGTTTTTCATATGATCTTCCAAATGTCACTCTTAAAAGACAAAATAACCTGCATACATGCCAAAAGAAAAAAAAAAATTTCAGAGGAAATTTATTTAGAATGAAAAAGTCAAGCACTTTGTTCTGAAACAATTGTCTTAAAAAATAAGTTCTGATTTAATTAAGTTCTGATTTCTTAAAATTCTGAATTCCTGCTCCTCTACCTCAAAACAGGCTGCTGTTCTTTGAGATAGTCAAACTACTGATTGAACCCAGGTTTTTCTAAAATAGACCAAGATCCAGTTTAGAAACTTACATCTCAGCAACAGGTAAGGACCACATGAACAAACATTCCTTGTCACACACAGTCATGGTTCCATGCATCTGTCAGGCAGTTCTGTCTAGCAACATCAATCAGGTGTGCTCTGCTATGAAGACTGAGATTTGCTATCACAGATTATCCATATACATACACAAGAGGGCCCCTTGAAAACAACAGATGTCACAAACTTCTGAAACCATGCGCAATTCCTGATCTTAATACATTCATCTTTAGCACTGCCTTATGATACATAACATATTCATTTCCTCAGGGTTGTGTTTTTATAAGAAGACTGTTAAAACATTTTCGAGTGACATCACGTGACACCTGCACAACTCAGAAGCATAATTGCACATACTTATGACACCAGCTAAATGAGCAATTGAAGTTACACTGTGAACAAAAACAAAAATTACAGTGGATGAGACACACAGCTGAAAGAAAGTGTTCAAGCATTGCAGGTTTCATTACAAATGGGGCAGGAGAAAACCACAGAGGGTAGATTCTTTTGCTAATTTTCTCTCTGAATTTCAACACATCTGAATCTTTTCAGTCTCCTCTCATTGCAATAGTATTAGCTCCTAATTCCCTTCTCATTTTTCATTTGGTCTTTCAGATGCCTTCACCTTCTCTCTCCCTATCCTCCCACAATTGCATCCCCACTCCATCTACCAATACATACAGATTGCTAAGCCTTCTCACACTTCCCCGTACAGACAATCAAGCTCCCTACTACAATATTGTTGCTCTGCAGCCACAGTTTTCTCTACAGAATGCTCCCATAGGTCTCCCTACTCTAAACTCACCTGTTCCGCCAGTACTAGCCTCCTCCACCTCCATACATACTATTTCCTTCCTACATACCTACTATTTTCTTCTCTTCCTCCTCTCTACATTTCGTATCAAAAGCAATTTTCAACACTACTTACCTATGACTCCAATTCTTGCTATAATCTTGCAAAATTTCTTACACACTGCCTAGATCAAGCACTCACTCTGAAATCTAAGCTAAGCACAAGACATCATTTTACAATGTTGAAGTCTTCTTCAGTTGTTAAAATTTCAGAAGCTGAAGGTTTCTCGTTTCCCCTCAAGAAAATCTGTTTTTACTTGGCTTTGGGTTTGTTTTAAGAAACACCTGAACTATTTTCCAGCCTACACAGCTAAAAATAAAGTTACCACATAGATTATGTTCCACAATCTTCAATCTATTTTGCACATACAGTTTTGAGATAATTCACCTCCATTCAAATCTGCCTTAAAATGTATTTCACAACTAACACCTTTTACATTCTGTTTGTGCCACAATTTCTTGTTATATTTTGGGAATTTAGATTAGTCAAATTTAATTTATAGCAAGCAACATGATTTTTAAGAGAAAGATCCCCTTCATTATTTTTAACATCAAGTATTACCTAGAAGATGGGGTGATCAGGACCCACCATCCTAAGAACCACTTAAACTTAAGAGTTACACAGCTAATCCTTTTCAGTTTGTTAACTTTTATAAGGTAAGTAGTACAAAGTGACACACACAATGTGCAACACACAGCACATCTCCCTGTCCTCCTTCTGTGAGAGCTTTGCCCTCACTTTCTGGCAACAATAACCTCACAGTTGTGCACCACCTAAGCTTTCGCAAACTCTGTCTCACTTCAGACACAATACTCGTGCTGTTTGAGGTCATCCTTTCCTAATTTAGCCTGTAACAGTCATCAACCACCTGTGTCCTTTGCTCCCAATACGCCTATGAGTCTGAACAAAGTGTTAACATTTTCTTTTAATTTCCACACTAATTTTAAACGCAGCTAATTTATTTGCTCTTCTGATAACACTGTCCTTTTCTCTTCCTGGAATTTATTTACTTACCTGATGTTCTTATTCAGTGCATGCAAAATTTTATTTAGCTAGAATAAACAGAACAGCCTCCTCTTTTCTCAGGTCCAGACTTTTGCACAGCATCCTAGTTGTACTTTCTATGTCTGCCTGACTGGAACTTACCTCTTCTTTCTGCGAGCAGCCAAGATCCACACATGACATTCCTCTGAGGGTGGCCTCAATCCAAGACTAACACTATTAATACTTCCTTGACATTGCACAAAGATTCCTGCCTGGTGCATAACAGTGCTCATCTTTTTCCAAATGACAATACCCAAGCAGCTCAGCCTGCAAACTACCAGTGTTCTCCTCTTCTATTGTTTGCAACTGAAAATTGAGCTTAAAAAAATAAATTACCTCATCTTGTGAAAACTATTAGTTTCCACCACTGATTTTCCTCACTGCAATTGCTCCTTGTTCAAAATAACCTATCTGCTACTTCATATTTCTGTATCTTTTTTGTTGTTCATAATGCCTCAAACTTTACATTTTTTATTTACTGAAAAAGATTCAGTAGCAACATATCAATGAAATTTGACAGTCCGGAACTCCAATAATGTCCTAACATCTCCTTTTCAGCAAGGTCTGTTGCTCGCCCATCCTATAACTCTTCTTGATCTCATATACTGCAACACAGCACCTTGCTATATAAAGGTCATAAAAATATTTATCAAAACCCATAATGTTTTGACCCATTGCATTTCCTTTGACTGAAAAACAATTTAAAACAAATATATACATGAGGTTAGTCATTCTAGTTTTAACTTTGTAAAAATCTCCCCTCCACTAATTCTTTCCTTCAGCATTTATCATGAAGATAGGTCTCAAAAGGCTAAGACTAGGAAGCATGCTGTAAGTCAGATCACTTTCTCACCGTTCTCAAAGGCATCATCAAATTTCATAGTCTTACTGTTTTCCAGCCACAGAGGATACTGATATGCCTCAATATAAAACTAAATATTTGTTGCCAGCCTGAAACATACAAGAGTTCTTTCAACACAGAGGAATAGAGATTAGCACTAAACCCAGTAGGAAAACTTGGTGACAAAGCTCCAACAGCTCTGCATCACTACATTGTACTATGAGTGTTTTAAAATTATAAGACTCACACAATTAAAAAATAATCTTTAAGAGTTGTATCTCTGCCCATCATTTTTGACATATCAGTTGTTGGTGTTAATGGCAATTATCACTTCCCTTCTCAAATACTGGAAAAAGGTACTTAACTGAGATGGTGAAAAAGTCATGCCACTTTGTTCAGCATTATGACCTAATTACTTTAGTTCTAGATCGAAAACTTATTAGGAAAAGCCAACTAGTCTAAAAGCAAAAAAATCACAGGTGCTGAGACATCACCTTAAGCATCAACTCAGAAAGACAGTGTAATACAGAAGTGGTTCGACATAGTAAATTTTACCCCTTCACAAAAGTCAGTTTACTGGAAACGACGAGGCATACTTCCCAAGTGGTAAATGAGTCTGAGTAGAACAATAATGGGCAATTTCTGCATGCTTATACCAAAAGTTACAAATTAAATTTGCATTATTCCTCAACATATATCTATTAAACGCACCCAAACATGGCATGCAAGCACATTCTGTGTATATTAGAATAATAAATATTTTCCTCATGTGGAAAGATTATGCAACATAGCCTTTGAATGACTGAAGTAACATCAAAGACAGAAGCTGATTAACTTTATCACAAAATTCAAAGAATTGAAATTCATTGGCAGGCTTAAAAAACCTCTGGAGGTAACTTGAATCAAGTGCAATGCTTGGATCAAATGCAGTCAAATCTTGGTTTCAAATGTGTTTTTGAAAGAAGAATGATCCCAACTCTTAGTTTACATGCACTCTTCATTACCTGGACTTTGAACACGTTCCATCTAAATACTGAAATACATGATGGAGAAAAGACCATGGAGAAAAGGAAGGCCATTTCAGTCTTATGGAGTTAATGTACATTTCTGTTTGGACTATAAGCAATGTAGTGGAATGTATCTGCACTACCACATGAACTTTCCTGATAAGGATGACCAAAAAACAGCACATACCACAAGCTATGCTGATTAACTCTTTGTGATACCATCAATACAAATTCCAAATTCACCAAAACTGTAGTATAAACATCTTCAACTAAAAACAAAACAAAAAAAAAGCCAACCACTTACTATTTTGCCAAAGCCAAAAATCCAGGAGGAACATGGCACTGCTCTCTTAAAATAAGTCTTTGTTTACGGTTGGTTGGGCTACTGACATTTTTCAGAAGTCCTTACGAACAACAAATTTGCAGGAATCAAATTACGCAGTTATCTTCAGGTTTCTCAACAGACAGAAAGTCCCTCAGGTCTTCCATAAGCAAAATCAATCTTCCTTCTTCCTTTGCCCAGTTTTAGGCTATTTGGTTTTCTTTCTGCTACAGATACAACCACTGGGAAAAGCACTATCTATCAGAATGGTAGAGGATCCTACAGATATAGCTTCAAACATTCCACAAATCTGTGCAGTTTGCTAACAAATTTTGATGAAAAATATCTGTTTCCTCTTTGATGATCCTGTTGCTACAGAATGAAAAGTCCTATCTTTATTTTTCCCTGTTCTCTAAATAGTTCAGTATTTGGAGATACAATAATGTTCTACTATCATTTTAAAGATGTCACTTCAAAGCTTCAAAATACATAAGTTGATCATTTTAATGTGTCAATAGGCTGTAAATTGAGATTATCTATTATCTTTGTATTAAATTTAAATCCACCTCCAATTTACTGGTCAATCATCTGTGCAGTACCAACAAGATATTAGAAATGACAACTTTGGACTCTTTGCTTAAACTCAAATAAAATTTCTCTCTAGTTTCTTCTTACCCTTTATATTTCTGTTCTTAGATGCTATTTTTCTATATAATATCCTCTTGCAGTAAGAATTGTGTGTTCAGATAGCTGCTACATGAGAATAGGAGGAGTCTTCAATTCCATTTCTCTCATTAAATGAGCTAAGACCAGTCTTTGAGTATACTGCTTTCCTCTATTCACTTTCCACTATTTGGGAGAAGTATAATCCTATGAACATAAAACATACTTTATGTATATATAGGAATATTAATCTAATATTTGTCCAAAGTGCAAATTATACACAAACTTTTAATAAATTGCTTAGCCCACAAACATACAAGCCTGTAAAACTCCCAGTCTTAATTTGTCACTGATACATTGAAGTTCTTTAAAGAGAAATTGCTACACCCAATGTTTCAAGAGACAGAATCTTGTTCAGTTCCAAATCTCCACACTTAGGACAGAAAAATTCAACAGATTTCAGAAATAACACTAAAAATTGAGGAAGTAAAAAATTAGAAAACATATTTACAACATTCCTAAGACATGGTATACCTTTTTATCCATGCGTTTTGTATCTCTAGTTATTTCAGCGAGCACTTTGAATGTAATAATGTTTTACTACATTATTAAACACGTTACCGTTCTTTTGTCTTGTGGAAAATCATGACATACTAGATACATATTTAATTTCTTAAAAATATAGAATAACTTGTTGACCTGGCATCCAGAAATGAATAAAGTAGGAGCAAAAAGGAGTAAAGAAGAAAAAATAAAGAGCAAAATCAATGTCTTCAAACCTTTTTGAGAATACACACAGAGCACAGCAAAGCTAGTTCTTTGGTAGACATCAAGGCTAAATAATCAAGAAGGGCCATTCTGCCAGATAAGCACATGCTCCCTCAGTACCGGTATGAAAGCTTAGTACTCAAAGAACATAAATCTTCTGGTAAAACAATTTGGTGTTAGCCCATAACATAATGGGTTAGCCACACTCCCAGCTTCTTCTTAGTAAAGCAATAATGGGTCCTGTATTACCACTACAGCAAGTCAGCATTACAGCTGCAGTAAAGGAGGCCCCTCAGAATAACAGAATCTTTAGGGATGGAAGGGACCTGGAAAGATCATCTACCCCAACACCCATGCCAGAGCAGCACCACCTAGAGCAGGTCACAAAGGAACTCATCCAAGTGGGTTTTGAATGTCTCCAGAGAGGGAGACTCCACAACCCATCTGGGCAGCCTGGTCCAGTGCTCCCTCACCCTCACAGTGAATAAATTCTTCCTTGTGTTTCTTTGGAACCTCTAATGTTCCAGCTTATACCCATTGCCCCTTGTCCTACCATTGGACATCACTGAGAACAGCCTGGCTCCATCCTTCTGACACCTGCCCTTTACATATTTGTAAACATTAATGAAGCCAAATCTCAGGTCCCTCTTCTCGAAGTTTAAGAGGCCCAGCTCCCTCAGCGTTTCATCATAAGGGAGATGCTCCCTTCATCATCATGGTGGCCCTGCACTGAACTCTTTCCAGCAGCTCCCTGTCCTTCTTGAACTGAGGGGCCCAGAACTGGACATGGTATTCCAGCTGTGGTCTCACCAGGGCAGAGTAGAGAGGGAGGAGAACCTCTCTCGACCTACTCACCACACCTCTTCTAATAAACCTCAGGATGCCATTGGCCTTCTTGGCCAAAAAGGCACATTGCTGGTTCATGCTCATCCTGCTGCCCACAAAGACCCCCAGGTCGCTTTCCCCTACACTACTCTCTAACAGTTCATTCCCCATCCTGTACCGGTACATGGGGTTATTCTTTCCCAGATGCAAGACTGTACACTTGCCCTTGTTGAATTTCATTGGATTTCTCTCTGCCCTACGCTTCAGCCTGTCTGGATCTCATTGAATGGCAGCACAGCCTTCTGGTGTGTCAGCCACTTTCCCCCAGTTTAGTATCATCAGCAAACTTGCTGGCAGTGCCCTCTGTTCCCTCATCAAGGGAAAAGATCGAACCATACCGGTACCAGCACCAACCCCCAAGGGACTCCACAAGATACAGGCCTCCAACTAGACCAGCATGAAGAAAGGAACCAGCAGAGATAATCTTGGGTTTTACTGAAGGGAGCAAGATAAATCAGCTGCATCTGGAGTTTATCAAATTGCACTCATTGCTTAAACAATGAGTTAAGAAGGGAAATTCAGTTGTACAGTGCAGGACTTCAGGCCAAGTGTTGAATCTAAAGCTGCATAAACACTTATTTACAAGGAAGAATATACCACCATGTCTATATTTCAAAAAGTTTTAAATTTCACAAAGATCACTGGGGAGGCCGGCAATTATGCTACCTCACTGACAGACAAGGCAATCCTATAGGGCTTGCTGATGACGTACAATGGAAATCCTATATTCATATCTTGCTCTTTCTCTTGTATATCTACTCTCCTTGTAATCTACTCCCCAATGTTACCTGATGCATATATATATTTACACACACATATATATGTATATAAATATATGCATACACAGTATACAAAATATATGCTAAAGTATGAGATTAATTTAATATCTATTAGAATGAAAATCATCTGTTTACCTATCAAATCATTTTTATGTCAATAAATACACAACAGACACAGCTCGAAAACAAAAACAGCCCACAAAAAGAACTGCAATGATATAATACTTAGGAAAAAAGTTTTCAGGTGAAGGTTTGATTCTCCCACAGGAAAGCATTTAATGATCATGATTGAGGTGTGAACATATTTCTTTTGTTTTCATTTAATCATAGAATCATAGAATTGTAGGGGTTGGAAGGGACCTTTAGAGATCATCTAGTCCAACTCCCCTGCAGAAGCAGGGTCACCTAGATCAGGTCGCATAGGAACATGTCCAGGTGGGTCTTGAAGACCTCCAAGGAAGGAGACTCCACAACCCCTCTGGGCAGCCTGTGCCACTGCTCTGTCAAAATTTAAGAATGAACTAATAATTTCAATTGGTACTGAAGGTTACAAAACAAAACATTACTGCATAAAATGCAGTAAAATTGTATAGCTCAAATATCCATTAATTCCCTTTCCTCCTCACTCCCAGATAGAAATAGAATTGTCCTGCTGACCCGTGATGTCTTCACTATTTTGCATTTCAAAGATATAACTAATGCCACTACAGGAATTCACAAGGCCTCCTCTTTAGCACTACCAGTACTCTGATGGTAGAAAAAGAGTGGCACATACAAATTTGGGAGTTCCCTTTAAATATTAATTACTTGTTCAAAGCTGACAACAAACAGTACATCTGCTTCTTCATGTTTCCTATATCATAGAGAGGACTTTTTTCCAGATATAATCTCCAAGTAATAATTTTTTGATATTTCAGTTGGTTGACTTAGAAGAAAACAAAAAAAATCACTTTATAAATCCATTTCATAACCAGTAATTCTGCAATTTGTAACAGCAAAGCCACATCTTCAATAGCTTTTATAAACCCCATTCCTAAAGTCCCAAATTTCATCTTCAGTTTTCAAACAAATTTCTACGTATTTAAAAAAAAGTAGTATTCCAAACTTACATTGACTTTGAAGCTTTGTACTGAGCCATCCAAAAAGTGGACGTTACAGACTATCTCTGATCGGGTTTTCTCTTTTGGTAGTTCTGATGCTCGTATGTTATTTATCCTCCCACCTAAGGCTCGTAAACGGGAGTTCATAACTATTGCTGAATAACCTATAAAAGAAAAATTGTTTTTAATAACAGTTCTTATAATTCAATATCATCTATGTTTTCTTCAGATCAATCTACAACATCATGAAAACTTCATTAGACCCTAAATACCTATAGTAACAAATGCTTCTACTAGAAAATAACAAGTTGTGAAAATGTATATTGTAAACCAGAACATAAATGAATATATAGAGGGGCTTCCATGTTCTAAATGTGAACATTCTGAAGAGAATCATAAGTAACCCATGCAATGTATACTTAGGTTAGGCATGGGCCCTTGCTTTAGTTTAAAATCAATGAAAAACCCAGACATCTACTGTAAAAAGCAGGAACGCAATATCAAGACAAGTTTTTGTTATCTGTAACCAGTAAATCGCTTGCCTCCTTACAGATTTCATATATCTTTTTATATTTACTATGCAAGTTTTAATGTACTAAAACAATTCTGTTTACTCTCTACTGACAAAGCAGTCTTGACTTAATGCAGATCACGTTCTGTCAAATAGCATCTTGTTTCAGTAATATATATCCAAACACCATATGTAAGGCAACCCGAATTAACATTAAAAGCATGTCAATATTTTACAGCCTTGCATACATAAATTCATGAAGCCAGAAATTTACATCTGAGAACATTACCCCACAAAGAAAAGGGAAAGTTTTTTTGTGGAGTTCATATTCTTTTTTGGAAAAACTTTCAATGAACACCAACACCCTTAAAATTAGTTTTCACAAATGATAAAAAAAAGAATTGCCAACACAAAACCCAACAATAAAACCCTACTAAACAGAAAAAGCCATTAATTGAAACAAGAGATGAATTAAACAGTCAAGCTTGTAAACATTTCAAGCCGCTTTTCAGTGTATCAGTTTACCAATTAACATCACAGCATATAAAGCCAGCTGGCAAGCGGAGCAGAGGATAGTTTTCCAGGTTAATTACCATACCAATTACCAAATCATACCTCACTTATTAGAAGCCAACTACAAAAAGACTTGCATAATATGTTTCCTAGACTGCTGGCCAAGCTAGGCATGACCAATGTTAGGATGATTTTGCAACGACCCTTTCTTTGTGTATCTGCCACAAAACATGGGCTAGCTTTTCTTTTAAGTATATAAAGAAACCAAATTAGAATGAAATCACATAAAATTCTAATACATCATATCTATTCATGCATCATGACAAAAAGCAAATGTGAAATGTACAAATTGCCATGAGATGCAAAACTGTATAGAGCACCAAAGGCAACAAAATGGTGAAGTGATCCATCTTTGCATAATGATGTGTAATCTATACTTAGAAGACGATAAAACAATTCTCTTCTCACAGAAAACAGAAGACAGATACACAAAAGCATCCAACAAGTACCCAACTGTAAATGTATTTTATCTGCACATTTAATTTTTTTCCTAGGAAATCCACAGTATTTTCCTATTCTTTCCCAAAGGTATGGAGTTTGGGTTTAGTTTACTGTTCACTTTGGCTTTTTTTTCCCCTTTGTTTTTAAAAGAGAGGGGAAAAAAAGGAAGAGATGACCTTCAGGTTAATTCTGAATGGTATTTCCATATTAACCACTATACAGTCTGATTGCTTTGAAATTGTTCTTTATATGCAGTGTGCAATTAATCATAGTATGTCTTTGGTTTGTTGATTTGTTTTTTTAATCCAGAAAATGAACTTTCTTATCCAGGAATGGTTGCTGCTAAATAAACCATGCAGTTATCTAGTCATTAAGGACGTATAAAAACATAAAGACAGACCATTATGATATTCAGACTACAAGCCTTCAAATCTCACATACTCCAATTTTCTAGTAGCTTAGATATTCAGCAATGGCTTCATTTTTTTACCAAAAAAGCCCCAGGTGACTACACAGTCTCATTCTCCCCTTTCCACTATCCACTGTAAAAAAACCCCAACTTTTCACTTGGAGAAACAGATCTTTACCTACTAATCCACTGAAATTATTCCTTGCCATGGGTCAGCCACTGGATGAGAAATATGAGTCTTGGTAACCAGATTCAAGGTTTCATCAGTCTGGCCTTCAGGATTCAGTCTGCATTGCCATACCTAATGTTCTTGGAGCTTACAGACTTTACTCTTGGGAAAATACTATTTATCCCTTCCGCTTGCATTCCCCAACTTTTCTCACCTACTGGCCCCACCACATCCTCTCTTACACTTCCATTGTTCCATTTTTTCCTAAGTATGTTCTCCCTTTTTCAACCTTAGTTGGCCTTCGGCCAAGAGCAATGATAACAGGAGTCTCTGATGTTCAGCTCCAAATTTGCATGAAGAAAGCAAGGAAACGGTGCTCAGCCCCTGCACTCCTAGTACTGAGTGTGCTGCAGGACAAGCCATGCTTAGAAACCCAGAAGAAATTTTGATATCTAATCCTCATCACTTTCCAGTAGAGTATTATTTTTTCTTTCCAATATAGCTAGATCTAGCTATTCATTTGTTCAAGCTTCCAAATACAGAAGCTGATAACATTCATATGTATGTCTGCTATCCAGAAAAAAAACCACCCAAAATCCCTTTCCCTAAAATCCTTTAATAATTGTGAAAAAATAAGCCTGAACAGACAAATTGATGATTTTTATTTAACCGACTGTGCATAGCAGCACAACTAATCAGGGTCCCTCTCTGTAGAGTGTCTAGCTTGTCACCTGGATAACCTAGCCCATACTTGAGGTAGATTTGGTAGGCTAGGTTTAATTTTAAGGTTACAGTCCCCTATGTTTTTCATAGCTTAAACACTCTCACATTTCTTCTCCACTTATATATCAATATCTACATGAAATTTTACCATTGCCTTCAATAAAACATATTATACTCTCTAAATCCAGGCCCAGATCTCCACTGAATACTGTCAATTAGCCATAAGAGACAATGGGAATTTCACCCTAAAGCTGTCTGCTATAAGGATGAAATTCCATTGTTGGTGATTTTCCACAAAATAACCAGATTTGTGAATGTCAAAAGAAACAGTACAATGTGCATTGTTATTGTTGAACTTCCACATGTCCTCTGGAAAGTCAGACCTTCTCTTCTTTTAAAAGAGAAATGAGTTAACAGTCTGTCTCTCAGCATCCACAGAAGCTATCCAAGAACTAACAGAAGAGCATTACTAACATACTGCTGTTCATTATAAAATCAGGAAAGTGCTTCATTTTAGATTGAAGTTACAGCTGTTTTTGATGCTAGTTTTTCAGTTATATTTGTTTTGATGTTTTCAGGTTACATGCTGGATGCCCTAAAAGAAATAGTAACTCAGAAATTCATTACAAGAAATTCAGACCTTCTAATGTGATCAATTTGCATTGAGTTCACAAATGAAAACTTGAAATGTCTTGATTTTTACAATTTTAAGTAAAATTAAACCAGTAAAACAGTTGGAGCTTACAGTTTTTGTTTACAGAGTGCAAAGAGTCCCAGCTGAGGCTGTCCTTGACAGAGCCAGCTGACCATGGAAACTGTGCCAAGGCCAGGATAAACAGCTGAGTGTTTGAACACCACAGTCATTAGTCAACTAGAGCTCAAATGGCCTAATCAAGCCCCAGGAAATGAGAGTCCCAAGCAGAGAAAGCTGAACTTTCTACTTCCCACCTACATGGCCTTCAGTGCTACTCTGCATACTATGAGCCACTGAAGGAGCTATTTTACACTAGCCACACCACAGGCACCAGCTTAAGTCATTTTGTGTGTCCTATTTTAATGTGCCATACGCTCAGTACATCTGTAAGGAAACAACTTTACAAATCTCTAAAGGGCAAGAGAGGGAGAACAGAAGAGAAGTGAGTAGTTGAGTTATTAGTACATGCTCTGTTATTTTCTTCCATATGACCTGTGTTTAAAGCTGTATTTTAAACAGGCCCCAATTACTGAAACAGTTTATCAACTCAATACAAAGGGGTAGATGACACCTGCAACAGTGATTGCTTTTGGGATAGGAGAAGGGTCACTGAGATCTTAAGCAAGACCAGATGCTGGCTCTAAACATCAGCCTCCAGCCCTGAAAAACATCAACCAGCCATGACATGTGAATCCCAGCCCCTGCTTTGCAGCCTCAGGTAAGAGGCTAATTCACAAAATAAACCAATCAAAAACTGTCAGACAAATTTGAACATTATCAATGAGTTAATAGTTTAATAGTTATTTCCTTTTCCTCAAACTAAGCATCTTGCATTAAACAAAGTTGAGAATTATATTTTAAATAAAACCCAAACACAACTACCACCAAAACACAGTCATTTTCACCCTAAGGTATAAAACAAACATGAGGCATTCTATCCCGTAATTAAACCACACAACAGGCTTACAGGAGCAACAAATACAGCTACATAAAGAAGTTAATGTTTTTCAAGTACATTAAACACATTTCTGGACAAGTGTGGTTATGCATGCCTTCTCCTACAATGCTGCAGTCATGCAGAACAAAAATAATACGTTTTCCTCATCTTTTGTATTGAAGACTGACTTTTAAAAATACATTTTCCATACCAGCATTTCACTTCTTTCCAATTCACTTAGAAATTGCTGGTAAAGAAACTTATGACCTGACTTTTAGTGTAACTACCACTAATGTGTTGTTACCAAGGAATTAAATCAAGAGCAGATTTGCCAAGTATATACCTTAGGACTTTCTACATATAATCACACCTTATATAACTGTGAACAGTATAAAATAATAAATAATCCATTATTACCATTTTATCAGGTAAAAGAAGATATTTCTACTCCTGCAAATGAGTGCACTCATGTATTTTGTAGGAGACTACCTCACACTTAATTGTTTTCAGAAATTTCTTTTAGTCATGACTGAAAACATATAGCTTCATGTTGGGCTCTTGAAAATCATAAATGCTGCATATTCTGTGGTAATGTCATTCATGGAAGGATAGTGCTTCTAACCCACTTTCATTGTCAGAGTGACCACTCCAACAATGAAGGGAAAAACTGTAGTACTAAAGACATTGAAAAAGCATACAAGACTGGCCATAAATTACATTTCATGGTTACCTATTGCTTTACTTTATATGAAATAGAGTAAATGGGAATAGAAAGAGGAATAAGAAATTAAAAGTGTCTTTGTATCAACATATAGCCCTAAGACAACTAACATAAACACTCTTCAGCATGCATCAGTTTTCCCTATGTGCTGGTTAAAATAACCTCAGAAACTACCATCAGAAAAAAAATCCCCAACCCTAGTGACTAATCTAAAATTTTAGTAGCAATTCATATCCTGATTATTCTTCCCATGCAGTTAAGAATTATTTACACAATTCAAAGCCACATCTATCATCAATGCATCTTAATGAGGGTTAAATTATCTGGCCAGATTTTCTGAACAGAAGACTGCAGTTTAACTCAACACCTATGAAAACAAGCTTCTCTTTTCATCTTTTCTGTACTCCAAATAGAAAACTAGATGTCTCCTCATTAATATAAAACTCAACTCTAACATTTTGCATGAAAATCCCATGAGGTATTTAACCACAATAAATATTTACAAGTTTCCATACAAATTACAGGGCACTACTAAAGCAATAACCAACATAAAAGATAATTATATTTTGAGCAATGTGTGCAAGTTAACTATAGATAAGGAGCAAGTGATATTTCCCACAAGCTTTTTCTGAGATGTTGTTCATAAATAATATAGAAAGTAGAGTTGGAAGATAGAGTATCACAACCTGGTAAAACTTTGTAACATTTGAAAAAAACCAATTAAATTATAAATATAGAACAAACATGAAAGTCTTAGATGTTTAAGCATTACAGCTTATGGTATAAAAGTACTTCCAAATTGACATACAAAGAAAAAGTATCTTCTTGGAACATTGTCTTACTTAAAACCAGAATAAAGGTTAATATGCATACACACACACAATCCCTAAAGCAGTAGGTGCAAGATTTCCAACTGTCATTCTTAACACAGACAGCAATATCATTAACAGAAGCTCTTCACTCCAACATTAAAATCAACATTAAAAAAATAATATTAAGCTTACTTATATTTGCTTCTAGTGGCTAACATCTGTGATTTACTCCAGCATGGCAGAAGTATTTACCACTCATATAAGTAATGACAAGGTCTATCTAGCAAAGCATTCTGAGAATGTTACTAAAAAAATCGCATGAATAAGGCTTCAGTCATTTTAGTTATCTTCAGTTTTCCAGAAAACCGCACCTTACAAGCTAAGATTCTTTACAGAAAAAGAAGTCATTAAAAAATAATTTTGAAGACATAGTTTTACCTTAAATAGGTATAAAAATATCTATATTAACACATATGCTTGCACTATTGCTAGCCCAATACTTTGCAAAACTAGTACTGAATGAGTATAGAAAAAAGATGAGTCTTCCATAGCAAAATATAATGATACCTCTTCCTCATTTGACAGCTCTTCATGCTGGAGTTCATCCACAACTAAACCTTCAGGATAAACTGTATATATGATGATAATCTCTATTTGCTTACTTAAAATGCACTTGATAGCACTTCAGTTCCAATGCAAGTAGTTACAAAGAAAAAGGCCCCAATTTAAAATTCACAAAATTGGAACATAACATTTTTATTTTTAAAAATCAGTAAGTAGACAAACTGGATTGTTCCTGTATCTAGGAATCAGGTATCTACGACCCACTGTTCAGAAGTCATTGCCTCTAAAAAGAAAATCCAGTATATACAGTTAAATTCAAAAAGTCCTCACATCACTACAAGCAGTTAGGTGCTTAATTAGCACATAAGACTGAGTTAAGTGCTTTGCAAGCCTTCCCTGTACTTCATTTAGCATTCCATTATAACATATCTCTGGTAAACTCATATCACAATTTTCAGGAGAGATACGGATATTTTGAACTCCGGATTCAGCAAGACCACAAATAAATGTCAACGATGCACTGGAGAAGGTGGGTGGGAGGAAATAAGTCGAAGTTTTAGTTCTAGTATTACACTATATCTTGACTGACGTGTCCCTAAGATCTCACTAAGCTGTTAACATACTTGAAGGTAATGCAAGCCCTGTGAGAAGCCGCAAACACCTGGTGCAGATAAGCCATGTAGCACAGTAGACACACACTCTGCATTCAATTCTGCTGCCTGGTACATTTGTACACTCAAGCAGCTGGACTGGGGACAATTGTTCTGTTTGAGGACATCTAGTCACTTGAAGGGAGAGAGACAAAGAGGGACTTGCTGACAGACTCAGTGCTCTCAAATACTGTATGGGTGTAACAGAAAATGTTTTACTCTCTTCACACTGTTACATATTAATATTGGTTAAGTTACCAAAACCAGAGCTGCAGTTACAATGACAGAGTTACAACAGTCAGTAAATGGGTTATCATTTAAAAGAAATATTAATATAAAATATTTCTTCTGTATATATAAAATATATATAGACTCATTCCGAGACATGTTTTAGAGACAAAGATTCTGCTTCAACTCCGAGATCCTTCTTCCTCTTCTCTCTCCCCCTTTTTTTTTTCCAAAAGGTTTGCATTACTTGCATCCTAGAGATTTTTGCCTTCAATGTCTTAAAACATGCACAGCTTCAGACATAGCAACAATTCTTGCTTGTTAAGACTGAATAGGACACAGATCAGCTAGCAATAAAGCAGGACAAGCTGCTATTGCAGGTTAATAAAGGTCATTTGGCAAAAATAGTGATAGTCTTTACATATAGGGAATAAAAGTAGTATTCCAGCCTGTCAGCCACATGTTCAACAGCAAGACTGGTTATCTGAAAATTTAATCTTGAAATCAGATAACCTAATGGTAATTAAATTTTAAAAGAGCTTACTGATAGAAAAACAACACTGACCATCAATTTCAGTGCTCAAGTTCCTAAAATCTTTTAATCCAACTTCTGAGGAAAATACTTTGGTCACATTTGCAAAGCATCAACTCAGGTTGTACAAATGACCTTTCAGACTTCAAGAGTAGTGCAGTGGTTTGCGTGAGCCAGGTTTTTGGTAGCGGGGGGAGGGAGCTACAGGGGTGGCTTCTTTAAACAAAGATCTACCAAAAGCTTCCCCTGTAGCTGACAGGGCTAGGGCCAGTCAATTTTAAGATGGACCTGCATTGGACCCAGGCTTGGCCAATTAGTGATGGAGGTAACGCCTCTGTGAATAACATATTTGAGAAGGAGAAGTCGCTGCACAGTTGCTGAACATCAACACAGAGTGAGAATGTGAAAACATCTCCACAGTCACCAAGGTCGGTGGAGAAGGAGGGGGAGGAGGTACTTAGGCCCTGGAAGAAAGACTCCCCTGTGACCTGTGGTGAGCACCATGGTGAGGCAGCTGTGCCCCTGCAGCCCGTGGAGGCCACCAGAGAGCAGAGATCCACTCGCAACCTGTGGAGGACGCAACGCTGGATCAGGTGGATGCCTGAATGAGACTGAGACTCCATGGGAAGCCCACACTGGAGCAAGTTCTTGGCAGGACCTGGGAGTCTGTGGGGAGAGAGGAGCCCACACCAGAACAGGTTTGCTGTCAGGACTTGTGATCCTGTGAGGGACTCAGGCTGGAGCAGTCAGTACCTGAAGGACTGTTCTCCTGGTGGATGACTTGGGTTGGGGCAGGGTGTGAGGAGCTGCCCCTATGGGAAGCCCAATGCTGGAGAAGTTTGTGAGGAATTGTGGCCTATGGGAAGGACCCATGCTGGAGAAGATCATGAAGAACTATCTTCCATGGGGAGGGACTCCACAGTGTAGCAGTGGGAATTGTGAGGAGGCCTCGCCCTGAGAAGACACAGCGGCAAAGTAATGAACTGAGAGCAACCCCCATCCCCTGCGCCGCTGCGGGGGAAGGAAGGAGAGTCCTGGTAAGAGGGAGGGGTGGAGGGAGGTGTTTTTAAGATTTAATTTTATTTCTCATCTCCCTGCTCTTATTGTTCCTTTAATAAATCATACCTTTTTCTCCCCAAGTTGAGTGTTTTGCCTGTGATGCTAATTGCTGAGCCATCTCTCCGTTCTTATCTCACAAAATGTTCATTATATTATCTTCTGTCCATTTTAGGAGGAGGAGTGATATTATGACTTGGTGGACACCTGGGTAAACCACCACAAGTATTAATCTGGTCATGCCAACTTCACTGATGATACTTTATGTACCTAAAATCAAACTACACAGCTAAGTCATGGCAGGTTCCCATGTGTCATTTTACACAAGGTGAAGCATTACTGTTAGACCTTAGATATTGAATTAGCATTAGTACAGAGATATCATCTACTGCATGCAGGATGAGTGACAGAAAACAAATGAGAGGAAAAAACAATAGCACGGACCTTATGCATACATCGTTCAAGTATCATAAACTACAGATGACAAACATAATGTCTTCATATTTTCAGTAGCCTTTATTGCTCATGTAAAAGATTTTCATTTAGAAAAAACACACCTACAAAATAAAGCCTTAAGCCAGTGTCTTCAGGGCAATAACAACTCCTTGCTTGATCTCCTGCACCATGTCAAGTGAAGGATTCAGGAACTCTACAGTTTCCTCTATTGCCTGCCTCAGCTATGAAGTGACACAGCACAAAACAGAACCATCTCACATTAAAAAAAAATTAAAAATCAAGAGCTATCATTACTTTATTTCCTAAACAAAGCCTTTTGGGGGCTACGAACAACATGGCATGAACTCAAATGAACTGCAGATTCAAAGTTCACTTTCCCCAGCTTGACAGTATCTTATCTTAACAATACAGAAGAGAATAACATGAAAACTGAGTCAAAGTGGAAGCTGAGCATTGCAGTGCCCAACTACCAACATTACCCATAAACACTTCAGGACAGATTGAGATATACAAAGGTAGGGATTTTTTTTAAATACCATATTGTAAAATCAAATCATCAAATAGAAAGCTGTGTCCACACCTACAATATTTTGGTAACCAAATAATGCCATTAGTTCATATATTATAAATAATTTATGGCTTCAAATTTTCAAAATTGAATAAGTAAGCATTCACCACTGAATTTTGCAAAGACAAACTACTAAAATATTCTGAAACCTGAGGTGGCAATTTAATTACCATAACAAAATTTAAACATAAAAAGACTTCATATTCTACTGGCAGTCAATAAACTGTATTCATGAAGCTATTGTGTGACAGATGAGACCCATCATGTCAATTTTACTGCAAAGTAAAGTTGTCATAATTAGGCAGAAGGTTAATCAGGCAGAAGGTTAATCATCTTCATTACAGATTCAGGAAAAGATGTAGGAAATCAAATAACCAAAAGCCCTCTCCATATTTCTGTCTGATTAAAACATATACATCCAAAACGTACTGTTAAAGGGGAAATTCTACAGGCTTATTATATCCATAGTATGGTAGAAGTCAAACAGTCTAGAAACTACCTGTGCTACTTCCATTTAAAAAAAACAAAAAAAATCCTTATAACTGGGATTATCCACAGAAATGTCACTCTATCCACTAGGCTTGCAGGTCAATACTAATGTCTGCTTCCTCTCATGTAAAATAAACAAATAGAAACTTTGTTTTTGAGAAGTCAATGACAGAACTTTGCTGAGATTGTCAGAAAAACATCAAGTCACTGTATTATGTTCCATATGTGAGACATGCTATTTTCTCATAGAGGATAACAGTTACTATCCATGAATTAAAAGACTATTGATCGACATTGAAATTATGTTTAATTTCTTAATGCAGAATGATGGCCTATAAATTAAAAAAAAGACTTGCAGTTAATAATATCTCTTATGAGTTTAATCCTACAGATATGTTAAAAATAACCACGAGCTTTCAAAACAAGCCTTCCCTCTTATCTCATCCGTATGTCCAAAGTAATTTTCCTGTATATTAAGTAGTCTAACAAAAGACCTTTCTACAATTTTTGCCTCCAATGAACACATTATTTTTTCCCTGTCAAAGCTAGAGTTAGCAAACATTTTACTCTTTTCAACAAGACTGACTGTACCTTGCATTTCATTCTTTCTTTAGAGTAAAACAAGAACCTCTCCAGAAAGTTTAGAAACATGATGTTTTGTATGTCTTCAAGAAGAAAAAGCAAACAGACACTGTGCCAAGCCAGCATATGAACATCTGCAGTTTGTAAATATCTGGAAGTACATCTTTCTGCTATTCTTTCCTCTCCATCTCATCTTCCTCCTCATTTATGACTGGGTGGCAAATGTCTATTTCAAGTTTACCAAAGCATATCTCTTTCTCTTCCCCTTCTGATTTGTTGCAGACTTCAAAACACCTAAGATCATATCAGTTTGTTATTTTCTATCTAATACAATCAAACTGTTTTCCAGGACCTGCAGTGGTGCCAGCTGCCTACACAAGATCTCCTACTGTACAGAGAATAGGTAGACAAAGCGCAACACTGCCACCCAAAATGGCTGCTCACTCCTCCAAGTCCTGCACATACTTGTGTCCTCACTTTAAAAAAGAAAGCAATTCCTGCATACAGTGAAGCAAAAAACACCCAAAATCAAATCAACAAACATACACTAGGACAAGTCCTGGCTTGCAAACAATCTGTGCTTTCTGCTTTTCCATCAGCATTTAAACAGTGTACTCTTTAGACCAGCAAAATCCAAACATTTACATCTTTACATCCCTGTGAGGCAATTTTTTCATCACCCTGCAAGATTAACACACACCTAGTCACCACAGTGTGAAAGGAAACTACTCCCAAGAGCATGCATCTAAAACAGATGCTCCTCTGACTTAACTCTGCTGCAAATGCAGTGCCAGCTATCTTTTGGTCAGTTCTTTCCTTTGAACACATTATTTCACTTAAGCTTCCAAACAGTCAAAAAGCAACTGCTTGGTCAGTATACGATGCGGGTCTGGTGCCAGGCTTCACCACAGGCTGCTGGCTGGCTGGCTGGAGAGCCAGGTCCCTGGCAGCATGGAATACCTCCCTGGACCAGAACACCCTTCTGCCATCACAGAGTGAGTGAGAATACTGGGCTAATTTTTAGGGAAACAACTGCTGAACTTTCAGCCACAAAGTTACAGAAGTGATACACTCCTCTGAAGTTCTGTGAGCTTTCAGTACACAGTGCTGGCAAAGACATAAGTCAGGCTATTCCAGTGGCTACAAATGACAGCCACATGTTTTGACAGCTAGTGTCCAATTCCAAATCAAGGGGAACATACTGTAAAGCTGGAAACGAGAGGTCAGTGAAGGAAACACACATCAGAAGGCCAGTGGAAGGTGGCCTCCATTCACAGTAACAGGAGCCATGCAAGCCACAAATGGAATTTAGAGTAAAATGGGGCAGAGTACAGTATCATTTTGGAAAGGGGGCTTGGTAAAGAGTTGATTGCTTTAGTGGAATACTCCCTTTAGGTTTGGGTTTTCATTTTGTTTTAAGTTCTTTGGTGTTTTGTTAGGTTTGTTGTTTTTTCGACTTTCTTACCAATACCTAGCACCTTCACAAGTAATTCAAGCCCACTTGGGTATTTTTTATTCATTTTCAACACAGCTAGCAACAAACAAGCATTTCTAACAAAGCTTCCTGTTGCTATCTGAAGTAATGCAAGTCTCTTGAACCTTGTATTTACAGGCTTTCTAAAGCTCTCATGCACAGCCAGGCTCACATAATTTACAGAATTAAACAACTTCCTTGTTTGAGAACGCATCTTTATTATCCGCTATATATCAACTGCTGCTATTTTTCAGGTTTAAACTTTAAGTTTTCAATCACTTATACATGAGACAATGCCAGGTATTTTTAAACACATAACCAAATTTTGCCAAGTAGATCTGACATTCCTCAATCCTTCCCATTTCAGCTTTTGTACTCCTGGCTGGCAGGTAGAATATTTATCTACTTCCCGCAAAGCAATCTTAGCATGCTGTGGCAACCGATTACAGAGGAATGCAGGCAGTAGGCCAGCATTGCTGGTTTATAGTGAAACACGAGCAAAAAAGGGAGAGCTTTGCTTACAGTGCTGAGATCTGGTATCTTTCTCCCAGTTTTCCCACTGCTAGGTGCTTTTGCACAGCACTGATAATGAGTTACACCTCCCGACAGGCAAATTCCTCAAAATTTAATGCAGAAGGGCCACGAGAGGTCAAGAGGGAGTTGACTCCAGCATCTTATCAGGCTAGAGCTATGAACACAGAACAGTTGGACTTAGAAATAGGACAGAAGTCCACAAACACTAATGCTTTCTTTCCTTAGCACTTCTTTCACAAGCCTGAAATACATCATAAGTAAAGGATAGGCATCAAAATAAGGACTACTTGAAAATACGATAGTGTGTTTCTAGTTTTGATTAAGACCAGTCCATTGACCAAAAGCAAGTGATACAGCAAATCAGTGACAAAACAGCCCATTTCCCTGGAAAAAACTGATAGTTATGAGAGCTTTAAGGGAAAAAATAATTTAAAATCAATTCTTCAAACAACGTTGTCGAGCTGATTCTACCTCACAAACTGCATAAAGTAGACTAACAACTCAATTTTGAAAGCTGTTACCTAAACCTTTATATAGATTTCTAATATTTAAAGTGACCCATAGCAAAGGTAATGACTCCTATTCCAGATTGCCTACCCTAAATTACACCTGTATAAAAATAGTCAGCTTAGTTTATTTAATCTTAATTGTTTTCCTAGTGCAAAATGTACCTTGTCATGAGGAGGTAAGTGGTCTGCTTGCCCACAAGAGCTTTCTGAATGTGACACCAATATTTATGCATGTTGAATGTACTCAACCCCCATCTGATCTTTGGAATCAAAGTACAAGTTCTGGCCCATGCCACATACACCTCTACTATTACTAAAATCTAGAATTTCACCTAAGCAACTTTGTCCCTTGTCAAAATGAGGTGGGGATTTGATTTCAACATGATGTGAGAATTAACTGCCAAATCTAGTAAAAACTTCACCAACATCGATAACTGAGATATTTACCCCTTCAACCAGGGTAAATTCATACAGTAGTGTACAGTCCTTCCTTTTGAAACAATATGACAAGATCAGGAATCCTTTGAAAGTAAAGGCAATTTGCAAGACTAGACAGAACAAGGAGTAGAACAGTTTCACTGAGGACTGAATGCAATGACAGGGGGGTTGGACTAGCAGGGAGGTTGGACTAGATGATTTCTAAAGGTCCCTTCCAACCCCTTACACCATTCTGTGTGATTCTGTGACAGGCTGGTTGCCTGTCCCAGGTTAGCAAATGCAAAGCAGCTAAAAAGATGCACAACAACACACTTGAAAGGGAATTCTAAGACAACCTTAAAGCAGAGCTCTGGCGGGGAAGCAGTTCAAAACCACAAAGAGAATGCCTCCTGCTTTAATTCTTATTTCATTCATGAAGAAAGAGCTCCTCTTTCCAAAAATTTTAAAAGCATTGTATCAGATAAAACTCAAATGAAAAAAAAAATCAGAAATTATAAGGCTAATTTAATCAACGATTCGTGAAGGCTCCCATTCATAAATATTAGGTAGCATGATTTCATGCTGAGCCAGAAATGTTTCCTTGACAGCACTGCATCTCATTGAAGCTTTTGGCATTCTCTTACTGCTGAATTTGTCATCTTTTTCTCCAATATTACTCAAATACATAGTGTAGAGACCTGACGAACAGTGACCATATATGCACATTACCTTGTGCCAGATATGCACTACTGCACGTAAATACAGACCTTCTTGTTTTCTAAACAGATCAAGATTTGATCTGTTGAAGTATAATCTAGATCAGCTCCTCAGCTGCACCGTATTACCATCCCCAAAAAGAGAAGAAAATGAAAACCTCAGAAGAACAAAGATGACAGCTCTATCTGACAGTATTATTTCAACCATCATCATAGACAGTACTAATTATTTTTTTCCACCTCAAACTTCCAACTATATTTCAGTACACAACAGTTTAGCAAACTATCTTCTTCCTCTCTCCAAGAACTTTACGGTCAAAGGCCAATTTAAAACTACTAAGGAAAAAAAAAGCAATATTGTCAAAGATGTACAAAATTCAACTAGCACACTGTAGTGTGATAAGTTTGTAAAAAATATGTAGATACATGTGGACTGTGTGCATTCTTACTTGAGGAGGCTGAATCAGAGGAATTATTTGATCCATAAGAAAATTAGTATTAATTTAACTGCTTTGATTAATTAATCAAATGTTTGGAAGGCAAAGAGATCAAGATGTCAAAACAGCTGAAGTTCAATCCTTACAAGGATATGGCACCTTTTCCTATGAGTCCAGCTTCTACTGAATGAGTTTATTCCAGTTCCATCTCTGTCGACAGTACTGTTACCAAACCTAAGAAATTCAGCATCAAAATACAACTCATAACAAATGTGACAAATAAAGGATTAAAAATGTTTATGAGCAAAGGAATAGTGCATCTTTTGGAACAGTACCGAAAGGCAAAATAAAGGCAATTAAAGGATTAAAAGAGAAAATTAACTTTTGTTTATTACAGCCAACTAATACCTCATTTGAAGTATTACTAGAGAGGAAAAACACAACACACTCCCAAAAAAACCAAATCCAACCCACAGAAATGCAAACTGTAGGTTTCATATGGCTACTTTTCTTTGGTTTCCAGCTATGCAAACCTTCAAACTGGACCACAAACTGAATCTGGAAGCAAGCCTTGGCCATGTTGCGCCCTCACTACTCCCTTGAAGCCCCGAAGGCCAGCATAGCCCTGCCCATGCCATGGCAGCAGTCCAGCACCATTAAACTACACCATGCCGCTGCCGCTAAAACTGAATGCAGTGGTTCAAGCCACTGCTTGACCACATGGCCTTAATGCCCTGCCAGGGCAAGAGGAGCAGGTTCCTAAGCAAGGCCAAGAGATGGTGTTTCCAGAGCACCTGTGAGGTGCCATAATGCAGGAGGTTCATGGCCTAATTGCCAAGAACAAAACCTAGGCAGCGAGCCCACAGGAGAAAATGGGCTTGTTGCCAGTAGTGGGCATTTAAAACCACCAACTTCCTTACTTTCAGGCTAGTCCATTTCAGAATCTTTTTCCCCCTTCCTTTCCTGCCCCTTCAAGTGAAGCTATAACCTAAATTATATTATTTGTAATTGTGCTAATAGCAGTTAATTATAAATCTAGCTGTCAATACAGAAAAGTGACAGCACACCAGTGTCTGAAGCAGTACTGTGTTTGAATGCAACCTATGCTGGCTGCAATAACGCTAAGGAGTGTAAGAAACATCTGCATCAAGCATCAATTCTTGCATGCATGTACAATGGAAATATCTTTCTCCCCACTTCAAGAACATGTCTTACAGTGGTTAGGTGCTAGAGGGTGAAAAAGAAGTATTGCTGATCTAAATGCAAAGAAATGTAAAGACATCAAATGATAAAAGAAAAAAAATTATCAGCAGCAACAACACAGGAGGTAAAAAATTAGAAAATTTTTACTTCAGAGGAATGTTGACCTTGCAACAGTTTTTTTTCTTGCTGAAATGTCTTTACTAGCTAAGACAACCCCTGCCATTTAACCCTAATGAAAAAAAGAAAAAAAAAAAAAAAGCCTGAGAGCAATAACCAAATTCAGAGGTAAGGGAGAAGGAGTCATTATAAAACAGGCTCATAAAGTATATTCATATATATGTACTTGGCTTTGATTGGAAGTTTTCCATTTGAAACAGTGCCCAAAAGTTGTTAAATAAACTCAACCCAAATCATAACTAAGCCAAGTAGTCCCTACACTTAATTTTACATGTAAGTCAGTCAGAGGTTAACACACAAGGTTTTGAATATTTATTTTCCCACGAAGTAGCTTACAGGACTTAGTTATCTCCATTAAAAGATATTTAAATTCCCTCTAAACTTAAGTTCCATTCTGGTCTAAACTCTTATGTTTTCTGATGCACTGTATGCATTTCACATACTATGTACACAGATATCACCATGCTAACACAGCTCTTAGGATTATTTCCTGAACCAGCACACAGCAGAAATTTCTTAGCAAAATTTAAAAGGCTACTTAGCACACTATGCCAAAAGGGAATGTCAAAAGAGTACATCGACTTTTGAATGATTTCTACAATGAACTGCCGGGACAAAACCAAAATGACTTATTGTAAGAAGCTCAACCACTACAGTTGGCCATCTTGGAAAATAAAAAAGAAAAAACCCCAAACACAATTTGTCTATTGCAAAGTGTCTTGAAACGTAAAATTGCCACTATGTACGGTTTGTCTTAACATACTCAATTTGTTCTGTAAAAAAAGTATATCACTATGTATATTACTTGTCTTTATACACATACACACACATTCAGGCATTCATCATTTACATATAACCACTAATAAAGAAAAAAAATAAAATGAATTTGCTACCACTAGTCAAATGCTTTCTGATTATATTTGAAACTAGGTTTTTAAACACTACTTTAGCAGCATGGTATGCATCAAGCAAAATCCTACAGGAGGCAACCTGACTGAGAGCTCTCTCCTCATTTTAGACTCTGCTGTCATCTAAATAACTAAGTATCAGTATTATAGATATGCCTAATATAGAAACAACATTGTCAACTCAAGGAGGGTATCAATGTGTAGTGGTAAAGTTTTCCATTAGTGGACTAACTTTCCAGATTTGTTTTTAGAAAAAAAATCCAGTCAATTGTTTTAACAAGATTTATGTTATCTCCATTAAAGCTATCATCAATATTTTATAAAAACATGTCTATATACAACCCAGAATGTAGAATCTTCGAAAAATCTAGATTGGACAGCATAGCTGGAAATCATCTGGTCTAACCATTCTTGAAAGCAGGGCTTTAAAATAGATTTCTCAAGGCTTCATCAGGTCAAAGGCTTTTGACACTGTCTCCCATAACATCCTCATCAGAAAGCTCAGAGTGTGGATTGGATGAATGAACAGTGAGGTGGATCAAGAGCTGGCTGAATGACAGAGCACAGAGGGTGGTGACCAATGGCACAGAAGTTGGAGGATTGTGGCCAGTGGAGTTCCACAGGGATCGATTCTGGGGCCAGTCTTGTTCAATATCTACACCAACGACCCAGATGAGGGGACAGAGTGTACCCTCAGCAAGTTGGCTGATGACACCAAACTGGGAGAACTGGCTGATTCCCCAGAAGGCTGTGCTGCCATTTGGTGGGATCTCAACTGGCTTGAGAGTTAGGTAGAGAGGAACATCATGAGGTTCAACAAGGACAAGTGCAGAGTCCTACGTCTGGGAAGGAACCACCTCATGCACCAGTACAGGCTGGGGATTGACCGGCTGGAGAGCAGCTCTGCAGAGAGAGATCTGGGAGTTCTGGTGAACAGTAAACTAAACATGAGCCAGCAATGTGCCCTCGTGGCCAGGAAGGCCACTGGCATTCTGGGATGTATCAAGAAGAGTGTGGCCAGCAGTTCAGGGGAGGTGGTTCTCCTGCTCTACTCTGCCCTGGTGAGGCCTCATCTGGAGTCCTGTGTCCAGTTCTGGGCTCCTCAGCTCAAGGGACAGAGAACTTCTGGAGAGAGTCCAGCACAGGGCCACCAAGATGATCAGAGGACTGGAGCAACTTTCATATGAGGAAAGGCTGCGGGAACTGGGGCTGCTTAGCCTTGAGTAGACTGAGGGAGAATCTTATGAATATTTAGCAATATTTAAGTGGTGGGTGTCAGGAGGCTGGGACATCCCTTTTTTCTATAGTAGCTAGCAACAGGACAAGGGGTAATGGGATAAAGCTGGAATACAAAAAGTTCCACTTAAACATAAGAAAAAACTATTTCACTGTGAGGGTATGGGAGCAGTGGAACAGGCTGCCCAGGGGAGACTGTGGAGTCTCCTTCCTCGGAAGCCTTCAAGATCCAACTGGACATGTTCCTATGTGACCTGATCTAGGTTGACCTGCTTCTGCAGGGGATTTGGACTGGATGATCTCTAAAGGTCCCTTCCAACCCTACTATTCTATGATTTCCAGCAAGAAAGACTCCATCACTTCTCCAAGCAACTTATCTCATGGTTTAATAGTTTTCAATGTTAAGATTTCTTTTCCCCCCCTATATCCAGGCATCTAATTAACAAAACATAAAATTAAACAATGCAAAACTCCTCCAGATAAAAGAAGGAAAAAGTTGGTAGTTTAATATACAAAGAACTTCATCTAGAAATTTCCACACACTAATCTAACGTATCACATTACTATATTCTAAGCATGAAGAGAAGACTGAGATCTCTGTATTGCAGAAATTATCCTACAGTGGACAACTGTCATGTCTTGACACCAGCAATGCAGCAGGAACCAATAGGCATTAGATGTCAATGTCTGCAGAATATTTATTTCAAGTAACTACAGTTTATAATGTAGATTACTGTTCAAGATAGTTATTTATTATTGAATAATTTGGTAATATATCACTGATCGCTTTTGGTAGTTATCTCTGGCACCATTGTCACATAAGCATGCTAAGATGCCTCTGATCATGTATGTACTATTCCTTCTGCTCTCATCTCCTAGGATCCCAGGCTGCCAACTCTTGAAACCTGAGCTCATCCTGTCTCCTGCTCCACATCCCTAGCCTTCAAGTCCCATATATGCTTCCATATTACTAATTCCCTCTCTTGTCTTGCCCAGACGTTAGAGGAAGTAGAGTGAGGCAATGTAGGTAGCAGCTGAATACAAGTCAAGCACTTGCTCACTCATTACCCTCTGGGCAAAATAATATTTAGACATGCCAAACCTCATGCTTAAGAGCTATTCTTAGGGCAGGCACTAACCTTTTTATGTAATTCACAGCTCAATGTCTTTCAGTCATCTCATTTTTTTTTTAATAAAATGTTCTAAAACTGAGCCAGACATTACTGGAGTAAAAGTGGACAACCAGTACATACTTTAGACAAAAAAACAGATTCAGGAGGTGAACCATCATTTGATCCAATGTTGTTTTAGGTCACCTGACAGCACATCAACTTTGAGTACTGAAGAAACAAAAACTTTCACCTCGTTTACCCATGATACATCAACTGCCAAAAGGGATATCAATGGATAGAAAGGAAGGACACTAATAAAGCCTGGCTTGTCACTGTCTGACATTTCCTGGTGAGAGGCACAGTCGCAGATCACCTTGAAGCTACCATCTAATCAATCCAGTAAAACAGGCTTATTTTATTACCCATGTTAAGAGTTCAACTTTGCCTTGCAACGTACAGCAAATGGTTGTAAAGCCAGTTTTTCTCCCTGCTGCCAGAAAGAAAAGCAAACAAGCTTCAATGAATGATGCAAGCCATCTCTAAATAAGAAAGGCCATTACACAGTTCTGGGTCAATGCACCTGGCAGCTGAGGACCATCAACATGCACAGGACTAAGCCAGAGCTGACCATCTACAAAACTGAGGTGATAGCTATGGAAACTCTTCTGTATCATTTGGCCTACAATCTACTTTTGTGGAGAAAATCATAAGGACAAGCATGTTATCCTGGGCTTAGAAGAAATTTTACTGAAGTAATGGAGGGATGAAACCTATTTTAAGTTAATATGTTCTATTTACAAACATTTGGGAAATGGGAGGCAGAGGGAAAAACAGGGGTAGAAATCCCCTACTTTTGCCTTTGGTAAAGGAGGTGATAAAAAAAGCTACAGTGTTGGGCACTCAACAGACAAAGTAACATGCAGATTTATTTTCTTCATACCAGTTTAAAACAGCTTATATTTGTCTTTGTCTGCTTGCTTTCAAAACAAAAAGAGAAATTTAAAACTAATTCTCTTATACTGGGAAAGATGTACTTCCTAGGTAGTTTGAAACAAAACAAACACAAATGACCCCAGCACACAACATGACACTATTCCAAGGTAGTCAAACATAGTATACAGTGGTTAACAAGTAACAGAGTTTGTAACTGATAATAGTAACAAAATCTGATGCTGTTGAGAGCACTCGATTAGAAAGCTAACTTTAGAATCCAGTACATCAGATTCCAGAGGCTCACTTGTTAAGACTGTGGTTCAATTAATTAATTAATCTTGGCAGATGTTACTGAAAATGTTAAAATCTCTTTTAATAAAAGGGTCAGGGTCCTCATTCACAATCTAAGGAAAATGGGTAACACATTATGAGTAACCTTGTTTTCCTCTATAAAAAAAGAGCATGACTCTTCTTGGAGCAAAATGGTTGTAGACGACGATATTTAATTTTTTTAAGAAACATTATTTGTATTATGTTTTCAGAATCAAGAATTTGTCACAAGTAAGTTTTTCCACTGATTAATTACTTTTATTACTGAAAAAAAGAAAAAAAATCTTCCAATGGCAGGCAGAAATGTGGTTCAGCAGCCAGGACACAGTGAAAATACAGAACAGAGTTTCCAGCAGTTTTGCTCTACACGCAGGTAACAAAACAAATAATCCTTGGAAAGCAGTGACAATCTTCTTCCTAAAATGTTCAGTGAAACACTTGGGAGACTCTGGTTTGGTTTTTTTTCTTTCCTATCTATCTTCAGGTAAAGAATTACAAATTGTATAAATTCACTTTCATGTTATGTAATATACTGATAAGAGATTAAACCTCTGAGGAAATAGACAAAAAAAAAAAAGTATTCAAAGCACTCATTTGTGCTTGAGAATATACTAAACCTGTGAAGCTTGTGTCAAAAGAGTAATCTCACAATATATAGCCTTCCCTTACTTTTAAGTGCTTCACTATGCATTCAGCCTATGCATTCAGCTCCAAGAGATGTATGAGACTCCCTGTTCATTCCAGGGAGATACTACCTGACAGAGCACTGGCTAGAAGTAGAATACTGCTAGTCAATAAGTACTTCTTAACTAAATAGTAACAATACACTCACATGTTCCATCAGCTGCTTGGTACCTTTAGTCAAAGGTATCACAGAATAGAACAGAATGAATGAAAAGTTTAAATATTTATCTGAAAAATAATAAAGTCATATCTGCTCAGAAAAGGCATAAAAGAAAATACAACCCTTCCCATTATTAAACATTGAATCACTTCCTAGCTATCAACAAACACTGTGTTCCTCCTTAAGCCTGGAGCCTTATCAGCTCCCAGGTGCCAAAGCATTAGCTTCCTTCAGATAGATCTCTTTCTCCAGGTGTGCATTTTCAAAACGAGTAGGAAACATACACTACCACAACTGGAAAACAAAACCCACTGAATTTAATGAATGGAAAACTACAATTAAGACAGCTGCTTTACTGGAAGAGCGTTGCTGTGGAGTTCTGAAATCTGTTGGGGGTTTTTGGTCTCCTGCCACATCAGTAGTGTGCCCTGACTAGTGCAGTCCCACAGACTTTCCCTCAGCTTATTAAACTTTCTGGAAGCTACTTCAAAGAACAAGCATGTTGCTAAAGTCAAACAAATCTGAAAGCAAGAAGAATCAGTTGCTGAAGGGGTTTTTTTCCTTAATTAAAAAATATCCATCGTGGCTGCAAATATTAAGAGACCCACACTTGTGTTCAGTCATACTAAAAGCTACTGTTAATTCAATATACATGAAATATAGTACCATAAGTATTTTCAAAGATGAAGAGATGCACAATATTTAGAATTCTGAATTGTCTTCGACTAAAATGTAAAGTATTGATTTCCCTCCAATTGTTCTCCACAATTATAAATTTTTAAAAAGTATTTCAAATTACATTACTGGTTTTCAAGATTGTAACAAGCAGCCATTAAATGCTGCATACCTCAATGAGAAGTTATGTTGTTCCAATACTGCTTTTCAAAAATTTTTATTAATTACACTGACAGGTTTTTAACTAGGTTTTCAAACTTGCACGTGAACAAAGTCTTAGCAACTTTTTTAGATGTCACGTAAATCAAATTATATTTACAGAAACATGCTTTGAAAAGAAAAATGTCTATGATCCTTAATACAAAAAGTATCTTTCTGTAAGAGGATTCCCAAACGACATTTCTTTTCAAGCTAATCCTGAAAAGAATAATACACAAGATGATTCTGACAGCGGCTTATACTCTACCCAAACTGAAGTTTTCGGATGAGTTTTCAAGTGAAAATTTACATCCGCCATTTGAGAATAGCTGCAGGTGTCAATGAGCCAAACAGAGATCAAAATTGCAATTGCACTTAGTATATCACTGGTTAACAGAAGGATGGTTTTAATAACTAATTGCATCAATTCATGAATGAAAGGAGTGAATCAAGATTTAAAATTGAGTCAGGCATGTGCAAGGGTGAAAACCTTAATCAAAACCAGTAGTATAGGGAGTGCCATGTGAAAAAGAAAACTATCTGACTTTATCTCCTTAAAGCCTTCTCTACATAAGAATACAAGAATATGATCAAAGTTTGATTTATACCACAACTATGGAGTCAATCTACACTGTAGACTAGAATAATAGCTGAAAAAATTAAAATGAGTATATATCTACATATAATGTGTAGCTAGAAGTATGTGCAAAAACTAGAAACTGTCTCATCCTGTAACAACCACCAAAAACCAATCAGGGCAGTTTGTGCTCACTAGGTTGCTCAAAGATGCCGCTCATTCTATAGTAGACATGGAGTAACACATTCTGAAATAACAACATGAAGATAAGGCAAACTGTACTTTAGCACGTGCTAGCTGATCTTCAACTTGACCAAAGTACAACCTGCTTTATCGACAGACTAGAGATTTTTTAATGAGTTATTTAGAACATTGGCGACACATTCAATAATTTACCCTCTTCCAGACAAACCACTAGCACCGATAAAAACAGAGCAATCAAAAAAAATCCTTGCATTCACTCAACTCCAGGTACATGACCAAGTTTGCACACAACCAAAAGCTGTTGCCTCTACCTGTACCATTGTAGTTCCAGAAATGCAGTCCTTTCCCACTGACGTACAAACAGAAAAATCACAAAACGTTATGAAGAGCATTTTTAACCGATACAAATGTACAAAACAGAAGCAAATTGCAAATACACCCAGTACCTGGGATAAAAATTTTAAGCTTTTAAAAAACCCCACCAAAGCTCAGTGAAAGAGCAGAGATGAGACTTCCACATACTCAAAGCCAAGACCTGGGAGATGTCCCATGTTCAACAGCAGGATCCACATTCATACAACTGTAGGGAAAAAAAAAAAAAAAAACAACACAAGAACAACACAACAGTACAAAAGCCCACACATGTACAAGTCACAGCTCAGGCTCCCAGCTTTGATTCATAAAGTGTGTCATTCCACAGAGTGTAACTACATCACATAACTTGATAGGGAAACAGTCATGGTTACTCACCACAGTTTGGTGTTATGAACTGCTTGCTTTCCATAACACTACATATACCAGATTAAAATCTCTCTGGGGGTGGAAGGAGAGGACAGTGGGAAATCAATGAACAAGATGCCAAATTGTTACTACTTTGGTACTTTACAGTGCAAACAAAAGATCATTTTACTTAGTAGTGAAATACTGTTGATTTAGTTGCTTGCAATTACTTTTTCTTTCTTTTAAGAGTTTTGTTTAGTTTTAAAAAAAAGGTTAATAGTGTAAATAAAAAATGACTTGAAAAGAAGCTTTTTGCTTCATACTATGCAAAAAAAAAAAAAAGAGGAGGAAAAGATAGTATTACTTTGTGTATATGTCACATTTTATTTTATATTTAAAACATTGTTGAGGCATCCAGCCTTACTAATACTGGCATCTATCAGCATCACTAAATTTAAAGCTGCCACCAAGCCATTGGAACAGCATTTATCAGCTACAAAGCTGATGAATTTTATGATTTCACACTAATTTTATCATCTCTTCAGAAAATGAGACACCTTTTAATATTATCCATTGTATTTCAGAAATGAAGCCTTTCAGTTTGTTTGAAAGGTTGTGTGAATTTAGAGGAAGAGTATATAATTAGTTATGTATTATATTACAATAAAAGATCAAAGTAGAGTTGGAATCACTTCCCATACATCCAGTTCTCTCCTTTCAAAGAACTTGAAAATATACTGATTTTCTTTTCACCTCAAATGATGAAAAAAAATCTAAAATCCCTTGTAAAACTTTACTTTCTACTATGATATCACACATGTACAGGTGTGAATTGCTCCTATTTTTCATGAATTTCTAAACCTTCATGGTGAAGTTTTAAAAATAAGTCCCTATGACTGATAAGTTACTACCTTAATACTGCACAGTACTACAAATAATCATCAGACTAACTTCAGAGCACACAGAATTAATTAAGAAGATAAAAGCTGGTTGTTGGTAAATGATAGAAAGTAGGTGGTGGTGACAAGGGTAACTCGAGTCACAGTGTCAATACAAGCAAGTAAGCAACATACTACTTTGGCTGTATTTCTACTTGATGACGTAAGTATCTGTTTCACCTTTGGCATAGCAACACCTCTTAAAAAGCCCCATATTCCTTCTACTAGAAAAGAAGACTACAATCACTTAGCTTGAAGAGCTCCCCTCAATTCTAGATTCTAGAAAAAAATCCACAGAATTTCTTCAGCAGAGCTTTTAGTCATACTTCAAAGTTTGGGACACTTTATCTCTGCGCAACATACATTGCTGAAAGTGCTTGTATGAAACCTCAACCTGCCATACGAGGGAATTGACAAAAATGTAGCCAATATGGCAGGTGTCTATAAAATTTTTTTAAAATCTTTTTGTCTATAAAATTTGTTGTCTGTTGTTCTTTAATCTTCATATTGAAGATAGATTTGTGGAAGTTTAACAGGGGGAACCTAGTCACAGAAATAAATCAGATTAGCCCAATCCTAATGATTTTCATTTCAAACAGAGGTAGTTACGATAACGTGCTGGCTTCCGGCTAAGGGGCCTACAGCCTGCAGAGATCTACTGCATCCCTTGTGCAGTGATACATTCTGCCATTAAATCAACAGTGAGGATTCTTGGACAGAAGAATGGCATTTATTAAAAGGAGAGGTGTTGTCATTAGATGAAGAAGCATGCTGAGACAGGACAGCAAGGCCACGTGAGAAGGCCTTTGAACTGGAGAAGTGTACCAGTCAAAGCCAGGGGAACTCTCAAAATGGTGAAAAGGCAGATACATTTCTGCCTGTATCTTTTCCAACTTTTTTTTCCACAGAATCTTTTCAGATTTTCCAGAAACTGATTTAAAAATACCTCACATTATAAAGGAGTGTCAGATGGAGAATATGTATTCCAAATGGATGCCCAGAGTCCAGGCTTTGTTTGGACTTCTCCAACTTGCAAGCCAAGAGTACGTGGGACTTGCCAGATGAATGACAGTACAGCCCTGCACCAAGCACTGATGAGGGTTTTGAAGTCTCTCTTGAATCTTCCTGGCCTAGCAGGCAGGAACTCTTTGTTGCCATTATTCACATGCAATGTTTAGAAATCTAAAAATAAAATCTAGCAGATAGGCATGGCCAGACTTCAGCATCATGGTGATTTCAGCACAGCTCAAGCAACTGAATTATGTGAGGAAGCATCAGAACTTTTCTTAAGGAGAAGGCTCTTCAAGATTTTCAATGAAGTTTACCAACAGGAGGAAAAATTAAGACCAAAAAAAGGCTTTATAAAGCGAGCTATTGGAAAATATTTTCTATATTAACTGATTCCCTAGCATTTCATGAAGTATTTTCTGCACAGGGATATGAAAAGAAGAAAGAAAATGAATACAAAGTCCTATACAGGACATGTGACTAGGTTTCATATTACAGTGCTAATAATAGAAATAATAACTCAGTAAGGTTCAGTACATGCTGATATGAAGGCAATGGTATCCTAGGGTATGGGGAGATTAGAATAAATTATCTCAAGGTAAGTCAGGCTAGAACTTGCATCATATCTGTTACTCCACTCCAACTGTCTCTGTGCCTGCTTCTTCCCCTCAGTAAACACTCCAACAGCAGAATAACTTATCTCCCATTAATTCACACTTGTCATGAGGTAAGATTGCACACACCTGATTTTTAGGCCTTGGTAACAACAGAACACTATCCCTCTTGAAAACCATCAAACTCAAAACCAAAATTTCAGGCAGAGTGTTTCTAGCTGATACAGACACTTCCATGTGTCCACATCCTGGACTATCTTGCCTAAATCCTGCCTTTCCTGTGGGCTTAAGAGACAGTCCCAGTTCAGAATTACCTGTCGATTGATTTGGGTAGGTTCCTACTCCAGTGAGAGCCATCCCATGTTGTAGCCCAAGGTATCCAATGCTCCCATCAGAGGCTGAAACGTCCTCCAAGCTGGATGTGCCAGGGCTCACCAATGTTGTGTTAAATCCCTCTCATTGACTGTCCTCGTGCTCTTAACACCGTAGAACAAAATACATGTTGCACTGCTACACTTAGGTAGTCAGAAAATAAGAGAAACCACTGCTACAAAGTAGCATCAGCTAATCCAAGGAAGAAAAACATCTTTGCTTGGTATACTCAAAGCTGTAGCTTTGGGAAAACGAAAGATATCTTTCTCTAAATATTTGACTTTAGTGCCAACTTTTTGGTAGATCATGGAATCTTAAGGGTTGGAACGGACCTTGAAAGATCATCTAGCCCAACTCCCTTGCCAGAGCAGGACTATCTAAAATAAGTCACATGAACTCGTCCAGGTGGGTTTTGAATGTCCCCAGAGAAGGAGGCTCCACAAGCCACCCAGCTGTTACTTCTGACAGCAACCAGTTCTCTGCTTCATGCTTATAAAACTTATGGAACTGTTTCTCATACAAACCAACATGGAACAAGGTTCCTACAAAATTTACAATGCATAATCACGACATTTAAAATAATACAGTTGGTAACAATAGTCGTCATCACCATTAAGCTTCAGTTTGCATCTAACCACTTGATTTGTAATGAACTAATAACCGTTAAGTATAGATGCCAGCGTAGCGCTACTTGTGAACACACAGTGACAAAATAGAGGAACTACTCACTGTCCCTGCATTTAGTTTGCCTTAGGGAATTTAACATTAATGACTTCTGTACACAACACTTTGCACTGTGCCTATGTAAGGCTACTCTTTTAGTGTCTATGTAAAGCTATTACTTACCCATCAGTACAAAAAGTAGGTCACAGCGCAAATATGTATGGACAATTACCCTTACTACAGACTACTTTAAAAATCCACCTAAGATCTTTACAAATCAGTTGCTACTTTAGACCACTGGAGTGGATAAAAATAAGATTTATAATGTGATCAGTCATGAACATATGCAAGAAGGTGATGTTGCTACCACGCTATCATTTGCTGCATTAAGCGTATTACAACAACAATAAAACTTGGTAAAGTAAGAAGCAATTACGGAGCATTCTTGATAAACTCTTATATTACAAAGTCCACTTAACTACAGTCTAAGTTTGTACTAAAATTATTTTGGAGGTGTAAGAGTAAAGAGTTAGGTGTTGTACAATACAATATATCACTCTGATATTTGCCATAATTTCAATCCTGAAATCATGAACTAACTGTCCAGCCTTTAGAATATGCAAAAAACGTGATAATGGACACATAAGAAATGCCTATGAAACTACAGAGATGACAAGTCTTAAAGACTTTTTCCGGGACTCTACTGCTAGCAATATTAGAGCATTTAACAAAACAAAATTGACCTTATCAACACAAGGTGGTTCTTCAGAGGAGCTATTCTGTGAAGTGTACTTAGAAATATGTGGACTACCACACTTTTCCTTATGAACTAAAAACCAAAGATATGTTAGACATTTGTCACCAACTCATCAGGACAATTTTTCCATAACACAGTGTCAGAGACTGTCAGCAACAAAAATAAAAGTATTTGTATTTCATTAGCAAGTTTTTCCCAGATATTGTAGACCTTTAATTAAACAGACCTTTCTTCCCCAGATTCCTGTTTGTTAATAGTCTCCCTTGCAATCAAAACCACCCAGGTTAATAAGGACAATTTGTTTCTTTCACAGACTAGTTTCAGGTAATTTTTTTTTCTGCAGTGAAAGCGCAAATCCCCTCCAAAGCTAAGTAAATATTGTACATACCGAAATTCACCTTTATAAATAATTTTTCTACACAACACTGTGTAAAATTAACACTTTAGTGTAAATACATTTTCCTACCAAAAAGACAGTTTGAGATGATTAAATTAGCAATACCAATAATTAATATTATCAAAGTATTAACTTGTTCTGATTTGTATTACATCAGTATTAGAGCAGTAGCAATTTGTGTGACAAACTGTACAGCCACTAGGAAAGCAATCATCCCAGCAGAGAAAACAAAAAAAACCCCTACAAATCCTGTATCTTCAAAAGAGAGGAACGCAACAAGCAACAGAGAGGCTAACTAATTACTTCAGATAATTACAGTAAAGAGAGGAAATGAGAAAGGTTGTAAGAGGAATTTTATATGAAAATGTTTTACTGCTGTTGCATCTACTCCACAACACCAATAAGGTAACTTTTCACACTTCATGTATATGTATGCATTGTATGTTCGTGGTAGCTATATTATAGCTAACGTACTAGAGATTTTTATATCTCCACACTGTAAGTCGGCGCCTAAAACGCGGCGTAACCCCTGTGGAGACCCAGCAGCCTTTGAAGTGAAGCAGCTCCCGATAGAGTACCACAGACTAGTTATCCCCGGGCTCGGAATTTGGATCCCTTGGCAGACCCGTGCTGAGCAGCCGTCTGTTCGCCCGTCCGTTCATCCCGACAGAGGCGCTGGTAGGGCCGCTCTGTTCCCGCAGCACTCTTCTCCTAAACTCGCCTGAGGCACTCGGTGCTCGGACGGGCTCGGCAAAAACTATAAGGCGAATGCCCCGCCAACGACTTGGAGGAAGAAAAGGTAGGATGAGGGAAGGATCCAAACCAGCCCCATAACTCAGCAAAGACACAGGCAGAAGCGAGCAGGGACGGGTTGAGACCTTACCACGCTCCCTCCCCAGGGACCCACTAGTGCCCACCTGCCGGCCCTCAACGCCTTCGCACCCCGCTGAAACCACAAGGCGCGGAGAAGAATAGGAACCGGAGAGACCCAGTGCCACGCCTCGGGGCGCCCCAAGCCGCCCGCTCCCCACCGGCGCGGCACAATACGGAGGGGCTACAGGGCTGACAGCCCCAAACCCCCGCTCGCTTCCCCCCGCCAGCCGCAGGGAGAAGCCCTCGCCCCCGCCGCCGCTCTCCCGCGGGGCCAGTGGCCAACTCAGCACCGGCGCGGGGCCAGCGGGCAGCCCAGGCACTCCGCCGGCTGGCCGAGGAAGAGGAGGGAGAGGAGAGGAGAGGAGAGGAGGGGAGGGGAGGGGAGGGGAGGGGAGGGGAGGGGAGGGGAGGGGAGGGGAGGGGAGGGGAGGGGAGGCGCGGGGGCGGCCCCGGCGGCCATGCCGCCCCCGCCTCCCGGAGGCGCCCCGGCGGCGCCAACTTTCTCCTCAGCCGGGCTTCCGCGCGCCGCTCCCGCTGCCGCCGCCCCGTCCGGTACCTGCCGCGCCGCCGCCACCGCCCCGATCCCCCAGGGGGCGCAGAAGGCCGTCACGGCCGTCGTGGCCGCCGCCACCGCACGGACCGAGGCGAGCAGGTGCGGAGCACGGAACCACGAAATCGACCCCGGTCCGCCGCCGCCAGCTGCTGCGCCTGGGCTGGGCGGGCGGGGCGGGGCGGGGCGCGGCGGGGCGGACCGGGCCGGAGAGTGGAGGGGAGGGGAAGCAAGGAACGCGCCCGCCCGCCCACCCGCGCTCGCCCTCTAGCGGAGCGACCAGACGGACTCGGCCTCGGCCTCGGCCTCATACCTCCCCCTCAACTCCCCGCTTTGCCTCCGTTCGGAGCCCTTTGGGACTTTCCGCCTCTTCCGGAACGGGCAGTGGGAGCGGAGTTACCCTGGGGAGGTTAACCCTGGCGGGGGCTGTACTGCAGGGCTGCTCGGGTGGCCGCCGTGGCAGACCCGACCCCTGCTGGGTCTTGGCCCTAGCGAGAGGGGAGGGCAGGCCAGCGCCTGTTCCCGCTCCCGCTGCCGGAGCTGCCCTGCCTGCGGCGTGCGGGCTGTACCTCCTGCCTCCGGGGCACGGAAGAGTTTCAGAGTTTGGGTTCGGAGACTGACAAGGGATCGGTGAAGCCTGCCGCAGGCACGGGCCGGCTGGCAAGCGGTGCGAAGGAACCAGGAACCTGCTGCCCGCTCACATCGTCACCTGGATCAGTAATGACGGAATGCTGAGATAAGCGAGGTATCGCCCAAGACGGTGGTTTATAGCACACCCCACCCGCTCGCTTCTCCTGAAGGGAGGTGGGCCTCTCTGACCACCGGGAAGGCTGGGGCTGAGATCTCCAGAAGGCACAGGGAAGCGTGCCGTGCCCCCTGCTTTCCTCTCACTTTCCTCCTTGCAGGGCGGGCTGCAGCACCATGTGGAGTCTTGCAAGCCCTGTAACTGTGTCCGAGCAACTCTACACTGGTGCTAATAAACTGCTCCTTTCGGCAGAGCTGATTAACTGAGGCAGTAGAATGCCTCAGTGGTCAAGCAATCCGGTGGTATGTTTTCTCCAGTGGAAAAGCCAGTTAAAGAAATTTCCAGTTGCTTGTTCCGGCCCTGGTGGCACAGTTGTGCTAATGTAACTGTAACTGTTTCCCGATCTGTTTTGGCCCTTGTACTTGAACATCTCTCACCACAAACGTAGGGGTGGGAGCAGAGAGAGTGAACTGCTGTGCCTTAAGCTCCAGCAAGAGACAAGGATCTGAAGAAAAGCGGTGGCATGCCAGACAAAAACGAATCACACTATTCCTGAACGTAGCTATATTGTTTCAAAATTCAGAATTGTCTTTCCAAACCTAATTTCAGGTCTCTGTGTCCTATTACATAGTATAAATAAGCCTGCAGTGGAGACGTACCTTTTTAAAATACAACTTGGCTCTTGCAGTCTGCTTGCTCTATACTGCTCATCTAGTCAGCTCTTCCTCAGTACCCTGACTTGCTGGCTGCTTTGGGTGAAGTAAATTGAAGTCAGCAACTCAGGATGCAGATAGAGCAGGAGACTCCACTTTGTGCATGTCTATACGGTACTGCCTATCTATATTTGAGTTGTTGGGAGGAGCATAGCTGTATCAGGTGTTTTTCCCACCACACACAATCCCCGCTGCTTCTCAGCATGGCTCATTCACAGGGTTTTACAGAATTCCTGCAGGTTCCTCTGGACAGTTCTCTCTTGATTCTAGTAAAAATGTTCATTAATACCTACTCAGAAAAGACATCTATCCAAAAGACTTGGTTGAGGAAGCCATCTATTAATCTAATCCCCCTTCATTTATAGAAGATGCATAGACGTAATCTTCCATGCATTTAAATCTTAATGAAATATTCAAAGTCAACAGGCTTCATTCTATTTAACAACCAGTTAAGTTCTGAGACTCGAAGTGGGAGCAAGTTTGTTTGTTAACTCCGTAACATTCCTCCAGAGTGTGAGAATATTTAACTCTGGAATGGTGAGTTTGTAGAAGAGCACTGCCATTGCCGTCCCATATAGGCCGATTAGATCAGTGTGTTTCTACCACAACCCCTTCTGCTTAATGAGTATTAAACCCCTCTAACACTCTGTGTGCCATCAAAGAAAGTTAAACTTTCTTGAAACTGGTACTCTACATTTTCCCAACATTCAAAGTACTTCGTAATCAATGGTCATCACCTCTTTTGAGGGAATGCTGCATAACAGACACATGATGTTAACACATGACCAAGGCTCAAGCTGCTGCACCTCTTATTAAAGGATACTACATCTTGCCCTCTGCATAGTCCCATGTGAGACTATAGGAGCATTAATTTAGTGACATGACAGTGGGTACATTCCAATTGAGGCCTGATGACGTTTAGAGGTGAAATATGAGTGTATTTGGTTTAGTTGGAATACACACAGTGTACCATAGGAGTGCTTGGGAATTCCTCCCACCAGTATGTGATCTCTCCCACCAAATGTGGTATCAGCTAATAACAAAACAGCTATGTTTCAAAAACATTTCTGTGTGTGAATGTTCCTATGCATCACTTATTTGTTAAAAGTGTGCTAAATTAGAAAAATACTAATTCATTGCCTGTAAGTCATTTTCCTATCACACAGTCAAAAATGTGGACAAAATCCTAGTTCTGTGAAAATAATAGCCTAAAATTAAAAAGAAAATACACCACTTCCCCCATCCCCCAAAAAAACCCAGCAGAATAAATGTTGTCTCTGTTAATTTCACCTTTTGTGGCAAAGGCATTATTATTATTTTCTGCAATTACAAAAACTATTTCTTTCAGGTTTATCTCTCATTCACTGCATGTCCCAACAGCTGCCTTCACTGCACACTACAAACTGGATGGCTACTCTCATTCTACTCAGAGTATCCAGATGAAGATTTCTAGGACAGTTTTTGAGCTCTCAGCCCCTGCACATGTTTATTCTGAGCACTTCTTTAAATTAAAAAGAAAAATTAAAATCACAACCTGAACCTCTTTTCAGTTTACTCAGAAAAGGAAAGACTCAGTTACTGATCAGCAGAAAGAAGTCCTACTGGAGTGACTTCCTCAGCATTACCCAGAAACGCTGTCAAAGTAGCAAACATCTCTGATGGCAACTTGAGCAGCTACCTAGCCTATGGGAATCAGGTGCTGATTAAAACTAGATAAGGAAAAAAATTGTGAGTAGCATTAGTTTTAATATAGCTAAGTTTTGCAGTTAGGTTAGCTTGTAGTGATAGCAGGAAAAGTGCAGCACACTACAAAGTTTAGGGTGAAGAAAAGGCTGCTTATTTAAGCAGCATAGCCATCTTACTCTACCCCCTGGTGAGTTCATGAAACCACAGTCTTATTTCACATCTTAGGCTCACTGCCTTTTCTCAGCATTAGTAGCCAGGGAAAGAGTAGCAGGAAAAAGTCTTGATCACTGCTGAGCTGTAACTTACATGGAGATAAAGCACAACCGTGTTTCAAAAGAGATATAAAATGATTGTTACACTTAGTATCCAGTTTAGGACAACTTAGAGAAAAGAAGTAAGAATAACTGATTTGGTAAACAAGACTAATGGGGAAAAGTTAAAAATTTGGGCAGGCTAGAGATGGTCACAAGGTATGAGGACAGCTGTCTTCAGCCATTTACAATGGCCTCTGTATCTGGGATGAAGTGCAGCTTCATTCAAAGCAGAGATGACAATTGCATGTTAGAATAAACCTTTCTAGATATAAACCAAGCCACCTAGGCAAATGGCAGAACCTCTTTCACTGCATGTTTTAAGTGCAGCTTAAGTAAATATCCTGTATCTAGGATCCTATAAAGATATCCTGTATCTAGGATTCCTTATTACAGAGAAGTAAAGAAAAAGACCTTCTGAGGCCTCTGTCAATCCATGTCTGTAGTCTGTATGACCAGTGGAGGAAAAACACCTATGTTGTCAAGACCAACAAGCTTCTACTGAGTAAATATATCCATATATCTGTTTGTGTGTTTTTGTATATACATATATGCAGACCCACAGATTTTAAGAAATTAATCAGCCAACTTTAAGAGGATTTCCTCTGGGTCAGCACAAGACTCCTTGCTGTCAGAACCATGGATGTGCTAAAGCTTCTCAATAGATAGTTAGAAAGGGGGAGGTTGTGTGTTTGTTTCTGGTTAGCAATTCTTTATCCTAATTTAGTTTATTCTAAACTAAACTCAGATCAGCTTGAAGCAGAAGCTTGTGATGGGAAACTTCACCCCAAGTAATTAAATTCTGGCATAGTTGTAAGTGAAACCGGATCTTTAGAAGGAAAATGTTCAGCAATGTGAGCCCTAGATGTTGTCACTGCCATATAGATAGATCTTCATAGGCATGCATAGAATAAGCTTCAGTCCACTTCCAGAGACAGTAAAGTTCTAACAACCATCCTTATCTCAGGTTCAGGAAGATAGATTTGGAAGTCTCAGTCTTTTAAAATCATAAACCAACAGCGAATTTTCAAAAAAATCCTGTGTTTTAAGATAAGTTTGCACTGTCACAAAGTGCTAGTTTAAGTGAATACAAATGGGGAGTATACACACAGGCAGCAAACATTGCTTAGCAGGGAGACAGTAACTTGTCTGTCCAAAGTAATTTATGTGCTTGCACAGCCTTCATGGATGCTATCCTCCTCCTCCCACACTTTGTCTAAGATTGTCAGAAGTGCCAACATTTACTTACAGGCACGTATGCTGCAGGTCATGTTAGGCACTGATTTGTGAAACATCTGCCATCAGATAGTGATTAAACAGAGTGGAATGGTGCATTACAAAGTTGACACTGAGGGTGTACCTATGATGTTGCACCTAGTCCTAAACAGTGAAATTGTACCAGAATGTAAAAACTTATTTCTAAGGGAAACAGCGCAAGTGCAATAAACTCAATCATTTAAACTCAGGCAAAAAGTTGTTCATTCAAGTATGTTGCTGGCAAGTTTCTCTATGTATAGAAGATTATGTAACCATTTTTATCTCTACTTTGATTATCTGATCAGTAGTACGGTCAAGATGTTATTACTTGGATAGTGGCCTTTCTGTCACTGGCAGATATACATCTCAAATTATCTTTTGGTCTTCCTTTACTCCTTCTTAACCCCACTCGATGGTTTCCTCTTATTAGCAATGTATTATTATTGTAAATTATGGCAGAGGGAGATATATTGTTATAACTCACATATTTTTCTTACATTCACCTATAACAGTATTTCCCTACTTCAGGATATATCTTTTTGAATTTAAAAAAATATGATTCATAGGAAAGAAGTGCAAAATAATTTTTGCTTTGTCTGAAATTTGTAAAGGTTTTACATTTAGCAATTAACCATGAAAAGCATATTTAAATTGACCTTATTTAAACGACCTCAGTATATATATTTAATATAGCCACACAAGAGAAACAACATAGCACTATGCTAATTTTCTGTAAAACATATTTTGTTTCTTTCAAAATTACCACTCCCTAAAGTGTAACAGAAGCCCATTTTAACTTCTATGTCATTTGAATTGGAGAGGGAATGTTGAAGAAAGCTGCTTTAATTGAAGCTTGAAAGATATGGCATTGAGCCTTCAGGGAGTGTTGGGCTCTTTTCTTGTCATTCTGGATGATTGATTTGCATGTTGTGGGTGGGGAATGTTGTTGATCAGGCTGTCCATTTTAATTTTGTACTGGTTGTGTCAGCTTTAAATCGAAGTATGAGCTCAGCTTTAAAGCAAAGAGTGAACATATGAGCTTTAGAACAGACACCGTGCTGTGAGCCAAATGAAGTAAAATAGCACCATTTACGCTCTTTTGAAAAGTGCGATACTTAACTCAGACTATCATATCCTGCAATATGTTATCATTAGTCTCCTGCACCGAATAAGTGCTTTCTCTTTTTTGATTTTCTGATTCACGTGTATATAAACAAGCTGGAAGAAAAGTCTTTAAACTTAACATGTCACTTTCCTAGTTCCTTGAGAAATACTGCTCTGAATTTAGCAGATAATGAAAAAGCATTAATGATGAGAACTGATATATGCCTAAAGAGAGAAAAAAAATCCCAACTAAAAAAAAAAAAAAACCAAAGAAAGCTTATTTTACTGTTCTGAATTACATTGCAATGTATGCCAAACCTAGCCTGGCTTCCATCAGATCACCTTGTTTTGCCATTGCTTGGTTTCCTATCCTTATGTTTAAGGACGTTTGAATCAGTCTCCTAATTTGTTGCTACATGTACATGCACTGCAATTGGATTTTTTTTTTAATTTAAAAAAAAAAAAAAAAGCAAAACATCACCATGCTTACTAGTTTTCTGTGAACCATTCCAGCCCAGAACATTTAACTAGGTAAATGTTCTTGCTGCATCACTGGTCATACTGCTGTGACCATTGTGAAAAACAAAAACACCTCCCAGCAGATGGCACACGGGCCAATTAAAGACATTGGTGCTTCTGAGTTATTTGGCACCCTATGTGAATAGGACATATAGCCTTCCCTTTTGCCCATATTATCATGCAGTGTTCATTAATGCTTTCAAAAATGAGGAGTCAAAAAAAAAAAAAGCATGTCCCTTTTCCCACCACTCCCCACTCCCCCCGACAAGGAAACTATATATTTCAGGAGATCAGTAATGAAACAGCTTCTTTCTGAAGGTCACAATTAATGCAAAAAATCCCCCCTCAACTATCCTTCTTTTTAAGAGGTTGTTAACAAAATGTGCAAATGCCCCAGCATTTTCATATTCAGCACAATTTGGCCCAGTAGCACACAAAGTTACAATATACCTAAGGGGAGAAGGCATAGAGAATTAGGTCTAGAGTCTGGGGAAGGCAACAGCTTGAGTAGACTAATTGATTTCCAGACTGATGTTTTAAAAACCTATAAGGCAAAAATACTAATGAGACCCTGTTTTGCAGGGAAGAGAAGTTCTAAATTTAACTATAAACTTTCACTAACTTTCGGTAAGTATGAAGTCTTGTACTCCAGGTATTTAGGATGTAAAGCAGTTGGAGAGGTTTTCTTCCTATGAACCCTCCAACATATCTTGTATTTGTCTGGCTCTATTTGTTATGACATTCACAAAAAGCACTGTGTGTCAGAAGACTTAAAAGATGGATGTTGTAGCATTGAGCTTACAGATGCTCATCTCTGGAGTAAAATCAGGATTCCTACATGCAGCTTTTGGGCTGCTTTGACAGATTGTCTGGAAAAAGTTTTCCAGCTGATGCTGTGTTGGAGAACTGCCAACACACTGATTCAGGAGTGCTTGGTCAACATCTTCAGCAAGGAGATACCGTTGTCAGTGGTGAGACCCACTCCCTATTCAGGTACCTGGTAATTCTCACATCTCTGCCTCAGGTACTCCAGAGGCACCTCTGTTCACTTCATCTCTGTTTCTTGGAAATGTGCTCCTGAACACAGGTAGAATTTCATAGAATTGCAGAATGGTAAGGGTTGGAAGGGACCTTTAGAGATCATCTAGTCTAAATCCCCTGCAGAAGCAGGTCCACCTAGATTAGGTCGCATAGGAACATGTCCAGATGGGTTTTGAAGACCTACAAGGACCTACAAGGTCTTCAAAAGGTCTTCTTGAGACTCCACAATCTCCCTGGGCAGCCTGTGCCAGGGCTCCCTCACCCTCACAGTAGAATAGTTTTTCTTCTGTTTAAATGGAACTGCAGGGACACAGACTGGCATTATCGAAATCTGGTACCCCTAAACTCTCTGATTTGCAGTCTTCGAAACACTAAGAGTTGTAATGCAGGAGTTTCACATTTAGTCCAACATGTTTTATCTGGCCTAACATACTGTTCACACTTATCTTGACTCTAGTGAGAAGTGGTCTGAAGCTCTGACAGGGCTATCACTATTCTGTGGATTACACACTTAGAGAAGAATTTAAAGAGAACATTAAGCCTGCAGAGTCATGCACCCTCAAATTAGGAAGTAGCAGAATTATCAGCTATAGAGTCTCATTTATTATTAGAATATACATATTCTTTATCACAAAGCTATCTTTTGGGGATAATACTGTAAAATAGTTTAAAGTTTTGAGAGGAAATGTAACCTCCTGATTTTTTCCTCTTTGTTGCAAAACTACTTCTCAAGTTCAACATGGTTTCTTAATAGTTAGGATTTGGGTTGGTATAAAGCTATCCAAAGAACAGCAATTAATTTTCCTCTCCCTGGATCACCTCATGATGGGGTTTATGGTGACCCTGTGTCCTTGCAAGGCAAAAATAGGAAAACATGTCCATCAAGAAGGAAAAGATGGTTTTGTCACAGCTTGGTCTTAGATTGCCTTAGGCTACCCTGTCTCTGTGCAGAGCAAATGCTTGTGCATTGTAGCATTCTGTTGGGTGATGAGAGGCAGTGAGAGGGCAAGGAGAGGAAACAAGAGGAAGGTATAACAGCATTTGAAATTTCTCATATTATGTAGTTTGAAACAGGGATGTTCACAGTGATATTTTTCACTGACTATTTCTGTTGTTTGTGTGTAATAGAGGCTTGATTATCTTTAAACTGCTGTGGATATTTCTATTGCTTTTCAGTACAGAGTGGGACAAGGGATGTAAGCACTTTAGCACTCATAGCTTACTTACAATAGCTTCCTGCTATTTTTGACTCTTAGATCCATACTTCAGATCCTTAGATTGACTTATTCCTTTCCACAGTAAAGAGGAACAAGATTTATTATCCAAGTCCCCTCACTGTAGTCAAGTCCTCTCATTCCTAATTATTCCAAGCAAAGTGAGACAGTCCCCAGGGTGACTAAGTGTCTAAGTAACCTTTTCAAATTGCTTTTAGTTAGGGAAAGAAGCAAAATAATGATTTCCTACTTTCCTAATAAAGGATCAAAGCCAACATTTCTAGATTAAACATGTGGTAAGAGTGGCATCTAATGGTTCAGAAATCCTCAGGATAACGAGGGAAGGCATGCTGATTTTTGAAGGTTCACGTGTGGATATTTTGCCATTTTTCTTAGGAAGTGTAGGAATAAACCAAGGATTTAGAATGCCTCTGAGCATCTAGTTCTACTGGGAACTGCAGTTTTTGGTGTCGAGATGTATGTGAATCTTGTGTGGAGCTAGCTTGGCAATATGAACAGTTTGAGTACTTTTGGTTAAGTACACTTTCTATAAATAAGCAAGCATATAGTGCCATCACATGTTCTTCCTTTCCTGCCTTCCACTCCATATGGGGCTTTCATAATTCTAGAATTACAAATACAATGTAATCAGCCACTTTTGCACTGGTAATATTGCTACCCCTGTAAAGCCTGGTAGCTAACAAAAACTGTTTTAAAAGTGGAGCTGATCTCATTGCTGGTGCTTATGCATAAAGATGTTTGGGCATAATAAGATTCTCTATAATCTCTGTGTTATTGAATCTTAAGTTTTAATATCTATTCCAAAGGAAAAAATGTTAAAAGAAATGTAAAAATAGGGGTTTTTTTTTCCTGGATGGAAATGGATAAGCAAAAGGGTTTTTGAAATCTTCTAACCTCTGAAAGACTATTTTAAGTACAGAAAGAAACAAACTAAACTGATAAGAGGAAGCTATTTGTCCTTTATGCAAATAAAAATTTATTTGTTTCACTACAACAGAACTATGCAATGTCTGATGCTTCTCTTCCAAACCTTTCTTTATGAGTCAATAGATTCAAGCAGCAAATGCCAAACACTGTTGTAACCTGATATGCTTCTATCTGGAAATTTCAGCTTAGATTCTGTCAAAAAACTGTCAAAAACCAGACCACGAGATAAAGGGGGCATTGCTTACAGTGGCTTAGAAACTGCTGTTCTAATAAGAATTAATTGGAGCAAAATAACTACAATTACAGGTAGGAACTATAATGGGAATTTGAATGAAATATATATAGTTATACGACCCACTAATGACTCCAAAAAAAGCCATAAGTTGATTGAGTCATTGAACTTTAAATATAGTTCCCCACTGCAATAGTTTTAATATCATCAAACAAGGCTGCACTTGAATTAAAGAGGAGCAAGGGCTATATGATGGGGTTCTACAGCCATGCCTCAGCGATTCACACACTGACAACAAAGACAGAGGCTACACAAGTAGTTTCTATTATAAGTGATGCAAGAGAGAAACGCTTTCAAAGGGATGACTCACTGATCAGAGGGCTTTCAGTTTAACTGTGATACAGTGGTTCAGATAAATGCGTTCATTATTTTCTACAGCCTGTGACCTTTCCTGTTTCATAAATAGTAACCTTTATTTCTCTGCACAATATTTATTTTGACATTGTGACTATTGATTTCACCATATTTCATCAGCTGTTCCAATTGTAAAGTTAGGCTCACTTGCTAATATAGGATCAGCAGCTTCCTAAAGGCAAAGAAAGTAGTGAAGTCGTGCTATGCTTTTAGCAGCTGGGTACAGAAATGGCTTTTAACACAATGCTTTTAAAGTGGTTTGTTTGGTTGGTTTTTTTTACTACATGACACAATTTGTTTTTTAAAGAAACGTGATGTGTCTTACAGACACATCTGGCAAAGCCAAACTATGAGAAGGCTAAAACAAACAAAATGACCTCTGCTCTGCTGGCCACCAAAACAACACAGGCAAGGAAGTGAAGAATTTTACAAGGTCCTTTGGAAACATAAACCCAGAGACTATATTCAAATGTTCTTACTATCATTTGCAGCGCTGTCTCTGAAAGTCATTTCTAATTTAAGACACAATTTGCATGAAGTGAAGAAGTAGTTCACATTGCCTGGTAAGAAGTTTGTGGGTTTGGGGGGACCATGTATTGCTACAAGGACCTTCTGAGAGCTTATCTGCAAAAGCAGATCTCACCACTTCAAGAGATTTTCTTTGTACATTTGAAGAAGTCAAAGGAAACCTCAAAATAATTATTACAAATGGTAATTTGTTTCTTCTTTTTCCCATTTCCCCTTTCCTGCACCACACATTCATACTTCTAAAGAGATAGGGGGAATGAATTTCCTTGCCACTGTGCCGCAGAAGTCCATAGAGACCAACTTAAACAATTATTTATTTCTCAAACTTCTTTCCCTGGAAAATTTTGGCATAATTTACAGATATATATCCACAGAAAGCATCTGGCATATAAAGGCTATTAAGGACCCAGCACAGACAGCTTTTCTTGTGTCTGCAGTTCAAATACACTGGCTTAATCTTCTGAGTGAACATGAGATGAGAGAATAGGGCTTGCCTCTTGGCATGGGTGACTGCTGCACACCATTGCCCAAGCTCATCCTGTCTAAGCAACAGAGCTCAGAGTTTAAGCTGCCATTTGATCCCTAGTTTAGGACAAGCTGTTTATAAGCCTTCTGGTAGCTTGTTAATACAGCACCATTTACATCAGTTATGAGGAGTAGTTAAGAGAGAATATTTTAACTGTACCTGAATTTGACTATGTTGCTATTCAGATCATCTGGTGTGTATATAACCTTATTTTTAAAACATATGTGTAAAAACAGGAGACTCTCAGATAAAAGTAGTCCTGAAATCTAGCAGTATTAGATTTGAGAGCATGCAGGCCTGGATAATTTGTTCCTGTCAATATCCAGAGAACTGTTACATGCACAGAGTTTCTTTGGGTTAGCATGTTCAATTAATTAAATCCTGGCAGATATCCAGTATCAGAGTTATAGACCATACAACCATAAAACTCTTTTCTCCCATCTATTGTGAAATTCTGGCAGTTCAGCTCAGAGAAATGGAAGAAATATAGCATGCCTGAAGCAAATGATGAAGAGCTCGTTATTTATGTGATGTGTTCTAACAACAAGTCGGCATTTCCTGCCAGTCACGTGTGTCTCGAGTCTTTGGAGATTTGTGGCAGAGAGGGTGATGCATCCTTTTGCTTGTAAGATGTGCATGCCTTTTAGGAGTTTCATTGGTCTATCCAGGGAATCCTCACAAATAAATTTGCCATTGTCTCTTCCCCACTCTGAAGCAATTGCCACAGTGGAAGATGTGTGTGTTTCACATTTTGATATATTCATGGAAAGTCTAGTGGTTTTGAAATTATACATTTTCAAATAATCTGCTTTCATATTGTTCATAGTACTGTTAGTGTGGAATTGCATGGAATTTTTAGTCTGGGGTAGAAGTATTTAGAATGTGAACTATTCTGTGGAATATTAACTGTAGAATGATGTTGCCAGCAAGATCAAACTTGATGGAAAAGTTTGGTTGATACTCTCAATATAAGCATGAAAATATTAATCATAGTAGCACAGATTTTCACAAAGGCATGTAAATATTCAGAACTATTAGAATACTTTCTACTGTTAAGACCTAGGAAAAGAGTCTTGAGTAAAACATTATAACTGTAATTTTTTTTTGTGGGCTTATTATGAGGAGCTTGGTAGGGTTTTTTTAAGAATTATTTGAAGAAATTGATAGCAGTAATGTCTTTAACATTGAATCAAAAGTGATGTGATTTTACTATAAAACTAGATCACTTTTTTGTCTATTACATGTGCCAAAGAGACCTTGTTTCAATGCAATACTTTACAACTGAAAATAATATTCTACCGAGCTTGTAAAATGTAGTATAACATGAAGACTGATTTTCAGCCAGGCAGACCTTGGTATATACTAGAAATCAACAACCATCTTCATTTCTTTTAACTCATATAATTTATTTCTCTTTTAATAGAGGGAGGGAATAAGAAGCCCCCCACGTGGCAAAACTAATGTCTTTGTATTGAAATAGATATTAAAAAAGTATGATATGTACTTAGAGGCTCTAAAGTGCACATGCTCGTGTTCTTTGTTCTGTGCCTATAAAGAGTCCCATGAAAGCTGAAGAAGACTGTTCATATGCATAAAGTCACAGTGTACTCCTAACCACTTGTAAGCTGAAGGACTACTTTAAAAAATGCATTAAGGATCTAATATAGTTTTCATTTTATGCTTAAATTTCCAGTGAAAAGAGTATTAGGTATGTTAAATCTTTTTCATCAGACAAAATTGTACTGTAACACAAATCTCAGGAAAATAAAAGAAATGTGGGAAATAAAAATCCCTGTCAACCCAGCTGTATAAGAAGTTTACTGTGGGATATGTTCTTTCAAAATTTTAAAGCCATTCTTCCAGGTTGGATTTCAGGGGACAATGTGAGAGCATGAGCTTAGAAAATGACAGTGAGGCTCTGAGAGCTGGAAAGCATTGTCTTTCAGTCACTTGAAAAAGACTAATGCAACAAGACGAATTGAGCATGACTTGGGCAAGCTGGATCAGAGCAGAAGTTTCTCTGATGCAGAGTGCCTGGGAAGCCAGGCCTTGCTGTTTTGCAATGTTACAATCCACTATTTTAAAAAAGTAAACAGCATGTGTTGCTGTTTTCTGGTAACACCAAAAACCTTCTTTTACACAGAAGACTGAGATTTTGTGATTTAATAGCCCACTTCAAAATGCAGGCAGAAGACCATACCTGCCCACAAACTGTGTTTTTGATTTATCATTTGCAGAAGTACACCATTACAGAAGTAGCTTGAAAGGAAAAAGACAATTAGGCCCATAGATGAGTGGGGTTCCAGACTTAATTCTAGGTTTTTTTTACTGAAAGGAATTGATCTTATATAATATAAGATGATATGACCAACTGAATAAAACTTTCCATTTTGAAACTGCAGCATGTTTGCTTGCAGTCTATGAAAGAGGAGAAAACACTCTTAACATGATCATAGACTTAGCTGAGAATGAGAAAAGAGATTATATTTAAAGAATGGTTTTTCTAGTGGCTGGGAGTAAGGTTCAGAAACAAATCTATTAAACTGCTATTATTAGCCATCTCAAAGGAGAGAGATATTTTATCTGACTCTGTCCTGGTTTGAAGACCTCCCAGTAATACAAAGAAATTGAAGTAAAACTCCATGAAAGTCATTTGTCCTAATTTCTAGTGCCTACTAAAGTGATCCATATTGAAAGTTTAATCTAAGGAATGATGCTTTAAATGACTACTTCCCTATTCCCAAACATAAAGCATTCTTCCTATCAGCTCTTCTTTATGCCTCAGCCATATTTTATAGTTCCAATATAAATGTAATGCTATAATCTTAATAGGATCTGGAAATCTTTAAAATTCAAGATACAGTTTCTATGCATAACGATAGAATTGTATTGGGTCACAGTCTGCAAGCACCATTTTATTTCCAGGTTGGAGGCAGGTTGGGTGCTATCTCCTGGTTCAACTTATATTCACTTAAATGGCTAAGGAAAAAGCCTAGCAAATAATCTGATGTGGTGATAACCCTCCAGAAAATCCTTTCCTTCAGATAGGTTCTCAGTAAGCAGATGGAAACAGATGGAAAATATTGTAAGGAGTGAAAATTACTGGTCATGTGTGGCAATTAACAAAAAAAGATAACTAAGAAGTATGCATGAAGCTGTACTATAGAATTTCTTACGATGGTACCAAAAGTGCAGAAAGATTTAAGAAGAAAATCTAAACCAAAATAAATCTCAGGGTGTCCTGAATATCATTGAAGGAGCTTGAGCCAGGAAGGCCTCTAGTCATATACAGCCAAAAATACTGTGGATTTCTGCCAACCTTACCTTTCTAAGTTTTTGCCAGTCCCAGTCTTTTCCCAGTCTTCTGTTGGCTACTTGCCTTTACAGTATTTTAACTAAAGGGTAAGAAATAAAGCTATTATTGGCTAGCAGACCATACTGATGGGTCAATACGCTACTTCCTTGGAGGCCAAAAATACCTTTTGCGTGATGTAATCATGAACTTTTATTTTAATTGACAACTAGTACTTATAGTAAATATCTATGCTAAAAACTAATGATTTGGATACTTGAGGCACAGGGGTGCAAGGGAGTCAGAGGACCTCATAGTTATTACCAGCGACATCCAGTCAAATGGATACACTGTATAAGGTAGCTGGAATTATTACAAGTTTCTATTGGGTTCAGAGGGTACCAACCAAGAAGGCAGCATTTGTGTAGAGAAGTAAGATTTCCTAAGACAAACTGTAGAGATCAAATCATGCTATCCTCAGTCATGGAATCTCATGGCTATAGCATATACCAGTAAGGTCTACAGTGTCTTTCTAAGCAAAAAAAAAAAAAAAAAACCAAAAACAAAAAAACCCAAACTGTTTCCATTTCTGCCTGCAATATGTGGATTTTAACCCCATATTTACAAGTAACTTTCAGTGCTTTGTGATTAACAAGAACGGGATAAAGCTCCTGCTTGGCCCTGGTCACTTTCTGACACTAGCAGAAGTACAATTTAGATTAGTACAATCTAAATTTGGTCACAAAAAGAAATATCTATCTGTTGAGTAAAGTCAACACTTGAACTGAAGAGAGGGTGTGAACAACAGTAGATAGATATTTCTGAGTAACTTTGCATGCAAATGTACTGTTTGTGAGAGAGGAATGCTTTGCTGCAGGTGGGTAACTCATGGATGAGTCAGGAGTAACTCTGGTGACAAACCTGCACTAAGTGTAATTCGCATTAACCCTTCACATTAAAATTAACTTCCAAAGTATGTACTTCTATGACACTAAATACTCTGAATATCCACAGCAAGAAAATACCTTCAGCGATTGGAGAACTGAGATCAGTCATACCACAAGAACTGATCTGTAAAAATAGCCTGAAGTTACAAAAAGCACGTAAGAAAGACACGAACAAAATGATCACTCCCAGAAAGAGATGGAGAAAAAACCCAACGCAAACCAAACTAACCAAACAAAAACGTGTTCAGAACCCTAGCACTTCCGAGAGTCCGTAAGGTTATGAAAGTACTGCTGCTGGTTTTGTGAGGGTTTTGATCGTTTGTTTGTATGGTTGGGTTTTATTTTGTTGTTGTTGGCCCATTTTGCTTTGCTTGCTGTTTTCTGTAGAAGGGGAGGGGCGCAGGAGGCGGCGGCGCGGTTCCGCTCCTTTGGTGCCGCGGCCGCCTCCCGCCACCCACCCGCAGCTCCGCGGGCCGCGCCGGTCCCCGCTGCTGGTGCCAGCTCTCCCGGCGCCACCGCACGTCCTCTGCCGCCCTCTGGCGGCCGCAGCCCGCGCCGCGCCCCTGCGCCGCCGCCGGGGCAGTGCCGGGAACACGCGCGGAGGAAAGTGCCTGCCCTGCCCTTGCTGCTCTCTTCACCTCGGGTAGTTCTCACAACGACTCATACCTCCTGAGAAATGCATGCCTTCGTTTGCCTTTTACACAGAAACTGACCTGAGCGTCCCCAGGACTCCCTCACCTTTCTCTTTTCTGAACACTGTAGTTTCCGTAAAGGTCCACATTTGCAGCCCTCCAGCTTTCCATTTCCTCTAGAAATGTCCCAGTCTTGAAGCTCCCAATCAAACAAGAACCTGGAAACTGGATGCCCAAGGCACCAAAACCTAGCAGAGCCTTTCCCACTTCCAATGCCTTTCGAAGGCATCCACACTGCTGTTTGCATTGCAGGATGGCCTACCAGCTTTAGTCACGGGCCAGGAACCTGTTTACACTAGGTAACAGGCATGGTAATGATAATTTACAACTTCTGGAAATGAAGGGGTTTTGATTTGGGTGTTTTTTTGTTTTTGTTTTTACTACATGACATTAACTGTAAAGAAAACAGTGGAACTCCCAGTTGTATTAACCCCAGTAATCCGAACTGAGAGTCTGTTGCTGTGTTGCTGCTGTGGTTTCTGGTGTGTTGACACTGAAATCACATGTAGTAATAGCCAAAATAGTTAAACTCTAAATACAAATCTCATATCTAAGGATCGCATTCCATAGCTCATTTTACCCTCTCTCCCCACATCCTTTTCTAATGTGTGTTGCAACCTTTTCACTGCACGGTTCTTTCAAGGTTTTCATCATGAATTTTGCCTGTTTCCGCTGTTTTCCAAGGATGCTCCCAAACACTCTGGATTTCTTTTGCCACTTGTCTTTGTTATGATGATGCACTTTTGTGACTGTGTTTGGGCTTTACAATGCAAATCAAATTAGATTCCCCACAGAGAGGAAGTAATGTAAATTAAGATGAGGGCAAACAGAAGAATGGGTGTGTGATATATGTTGTGTACGGAACTGCTGGAAGTAAACGGCTGCTCAGCAGCAAGCACAGCTGAAAAGTGAGGCTGAACAGAGGAGAGGAGTTAGAAGCAGGAAGAGGAGCTAATAGCACAGAGAAAGAGGGTGACCATCATGTGGCATGTTCTTGTCTATGTCTGACATGATGGGAGAATGTATGTTATTGAGCAAGCCATACTTTTTCTCATTGCCTATAGTAACAGCTACACCCTGTAACTGCACACATACACTTTTCACAAGGAGATTTCACCTCCCTTTGGACATGAACAGACTTACCCTGGGTGGAAGAGGAAGAGGTTAAAGACTTGTTGGCCAAGCTTAAGGTCATAAGTCAATGGGTCCTGATGGGATGCATCCTAGAGTGCTGAGAGAGCTGGCTGATGTGATTGCTGAGCCTCTCTCCATCATTTTTGAACAATCATGGAGGACAGGCAAGGTGCCTGAGGACTGGAGAAAGGCCAGTGTCACTCCAGTCTTCAAAAAGGGCAGGAAGGATGACCCAGGAAACTACAGGCCGGTCAGCCTCACCTCCATCCCTGGAAAGGTGATGGAACAACTCATCCTGAATGTCATCACTGAACACATGAAGGATAAGATGATTATCAAGGGGAGTCAACATGTCTTCACCAAGGGGAAATCCTGTTTGACTAACCTAATAGCCTTCTATGAGTGCATAACTGGCTGGCTAGATGAGGGGAGAGCAGCGGATGTCATCTACCTTGACTTCAGCAAGGCTTTTGACACTGTGTCCCATAACATCCTCATCAGAAAGCTCAAGCAATGTGGATTGGATGAGTGGACAGTGAGGTGAATCGAGAACTGGCTGAATGACAGAGCCCAGAGGGTGGTGATCAATGGCACAGAAGTTGGAGGCCTGTGGCCAGTGGAGTTCCACAGGGATTGAGTCTGAGGCCAGTCTTGTTCAACATCTTCATCAACAACCTGGATGAGGGGACAGAGTGTACCCTCAGCAAGTTGGCTGATGGCACCAAACTGGGAGGACTGGCTGATTCCCCAGAAGACTGTGCTGCCATTCAGGGGGATCTCGACCGGCTTGAGAGTTGGACAGAGAGGAACCTCCTGAGGTTCAACAAGGACAAGTGCAGAGTCCTGCACCTGGGAAGGAACAACCACATGCACCAGTACAGGCTGGGGGACGAACTGCTGGAGAGCAGCTCTGCAGAGAGAGACCTGGGAGTCCTGATTGATAATAAACTAAATATGAGCCAGCAATGTGCCCTCATGGGCAAGAAGGCCAATGGCATCCTGGGATGCATCAAGAAGAGTGTGTCCAGCAGGTCAAGGGATGTTCTTCTCCCCCTCTACTCTGCCCTGGTGAGGCCTCATCTGGAGTCCTGTGTCTAGTTCTGGGCTCCTCAGCTCAAGAGGGACAGGGGAGTGCTGGAGAGAGTCCAGTGCAGGGCCACCAAGATGATCAGGGGAATGGAACATCTTTCATATGAGGAAAGGCTGCGGGAACTGGGGCTGTTTAGTCTGGAGAAGAGGAGATTGAGGGGTGATCTTATTAACATTTATGAATATCTAAAGGGTGGGTGTCAGGAGGTTGGGACATCCCTCCTTTCTGTAGTAGATAGTAACAGGACAAGGGGTAATGGGTTGAAGCTGGAGCACAAAAAGTTCCACTTAAACATAAGAAAAAACTATTTCACTGTGAGGGTGATGGAGCCCTGGCACAGGCTGCCCAGAGGGGTTGTGGAGTCTCCTTCCTTGGAGGTCTTCAAGACCCGCTTGGACATGTTCCTATGCGACCTGATCTAGGTGACCCTGCTTCTGCAGGGGGGTTGGACTAGATGATCTCTAAAGGTCCCTTTCAACCCTACCATTTTATGATTCTATGATTCTATGAACAATACTGCTATAGCTTCTGTTACAGGCAGTATCTTAATAGTAGTTCTCAAGCAGCTGTAGTAAGCTGGTCTAAATTATTCAGTGCTGCAGCCCAGATACTGGGTTTGGGTCATGTCCTGTGATGGTAACCCTCCAACAATTATAGTAGTATATTTGGATGTATATGGGCATAACTGTAGGTTATATGCATGATAGCTCTATCTCAATCTCCCTCTCACTCATACATGCACACATATAGATCACCTGTGCTGGGGCAATGCCACACAGTTAGGCTTCTGTCACATGTGCTGAGTTTGTGAGTGTTGGTAGGACCAAGGCCTTACCTCCCCTGCTACTCTGAGGATATTCAAATCCTATCTCCAAATAAGGCATATTGGATCAAAAATGCCAAATATTATCCTTTATAAGCTGAGAGTAGATACTCAAGACCTGCAAGTACTTTTTATGACTTACATTTTTTATGACATATGACTTACATTTTATGACTTACTTTTGATAAAGGCTTGACTTCTAGAAGTCCCTTCCAACCCCTCCCATTCTGTTGATTCTGTGACTTAGTGTCTATATCCAGGACAATGTCAATGGTTGTAATTCTTCCAGCCAAGAACTAACTTCCTAGCTTTCTCCCAGCTGCCCAGTCAGTCCTTGAACCTCTCTTTGGCATTTCCTACTGTGATAGGCATTTGGCTCCTTGATCAGTAATGCAGCATTCAACATGCATGAGGGCTTCCTGGACTGAGGGCTTGGGGTTGTATCCATCTCTCCCCTGAAAGCAATAGAAAACTTTTTCTTGACAGCAATGGAAGTGCAAACGGGCTAAATAGGTCTAGCTAAAACAAAATGGGGAAGGATAAACCCCATACACTCTTTCATAGCATTTTTCCTCCCACAACACTGGATAAAGAAGTTGTCCCTTACCATTGAGCATTACAATCATCCCAGCTAGATAAAATTAATATTCTTTTGTGACATTTAAGAAAATACATCTGAATCAGCAAAACATACCAACAGGCTTGACCAAGTATTTGTAACACTCACTGTTATTTTCCAGTTATATTTTCACTTTTCTCTAAAATGAAGCAAACTGGAACATGGCAAATAGAAGCACAAATTCCCAACCTCCTGTTTATTCAAAATAAAGTGGATTGCATGAATTCAGTATAAGCTTTAAACATTCATTTATCTCAATCAAAATTTAGGAAATATTCTTCCAGTTGTAAATCTCACAAAGCTGGCTTCAAACATTTGTGTTGAATTTTATCTGTGACTTCACCGAAGCTAGAATTTTAATTCTTCCTTAACCACTGAAATAAAGAAACATGAGCAACTGAGGTAGTGCATCGGTGCTTTATGTAGCCCCACGTCAAAGTTACTTCTGTTTTGTTTCAACAGAAGTCCTCAAGATCAATCTCTTGAGCCACAAGGTTCCCTCCCATTTCTTCTTAATCCTTCTCCTACGCACTTGTTTTCATCCATGCCCAAATATCAAAGCATACAAAGTCTGCTTATATGGGATGAGATTAATCGCCAAGACATGAGCAGTTTGAAGGCTGCTACTCTGCTCTGACTTCTGGATTTTAGACCCAAGTTTAATTTTAAGCACTTTCAGTTGTTAATTCTGAGATAACAGTAATTTCTGCTATTTTTAGCCACAATCAGCTTTGAAATTAACATTTATTTGGTGCTGAATCTTGCATTTGTTTCCAACATAGGATTTTCCCCATGTGCATTTGTCTGTGTTGAACCTTAATTAGAAAAAAGGAAAGAACAGATACTCATCTTTGAGAATTCAGTAAACATTTGCTTGCACTTCATTAACTAATGCCAAACGCAGGAAGGAAGTAAACATTCCATTCTTCAATAAAATTAATGAATGAAAGTGTGTTATAATGTGGAAAAAAATAACATAGGAAACATTATCTTGGACAGAAAGTGTATTATTCCACTTCTGACACTGGAAAAGGAGAGGGAAAGCAAAGAACTTCAGTTTCAGTCTGCTCATACTGTTCCCAGTGTTGTTTTACAGTAACAGTTGAAACACAGTTTCTACAGAAAGAAAATCTGGGTCTGGTTTTACCCTCATTTCCCCTGGATGTAGTGTTCACTGCTTGTGGCAGTAGTGACTTGAGCTCTGCCTGCTCATATTCTGTTTGCAGACCTAGATGACACTCTGGGAAAGTACCAATTGGCCTGGCTGCACTGTCATTGTACTGCTGTTGTAGATGAGCTCTGAGTGGTGTGGATGCAGCCAGCTATGAGCTGTGAGCTCCTTCCTGGAGCTGTGAGGTTTTTGTCCATGACATTGTCTACAAAGCTGTTGTTGCAGGTAACCTAGTACCATGATGTGCCTGAGCAGCAATCATCTCTGAAGACAGAATCAAGCAACCTTCCTCTAAGCCCAGTCATCCCTATCAACCAGTAACCAACTGGGACCCTTGCTGGCAACAGCCATCATGCTGAAATCCCATGTTACATTATGATGGCTGTGCCTGCATGATGATCTCTGCCACTGGGCTTATGACTGGTAAGTGAACTGCCCCCCACACATGTAAGAAGCCTGGATATCCAGTTGTCTGCATACAGCTGTTTACAAAACTGAAAGCCTAGTAGCAACACTATCCAAAGTAAAAGTGACCTGAGTATCAAAAGTATAATGCCTCTTGAAAGAAATAAATCATGTGAGTCACAGAGATCTGCAATAGTAGAGGTTGTTGAAATTCAGAGAGGAACAGAGGTGTAAAAGTCGTCATCTTTTAGTGCCTGTGAGCTTGAAGGAAGAGGCCATCACAACTGTCTGTCCTTCACGTCTTTTCTCTTATATTTTTCCTGAACCTCAGTGGTGATGTGCTCCAGGAGAGCATCACACACCTGGGCTCTCCAAACTCACGTGGCTGTAACACCATCTGCTTGTCTTTTGGGAACCAAAGGACAGAGTCTGGTATCTCCTGACTACAATGTATGGCCTGATGAGAGTGATGTGCAACTTTGTTTCAAGGGCTTTATCTTTTCTCAGTTCTTTATGGTGCTAAACATCTTCATCTTTTAACCACAGCAGTGCACAGAGTACCCAGCAACTTGTGATAACAAATTGCAAACCCAATACTGTGGAAGCTGGAGCTCCAAAAGTAATGAGGGCAGGATTTAATTTATAATTTTGTTTTCTACACAGAACTACCAGTAATCTGCTGATATTTGTAACAGTATAAAAGCATTTGAAAAGAAATATTCACAGTGTGCATTCACTCAACTGGATTTCTACATCACATTTGTTAAAAATAAACATAAAAAAAAAATCTTGGGAAATGATGGTCACTGAAGAAATGTTAACTGTCTGGCCAATCTGTAGCTTGCCCACTGGAAATACATGCAGTTACATAAAGCATCACTGGTTGTTGGGCTGCTACTTCACAGGCTACTCATACAGGCTTGTGGAAAGTCCTGAGGCTGACTGGAAGCTATGGCTTGGCATGGACTTGCTCAACCCTGTGTATCAGGGACATGTTATCTTCATACTTGTGTAGGTCTCCTTAAGATATACCCTGAGTGCTGAGCAGTAAACAGTATGTGATTTTGAGGAGTGGTTTGTGAGGACAGTGATAATTTAGGTGCTGCATGGAGGCAGCGTAACCATGTGGCTTCCTCCCTAAGACAACCGATACAGTGATGCAAGGAGCAGAAAACTGAGACTTAGCCCTATACCAGATCCTGTCCTTCTGGAAATGAAAGGACGTTCCTAAAGGTATGAATCTGGCAGGGCTCAGTAGCAAGGCAGCCTGTAGTTTTCTCCCCCAGCCTTGCATCAGCTTGGGCCCTGGTGCTGGACAGAGCGAGTGGGACAGGGTGCATGAAGTACACACCAGAAAATGACAGCACTCCAGTATTTCTCTAGGAAAGCAGGGGGTGGAAGGTGCAAAATACACATCACACCTTTTACTTTGCCTATATCACTTGGTCCTCAGGATGAACTGATTTGAAATACTGGAGTAGCCTTAAGGGAACAGCTACTTTTTCTTTCAAAAAGAGATATATTTATATACACAATGAGTCCAATACTGGTTCAGAGATAACTGCAATATCACTAATCTTCCTAAAGGTGAAACCACAGCTGGGATTAGATGTACGGCTAATATAGTCCATGTAAGCTTTTTTGAAGCCAATTTGCATAACTTCATCTGTTGTATTACATGGAAAGACAGCCTCAGAATGGCAAAGCCACTAGAGAAGGAAGGACAAAAGAAAGTAACCTTCACATTGTGGGTTTGGTTTTGGTTTTGGGTTTTTTTTTTTCACTTTTGCAGGTTTTTGTCTCAAATTAACATTAGCTAATGAATTTCTTTTCTGTGAAGAGTAGGTTGAGTATCACAAGGATTACAACTGTAATGAAGTGAATCTTACTGCTCCTGTTCAAGGATATTCTAATAAGTGAAGTCTCACATCCTAATGAGTTTCAAGCCATATTAAAAAAACAGGAATAAATAGAAAATCCAAAAATATTTTTTTAATTACACAGGGATTGTTTCCAAAATGAGTTCATCTCAGACAGGAAGGTGGCTTTAAATACCTGGTAGTTTAAGTAGAAACATTTCTAAAGCGATCACTAGAAAACTCATCTGTTACAAATGCAACACTCATGACACCAAGTAATTAATGAAGGTGGAAATTAGCATAACAGCAGTATAAAAATAGATCCAAAGTAGCTACCAAACATCTAAAGTAGATCCAAAGTAGATCCCAAACATCTAAAATAGAAAGTCTGATTTTTTTTTTCTTCTTGATAATACCAGTAGAGTAGAAATTAGACTTTGGCCTGTAAGCACCTCCTTAAAAATCATCTTTCCTGTCCGCAAAGTCAAGACTGTGAGACAAAACATAACTGAAATGAAAACATCTCGATTATTGTAAGGTGTCAAAACATCACTGCACTGATGTATCAGTAGCTGTACTGATAAATGCCAGCAGAGCATCTGAGCCTTCAGGGCTCCTGTGCAGAAGAGGACTGCAGTTCAATACCTGACTGTTCTATGAATATTTCAAACTCCACGAGGCTCCTCCTGGTACAAAACTGAAACCAGTCTGAATCTACTAGGCATTTTGCTTGTGAATCTACAGTCTCTGCTATCTTGCTCTTTGCTTCTGATTTTGCACTTGATAACAAGTCTCATCATCTAGACTGAGTTGAATAGCTCATTTATTTTTTCTGTACAGTACCTAATCCATTTTTGTGCAACCATGCAGAAGTAGAACTGGCAACTACCGCAGTACTTCTGCTTCAGCAGCAATGCAACTAAAGACAGTGGACAAAGTGCCACTGAACTCATGTCCATAAGGCATAAATGCAAGCTGGAATATCCAACCAGGCTTCCAACTGAGTGGGAGGTGGCTTGGTTAAATTGATTAGAAAGTGGCTATGATGCTCATTCCTGCTACTGCTGCTAAAACAATATTAGATGAGGGCAAAAAGTGGAGATGACATATTTGCAAAGAATCTAAAAAACAGCAATCTCCAAATTGACCTGTTCCATGGCCTTCTAATGAACTTACAACAGGGTATGTAGGTGTTCTCATGAGTGTTTTTCCAACAATAGAAAACTACTTTATGTCAACTTCTGATTTTGAATGGCATGGACTGAGTTGGGTGTAGGAGGAAGGAGTCAGCCAAGAGGAAATTTGAGGCATTTTATTTTCCCAATGTAAGCAGGTATGCATTGACTGTATTGCTTCCAAAGGCGTATGCTGCAAGTCAGCATTAATTATAGCTCGCAAAAATGTGGCTAAACCTGTATAATCCACAAGATGTAGTCATAGCACCCTGCAGGATAGCACCCATTATAGTGCACCCTCCAGATGTCTAAGTAATAAACCCTCTACCTCCCCCAAGTCCACCACATTTACACCTTATTTGTTCCTAAAAGTCCTCAGTCTCAGTGTTGAAAGAATGAGCGTGTCTGAGAGAGGCAGTGAAAGTCAGGGTGACTAGGGGTTTTCCAACAAAATACTTTGACTGGAAAAATCCATTTCTGAGAGCTAAGAAGAAGAGAGCTTTGAAGAAGTGTAACCGTTAGGAGAATGAATGACCCCAAACCACCAACAGAATGAAGTATCCTGAGAAGATATGTGATAGACTATGGTGCCCCCACAGCTTGTAGCACTTGTGATACTTGTGGGTTTTTCAGCTGGGCTCCTGCAAGGCTTGTCACATAGTTCCTGTCACAAAAACAAGGATCTTGGTAACCGTGGGCTTTTAGCTTCACAGCAACTTAGCTTTAGACTCTGTAGTATGGAGCTTACAAGCCTCAAATCCCAACTGATTCAATCAGTGGTTTCCAGTGGTTTTATCTCACAGCTTGTCTCTCCTCTCATTGGATCTTAAAAGCCACATAGAAGCTGTGGAAAATGGGCTTTCGAGCTCAATTTCATTCATAAACAAGACATTTTGATTGTTTCCAGAACTATTTTTTTCCTGCCACTGTGAAACGTTTTGAAACATTGTTTTTTAATCCTTTAGAGTGAAATATTTGTCACTTTTCAGAATCCTGTTTGGGGTTCCAATAAACATGGAAACTTTCAATTTAATCAGCTTCAACTGAAGTTCAAAAGTTGACTTCCAAAACAAGAAAAAAAATGCATCCCCTACTTGGGAAAGCTGTAGAGCTTTCTGCTCCTAACAGCAGAATTGTATTGTGGGTTAGAAAGAGAAACAACTAGAATGGTTTTGCATTGGAAACTTGGATGAACAGGAACAGCTACAGCCTTTGTCATTGTACTCAGACAAAAGACACTTACTTATATAAGCTAAAGATTTTGTATTTTCTGGCTTCTCGTCTAAGTGCTTTAAATCTTGGACAGTGGGTAAGAAATTAGTCAAGAGATTTGAGGTGATGCAAAAAGAAAAAAAAACATCTGCTAGATCTGCTTCATTCGGATGATTGAAAATAGTTCTTTGTTATGACAATTGAAAATTTTTAACTTCTGAGTTGACATACTTGATGCAATAATCTGAATCCTTTATGTACTTAGTAAGGATTAGAAAAGGGGAAAAAAAAAGGTAGTAAGGTGGGTTTTTCCTTTCCCATCCAGAGCTGCAGGGGTTTGAAGAGGGTTATTTTTTCAAATTTCATTTAAGAACAGAAAGCTGCCATCTTCTCAAGTTCTCCCAAGGCATTTCCAAATCACTTGTGATTTGGAATCATTGTAATACTTCCTTTCAACAAACTCAATTTTTGACATTTTATTCAGGTTCACTAAATTTGGTTTTTTTGGGGTTTTTTTTGGTTTTTTGGAGGAGGATAAAGCTATCTGTGACACTCTTTGGTCTGGTATCCTAAGGAAATAAGGATTACGTTATCATGCTCTCAGTGTGCTTCTCTGCTTTCCTGTCCTCCTCCTCTCTTCCCACACCCCCAAAAGGCTTTGAAGCTAATTTTGATCAAATCTATCAGAAAGTTCTGCAGTTCTTCCAATCTCAGGAAAGAAGGCTAGTGAGTAAAGTTGGAAAAGAAACACTATTGATACACCATTAAGGGTAGAAAACCAAATATACGTCTTATTAAATATGGAGAAATCTGCGTCAGTTTCACATTACAGTCCCACTACTTACAGAACAGCTTGTTACAAGTGTTGTGGAGTTCAGGCTGTCTGCATTGTGGTCTTTTGTCTGAAAGCATGGAATTAAACCAAAAGCTTAAAGAAACAAAAAGAAACGGAAAAATGGAAACAAGAATAAGACTTAGAAGAAACAATAACCAAATATTGAGAAAAATACCTGTAGCTAGGAATGGTCTAAAAGGATGTTGTCTTCTCACAATTGACCACAGTGGAAAAAAAAATAAAAGAAGGATGATCCTAAACTGTTCCTACATCTTCAGTCTAGAAATCTAAGGAGACTAAATTATCTGAATATTACTGAGAAGCATCAAGTAAGCAAAGAGAGGCCCTGGAAGAGCAGAAAAAGCCTCTCCATCATACAGCAGGTTCCTCCCATCCAGTGGTGGAAACCTAGGTCAAAAGGATGGTATAGAATACATTGTGCATGTGAGTGGAAGAAGTGGTAGTGCTTTGAAGAAACTGTTCACAGATTATTAGTAAATCACTAACATTCTCTTCCACAGAAGTGGCCTTAAACCTCCAAATGCAGCTAGGCTTTACTGTGAGCTGGACAGACAGGGTATGACAATACCAGTAGCCCATTAGGAATGGTTGCCCTAGGTGGTCATACAGCCCAAGTCAGAGGAAGAGTAAAGATCACATTTGAGAAGGATTGGAAGGAGGGATTAAAAACAAGAGCACAGATTAAGCCACAAGCTTGAGGGAAACACAATGTTAAGGCAAAAGCCATTTTAGAAGAAAAAAACCCCTGAAACACCAGTTCTTAAAATCATTAATAGAGGAAACAAGTATTTTTTTGAGTAGCCTTTTGCCCCACCCCACAATTTTCCCCTGAAAACAAAAATCTTCACCATATCTGGTTTTATGCAGGTTTACTGCTTGTGTGATACATTTTAGGGGCAGTAAATAGCCAAGTGACAGCATGAGTACCCATGCAAGGCAAAATAAACCACTAGGATGTACCAAGTGCTCTGTAGCACTTGCCTCATAACACTATTCCCAGGTAGCAAGCAAAACTGGGATAAACTAGTCTTCAGTTACAAAGTGGGCTAATTCACTCCTTCAAACATAAATGTAGATCTAAAATGAGATTATATGATGTCAGAAACAAGGCAAAGTTTGAAGATATTTGTTGGAATTTGGCTTAATGACTCTTTTGTTATTGTAATTTATGCCTTTCACCTTGCTGATGTTTAGCAATTGCAAATTGCTAGATACACTATGAGAAAATGAAAGTAGCTTCTTTAACCTGTCCTTTCTGATTGCTTTATCTACTCTTTCCTATTTTTTCTCCACATACGTTGTAGACACAGTGGATTTTCTCCTAAAAGCCACTAGCCTATTTCCAATTTGTAATACTGTACAGCCAACTCTGTTATTTGCTTTTAAAATGAACTTTTCTTTTTTGTTAAGCTTACAATTTCCAAAAGAAACCCCAAAACTATGCAACTCAGTGCATTTTACATGCAGTGGCAGACAATGGACTAACACATAACCCCCCTGCGATTCCTTCTTGTGCTGTATTTTCAGCCATGATGTGTGGCCCGCAAGTATTTTCTTGAAGATGGCAAAGATATTCACAGGGACTGTTTCCAGGGATATCTGAAGTTAACAGAGCTTTTCTAAAGCCAACACAGAGCCAGCATCCTGACCCTGTCTTTGCAGAGGCTCATAAGGGAAGCCCAAACTGAGAGCTGAGCTGGTCAGGCTGCGTATGGAGCACTGTATGAGGAGGTCTCCTCTACCACAGGATGAGTGGAACACACAGCTGGAGGCAGGTCTGTGTAGGGGTAAAAGCTCTCAAGAGATGAGGGTGGAAGCCAGAGCAGGGTGATTTGAAGGTAATATTGCTGAACTGGGTTGGGTCCCAGCTGCTTGCCCAGCCTGGTCGCCTCCCATGGCAGAGAGCCCACAGTCCTGGAGAAGCTGTTATCATCCATCACCACAAATTACTCACAGAAATTCTCCTCCCTTTAGTTCTTCAGCAGATGCCTTGTGGCTCAGACTCAGGAAAATCACTACACTCCTTTTGGACAAGGGAGACACATCTTCCAGTGTCACAAAAAGCAAGGGAGAAATTTGCCATGCCCTTGTAAAGTAAAATTTTCCATGTACATACAGTCACATGAACTGCTGGGCTGGGAACTACCCTGTTTCACTTAACACATGCAGGCTGTGCTGTTGCTTCACCCAGGGGCCATGGTACTATTCACTACACTTATATTTCTCTATAGCCCACAGTATGTTATTTATTAATTATTCTATCCCAGCAGTATCATCAGTGCTAATCAGACTAGAAAGGAGTCCCATTCTATCCCAGCAGTATCATCAGTGCTAATCAGACTAGAAAGGAGTCCCTTTTGCCAGGAAGCTTATCCTCTCAAGATTCCAGTTTCATGAATCAGATTTTTGTTTAACTCATTTATCTGAAACAAAACACAGCAAATATGTTCCGTGCAGAGAAGTAGCAGTGGGAAATGATGCAAGCATCTTTCTGGAGGGAAGAAGCTAGTCTATCAAGTTCAATTTGATAACTGTCTTTCCTTCAAGCTCACAGAACCCGATAAGTAGATGCACTCTACTGTCAGGTTTTAGCTTTCTTTCACTTCCCTATTACTCTGTTAGGAATCAACACTCAGGTATTGTAAACACCAGCACCCCAGTTTAGGAAAGAAGTATGGCTATGAGGGCAGTGGGAACAATTGTTTTGCTACAGTGCCTGAGATGTCAGTGAATGTAGAGATGCACTTGAGTCAAACAAGGCCTTTGCAGACCCATTTTCCTCCCTCGGTTAAGCAAGATTTAATCTAGTAAAATGAAAATTGGCCACTTTTAAAAAAATATATGGTATGAAAATACTAAACTGCGTATCTGAGATTAAAATACACCCCTTTCTTTTAACTGACAACATGTGGGGCATGCTGTTTGCTTACTCATCACAGTAACTAGTCTGGTGCATCTTTCCAGGTTTTCCATATTAGATTATCTGAGCATATAAAATCAAGCTGACAGAATGAGTCACCTGACAGATTATTGCCTAGTGAAAAGAAGCACAGGCTTGTCACACTTGTCTACAAAGCAGCATACATACCTATGGGGCTGTAAAGATAAGAGCCATGAACTTGATTACTGTTAATATGCTCTGCTTCAAGTCTCAGATACACATTGATTTCTTTTATATAAAACTTTTTGTTATTTCCTAGAATTGACAAAATACTTCAGAGAAATTAATCTGATGAATACAATTACATTAGCCTCATTAAATATTCCAGCAATAATACTAGAACAGCAATTAAAGTTATTGTTCAAAAAACCACTACAGACCTAGGGCGTTAAATGTGTCATCAGTTTAAGCTTAATGGAATCAAATACATTTAAGGATATGGCATGCTCCAGTGTTAATATGAGTATGCCTCAGATTGCTAAAAGGCCTTCTTTATTTTGGATAATACACCTATTTCTTGGTGTTTGTAGAGTGAAAAATAAGATTTCACCTTACACATGTGTATTACATATTTCCAGCAAGAGCTGGGAGAGAGGATTGCTGTCTGGCAGTTGCTACTGCTGCCAGGCCTTTATACAGACAAGAAAAACAAACAGCAGTAAATCAACCAACCAATGATACTCAATTAATAGTCCATCTGGAACCTGGAAACTGTTGTCAGCTCTCCTGTGCCACTGGGAGTCTGTACTTTCTTCCACTCTTTTTCCTTACATGCCTGTGGCATAGCAACTTGGCAGCTCTCCACAGGTTTTCATTCAGGTCAGGTCTGGCCAAAGGAAAAGATTTGGTGGCCTCACTCTTCTCCCAAAGAACAATTTTCCACAGGCTGACCTGTGAGGCAGGCAAGCTCAAGCTGCAAAAGGTCATTCAAGAAGATGCTTAGAGAGAAATCTGCTCATCTTTCTTCTGCACTGGCCAGGGCACTTTAGCTGAAAATACCAAAAGCTGACTAATAAATACCAGCGGGGTTTCTAAAGGAGACTCAGAACAAATCATATCAGCAAGGCAGTCTGAGTAAAGCTGCAGGACTCCAGTCTAGCCTTTTTCTTCCAAAATGATGGAAAGTGTTGCCTCAGGTTCAACAGGTAACAAAGACCATGTTTCCACATAGCCCCTGCAGCAGGGCCAAATGCCTCCAGCTGAGCCTGTGGGCAGCAGGAAGGCAAGGCATACTTTCCCACTGGGAGGACTTAGGAAGTGAAAGGCAGCTGTGGGAGGTTTGACTCCGGCTGGATGCCAGGTCCCCCTCCTCAGCTGGATGAGGAAGAGAAAATAAAACAAAAGGCTTGTGGTTTGAGAGATCACACGGCAATTACTGTCACAGGCAAAACAGACTCAACTGTTTATCAATCAAATCAGAGAAGGGTAATGAGAAATAATACCTATCTCTTTAAGATTTAGGTATTTAGTACCTTCTTCCCACCTCTCCCTTCTTCTTGGTTGTTGAAATGGCACTGCAAATGCAGAAGAAAAGCAGAGTTTACTGAGCACTGGTTCTAGATACTTCTATAGATGTTTGCTTTAGAGACACAAATGAAGTGAGAGCTGAAGTTCAAATTCTTAGACCACCTCTGACACAGCACCAATAGCAGGAGGGAAGGTAAAAAAGCCATCTCCTCCTTGCCATTTATTTTTTCTCTCTCTCATTCCTGCTGATTTTAACACTGGTAGAGAATTCTCTAGAGGGATGGTAAGACCATTTTTCTCTGAAGCATAGAGATCAACGGGAAGCTCGGTGAAAAGCCATACTAGAGGAAGAGAAATCCAAACTGTAAGCCAGCAAAGTGAGCTAGTAGTTTTACCCATGGTTTTGCAAAGGAATCTACTAATAAAGGTTTAAATAAGCTCCGCTTTGCCTGTACAACTGCAATATTAATAAATAGCCACACATCTTGTAGATTCATTTCCTCCACAGCAAGTTAGTGAATATAGCTCTGGATTGTCTGTAAATATCATTGTGATTTTCTGACCCTTTTCCTCCATTAGTATTAAAAATTAAAATGAATATGGGTTTCTCCTACTTAGATTCTGCTGTCGCTCTCCGTGCCCATCATACATTATCTGCCTCCTCATTACCTGGACCACAACAGTAAAAGCAGTGAATGAAGCACAGACAGAAAGCCTGGTATAAACTCGGAATAATTGATGTTGTTTATTGCCTAACTAGCCAGATTCATTTTACAATCAGATTTCAATTTGATGCCACAGCTAGAAATCTTAGAAATTGGTTTTAATTCTGACCTTACTTCTGCGTCACTCTTGTTTACCCACTTTTGACACCTCTAGAAGTTTTGAGCTTTATTTCCATTGCTTTGATTCCACAAATAGTCATGTTTTAGGTTGCATGAATATCTGAGGTTTCAAGAGAAGACTAAACTTAGGGTTTCAGGACAATCCACAACTTCTAGTGCTGTATTAAACCCTTTTTCATAACAAACCGTGAACCCATCAGATTTTTGGTGAATAACTTTTTTTTTTCTGGTAATGAGGTACCTCAATCTTCAGAACAACTGAATTTCTGGCCTAATAAAGTCTCCTACTGCTATTATATGTACTCCAAACTCCATCTATGTGTCTTCTCAGAATAGGAAGGAGGACAAAGAGCATGGGCATCTGTTATCTTTTTGGAAACACTAGAGAAACTACAAGGACTTTTCACAAGTGACTTAAAAAGTGAATTGCATATGGCAGTCTTGGTCATTTGAGCCATTGTGTTCAGCCAATATGACACCAAATAATAAAATAAGCTAATAATTAAAAATAATTAAAAGAAGACATCAGATTTTACCCTCTTCTTCTCTGGACAAAACATACATTTTATCAAGGAGGTTTTTGGCTTTCATCTCTTTTCCATCTAATACGTGCCTCCCTAGTAAATGTTTTACAGATCCCAGTGAGTTCTATGGAGCAGAAACAAATGTTAGAACAAACAAATCCAAAGGCAAAGGTTTGGGGTTTGGTGTGTTGTGTTTTTTGGTTTGTTTTTTTTTTTTTGGGGGGGGGAGGGGGTATTTTTTAAAGTCCTTTCTTTATTCTTTAGTCCAGAAATGACAAAATTGGTTCCCAACTTGGAACACAGTTGTTTATGACAATAAATCAGTTGACTTCATTGCTGCCGTGCCATCCAAAATGACTTTGTAATCTGGAAAAAAATAATTGTGCTGAGGAGAAAAGGAGCAATGGCCATTTCCCAGGCTTTTTTGACCTTCTGAGCAAGAACTGGAACTTGCCTAGTGGTTTAGATGCTAATCTGTCTACCCAGTGTGTGGGTGTGCTGTGAGTCACAGCCAACATGTGCACTCACTTCTAAAACAGGGCTTCCTAAATATTTTTATAAGGGTAACTTTTGTTTAACTTTCATTTGGCAGAGTCCCACACAGAGAATAGTCAAAAGCTCAGGAAGAACCATATATTGTGTATGGAGCTATTAAGAAAAGCTTTGAAAGCTTTCAGACGTTTTACTCTTAAACTCTAGAAGACAAACCTCACCCCTCCCCCCAGTATAAATTAAAACATTGCTTTTTTCTCACCCACTTGCCAGCAAACCACATCTGTCAGGCTTCAAGTGTGCAACAACAACTGTCTCTCCACAGTGAAGATAAATGTCTAATTTTATATTTTGGGTTTGCTGTTTGCTGTATTTCGTTAATCTATGCCTAGTTACTAAAACTCCAGGGGCATTCTGCTGAAGCTGTTCCAGGCAACTGTAACTGTGCAAGCACTGAGCAAACAGGATAAATTGGCCATATACAGGCATCAGGCACTGTAGAGATTTCTGCAAAGGAAAATCTGGAGGTTTTTTTAATTGTTCTGCTTGTTACATAACAGGGAACAGGGATAATGAACATGTTTCAGTCAGAGCATCATAGGTGTTACAAATTGCTTTCTCTCTTGGAGGCCCTGTTATTAACCCAGTTACTGCTGGTAATAATACCTGCTACTCTGCAAATAAGCCTGAAAAATGCACTGGGGCCAGATTCAACAAAGACTTAGGTGATTCAGTGTAAGCTGGTGTAACACCCTGTATTTAAGATCTTGGGCCTTTGAGCAGAGTCTGAATCCTGAGCAATAGATCTATAAAATGCACAAGGAGTGTTAGATGCAGGCAATAACAACCCAAAGCAGCTTAGCATGCACCTGCTTAGACTTAGACAATAAAGCTGACTGGGTGGGGAGAGGAACCTTAAAACCCACCTGGTAGAACTGCAAGGAGATACTTGCATTCAATTGGTAATCCACAAACCAAATCCCTTCTGAAATATAGCTTTGTAGGTTGTTTTTTTTTTCCCCCTCTTCAGATAATTGAGCAGACCCTTACACTTTTCCTCCTTTGCCATGGTTGCCACACTTTCCTATAACACCCTGCTGCTAAAGCTGTAATCTGGGAAATGGATGGCCTAAGTTTGGTTCCCTGTTTTGGCTGCCCAGTGTGCATGGGACGGGGGCTTCAATTCCTCCATATCTCAGAGATTATGCAAGTAGCAGCTCTGAAATAAATCAGCGTGAGTAGGCAGGAGGAACGTGCTCCTCATCTTTCAGTTGCAACTGTGCACAAAACAGTTCAAGATGTATTAGTCCATAAAGAGAAAGAGCATATTAAGCAACCAAGTCATGTTTCCTCATGCTCAGGACACTCATCTGGCATGAGGGCAACCAGGTTTCTGGCCCTTGTCCATGCTTAATTTTCTGTATTTTAGCCAGTGGTGGTTGTATATGAACTACAAGAAGAAGAGGCCTCAGCAGTGGAACTAAAACTCAGGCCTGTCCAATTCTGCCCAGAGTGAGAGCTGTAACCATCATCAGTCTGATGACACTGCTGGAGTGGAGCTGCCCATTGCCAGAGTAGCTTCTTGCCTGCTGTCCAAGCTTTCTCTCAAGAGACTGAACAGACTTGAACCCAAATATATTTCAATATTGTATATCAAATAAGGAATGAAAATTTAAAAGTCCCCTAAGTAAAAAAATCAAGCTACTATGTGGTGCTCTGACAGAGGAGAGGAATTTTGAGTTTCAGCAGCAAACAACAGCCACTGCATGTGATAAGGTAGGAATTCAGTCCCTGAAAATGGAGCGTGCTCTGAGGACATTTGTGGGACAAACTGTCCCTACAGTAGGCTAAGTTAGGGATATATACAAGGTAAGCCTTCAGTTGCCCATTGTACTCCACTCAGATTGGGATAACTCAGGACGTGCACAGAAGTACAGCTTCGAGCTCCTGGTAAACTTAAGAGCAAATAAGTCCTTGAACTCAATCATCACCAACTTTGTTGAGATTTTATTCTTAAATATCTCAGTTGGGTCAAGTCTCAGATCAGAAAATCTTGTATGGATTTGACATCTAGCTCCTGTTCATAGGAGTGGCAAGGGGTAGAGCCCTCTGCAGACTGTGATGCTCTAAGATTGACCATACTTCTGGAAGGAAAAAACAGGCAAAGTTTTGCTCAGTTACCCCATTACAGCTTTTGTTTAGTGGTGATACAGACAGCATAACTGTGCCAAAAATATGAGCACAGAATTGAATTGAATTGAATTGAACTTTTTTTAAGGAGGCAAGGCTATGCTGTAGGATGGTGAAGACAAATGTAAGTAAGCAGACTCCCTGACTACCAACAGCTCCATGTGGCCAATGCTTTAGAGCCTCTGTCCCTTAGAAATCTGACACAGGAACCACACAGACGTGATGAGGAAAAGCTCTCAAAGAGTCAGAAACCTTTCCAGACCCAGGAGCTCAGTGGACTGTAGATTTGTGTGCCTTTGAGATGCAAAATGTACAGCAAGCATCTTCTGAATCCATTTTAAACTTCTGTTTTTTATCTCCACATCATTTCCCATCCTTGCATGGCTAGCCTAGGCCAGCCGCTCACTGTCCCTCAGAGCCCATCTTCCTGCACAGGGAGATGAATGCCTCCAGCTGCTGGTAGCATTCCCACTCACGTTACCACAGCAGCAGAAACAGCAAAACATTAAACACAAGGATGCTGTGTGGGCAAAGTCCCTGCATCCTCGGGGTTCTTGAGCAGCCTTTTTGCAGTTGCCAAGCTCCTGAAGGAGCCCACAGAGCTCGAGTGCTCACTCCAACTCCTTTTCAAGCTGAATCTGGCACACTTCTGTGACAACTAAGATCACCCATGTGCAAAACAAGTAGCTGGTGCTGGTTATATTCATTTTATATGTTTTTCAGAGAAGCATTTTAGAGTGAAATTTTGTTATGTTCACTATTCAGAGTGAACATAACAAAAAAAACTCTTGGCAGTCTTTGATGGTACAATTGTACTTCTTCTTTTTCTACCTGGGCTCCACCCTTGCGTTGCATAGATGCTTCTTCCAGAGATAAGTCAACACAGAGGAATTCACATGGAAATATTTTCTGATGTGGCGCCAACACGAGGAGCATATGAAAAGCATGTGTATTACTTTGGGCTCGTTTTCTGCTTATTTTTTTCTTCCTTTGGACATAGCTGATTTTCAAAAAGTAAAGAGTGATACAGACTTCACTTCCTATTAACTGAGTGCAACCAATAGAGTGGATTGACATACACGGATGTGTTAATTTGGCAAGTTATCAAAAAACAGAGCAAAAAAAGCTGACAATCAGTCATCACGGTTCCCTGGAAAACAGATTTCCTTAAATAAAACTTTTGTTTTGACAGTATGACAGCTCAGTTCAAGAACAGTATCTGTACTGGGACAGTATATTTTGATTTCTCCAAGACACTCAATTTAACACCACACGACATTTTAATTTAAAATATGCATTAACTGGAACTTAAAGGATATGCATTAGATGGATTAAAAATGGATTCCTTGGTAGACCTTTAAAAGTTTGCTGTCCATGAGGAGCTAACTGGAGCTACTTTTCTTGTAGTCCACTTGGGATCAGTTCTTAATCTGACATGATTTAATGTCAATCCACAATCGAAACAAACAAACAAAATGAGAAGGTTTTATGGCAAAATTTGGTAGGTGATTTGAAAAAAAACAGCCAAAAATCAGTGAGGTAGTCAGTCACTCCTGCCTTGAGGGTGGTCATTTGTTTAAATGGTCAGTCTTAAAAAACCCACATTCTTATATAATCAAACAAAATATTTTGAATTTGAAAACAGAGAAATGAAGCTGAGGCTGAGCAAATGTCTGGGAAAACTGTTCCAGATAAGGACTTTACAGAGACTCCTCCTAGACAACCACTACATTTTTTTCTCCTCAAGGCATATAGGGAAAAGAGACCTTCCACATTTCCCCATCAGCACACAGACAATACTAAAGTGAAGGTCTTAAGCAGCAAGAATGAAGTTGATTAATTTTAGAATGCTTTTTCAGATCTGAAATCTATGTATGCCGTTCTGAAAGCATATGCTTGACATTTTACAGCTTGGATAACATAATGTCCAAAACCAAGAAAACAAAGAACTAAAACTCCTTCACCCCAAACACAAATCCTTTTTGGTCGAAATTTCTTTGTTAGGTTTCAACTTAAAGGTGACTTGCTTTTGGAAAGATTGAAAAAAAATAAATTCAATAGTTATTAGTTGTAGGCCTTGTGCTTTGTAATTTTAAAAGATATTTTCATCTTTGTGTTGTTTTTAAAGACTTAGATTAGTGTGCTTTTGTCATATGTTCTTCTAGAGTTATGAAAATAAAATCTGTGCTCTGCAAATGTACAAATGTTACTGAAAGGAGCAGACTAACAGAAATTACTAAAGCTACATTAAAAATATGAAACATATTAAAATTAATGATAACACAGAGGGACAAGTGGAAAAAGATAGCTTCTATTATTTTCCTTTGAAATTTACATTTACAAGCATCTAGGACTATGTCACAGTTGAGAAATATATTTGCCACTGTTCCATAACAAACTACATTCATTACACACATTTTGCTTTCTAAGAGAAGTAAAATCCATTGTAATGGCCAATTTAGTTTCTTTTCCTTTGAAAAATTATGAATGGCTTTGACAAGTTTGATGAGGAAGGTGGTGTGCTGAGCCTAGTTAAGTAGCTGTGCCTATATACAGTATGTACACCTCCCACAACATTGTTTGGACAGTTAATAGTTTTTGAGACAGGAAAACCCTCCACAGTAGCAAGAGATGGGGTTGGATCTTAAGCTTTGTGCCATCATTCTGCAGCATTTTATCTTCATAGCCTTGTCTTATCTGCTATAAGATGAGATATCTGGAGAGATATCTGACATCAGATGTTACTAGTCAGTAGTTTGCTACAACTGCCCAATGGAACAGAGTGACAGACCACAGAAAACCCCAGCTAATATTCACAAGTAAAGAGCAATATTCACTGGTGGAGTGAATACTCTGACACTACAGCACCAAACCTTCATGGACCTATGAAAAACATGCCCGATGACTAACTATGGACTAATTTTCAAGTAGTGTCACCATCCTGATGTGTCTTACAGGACAAAAACCTCCCTATAAATGTCTAGTGTTTCCTTGAAACACATTTAGGAAGACAGGTAACATTAAGTAGAAGATACAATGTGGAAATGCATTGTCATGGACAGCTAGGCCATAGATTCAGGTACGGAATTTTGAGTTTCTTGTTGATTCCTGTAACAACAGATACAAACGCAACATCTCCCAACAAGCTACTGCAGACTCACAAAGGTATATCTATCTTGCTTTCCTTAGAGGAAAGAATTTCTTAAAATACTTACTTTTATTTACAAGCTAAAATCTGCAGTGAGTGAACCTTTTGGATCAGTCCAAGAAAGCACTTGATTTTGAGCCGAAATGCATCTCCCACTGAGGCATAATTTGACCCTTTACAGGTAGAATGGGCCCATTCAGTGCTCAATTTGTCTTTTCAGTACGTCTGATACATGCACTTCCCGTTCCTGCCAAGTGTTCAGTACTGTAAATGCAATGAGGCTAATCCTCCACATAGTCTTTTCTTCAGCTCATAGGGTAACTCCATTGGTTTCGGAGGGGGATCACTGCTGATTCATGCCACCAGACAGTGTAATTAGAAGACCCATCTCCTCCATCCTGAGATATTACATGGCTTTCCTCCTCTATGGATTTATTTCCTCTGTGTTTGATTTGATTTTTCCATGTAAACTTTTCAGCTTCTGAAAACTGATCAATTTCAGAGCTCCAGACACCTTTCATGGCTTCCATAAAAGGCAATTGGATGACATTTTGGATGACTCTTGTTTTCTTTTTAACATCAAAGTGAATAACAGAAAAGAAAATGAAGAAATCAGTCCATGAAAAGGAAAAACACTCACTTATATTACTCTGGTAATAGCAAAGCTAAAATGAAATGATTGTCATTTTAGCTTCTAAAAATCTTTAATAGACCACTAGGCAGCAGAAAGGAAAGCATCATTATTTGGAGGATTTTTTCATACCATAGGTATTATAACTCCAGGCTTCATTTAAACTCAGCTACAGTCAGTTGGTTACAAGTGCACTGGCTCCTAAGCCAGCTCAACAGGACACTGTAAGGAAAACTTTTAACTGCCTGTCATCTTTTGCATATGAAACTTTATAGCGAGTAGAAAACAAGACAAAATAGAAAACATCTCTCCAGGAGTAAACTATGCCTTTGCTGTCATCCCTTTCCTATTTCACTCTTGATAACCAACATAAAGTTCTGTACAAAGTGCCATTTTTACATCCAGAATGAAGATGATCCTTCTATCTGGAGTAAGCTTTAAATAATATCCTTATGAAGCTATCAAAACAAACTGGCTCATTCAAAAGGCAAAGTTTCTTGAGTTCAAAGAGAGAAGGTTTTTTTTTTTTCTCACTGAACATCTCTTTCTGGCAGTATGTTGCGCTGGCTTCAGGACATACTAGTTCCATTTCTACCTGTGCTTAGTATTTTGTTCAGACAAGTCCAGTCCAGACTTAGCTACCTGACTTCACTACAGTCAGCTACATTTCCGCCTTTCTGTCACACTTGCCTTTAGCATGGTGGAAACCTGACTTGGTGTTTTTCAGAAGTCTTTTTGGATTTGATGATCTTAAAGCCCTTTTCCAAGCATCACAATCCTATGATTCTAAAACACTCCTAATAATGATAAAAGCCAATATGTACAGAGGTTTTTTGCAGTTGTTCTTTCTTGCCCATCTTACATTCTTTAGTAATAAAAATTCAAATTCTACTTAGCAAAGAAGTTCTGTGACAGCTTCCTTTGGGGGAAGAGGGATGGATTTGGGAATATTTGCCCTGCACCATAAGTCTCAGCTGACATTTCGATAAAGTATTAGAAAGCTTGCCTGGTGCCTTAGGAAATGAGGCCTTGCATTATCAAAAAAAAAAAAAAGCTGTTTTTAATCTTGCTATGCCTTTCTAGAAAATGCCTCTGCAACACTCCAGTCTGCCACTCAAGTTACTAAATCAAAGCACATTGCTCACATTCTGTGCCACACAAGCAGCCCCACGCCACAGTGCTTTGCAAATACAAACGGAAAGTCAAAGATTAAAGCAAGTTTCCTCAAGATGCTTTTATATCAGAGTTCTTTATGCAAGCATCCTTTCTCTGGCTTGTAAGTACACTAATCATACTTCAATTGCATGCCTACAGTATAAAGTGAATAGCTTCCTTATTTTAGCATTTCTGCTGTATTCCCTCTGTCTTTTCAATTATACTAGCTAGATCATTTGTTTCCTTTCTCCAGTGTCCTGTTTTCCTTTCTCAAACAAAATCATATTTGGTCACTTACACTTTTCTTGAGGATAAGCACATGATAGCAGCATCTCTTGCTCCACCATGGTGCTGTCTGTTGTGGAGGTCAGTGGTCTTCTGAGTAGCACTTTAAGAAAATACTTTGGAAAACTAAGCTCACTCATGCAGGTTTCTGATCTTCTCCAGTACTCTTGGCTTCTGTGTGCTGTCACATGTTATCCTCCCTCCCGAGAAACCTGTGAAACAGGTCTGGCAACAGACATTGTGTGTGTCAGAAGAGTTTTAATTGATTCATTGCAACAGGTACCCACCCTCATTAAAAAAAAGAGTTGTTGAAAGGAGTAGTCTCTTAGCACCTCATTTGAAATTACAGAACCTACCAAATGTCACAGCTGGTGCACTTTAAAGGGAAACTGCTTGCTGGGTTTGTGAATATACAGGAAATAATTTAAAATCAATTTTGCGTGCCAAATAAGCCACAGAAAGTGGTATAATTCAGGTGATCCCGCATGAAGGAGAGTAGGAATCCTTCCACTGTGCACCAAGGTGGCAAGGGCAGCCACTGCATCTCCCCAATTTCTTGTGGGAAAAAAACAGCTCCACATCTCTGCTATGGAGGCCTCTGTGAACAGCAGCTCTGATTGCTACTGATGTGAACAAGTTCTCTGAGTCTGATTTCTGAGAAATGCACCTACAGGAACATGAGGTCAATAGCGCCTCAGTGTCTACAGAGTGGATTCCTTCATGCAGCAACCACAGATGTTACTCTGTCTTTCACCAGCCACCATCTACCTATCTGGGGTTCAGTGATAAACCCCTAACACTACCCTGCAAGTCTCTTGCGGTTCAATTGCCATTTATCTGTTACCGCCATGACCAAGACAGATTGCAGGTGGGCCCTCATTAAGAACTGTACCAATTTCACATCAGGGGACATCTCATAGTACTTCTATAGCAGTTTCCTACTGCTGTTGCTCTTGCAATCTGGTGATACCATTATCAAGGCAAGTAAGACTGTGGTTAGGAAGCAACCAAAATGCAGGAGACGCTGGATTTATGCCTGACTCTGCCTCTAATTTGCCCTGTCACCTTGGGCAAATTGCTTTACCTCTTGGTGGTGTTTCTGTTTCCCCATCTGTAACACATGCATGATTATAGTTCCCTTTCTTTGGAAAATGCTTTGTAATCTGTGTATAAAATGCAGCGTGAAAGAGGAAGCTATCATTATTGCACACTTGTAAAATACTGGGATGAGGCAGACAACAAGCAGTGAGCATTTGAGATTTCATGCATGTCAAGGGTTGTGTTTTAAAGGGAAGATGACCTTATTGTAATAACGATTTTTTTTTTTTTTAAATAAACAATAGAATGCAGAGAGAAAAATCTAAATCAATTCTCACTCCTAGGAACATTATGCCCTCCTGGAAACAGCAAGTCCACCAGAGGTTCCTCAGTGGAAAATGACATAATATGGCAATTTCCTGCTTTTCTCTCACCTGGGTAAAGAAAAAAAAAGGCTCATTTTGCAGCCTGTGAATACTTACGTTAAACTTAATAGGTCTAAATATTCATCCTCTTTTTTTGAAAACTAAAACTCAACAAAATTTTAAAAAGTTGGGATCTTTTGTTTTCATTGATATGAAGTTATGTTTTCCAGAGGTTGAATTCACTCATGTAGGAGCTTTGTACTTGTTTTATTATTTCAACCAACAAAATAAAAGCAGTGCTTGTATTCACCCCACTGGTACAGTGTTGCTCACTGAGGAGCCTTCCTCAATGAGGAGGATTGAAAAAGACATTATAGTGAATAATTTTTTACTTGGAGTTTGGAGCAAATAATTTTTCACCTGCTCTATTCAAGAAGACGGAAGCTGCTGGCCTGTGAGAAATGCAGAATGGAGCTGCCTTGACTTTCCTGCCCCTGCTTCTGCTGCTGTAATCTCCCCATTTTCACCCTCAACCTGAATACATAAGGTTGAAAACCCACATAAGATTGAAAACTAAGAGAAGTTTGCAAAAGCTTTCAGGAGTTGTATAGTCTGTATTGTTTGTGAAGAAGCAAAGTTATTGTGCTTTTTCCTTCTGCATCCATTTTCTGTAAGACAGTTCTCAGTAGGAATTTGTTCATCCATTGTCCCACTTAGACTAAAATCCTGGGTAATTCATAACACGGGCAATAGCCCAGGGATTAAGCTGGGCCACGCTGAGTTGAAGATAAGTGGCTGTGGGGAAACAGTTTTTTTTATGAAATGCCCCTTGATTACATGCTACTATTGGCACATTCTGAAGCTTACCTGAGTCTTGAAACTTAATTCTCTACATGACTTAACACAGCCAGCCAGGTTTATTACAGACCAGGGGAATGGTAAATGTATAACCTACTTGCTTCTTACTCCGTAATCCATTCACTTCACAGCCATATTCTAAGACGTCCTGAGGTTACTTCACTGATGATTTATAGTAAGAAGTGAATCACTTAGAGCAAGCTCAGAAACTCTTGAAAGTACAACAGCAGAAGGGCATGCACTTATTTGTATTATCTGAATATGTACAGTTGCAGTAGGTGACTTCTCAATAATCACATTCTTAGGACATTACCAGACTCATGTATCAGATGTATCAGATTAGCATGGTCTGATCTGAATTTCGGTGGAAAGGACTATTATGAAAGAAGAAAGGCTTCTTGTAGAGAGATTGTACAAGCAATCCTGTAAAGTTTGGGGTTTTTTCTCTTTCTTTGTTGAGCTGTACTTCTGCCTGTGGATGAAATGTGTCAGGAATTAAAGCTGTTATCTAGCCTTTGGAAATGGAAGGCATAGTGTGAGTTGATTCTAACTTTTTTACAGTAGAGAAGTGAAAAATAGCAATTTTAGGTGATACAATTGAAGCTAGGCATTTTGGTGTTTGAGATAACATTTGGATGACTGAAGACCTTTGGTTAAACGTGAAACCTTAAAAATCTGAAAGCAGTCTAATTAGCTAAGTGAACCGGTATTGTCAACTGCAGAAAAAAACACTAGGAAGAATCAAGTTTACATGCAAGAGCATTCTGTTGTAATAATGAAATTAAAGTATGAAGTGATAGCAGCCATTTATGTCCTTGGACAGACTCCAAGCATTCAAACTGATGTGTACGTTTGTATGTGAGTTATTGCAAAGAGAGTTCAAATGACAAACATCCTATAATTGTAGTGCTTGATCTTCCAAGGAGCTCATATCTATAATTACAATCATTGTCTGAAAAAACCAGTTCAGATTTACAGTAACTGGGCAATTGATGCTTGTCTCCACCTCTGTCACCAAAGTGTCAAAATGTGTCATGCTCACATCTGCTTCCTTATAATGCTACATTTGTCCTCACTTCTGGCCACAACCTACAATTACGTGTCATTAGCTTTCAGTGGAACTAATCAGAAGTTGTCCGATTCAGGACCGATCTGTGAATATGCCAAAAGCATGAAGGTGGACTCTAACTGGTGTAAAATCGAGCAGGTTTAAGCAATTGTTTCTATAAACAGCACAGGTTTCCTACTTCAGGTAATAACCCTGCTGCCCTGTGCAACATGAAGATGAAATCCTGATTATATTGGTCCACAGAGGCATGTGATAGCATCACTCAGACCATTTAGCTAATCTTTGCTTGTCTGTTATCTTCTGCTATCTGAAGGACCCTAAAATGTCTAATTCCACACACCCAATGTTTGAAAAATGCTTTCAGGTATTATGTAAAGCACTCACTGCTTACAAGGCAAGAGTTACAGGACTGAGGTAAGGGGAGAAAAGGGAGCCAATGCTCTCTTTTGAAGGAATGAAGCTCACCTGGGGAGATATAGTGCTGAAACTGCTGCCTCAGCCTGGAACCATGTGCAGGTGAGAGACACAAGGCACATTGGACTCAGAGCTGCTATGTGCAGAAGACTTTAGTAAGCATTATCTTGTTGCCTCTATGTGTTTAGGGTGATAAGTCGCTTCCTCACACTGAGTTTCATACACCTGTGGTACAGATCCCTGTGTGTGAGGTGGTCAGCCCAGGCTCTCTTCATAGTCAGTAAAGAGAACTAGGCATGCTGGAGACGTGACACATCTGAGCTGTTTCAAATATCTCTTTCAAGAGGAGATGAGCCATGCCCAAGAACCCCTTTATGCACTGGCTTGCTCTCTGGTTTCTCTAAAGTGGACACACTGTGACCAGCTCTGAGGTGCACCTCTACATTTACTAAGATTAAATCAGACACTGCACAAAACCAAATAGGTTGCCGTTATTTTTCTAGCTGCACTTTTCCATTTCTTTTCTCAGACAGGGAGATGTCTCTGAATTATGTCCTGCACTCTCCTGACACCTGCTACTTGGACCTTAAAACATGAGAGGAGCCACAAGGCAAAACACGGCAATTCCTCTGCTGAACATGCCACTGCGTAGAAGCAGAAGTAGAGTATCTATGTAGAACACTTAAAATTTGTCCTAGAACAAGATTTCCCGAAGATAGTATCAGACTGTTGTAAAGTCTGAGGATTTTTATGTTTAGATTAAACAGTGACTCAATATTTTTATTTCTCAAGATCACAAACCAAAAGGCATCACACATTTTTAAGCAAAATCCAATTCAAGCATCCACTGGCAAGGTAATTTCTGTGTGACACACAGCCACTGTGAGACATAGTACAGATTTCAGCAGGGCAAACAGCAGTAAGATAACAGCACACTGGCTACTTCATCTGGAGCAGTTTTAAGGAGCACAGCTTTAAATACTTGCTCTTTCAACACTACTATCAAAGCCTTTCATCCTAAACTGCTATTTCCTTTAGATTAATGAGCAGAAAACTCATCAGGCTTAAAAGACTATGGAAGTGAATTTAATCTGCAGAGCTGCTGCAGAAACCTGGAGTTACTCGGGAGAAAAGTCTACAAGGAAGTGATGTGCTTTCCTACTCTTTCAGGGTGATGCAACATGCTGTTAATCCAGCAATTTTTTTTAACTAGCATCAGCTCAAGGGATCAACAGACACACCTGAAGGCAAGAGGGATGTGTTTAAACAAAGGAGTTGTGAACAGATTCAAACCTCAGACTTAAAACCAGGCAAACAAAAAGTCTGCATAAGGCAAAAAGGAGGTAGATGCAGTAATTGCAAGGGCAAAACTGTAGAGAATAATGAATCCAGTAATGAATTGCTGCCAACGCTCACAGATTTCCAGTTAACTCTATGTGCGATTCTACCACCTGATCCTGCTTGTTGAGGGGGGCATAATCTGGAAGTTTGATTTTTAAGTGCTGTTTTTCAAACTTGTTCTCTCTCAGTATTTGTATTTCTCTCTGTTGTGTGAGTTTCTGGTTGATTGGCTAGTGAACCAAGAGGGCTGATACACCATGAGTCTTCCTCTGCTATACACTTGCACTTGCACCAGGTCCCCTCAGAGCCCTATTGATGGGCTTCATTTACTTGTAGTTTTGAATCCAGGTTCAGGATTTCCTGGGGTTCATCTGGCCATGACACTGAGACGCTTGGTGGTTCGACATTGGTCAGGTCTCTATCTGTTTACTTTGCCAGTAGTGAATCCTATTTGTCCCTTATGGATAAAGGAAAGTCAGATGTAAACTGTGAAAGTCAGATGTTAAGGTCAGAAAATCATACTGTGTAGGTCAAGATTGTTCTTGCTGAAAAAAGCAGGGAGAAGCAGATATCCAAGTGTTGGTCCTGGAACTCTTTCTAATGACAAATGAAAGCAATACATAAGTTCTTTTTTAATGCTTTTACAGTAAACAGAAAAAGAAAGACCGCATTAGGTGCTTCAAAATGTATTGAGAGACAACAAGGTCTCCACCACCAGTTGCTTTTGGACCATTTTCCACCATTAACCTCTGGGGAACACCCTAAAGCAAAGCCGTTGGGAGTCCAAGTCAATTTAGTTCAGGAAGGGAGGACAGCAGGAGAAAAGGGGGCATGGATAGTTCCCTTGGTCAGCTATGTATCCTCCTCAGAGCTCATTTACAGCTGTTTCCACCACTTAGCAGGGGCAGAAATCTCTTTGACGGGTGCCAGGTTATGGGAAAGAGAAGTTGCCTTAAAGCCAACAGTGCATGACCTCTTCTCACTGCTTGTCATTTTATGTGATTGCTTGGATTTTCATCTATTTTTCAACTACAGTTAGTATAAACAGGCACTTCCTCATCCTTAGTGCTGAAAATTATTTTTTTCATGAACAAAAAACCCTAGAAAGGTATGAGAGGAAGACGATAGTCTTGCCTATTAGTCAGTGCATGTACCCAAGTTATTTTAGAATTTTATCTTTGCTGGAAATGATAGGTTAAACTAGAGGGCATATTGGAGGTATCAAATAATACTGGAGATCTGATTGTATATACGTGAATTGTATATACTGATCAGTTAGGGTGTAGGAGGCTACTCAGAGTTAGTTGGAGGGTTTAATTAGACTGCATCTCTTGGATGAGTAAGCTTCTTGACTTCTTTTCAGTGTGCTGGCCAGAAGATGTGTAAGCTTCACTGTATTTAGTAAATACCTTAGGGCAGACGAATTCCAAGTGACAGCTTCATGGTTTCATGCAGCAAACTGATGACTTATCATCACCATCAAGTTATCATCACCAAATGTCAACAAAGAAATGGCTAGGTTACTGGCAAGTGAGCATGACACCTTAATGACACGGAGTGTCATTTTGCCTCTTTTCTGCTTCTATAAGCCTCAGAAGTGTAACTCCTTCTTAACTCACCTTTAAATCCTTTTGTTACTTATGTCCTGACTTTCATTTTCACAAGTATATCTCTTGCATGCCCACTCACTACACCCTGTTAACTATATATTGAAATTTTAAGAAGACCTAGTGTAGAAGGAGCTTGAAAAAGGTCCATCAAAGGCAACCCAAATCTAGGCAATCTATGATTAAAGCTGTAATCCTATCAGATTATTTGTGCTGTGTCCAACAGCTGAAGCAAATTTGAAGCTCCAAATGCATTCATCTTTATGCCTAAGGAAGGAGCTAGAAATGCCCCTGTGCAACTCCATTCAAGATTAGGGAGCCATATGTGTCCATACAAACCAGTGAAGAAAACATCTCCCACTCAGCAGCAAAATGATGGGGCATTCTCTATTTAATCACCTCACTAAGAGCTGTACAAATTGTTGGTGCAGCTTCAAAAACCAAGTAAGTGTTCAGTTAGATATTTGTTACACTTAGATGAAAGGAAGTGAAATGTTGGGTACAATTAGCTTAGAGAAGGATAGCAATGAACTATTTTTATCACTGCATGGGATTAATATTTCAAGAATATAATGTTTAGAGGTAAGGTTTCCAAATTCAATCAGTCTTCACGTATGTTCACTACTTATAGATGCTGCTCTGTATTATGCACAAGATTCCAGACTTCTCACATCTAAGTGTGATACACTTAATAACTCAGCACGTTTAAATACTGTATCTATTGATGTCTGCAGTTAACCACACACCTGCAATTTTAAGGATTCTTTTTCATATTTCTAAATATTCTCTGCACCAGGGGATGACATTTATCTGCTACTGATTTCTTTGGCATCTGTACGTTGCTTGCTGGGGATCTGAAGATTAGATCAAAGATGTAAATAAAAAATACAGTCCAGACTTAACTTCTTTTTTCTTCATTCAGATAACACAGTTGTAAAAGTTCGATCTATTGTACAAGAGATTGTTCTAGAAGGTTTCCAAGACTATTAAGTAAACACGATTGTTTAAAAAGAATTTCTTCGTGCCTGATCTGACATTAACTTTCAAAAGGCGAAATACTTGTTCTTGTGTTTATTCAGTTTGACTCTACTGATGAAATAATTTCAGTTCCATTACTTATAATTATCATACTGGGTTTACGGTTGCATTTTTTTGACTGAAGAAAATAGGAAAAGCTACAGTTCTATTTTGTACACCACAGTTCTAATAATGCACTTCAAATCGAAATATCAAAAAAAATGTCATCCTTCTCCGGCTTATCAAAGGAGGTCTGAGATATAGTGCCAACAAACACATCTCAGGATTTCTGCTGTTTATTTCCCTGATCTTATAAATTTACATAGATGCCATAACTTAAAGTCTTATCATTCTTGGTGAAGTCACACACACACCACCATGGAGAGTGAAGACATTAGCTAGTGGATCTTACAACTGTTTTATAAAAATCTGTGTGAACACTAAATTTTATAACCTGACAAAATGCCATTATAGCAGAAGATGCAAATATTTCTTGGAAAACAAAACTTGATTATCACATGCACATAGATATCTTTCTGCTTTTGAAGAGAGTTCCTCAAAAAGAAAGTAGAAATATTAACATTCAAGAGTTTGAAATATATTGTCTTAAGGAGCTTTTTCACAATTAGCTCATCATCTTGAAAGCACTTAGTACTGCAAACTTTCTTCAAAATTTGAAGGTTTGGAAAATTTTGGGTAGATCCAAGGGAACTCTTTGGGTATGCTCTAAGGGATGCCTTTGGTTACTCCTTTGGAACAGTGCAATTTTTTGTGACTTTGGTAACTGCTTTACTCTTCATTGGCAATGCTGACATACAAATGAAAAGAAAAGGCTTTTGCTCAGTTATACTAGTTTTGTAAGAGCTACCAGGAATTAAAGCACAAACTTTAGTTTTGAGTCAGGCTTGTAAAACTTGGCTACTTTTCACACCCAGTGTGTTGTCTGATTTAAGCATTAAGCATGAATACTTAACCCAAAGGCAGTAACAAGTCTAACCAAAGATGATTGCAGCATGAGGCATTGCCATGACATGATGAAGACAGATGCTTTAGTCTTTTCTTAAGTATAACTGAAATGGACTGTTAGAGTGAGAGAACTCAGAATAAACACTCTACTTGTAAAAGTAGAGGGATGTTGCTTTGTTTTAAAGTGTAATCTTCCCAGTATAATAACTCTAAATAAGATTTTACTATAATCAAGCCAGAAGTCATGAATTCTAACCAACAGGAGCTAATAACACAGGTTAATCTGTGAGCTGATGGAAGTTGTTAATTAATCTTTCTTTGCTAACTTTCAATGCCTTGTTTTTACAGTGAGGCTGCTGATGTTCTGTTAACTGTTCATTTTTTATTATTTGGATTGTTATTAATAATATTTTAAAATTATTTTATAATTAAAGTAATTTCTGTTTCACAGTATGAGCTTTTTTGATATGACCTTAAGGACCAGGTATAGTTTGTAACTGACTCCGAAAAACAGAAAAAGAATGATAGTCCACTAGTAATTGCATAAGTGAACGAGACAGAGTAATTAGCGGGAAATTGATCCTATTCTTATTTAGGATATATTACATGTCTTGAGAAAAAGGAATCTTTCTTTGTGTTTGCTGCTAGATATGAATACCAGTGATTAGCGCAGTCCAAGTCCAGTGCTGTGTAGCAAAGGCTTCAGAAAGAAGTATGAACTACCATTTTGTGTTGTACATTTCTGCTTTTAAGCCCAGGTATTCTATTCGGTGATATACATGAACAGGTTGTTTGTTCCATTAACAATTATGACAGAGTGATAGGAAAACAGACAGTAACAGGAAATCCAGATGATACCCTGTGAGCAAAGATCCACTAACAAAAAACCCCCTCTTTTTGTAGGATGCTTTGGATACCTTATTTCATCAGTCAGTGGTACCTCAGTATATAAAGTCATTGAACAGCTGATGATGTAAGCAGACGGGACTTTTTGCTAGTCTGAGTCAGATTCATATTCATGATGCATCTTCATTAGCATTTTAGTCCAGATCAGAAGAGTGTGCTGAGATGACTCTCTCAGTTCCTGTGCTTTGGACTGGCCTAAGAGAATGTGAATTGCATAAAAATCCAGCCACAAATAGGCATTCAGTCCATGTAGTAAAAAAAACAAATATTTGAGACAGTGATGGTAGGGATGTTCTGTAGAGCTACTCATACTGCTCTGCACTGGTTACTAACGTAGAAAAGGTCTCAGAGTGCTCAGACACTGCTTCTTCAGTAAAATGTGGGAGTTTGAGGGTTTTTTTAGTGCTCAAAATGCATTGCCTCCAAAGGAATGTATTCCATAAAAATAAAATGGGGGCACTAGCCATATTTTTTGAGGACATGGACAAGGGAATGAATGAAACAATTCAGTGCTGTGGAACTGACTGCAGAGTTGAGGCTGAGGCTTTTTTGATTGTCTTGGTTCCAGTTTCTTATGGGATTTTAACTTTTCTTCTATTTTGCACTAAGAGTTTTAATATTTTAACACTATAAAAATATATTTGAGTTATTTTTCTGTTTCCAAATGAGATCATTTTGCATCTAAGTAAAAAGAATAATATAAAGTTTTCATGTAAATCACTACTAAAACTCCCACACTTTTGAAATCTCAGAAATTCTTATGGGACTAGATTTCATTTTCCAGAAAGCTCTCTTCTTAAAATATTGCTGAAGTAGCACTAGTATACCAGATATGGCTAAGCACAGCTTTCATAGCAAAACTATATTCTCCAATTAATTTCAGTAGCTGCTGCTACCTAGAAACTGTTCAGTCTGTTGCAAGTTGTTATTTTCCAGGAAAAGGCATAAGAAAATTAAGCTGTACACCTGAATTCGTGGCAAATGCCCGAGGAACCTCACCTTTTAGCTTGTTCTCCTCCAACAAATGATACAGTGCTTTGCATTTGTGAAGTTTCGTGCATTTGCAGAGTCAAGGTACAGCAAATTTCCTTCTGGTGGTGCCAGGCCCTGTTCCTTTCAAGGAAGTGCATTGCTGAGCATGCAGAAGAGCAAATACTCCTTTCTGTTTCTTTTCTTTCCTTGCCTGATGCCCTGCCACCACCCACAGAATGTGGGCTCCTCCCAAGGTAAAAAATGACAGCCTAGAAGAGGTGGCATTAAAAACATGAACATGAAGACGTATGAATCTTGGAGAGCATGGAGGTCACCTGCTCTGCCAGTGCAGTGGAAAGATTTATAGTTTCTAATTTATTTAAGTTGCATCACTTTTAATGTGGTAAAAGATACTGTGTTGGTGTTTTGTTGTTTGGTTTTTTTTTGTTGTTGGTTTTGATTTTTTTTAAATCTTGCTACTGCTGTTCCCATGCAGGAATAAGTAGATGCTACAATGCATTTTTCAAGATATTGTACATCATCAAATCTGTGCTCATACAGTCAAATAGTTGTCTTGGCACAAAATCTCTGTCCAAGTTTTTGGTCATTTTTGTGGGGTAGCTTGAGAGAAGAACAGGCTTTGCCTTTGAGCCCAGTTACAGCCATCAGTCTGCAGTCATTCTGGTTTTATTTAGCACTCTCTTAGCTCAGTTTCTGCACAACTTCTCCTTTTTACACTCAGTAAGCAGTTTAACATTTCCAGTGGAACAAAATCCTCCTGTGATTTCAGCTCAGATATTGAGGAAGTGATGGTGAGAGTGAGCCCCATAAGGAAGCAAGGACCAGAGGGGAAAAAGATGCTCAGGATTTGGGCAGCCATGCTCAGTTGAATGGTTCAGGCAAAGGCAACCCAAGAGAAACTGGATAGTGTTTTTTATCCCCTTACCATAAGCAACAGCAGCTGAGGCTTGATCTCATGAATGCATGAGAAGTAATGGCATGACTGGAACTGGAAGCGGTCTGACTCAGCCTCCTGGTCAGTGGGGGTGGAAGTGCTGGGGCTGACCCACTGCGGCCGTTTGGGTAACCCAAGGGCAACAGCCTTGCTTGGGTAATGCTGAGGCTCTCAGTTTTCTAATCTGTGGGCAGCCATCCTGCTGTGTAGGCTATAAAGGAGAGAGAGGCATCTTCTCCAGGAATGGCCACTATCCTTCTCTCCAAGTTTGGTGTCAGCAGCTCCCTTTCTTGTCTTTGCTGAGGCACGGAGATTAAAAAAAAAGAAAAATCTGTATAAAGGGGCTGTTTGTACTGGAGAGAGAAGTTTGATATATTAACAATGAAATAAAGAACTTCCTGAAGGTCATGTTAAAACATGCTTCCTGACACCAACTTCAATCAGTGAAGGGAGTCTCAGATTGCTTTGGAATTTTGCCCGTGTCTAAGAGCCTTCTCTTAACCCTCAGCCTAACTAGTTCTCAAAAAATCACATTGCAAATTATTAAAATAATTTTGCCAACACTGTGCATGAAGCAAATGTTACTTATCTTTTGTTTAAAAGCAGCCAGTCCAAATGCTCTGTGACTCAGTTATTTGTGAATTGGTGTCATTTTCCTGTGAAAACTATAAAGAAACTTTCAAATTGCTTGCACATCTCAGCTCCTGAGAACATAACCAATCAGTATGTTTCATTTTTATATTTTCATTTTGTCTGAGTTTGGGGGAAATATATGTCATTTGTAAATTAGATTATTACAGCTTTGTGTTGAGCTCATATGGGGACCATCACTGGTATAAATTAGATTCCTTCATTATTTTAAATTGTAGCCCTAGAAGAGGAGCTAGTAGCTAAGTACACAATTATATACTCATAATAACATGACTCTGGCCAAAGGGCACTCCAGAGCTCTAAGGTGCTGAGTGAGCCAACTGGTCAAGCAACATCAACAATCCTTTGTACAGCCACCTATTTTCCCCAGGGCTTCTTTGAAAACTGAAGAGTGCTGTTTACATTAGAAAAGCTTCTTACAAAGGGAGTTCAGGCTGGGTTATGAGCACTGGTTAGAGAGGATGTGGGGATTTCTCTCTCCCTTCACCTCTCCAGTGATACTTGGCAGCCTTAGATTTGCTCTGAATATTGGACTGGCCTTTAAGTGCCAGCTCCTGTCCATGACACACACCTGATCCTGTGTACAGGAAAATATGTGACTGTGACAGTGCAATGACTGATGGTTACCCAATAAATTATCTTACCAGTGCCTTGGGACTTTGGGTTAAAGTTTACTATAGTGTTTTTAAAGACATTTGGGATGGTTCTGCTCTGGGAAGCAGGAAGCCGAATGCAAGCAAACAAAAGCACTTGGCACTTGCTAGGCAACCTGAAGGACAGGTGCTGTTTGCAAAGTCTCATGAACTGAGAGTCAATAATTCAAAGAAAAGAGGAATGATAGTAGCGAGATGTAGGTCGTGTGGAAGAGCAGATTAGGGATGGATCATTTGCAAATGCCATCCAGCTGACAGCCATTCTCTCCCTCTTCGCAATAAAATACACTTGATATTTGCTATCATCACAAATATAGTTTAAGATTACTTATAGGCTGGACTTGCAAAGCATGACTTTTCCAGAGGCACAGAATTTGTTATCTTGTCTTCATTGCACATGTAGAAGTATGCTACACAGTCATCAATATATACTGCAGTGTAGATCAGGGTAAAGACATTGTGTTTCTTATCGGGGTAGGAAAAGAAACTCCTTATTCCAAAGATTAATTTCCTCAGCATTATGAGACATTTATAATTTGTGAGAAGTCTCATAACTATACACATACATTTATATAATGTTCCTGGAATATATCTCATAAAAATAGCTGGTAATGAACTCAACTCATGAAGAATTGCAAACCTCCACACTACCGCACATTTAATGAAGGAGATAGCAGATTGAGCTCAAATTTTTCTCATGCCATGCTTAAACTACTCAGTTTAAGCTTAAACTACACAGTTAGAGCAATGCAAGAGAGATTAAAACGAGTCCTAATTGTCACAGACTCATTGCACACTGTAAGGAGAAGAAGGAGACTGAAACTTGCCCATACATTTCATTCCTTCCTCTTCCCATTGGGCGGAAAGACTTACCTGTGCTAATGCTTATGCATCCCACAAAAGCATAATACAGCTTCCATGCACTGAGCTTTGTGACAGATCCTGCCCTCTGGATCTACTCCAGCCCAGGGGAATGGCCCAGAGTAAAAGGATGTAGGGCTGTGTTTAGTTTGCATGATCTACTGCAGCTAGAAAAACAGGCTAAAAGTAATTTCCTCAGGGTCTCTCCATTGATTCTTACTTGAAGGTGCTGTAAAAATAGAAGACATATAAATAATCAAGCACCACTCTCAGTTCTACTTCCAAATAGTGTGAAGAAGAGAGGAAACAAAAGTCCCCTAAAAGGGGGAATGTGGATAATTACACATGTATCCAAAGTACTAGAATTAAAAAAAAGAAAAGGAGAACATAAATCTGAGTAATGCTCAGCTACAATACAGTGTAAACACAGCATATTTCACATATAAATCTGCGAGGAAATCTATCCTCTTCTCAAATTCCCTAGCTGGCACATTGTCAGAGGCCACGGTTTTGTTGACTGCTTATTCAGCATGAGAATCAGTAACATCATAGTTTTTCTCAGTAGTTATACACCCGTACTTCCAAAAGGTTTTCCAGCATTTATCTGGAACCTTTGAGACACGCTGACCTTGAAGGAGAAGGTCTATGTGCACCTAATGTATCAGTTGGGGACATCTTTGAATTAGAGTGAAAGAAGTAGCTGCTGTGTGAAAACAGACAGTTCAGATGTTGGTTATGCCTCTCTGACATGATGTAAGGCCAAGGCCATCCTGTGTAAGGGTGTATCACAGGGACTTCTGGAAGATTTAATCCTGCAGCACATCTCCACTTAACATGTAGGGGAAGGGGTTAGAATGTCATTTGTTAGTCAGGCGAGGAGCTGGAAGCTGGAGGGCAAGGATTCCCACCACCTCTGTGTAATTTCAAAGGGATATATTAAATCTATGCAAAGGTTATCAAATCAGATGCAATAGGGAAACGGAAGGCTGATTATTTATGGAACTTCTAGAAGGCTGTGCCATTGCCTCAGGGAGAGAAGACTCCTCAGGACACCACATGCACTGCATCGTGCTTCTTGTGTCCTTGCTTATAAGAGGATCCAGTTAGCCCTTTTTTTTTGTTGTTGTTGTTTTTTTTTTTAACTCCTTCATCAGTTAAGCTGGGGGAAAAATCAAGTGAAAAGAAAATCTGTTGGCTCAGATCAAACCAGATTCACAGAATCACAGAATGACTAAGTTAGTATAGAGTTCTTGTCAAAATAGGGTGATAGGATTGTTCTGGAAAACAGAATAATTCAGTCATGTTTACTGATAGCAACGGCCAAAATTGTATTGTCATACATTTTCTCTACCAGCATGCAAAGACATGGCACAGTCTCCTGGTCATTTTAACTATCTTACTCTGGTTCAGTAAAAGGTAGAGGAATTAGACGAATCTCTTTCCTTAGTTATTTTGGGAGACGGTTGATGTCTTATAAGAAAGTGTTCAGAGGTGTATAGTGACCCTAAGCAGAAGAATTAAAGAAAACAAGTCCCTTGTCCTGACTGGAATAGTTATGTGAGAACCAGGCACAAGATACTATTTAGGGCAGGCACAATCACCAGGGAACCGAAGGCAGGGAGCTCAAGGCAAGAAGCGGTGCTGTCAGGGACATAAGTGTGTGATACAATGTGGCAGCAGGGGGAAGCAACCCAAAGAGGCATCTCATCAGAGAGGTGAGGTGAGAAACTCTTGAGGGGACTCGGCTGAGGTGTGGTCAACAAAGCTGCATAGAGGTCTGGACATCCCTCTGCTAGAAAGCAAATCCTGAGCCAGAGGGAGGTCAAGTGCAATCAGCAATGATCTCTGGGTTGGAAATATCAGTCTGAGAAAAACGAAGAGAGCTTGGGTAAGCTAGAGGCAGTGTCTGGGACAAGAGTATTTGAAGGGTAAAAAGGAAAAAAAAGGGAGACAAATCACTTAAGGTAGAGCAAGCACTATTAGGGGACCATTATGTATTTGTATTTGCACTTAAAGATTGCTGAGAAATCTTACAGAACAAATGAAAGTCCATAGTTTGAGACCCTTACAGTCTACTCAGAGACGTAACAGGGTGCATAACTTAAAGACTGAAATGAAAGAAAAGGGAGGTTGAGAGATATAATGATGTGTTTAAACTGAGACAGGACAAACTTAAACTGAGTATTAACATTCAAATAGATCATTAGAGCCATAGCAAAGCCTCTCAGGAAAACTGATGCAATATTCCATTTATCACACCCAAGTAAAATGCTATATGCAGTATAACCTGGGAGAGGAATGAGGTGATCTCTCCCTAGAGGAGCTCACAAACAGTTTCCTGCAGGCAAAGGAACACAGACAGGGTCTCAGCAAGAAGCACACAGAAACAACGCAAAGAGCAAAGTGTTGCTTTGTTGCTTCATGGTAAATCATTTAATACCACGAAGTCTGTAATACAATTCTGTGTCACAACACTGCCATCACTCTTACTTTATATCTGTTCAAAAGACAGCCTAGGATGCAAAGCAGCTGATCTTTACTATCATTCTTCTCTAAGAATTAAATATTGGATACATGCAAGGCCAGACATCTTAACAGCAATTTTATGCCAGGAAGTCCACTAGAGTTATCACTGATTACACAGGAGTTAGATGAGGGTCAGCTTCTCAGGGAAATTTTATTGTTTTCCTGTGCTGTTTCATATTCTTTACACTCATTCCTCACTGGCACAGTAACAGTGAAAGTAGTGACCAGTGTTAATACCTAGAAAAGTTGGAGTAAGAATAGAGACTTTTCCAATCAGTTTGTGATTCCCTCATAATCAGCAGAGCAAAATGCTTCATGGAATAAAGTGGACAGGATCTTCATTGGTTGGTACAGTAAGGAAGTTTGCAAAATATGTCATCTTAAAAAAAAAAAATCATTATTGCACTTTCCAAATCATATTCCACTAGAAAACACATTTCTCAAGGACTTGATGCATCATCCACAATTTTGTTTTCCCGCAGTAACTTGCTTACGACTCCAGGAACTGATATTCCAGGACTGATTGGATAGTCCCAGTAGCATAGGATTTTTTTCCAGTCCTGAATATACTTGGTTTTGAATAGATAGGCAAATAGAACAGATAAAGCTTGCCATCTAGAGGAACTCTACCGAAATCCACTTTTCTTTCTACTGAATATGTTCTTGCAGTTACTCATGTGAGCATAAGCAGGCCAAGAAAAGCAATGCAATTTGGTACTGACCGTAACTAGACAGCTACTGAAGAGATTTAAACAAGGTGATAGGAAGACCTGCCTTCAATTTACTCTTTTTCCATCCAACTTCTCCATCTTTTTCAGTCCTGTAGAAGGATCCCTGCTCCATCTCACCTTCACAAGCACTCAACAGCTACATCTCCTTCCTGCCCCTTTCTGTGCAATAATGAGAAGGGTGAACTTCTGCCCTTATATTTTGGTGAAGAGTCTGAGGGGAGAAGGGAGTGTACCTTGTGCATTCTCTAAAGTCCCAGTAAACCTGAGTTATCCCATGGTCCAACAGAACATTGTGGATGCTTCCTAGACAAAAACCAAGATAAGCTTCTCTTTTGCAGATCTTGCCACTTGCAATATTGACATAAACTGTGAAATCTTGGGGCTCAGTTCCCCCATCTGGTTAAAGGGACTGAAATATCAGCCTTTCCCTTTTCTAGGCTATCTTCATCTGCTCTCCACAGAAAAATAGTCTTTAGACCATGAAGAAGATCAAAGGACAAGGACATCATGCCTCATTCAACTCTGGTTAAATGGAAATAATTGAGTCTTATCACCTGTGTGTGTTTTTTTGTCTCTAATAGCAGAGAAAAATCCATTTAAGCAGCCTCTGGAGCCAGGTCTGGGAAAGGATTGGCCTCAGACCACATGGAATTTATAGATCTTAGCCAAGATCCTTAACTATTAAGACCTTGGCTTGGAGAAACCTACCCTCTGAAGCAGGTTACTCAGTGGAGAACAGGGCTGTGAGGTGCACTACTGTACAGCCCAGAACACTCTCTGTGGGACTTACTGCCATCTCTCACCAGCCCTAGCATCCTACTCACCTCCAAGAGGAGATGGAAGTTGACTGAGATGCAGGTGTTTGCCCTGGAGAGTCTGACAGGGCTCTGTAGCTGAGTGAATAGGGCAGAAGCTGGCAAACGAGAGCTGCAGGTGAAACAGCAGGTTGTGGGGCAATTGATTCAATGGGAAGAATAGGAATACAAAGGGATCCAGGCCAAAAGGTGTTCCAGGTGCCTGGAAGATGCATTTGATAAAACAAGGGAAAGATGGCACAGCCGTGGCCTGGTAAAATCTCACAGACATGTTACAGTGTCTGTAGTAGGACACACCTCTGTGGTGGGAGTCACAGAGCAGCTGCATCTGGCTCACTTTCTTGGTAAAGCCAATCATAGAATTGCTTGGTTTGAAAAGACCTTTAAGATCATAAAGTCCAATGACTAACCTCACTGCCAAGCCCACAACTAAACCATGTTCCTCAACACCTCATCTACACTGCTTTTAAATATCTCCAGGGACAGTGACTCCATCAACTCCCTGGGCAGCCTGTGCCAGAATAGGATGTTCCACAATGAGATGGGATTTCCAACCCTCCAGTAGTGGGTGCGGGGTGGAGTGGAAGGAAGGTGACCATGTTGGGCATGGATGAATACATCCAGGCAGCAAGTTTCCTGCTCTTCAAGTGAAAGCAAGCTGCCCTGGCTATATGCAGTACAGCCAAGGCTGCTGTGCCACTCACCCTTGTCAAACATGCAAAGCAGCTCCCAGTTACTTTCTCTTGCATAAGAGCATGTTAGGTAAGCACGAGGGTGCAATTATTTGCCTAGGCACAGTGTTCGGCACAAGCTCACTGATACTCTTTGTTGAAATGCCTCAGTTTCAGATCTTAGCTTCCACTTCAAGTACAGATGCTCCAGACAGATTATGAGTGAGTACCACTCCCATTTCACTTGATTGAAAGTAATTCCTCTTTCCAGCTTCAGGCACAGCAGAGTAAAATAGTAAACAGAGCTTCATATTCATTCCCATTACATTTGTTAGGGAGGACTTAGCATAACTGAGCAAATAGTTCTGTCCTGCTTCTTCTGAAAAGATTTACAGAATTAAAAAATGTAAAAATGTTCACTCTGCTGTTGACTGTTTACAGGCACACTGAAACCACGAGAGTCCCGTCTCAGTGGGAGCCAAGGAGATGGTGCTGACTCACAGAAGAGGCGAATGCGACTGACAGGGAGCTGTCATCCCTCTGGATAATTACAAGCTCATCAGTTCAGGGCTTCTCCTGAGTTCACTTTTACAGATCAGTGTGGTTTATCCTCCAAACTGTAATTTTTAGCATTGCAATGGCATATCTCAGGACCTGTGTTTAACTCTTGAATAACCACTCCTTTAGGCTGGGAAGCTGATGACAATTAGATGAGTTGTCCCCAGTTGAGTGCTCTCCTCATATGTTACTCACCCTGCTGTACTCTATTGTTTAATCATGTCTCACTCCTCTTAATAATACTCATTTGCCTTTCTTTTGAGTTTCTTACTATTTCCTCCTTTGCTGAGACTAGTGGTGAAAGAAATGCTGCTAATTGATTCCCAACACCCCCCCCCCCCTTCAATTGACTTTTGCAAGAGCATCAATCAGTGGTGGTAAACATCTGTTTGATAGGAATTTTCCTTTTCATAGTCCATTTTGGAAATTTTAAGAGCAGTTAAAGCTCTGGTGATAAAGGATGAGCAATATATAGTCTTCGTCTGACAAATTGCAAGTACAGGGAAGACAGTCATAGACATTTCTCAGATCTCTGGAAGCTTGGTGTTGATTACACAATGTAGTTGACCGGCAAAACATTTTCATCAAGAGTGATACTTTTGGGGCAACACTTTGTTCTGTAGTGTCCGGTGATAGGACTAGGGGTAAAGGACAAAAGCTGGAACACAAAAAGTTCCTTTAAACATAAGGAAAATCTGTTTTACTGTGAGAGTGAGGGAGCCCTAGCACAGGTTGCCCAGGGAGGTTGTGGAATCTCCTCTGGAGGTCTTCAGAACCCATCTGGTTGTGTTCCTGTATGACCTGATCTAGGTGGATCTGCTTTAGCAGGAGGGCTGAATTGGGTGATCTCTAGAGGTCCCTTTCAATCCCCACTATTCTGTGATTCTATGATAAGAGCTGCCCTTTGCACATTAACCTAAGTGTGTATGAGCCTCTGAACATAATACAGTAGACTGTGTGCACAGCTGTCAGCCCATAGACGATGAAAGTTTCCAAGTTCAGCTACTTCTTAAAAGAACAAGAAAGGAGAAGTTGCCAGTGGAACTCATTGATTGCCGCATCCAGGCTTATGCAGAAGACTGACTGCTTTGCTTGTTAATCAAAGTAGTTATTGCTGCTTTCTGGCCCAGATGGAAAATGATCCTGACTGTCACACAGAGACAGCTGTGGGATTTAAAGAGCAGTTTTTCCTTGGTTTAGGCCCTGAAGGCACTGATAGACCTTAGCTGCCATGAGTGACCTCCCAGGGCAGCTCAATATTCCTGCCCAGCCCCAGGGATCCAGTTCAGCTCCATCTGGGCAGCCCATCCAGCCCTCCCTTACACCGGCAACAGGATTGGGCTGAGTCATGCTAGAATTAGAGATCCTTTTTGATCCCTTCATCGTCTGTCATGATGATCAAGGGACTGATTTGATAAGTTCTCAAGGACTCTTCTCCATTTTGCTATCCTTCCCGAATAGGCTGGGCTGAAGTTCATCCTTCAGATCAATTGCATTTCACAGCAGATATTGACTTCTTGGGAATCTTCCAAGACATCTGCTGGAACAGCCAAGTTTTGTGCAACTCCTCTGTAGTTCAGCTGAATAATATGCATATGAGTATATTGTATCAAAGGGAAGAAGAGATCATCAAAGCTAGAAACATTGACTGACTTATTAGCAGCCTGTCTTGTTATAAAAGGCTTAGCTACAAGGTCACTCTTCCATATTTTCAGATTCACAAACTTCAGCTGCTCTTCTAGCAACATTAGCCTACTCCTTGTAGCACTTCACAACAGAAAAAAGAAACAAAAACTTTGGGAATTATTTTGAGCTTTGCAGTCTCAGTAGACAAAGATATTTAGGTCTAGAACTTCTTCCAAATAAAACCATCCTCCCACTTCTGCCCCATCACCTTGGAATTCATGTAGGTTATTTGTCACCTGAGCACAGGGATTTCAGAATGATACTGTGGGACGATTATCTGGTCCCATGAGATTATGATTTTTATACACAGGTCACACTAGCGTGAACAACCATACCAGGTGTGAAGGAGAGAAAAAAGAGGCTACTCAGTGATTCAGCCCTTATTTTGTTCTTGTAATTGCCTGACCTACTCTGCCTGGTTCATGTTTTTTGCATTGTATATACTAAAGAGAGAAATGCAAAAGATACAGTTGTCAACAGCTGTCAACTTCTTTTTTCCTGCTGACAGTGAAAAAAGTGATTAGCTGCTTTTGAAAGATGTTAAATTAATAAATTAGGAAGCGGTACATCTTTGTCTAAACCTTCAGAAGTGCTTGGGTTGTATGAATATTTGATTGTTGGACTGTTCAATCAACTGAATTTTTATTGAGTGTTCAGCTCATGCTTCTAGAAAATCAAATTTGTTAAGTATCCAAACCAGACATACAGAAATGGAAATGCTTTAGTCACGTAGTAGCTTTATGAATACCATGAAGATCCATTTAGACCATACTGATGGACACAAATATGATTACCTCCAACTTTCAAGAGGAGACAGTGTTTTACCCAGCAGAGAGGTGTTTAATTCTGCTGTTGACATCACTCAGATCAAGACTTCAATCACATTTCAGCTTTGCTAAGAATGTGTTAAACACAACCTATATCCCAGAAACTAGAAAGACATACTTTTCCTTGATTGAGTCAAAAAGGGAATCAGCAGGTAAGTCAAAGGTAATAGACTTATACCCTGAACTTGGTGTAAGGTTTCATCTAAAACTAAATTCAGAGCCAGTCTTTGAGGGACAAAAATGGATGTATTGCAGTCAAGTGATGGATCCATTCTTATAATAATGTTAACATTTTGACCCAGTTTGCCCAAGAACTGTGTCCCTTCTCACTTTTCACCACACAAGCACATGTGAGACCGTTGTCCAGCCCTGTAGAACAGGGGGAGATTTGTTGGGTTCTGTTTAAAATCTTCCAGTGTTCAGCAAAGGATATTTGAAGTCACTCATCATACTTCTCATTGGAGAGGAAGGTTTAAGGATTGCAGTACATGATGCATGAGGAGAGATTGAGGGAGTGGGTTTCTTCAGCCTGGAGAAGAGTAAGCTAAGCTCAGGGTGTGCAATTACTTACGGGTGGCTGGTAGACACAATATCAGTCTTCTTAAAGGTGCATAGTGAAAGGAAAAGAAGTAACAGTCAGAATTTCACCAGGAGGGTGGAAAAGTACAGGACAAGGTTGTCCAGAAAGGTTGTTAAAGATACTCCAAACTCAGCTGGATACAGCCCTGAGAAACTTGATCTAACCTTGAAACTTGAAGCACAGTGTTGAAGAAGGGGACCTTCAGAAGTCCTGTCAGTTACCCTGACACGGGCAACTTGATAATCAAGAGGCTAACCAGAAATGAATGAATGTTAATAGCACTGAAAATTAATTTCACATGAATGAACTCACATAAAGCCCATCACACTTAATCTTATTAAGTTGCTATTGCATTGCAACATTTTTGGATGATTAGTTGAAAAAGTAACTCTGATAATGAAAGGGGAATCAGAGTGAAGTCCACATCATTGTAATCTGATGCAGTGAGAAATAACTAAAGCTGGAGGGAAGAGCTCACATTTAAGGGAGCATTTCCCAAATTCCCAAATTCCCAAGTCCTTTAATGATTTTGTAGCTAGATTTACAGCCGGATTCCTTGGCTCATGTCTCCTATGGCCCTAAGGGCACCAGGGAGCCACAGTCTCTTGTTCTACTGACAGTCTTTTAAGTGGTTTCATCTCATCTGCCATTCATGATCACGGATCCTCTTTCTGTAGTTATTACTTCCACAGAAAATCCAGGTTAAGACAGGTTGAGGGTATATCAAAATAATGCCAGCATCAAGAGGTCAAAAGTCTTGATGTTTCTTCACCAGTAAGCTGGAAAGCTTTTTAGCTTTTCATTGAAATATTAAGGTCAGAACTTTCCTCTTTCTGAGAAAAAGTGGGTTACTTAGGGAGACCTCCTTCTCCCAATTCTGCATCCAGATATGACTTTAAGGTCCATGATTTTAAGCTTTACTTTGTCGTGTAGCTACTTTGACAGTGTCAATATCCATCATGAGTCTCTCTTTCAAGAACAAGCTGACAGCAACACAATTTCAGTGACTTCTGTCTAGGCTCTAGCAGTCAGTGGGCTGCAATGATAAGAACTGATACAATGAACTGTGGTATAGAGCTTCATAAACATAGAAATTGCTTTTATTTATATTAATGCATTCTATCAGTCTTAGGTAAATTTCTTTAGTTTCCTTATTCACTTTTTATTTTCATATATTTTCTAAACTGAATTTTGATTGAGTTCTCTGTGCTTGCAGACAGTAAAAGTATTCCATTATGTTATTTAAAAAAATAATTCTGTTATTTTGCTGTGTTCTGGCACTTGCCATCTGATACCACTTTGCCTCTCAATCTCTACTTGTTCCTTGTGGCACAAAGCTTATCATCAGAGACCAGAAAAATAGCAACATATGCTAAAGAAAATTTACAAATATTGGCAGTTTCTGAGACATATGGGCATATTATGTCAAGGCAATTGTCTTTCAGCAAGCATTCCTCTCCACCCATAATCTAATGCCTGACTGTATGCCACCCCTCTAACTGCTGAATCACTCTGAATTTTCATCTCTTTGACAAATGTGACAGTCATTTTCCCAAATGACCAATCGTGTAATATTACTATAAGTCTAACTCACAGTCTTTCAACTCAGAAAGTTGTATCTTGTTTAGTCTTTTTCAAAGCTAAATACTTTTTTACAAAATGAGAGTTTCATCTGTTAAAAATGTTTTTCTTAGCAGTATTTTTGGGCTGATGGAAAAAATTAGAGGAAATACAACAGGAGTTAGAATGGCCCTCCGAATCCAAATGTTCCTATTTGAAGCAGAATATTTATTTCATATAAGTGCAGATTAACATGCAAATTGCAATACCTGGCAATCTCATTTAGATCATATATAGCTTCTTAAATACACGATTGGTGACTTGTATTGCTTTTGCACTTACTAAAAAGGTCTAGTTGGAGTCCACTTGCATCCACCATGTGTTTCATGCATGCCTCTGACACACTCTGGTGGTTTAGCCCTGGCTGGGTGCCAGATGCTCACCAAGTTGCTTTATCACTCCCCCTCCTAAACTGGAAAGGGGAGAGAGAAATATAATGAGAGATTTATAAGTTGAGATAAGGACAGGGAGATCACTCAGCAATTAGTGTCAATGGGCAAAACAGACTCAACTTATGGAGAAAAAGGTTTGATTTATTAATAAATCATCAGAACAGGGAGATGAAAAATAAAACTGAATCTTAAAACACCTCCCCCCACCTCTCCCTCTTCCCGGGACTCTCCTTCCTTCCCCCACGGTGGCGGAGGGGATGGGAGTTGCTCTCAGTTTGTTACAGATGGACTTTGCCTCTGCTGCTGCTCAGGGGGAGACCTCATCACACTTCCCATTGCTACACTATGGCGTTCCTCCCACGGGAGAGTCTCTCATGAACTTCTCCAGTGTGAGTCCTTCCCATGGGCTACAGTTCCTCATTCCAGCATGGGGCCTCCCACGGGGGCAGCTCCTCACACCCTGCCCTGACGTGGGTCATCCACCAGGAGAACAGTCCTTCAGGTACCGACTACTCCAGCCTCAGTCCTTCACAGGATCACAAGTCCTGACAACAAATCTACTCTGGCGTGGGCTCCTCTCTCCCCATGAACTCCCAGGTCCTTAATGTGCTCCAATGTGAGCTTCCCACAGAGTCACAGCCTCCTTCAGGCATCCACCCGCTCTGACGTTGGGTCCTCCACAGGCTGCGAGTGAATCTCTGCTCCCCAGTGGCCTCCGTGGACTGCAGGGGCACAGCTGCCTCACCATGATCCTCATCACAGGTCACAGGGGAGTCTTTCTTCCAGGGCCTAAGCACCTCCTCCCCCTCCTTCTCCACTGACCTTGGTGTCTGCAGAGATGTTTTCACGTTCTCACTCCCTGTTGCTGCTGCAGTTCAGCAACTGCACAGCAACTTTTCCTCCTTCTCAAACTCATTATTCACAGAGGCATTATCTTTGTCACTAATTGGCCAGGACTGGGTCAACTGTAGAATTGGTCCATCTTAGAATTGACTGGCCCTAGCCCTGTCAGCTACAGGGGAAGCTTCTGGCAGATCTTTGTTTAAAGAAGCCACCCCTGTATCCCACCCCGTTACTAAAAACCTGGTCCAGGCAAAACCACTACACACACAGAACTCTCAATCTCTCTTGACTAATTTAACCAATTGTTTCAGGTTACCTGCTCAATGAAACATCAAATTCTCTCTTTTTTGACATATTATTCTCTTTGCAAGCAAATAGCTCTAAATTACCATGCTATGCCACTGGGAAAGGAAAGGCATCTGAGAGTGAATGAATACCAAATGACTCTGTGACTCCAGTACAAGATGACAAAGGACTTCCTTTGGATGAAACAATGCACAATTAGTTAAGGAAAAGTCCTCTAAGCTTAGCAAGCTAAGTTAGCAAGGTCTATTGGCTTTTAATTGTTCTAAGAGTCTCTGCCTACATTATAAGTGGGACAGCACAGGCCAGCTGTGTTAGTTTTCAGTGTCCTTGGCTTAAGTTTTGCATGGATAGTGGAGCCAGGTCACATAGTGTCTGGAAAGGGACATAGGCCCCCTGTGCTCCTGGAGCTGCTCATAATTCAGCTACAGTATCTGTTGTAAGCTGCTTCTTAGTGTATGATGAAAGAGAGAAGGTACAAGCTGCATTACAAAACTTTATCCTGCACTTCTACATGCCTGAGGAATCATTCTGTTCACAAGGATAGCAGCTGCTTCATTGTTAGGGGAATCTCTGTGGAGCTGATACAAAAGATAGGGCCAGAAAAACTGCTTTTTTTCCAAGCATTATCCAAGATTAAAAATAAAATATCATTTATACCGTTCAGACTTCTTGTGCTTGAATATACATATATAAGTAGATGTAAACTCTCATAGACAACAAATGTTTTCAAGCTGTGCCCAGCTCCTGTAGTTTAGGTCTTTTTTTCTCTATGACTAGACATTACTAGGGGAACACTGTAGCTTTTTACAAGTACTGACTGACAAATAAAGCAATTTGGATGAGAACTTTCTCTTTTCAAGTGTATTAAATCCTTGTATCAAGCTTTGGATAGCAAATCAAAAGCAGAAATCTTGCATTCTTGTTCCTTAAAACAGATAAAAACCAAACATTTGACTTAAGAGAAATTACATTTCATTTCAGCATTGAAGAGTTTGCTGGAAGAAATTTTTGAATATGACAGTAAATACAAAGGCTCTGGAATAAGGAATAGTCCAAAGCATTAGGCTAATCCAGGGAAATTACAAATGTCTAATACATAACTCACTGGGAATTACATCCATGAATGGTGGATACTTCAGAGGCCCTTCTCCAACTCTAGAAGTGAATTGATGGGTTCAGCAGTGCCAGGCCTTCTGTAGTCTTCTAGTTTTGTTTTGCTTTGAGAAAGAATAACTCACAAACTTTTCAACAGCTTTATCTGATTTATCTAAGTACTGGAAAACAACAGACTTGACATTAGATCATGGCTGGCTCTTCAAACACTGCCTCATGGGAAAAGCAGCCCTTTCAGAAACCAAAAGCTGATTTAACTTCTGGATGAAGACACCACATCTGCATTAACAATCCTGAATGTTAATCCAAACGGGACATTTACTTCTGAAAAACAGTAAAAAGTATAAGATAGACTAAAAGATGGAATATACTAGTTATCAAGGAGAAGCTGATGTTAATGTCCAGATTTGCAGTGTTGACAAGTATGTTGACAATTGTAGTTGCAAGTCTGGAATAGATTGGCTCACAGATGCAGTTGTTTTGGTAGTGGGGCCTACAGGATTGGCTTCTTTAAACAAAGAGCTGCTGGATGCTTCCCCTATATTTGATATGGTCACTGTCAGTCAATCCTAAGATGTATTCACAGCTGACCCAGGCCTGATCAATTAGCAATGGAGGTAATGTCTCTGTGAGGAACATGTTTGAGAAGTTGCTGTGTGGTTGCTGAACTGCAGTGGCAACTGAGAGTAAGAATGTGAGAACAACATGTCTGCAGACACCAAGGTCAGTGGAGAAGGAGGGGAGGAGGTGACCAGGCACTGGAAGAAAGACTCCCCTGTGACCTGTTGTGCAGCCCATGGTGAGGCAGCTGTGCACCTCCAGTCCATAGAGGCACTGGGAAGCAGAGATCCATTCGCAGCCTGTGGAGGACCCAACGTCAGAGCGGGTGGATGCCTGAAGGAGGCTGTGACTCTGTGGGAAGCCCACATTGGAGCAAGTTCCTGGCAGAACCTGGGAGTCCATGGGGAGAGAGGAGCCCATGCCAGAGTAGATTTGTTGTCAGGACTTGTGATCCTGCGAGGGACTGAGGCTGGAGCGATCAGTACCTGAAGGACTGTTCTCCTGGTGGATGACCCACGTTGGGGCAGGGTGTGAGGAGCTGCCCCCGTGGGAGGCCCCATGCCAGAGCAGTTCGTAAGGAACTGTAGCCCAGGGGAAGGATCCATGCTAGAGAAGTCCATGAGGGAATATCTCCTGTGGGAGGGACTCCATAGTGTAGCAGTGGGAAGTGTGAGGAGGCCTCCCCCTGAGAAGCAGCAGAGGCAAAGTTCACCTGTAATTAACTGATCGTAACCCCCATACCCCATCCTCTGCACTGCTGTGGGGAAGGAAGGAGAGTCCTGGGAAGAGGGAGAGGTGAGGGGAGGTGTTTTAAGATTCAGATTCAGTTTCATTTCTCATTTCTCTTTTCTGTTTTGATTGTTCTTTAATAAATCAAAACATTTCTCCATAAGTTGAGTCTGTTTTGTCCATGCTACTAATTGCTGAACAATGTCCCTGTCCTTAACTCAGAAACCTCTCATTATATTTCTGACTCCTGTTCAGTTTAGTGAGGGGAGTGATGGAACGACTTGGTGGGCATCTGGCACTCAGACAGGGCTAAAACCACCACAGCAGAAGACACTGGGTTTAACATAGAAATGCACCTAATTATAGGCTATGCATGAGCCCTGAAAGGTAACAGACTTCATTTGAGATCAATGTCATTTCAAATTCACCATCAAACTGCTGTACTAAATCAAATTCCCTGATTTCTCACATTTCATCTTACTTGGTGGGTGCTTGAGAAACCTCGTAGCAATTCTTAGTGTGAAATGCTACAATGCACATTTTTTGTTTGTCCCTTTTCCCCATCCTGCCTTTGCCATGGTTTGTTCCCCACAGCACAACTCTTCAATATCACCCCTCCAGAATGACTTCACAGTGCCAGAAGAAAAATTACTAACTTGTGGCACATATTTCTGGGATTATTACAGAGAGGTTTCTGCTCATGGCAATGATGCTCGCGGATGCCCCATGTCAAACCTTGCTAACATCTCTCCTTGTCCACAGTCTTAAGTGAGTCATTTCACTCTTTATACAGGGCATCTGCCTATTTTCTTTTCCTCTGGAAGAGACCCACAGATGCAATCATAGTGAGTGAGCAGCAAAGTAAGGTAGGTGACACAAACTGGAGAGAAGGGAGGCACCTTGCTTAAGAGGCACCTCTGCTGAGTTCTCTGAATTTGATTTATGGGCCTCAGGATACCGACATCCTTTCTTTCCTAAAAAATTACAAACTAGGTGGCAAAGGCATGTGTATTACTTTCTTTTAAACTTTGACTGTAGGAAATGCCTCTTTTCTTTCCCTCCCATGGTTTTTCCTTTTCACTCTGTCCTCAAGAAGTCAGAAAAGCAGGTTCATTTCCTATTCTGCTTTTATTTCACCTAATGGCCTGTTCCAGAACATGCTTGGGGCATTTTCCTCCATTCTTACAAAGTTCCACCTTCTACTGAAACACTGCTGACCAGAGGAAGGAGACAAGCCTCTGTAACCCACTGTCTCACGTGCCCAGTGCAGTACTCTGCCTTCTCCTCCCTTCTCTGAGGGCTGTGTCTACATTTTGTCCAAGCAGTTGCCTCATGACAGCTGTATAATCAGAGAGACAAGGACAAACCCACATCTTTCACCTCCATAGGAGTGACCTACTTGTTGGATTACAGAGTCATGCCCGTCTTCTCCTCCCACCATCAGTGAGTCCAGAAGAGCATGAATGAGCATCTGAGAGTCATGCATGGATCCTGCCTCACTGTGGCCATGGCCCTCTTTCTCTTTTGCAGTGAATCACAGATCATTTCCATATAAACCTCCTGAGAAGGGAAGGACAAGGCTTCCCTGTGATTCTCATGCACATCCAGTACTGTTACGTCCCCAGTCTTCCCTATTAACTGATGGGTTAAGCATGAAAGACAGTGTTGGATCCCTCCAGGCAAAGGAGAGGGAAATGAACCTTCTCTTCTCCAGCACCCTTGGTGAGAGCGCCAGCCTCTGGATAGCAGAGATGGCTCCACCAGTAATACCTTGGACATATTTTAAAGGAAACTGGTGATTATCAGTGCATTTTGTGTAGGGCCTGATCTGAATGTGCAACTGATTGGCGTGATGACCTGACAGATGGAGGCCACGAGCACAATAGCTGGAGGAACACCTCACCTGTGAATCCCAGCAGTGGGGCAACATCCCTTCTGCATGAACCACACATCTGCTCCATAAGCCTGGCAATGCCTCCAAGCACAACTTTGCATCTCATGAACTCAAAGGTCCAGAATGCAACCATCACCAGCAGACATATCAGACACAATATACATTTTATTGGTTTCATTTCCAAGAAAGTCGAAAACCAGACTGAAGAAGGACAGCATAATCTCTACAATTTATGAACGATAACAGTTTTTTATGCAGCCTTTCCTTTTGATTTGTATATCATTTTGACAGAAGGGTGACCTAAAATTTTTACCATATTTTGAGGGATGCCACTGAAAGTATATAAATCATAAAATATTCTGAAATATCTTAGTCATATCAGAGAACACAGAGTTAAGATGCTTCTCCTAAAAATGTTGATTTCTGTACTGTAATTTCAGCCTCCTGGCTATTATTAGAGCTTGCAATAATCACCATTTTTTGCCTTGAGATTTGAGAAGGAGTTAAGTAACACAGAAAATGGAATGCATCTGAATAATTCATTGCTAGGAACTATTGACTTAGTTTTCAAACATACAGAGGACTTTCTTCATACAGCACTCTGGAAAAACTGTGTTAATTACATTTCTTATCCATATATAGTAAACGTGTGCATTGAGTCCAAAGAGTTAATTTTGCAGCAATGAGAGTAAGTAGGTGAAAAAGTCTGCCTGAGCAGACTTTTTTCTACGTACTCTGAAGACTGAGAAATCACCCTTTATAGAAGACATAATTTTTCCATGCAATATATATAGTGTTTCAAAGTGCTTATGCTCTTTCTGTTCCTGCAGTAGTCAGATTTATGCACTACCTTGCATTATGGTAAGTTTCTTCTTTCTTTGAATTTTTTTCACATCACAAGAGGGAAGTTCTTTCTACAAACTTATAGCATGTCACTTAAAAGTGACTCTTCCTACTTTCAGATTTTTCCACAGAGTACTGTCACTGAGAAGAATTTGTCTTCATTGATAGGAAGACATATCAATACTGGTGGCAACACTCCTTTTTTTAGAAGGGAAATATTATCTTTTGTGGAGATGAAAAGATTCCTCATGTCTCTTCCATCAGTCTGAAGCATTGTGACATTTCCTATTGCTGCAGCACAAGGATGTTCCTTCTGGGAAATGCACAGACTATACTTCTAAGTATGTTCATATCTCAGAGAAATTATTCTTGATCTAATATTATTAAGCCACAGTGGAGAGAAAGTGTAATTGCCTGTAAATAATAGGTCAAAATGAGCAAGAATGACATTTTTAAAGTTCAAATCCTCTTATCCTTAGTTATCATACGTTGCATTAAAGCTATTCACAAACAGTATTTGTCAAGCCGCTGTGAACCAAAGTGACTTATTTTGTAGTGAATCCAATAACAAGTGAAACAGAGCTTGCTGAGGTTTGCTTACAATTTCCTTTTCTAACTTCTGTGCCATTTTAAACAAATGACATACTAGTGAGGTGAAGAGGACAGAGCAAAGCTCCAGAGATCACCTGAAGGTCAGCATACAGCAGGTCTCTTCATATAAAATTTGCCAGAGCCATGCTTGCTTTCTATTCAACAAAACAATGTTCTGCACAACAGAAAGGCAAAGACACCAAGAAACTGTTTTTCAAGGTTCAAAAAAACCTGCTCATTACAACATCAGATAATTGACTATTAGACAGATAAACCCCTTGCATTTCAAAAGGAGACATCAAGGAGCAGTTCTTGGGCTCTGAAGTGGAAGGTACAACTCTCAAAACCGATCCTCAGTTTACATACATATGAAACACTTCTCTCTTTCCATGCATTTTATGGCAGGTTGTAAAAAAAAGACAATGCCACTTTTCATTTCCATTACAAAGCTCTGCTGAGAGACTAATAAGAATCTGTTCCAGCTGAAGTGAGTAAAACCAGTTCTTCAAAAGAACAAGAAAAGAAAAAAAGGTACCAGTTCATAAACAAAAAACAAACAACAAACAAACAAACAAAACAAAAATAAGAGAAAGAAGAAGGATCATCTCTGAATTCTGATTCGTACAGGGGGCAACGTGCTTCCTTTTCCCGTTGTCATAGGTCGCTCCCCTCTCAGAGTGACTTTTTGGCCGGTTCTTTCGCATAGTCTCCTGCTTCCCTCCAGGGATATACTCAAATAATTCAAGGACTGCTTCAGCCAGAAGCACTTTCACACAGTTTGAGCCAAAATTGCCCCGAGGAAGATGAGAGTTGGAGGAAAGTTCTGATGGTGCTTTTAACGGGGTCAAAATTTCCCTTCCCAAATGGAAACAGAGTGGTTGATCTAGGAGAGTTTCCTCTTCCAGAAGGACTTCCTGGAAGCATGAAATCACCTCATGGCTGGCTGGACACTTGTTGGGAGTCATAAAACACGTGGCCTCAGTGTGTTTGGTCTTTCATCACATTGACTTTCTATGTGGTTTTATTTTTTTTTTTTGTGTGGCTTGCTTTAATTTGTTTATTTATTTATTTTAAATTTTCACAATAATTGATATTTCAGACTAAGTCCTAGTTTTCAGACATTTGCTCTCAGAAATCAGAAAGCACGAGTCATATTTAGATGAGTAAAGAACTCAAAAGCCTTCTGAAATAGACACTATCAAATGCACAAAGAGTAAGAAAAAAAGAATAGTTTGACCTGTTTTGGGATGGAGAAGTATCTAAACTTGCAAGAGTTCCAGAAGTGGCCGTTAGAGATTGCTGAGGATAAATCAAGTTTGTTTAGAAAACATATTAGTTGAAAAATAGCTAATTAGAAAAAAATGTGTCAGCATCCATATCGCATAAAAATAATTTGATGGAAAAGTAGCAAATGAGAATGAGAGGAGGTTGAGAGCAAATGGAAAAAACTGCTTCACAGTATGTGTTTTGGAAATGGGAGATCAAATCATCACTGATCTCCATTGATACCTTTTTGGCATCCTCCACACCACTTCCAAAGAGGGAGATGCAGATTTCTCAATAACAGTTCCCTCTTCTCCAGTGCTTTCTGATTGTCTACACATCACCTTCAGTTTCATTTTTGAAATGCCAAATGGACTGCAACTCTCATGCCACTCTCCCATTTTTCCCTTCCCACACATATTGTTTGTAAAATATGTCCTGCATCCTCTCTCCCAATTGTGGTTTCAGCAAAGCAACATGAGGAAGTAGTGTATTGTTGTATTTACTTTCCTTCATTAGGATGTGGGTTTCTGACAATGATGTCGGGCCTATCTTGGGAGTCATCCACTAGTAAAACTTGATCAAACCTGTTGCATCCCAAAGCAATTGAGTAAAACAGAATTATGGCTGCTGTAACTTAATCACAAGCAAAAACATGTAGGTGAGCTGTATTTATCAAGGGTTTTGCCATCTGATAACATTTACAGCAAACAGAAAATTAAAAGACTTAAACCAGAAGCAAATGAGTGGAAGGGTTTTTTTTGTGATTAACTGGATTTTTTCCCCTGTAGCTGCAGATAAATCTCATCTCCACCAGAGAATTTATCCTGAACATTTTTCTTCACTGGATGCCGGGGGCTGAATTTCTGTGTTCTCCTTCAGCACTGGAAGTACTTGAGAACCAACGGATAAAGTATCAGGGAAGGATGAGTGCAAGGGCTGGTTCATCAGGTATATGCCAAAGTTTGTCTGAAAAAAAGAAAAAAAAATATTCAGATGCAACTCATGTTAAAATAATCAAATTATAGAGAATCTCACAACCCACATATGTTTAGAAAAACAATATTGCTTTAAGAATAAGGAGGTATGTACTATCTCCACGCATTGAGAACATTCTAAACTCATTAAGTATAACAGACTGGTAAACAAAAGCTAATCCCATGCTATTCAAGAAGAATATCTTAAGCCAGTGGATAAATGATGTAGTATTTCATCATGAGTTCCACAGTATCATACATGTAATTTGCACTCCCTCACAGTATTGTTACTTAATGACTGCTCTGGCTTCTTGACAGACAGTTAATGCATTATCACAAATACAGGCTAGGCAGCACAAGGATGCATGTATGTTCAAAGGATGAGGACAAATCTTGCATCTTCTACCATGGATTATTTGCTTAGTTAACAGAACTTTGCTCTGTCGAGCTTTTGCAAATTTCCCTTCATTTCTTTGTATGATTATTATAGAATAGTTTATACAAAATATTCAGCAAGTTTATTAGGACTACCACTTGTTATGTGTCATTATCCATGAAGCCACTCTACACAAATGTTGGAAATATTTAAGATGCGTGTCCTAATGATACTGAATAACAAAGAAAAGATGAACAGAACAACCACTTCACCAACTAAACACACAACCTTTACAGGCACAGAAAACCTGATGTGAGTGTTCTCACTCTTATGTGTGGTCTTGATCTTAAGCTTGTTGAATGTTAGAGCTGTAGCTATGAACAGCTGTGTGTGATCTGGACATGTCACAGTAAGAGATGGGGAGTTTTGTGGTTTTGTTTTCCAATAGTGAAGAATTTAGAAATGTGCATGAAATAGACTTGCAACCTCATTATAATATTTCCCAAATTATTAGGTAATAGTTAATTAGAACACTGAAGACCATGTTAAATTGATAATTGATTTCTAGAATTCAAAATGTCTTTGTTCTTCAAAGTGAGGATCCTGGAATCTCAATAACAATTTCCCTATCTTTTTTTACAGGTTTCAACAGAAAGCATTTTGTTTTGGTAGGCTACAGCCAAAATGTACCAGTCACCCTAAAGTGTGAGAAAAATAAAAAGCAAACAAAATTCATTAAAACCAAAGCTCTATTTGCCTTCTCTGTTTCCTGATTACATTTACTGCCACTGTTCAGATTGATGATCCTGAAATTGAGGGAATTACATTTACAGCAGGTTTAGACAAATATGCTAGGTAAAAGGAATTTAATAATAAATTTTGAAAAATAGTGTTAGCTGAACTTAAGGGAGCATATTTGCCAAACTAACTATGAAGGTGGTATGTTTTCTCTTGTCCTTACACTGTATAATTCAAGATAGAGTATAATGAGGTAACACAAAAACAGCTTTTCATCTTTGAAGAATTAGCAAAACATAACGCTGAGACCTCCTCCCAAGTCAAAGAGATGCTGTAAAGCAGCAACCTATCCAAACATGGCCTCAGACTTTGAATTTGGATCTTTCTGTTTCATTTGTAATCACAAACATCAAAAAGAAAAACAGCTCCCAAGCAGAGTTTTATTGTCTGCTTCTTCTATTCCTTCACCTCACTGGCACTTCACATATATGGGGTATGAGTTGATCAGATCTATCCTATTAGTGACAGTTTGTGGATGCCTGTGGTCATAATGGTAGAGTAGATCCTTATGGTTCTAGTAGTTAATGGTGAGGAATGAGTGCAGCACAGTGGGATCCCAGTCCTCTAGCACAGTTTTAGACCAACCATGATGCTGGAAAGGTAAGCTAGCAATTGTTTCATTTCAAATATTAAAATACACAGTGCTATTCTTCTTTTTTTACTTTTATCTGTTGACAAGTTCTCTATTGGCCTAAATGATGTGGTTTTCAGCCTGTGGTTAATAACTTGGATTTACTTCCCACATCCTACTGCAAAAATGACAATTGCCATAATTTTGTTGTTTTAAAAAATCAGGCAATCATAAAACAAATATGGTAAAAGGAGTATTAGTCCATGCTACACTACATTTCACACAGGAAGGAACTTTATACCTCATCCATGAAAATGAACTTATTTGATACATGAGAAGGTTTTATTAATATTTATTGTATCGAGATCTTGATTTACCTTAAAATTTACCTTAAAATGAGATCTTGATTTACCTTGTTTGTTTTCCTTAAAGCACTTTAAATCATTCAGAATTATTTAAGAAGAGGCATGTTTGAATACATCTTATCTTCAGGAGTTCTCAAATACTATTTTAATACTGGTCCTTAGTATTTCTCCACTCTGATTGGGCATCTAAAGTCCCTTAGATTTTTTTTTCAATGATGAGACTGGGTGATGCCTAAGGAGTTTTCAAGGTGATGGTATATTGATGTTACACATATTTTAGTACTAATACCTGCTCAGAACTGCTGACTTCTTTTCTGAATGTTCTTAAGATCAAAATTTAGCTAGTGATTACCATAAATGTTCTTAATATCATTCCATTTTCTTGTTTTTTTTCCAATAATTACAAATATTGACTCAGCAAATACAGATAATAGCACCACCTGCCCCCTGCCAAGCCACTACAAAACCTGTGCATCCTGCTGTTTCATCTTTCTCTCAAGAGAAAGACAAAATGTAGGAATTGGCCCTTCTCACATTTCACAGTTGAAAAATGAGGCTTTCACATGCAGAGATTACAGCCTGCAGAGTTATTACATAATCTCTCTCTGCTGTAGCTACCTTTTCCTGCCTTCGAGGGCATTTTATTTTGCATATAACCTCCCCAGAACACACCAAGAGTGGGGCAGGGACTACTGGATTGTAAATTTTGTGACTTTATCTTCTCAGTCTTCTGATGGCAGTAAGGACTCTTTCCATATCTCCTAAACTTCACAGGGACAAAAACTGTGATGCTTCTTGATTGGTGAAAAGCACAACAATTAACTTCTGAGAGAAACAGATCAAACATACTTATTTTTGCCATTAGTGAATCATATGATAGTCATCACGCTCATTTAAAGGAGGAGCTAAAAAATGCCGTCATTCTTGCATGTTGTTTCAAGTACATTTACTGGATCAATAGGAATATGCCCTGTTTAGATATTCACTGACAGAAATATCCCAGGTGCAGTGTCTCTTTATGTAAGATAGAAACCTGAGGTGTTACCTCTTGACAGCTTGAGATGAGATGCCTTCAAGTTATGGCTCCTAAACAACAGTTAAGTCAGACTAGCACTTGGTAGGGAAAAAACCCTGCTAAAACATGTAACAAGCACATAAGTGATACTGCACACTAAAACTTAGCTTTGGATGGATGAGTTATGGATTTTTCTCCTGGATAAATTTATCAGCTCACCTCTGCTCATTTTGTTCATAAAATAACATAACCTCTTTTCCACGTAAAGGTTTAGGAGGTGGAGGGGTTTTTTTGTTTTGTTTTTTAGTGTAAGGATGTTTTGTTAGCTCTGAATTCACCAAAATTCATTAGTAAAGCCTTATAAAATAGGAGAGTGGAAGTACTCATTTTCAATATGATGATTTTTCATATTGTAAAAAAGAGAAACTTTTAACTTGGTGCCAAAACCCCTCATCTGCATCACAGAATATTTTCCTAAGAACTGATTTTCCTTTGCTCTACCTTAAATAAGTGCATTTTCCAGTTCAACCACCAATGAGAAAAAAGAGCCGCATTATTTCAGAAGTCTATTAATTACATCAATCATTGTTTGCAAATGTTCCAGACCTTTGGATGAAAAGCCCTGCACAGTGTAAAGCCCTGCATTACTAGGGAAATGCTGATAATGATGCATCAGATAGGAGAAGTGATTTGCTATCCTTGTTAACTATTCAGTCAGCAATCCACAGGCACAGAGTATAATTCTGTAGAGAAGAAGCTCTCCGGAGGCACAATGAGATACATAAAAGAGGATCAACAGCCTGCAGGAAAAAAACACAAGCCTTTTAGTGTATGAGGGCATGTGCAAACATAATGGATTTCCCTTGATGTACCGCTACCCATATATTTATGCTGGAGCAGACTGCTAATGCAATTCCATTTGCTACCTTGACAGCAAGTCCCAGCTCATAGCTCTGCTGCAAATCTACCCACAGGGCTTCCGCTATTGTTAGTGTTAAACTGCATCAGCAAAACACAGAAGACCAGCAAGAATTCAGTGTTCTCTCCTTTCTGTCTATGTGCGTTTTGCATCAGGTGGTGAAGCATGTGAAACAGCTTGTGGCTATTTTAATGCTATTTGCTTAATGTAGTCATCTCATAATTCATAGTCTCTTGTAGGAACAGAGCATGCTCTGTCATGGAAGGAGAGCTCATTTTCCCTTTTCAGTCAAAAATTACATAAAGAATCCTTAATGAGTGTTTCTTCAGAACTGATGGCAGCAGAGCTTAAGTTCACTTCATAGAAATGTTTATGTTTTATTTCAATCAATGTGATAAAAAGTTTCGTAAAAAGCAGCTAGCTAGGATTCAGCACTCTGCTTTACAATTATCAGAAAACATATGCAAATTAGTTGCACGGCCAATTACAGTAGCTGATTCTGACTTTCAGCTGCAATCCAGCTAAGCAAAGCCTCAGTCTTTCAACTTGAATCATTATGGTCTCAGAGTCTCAGAGGGACAGAGAAAAAGACAATTTCAGAAATAAATATTGAGCCACCTCTTTCAAGTCTTACTTTATTTAGCTCATTATTGACGTTCATTGGCAGTGCTGTTATTTGGGTTAGCAGTTTGATAAAGTCTAATGTATCTTTCCAGGTTGGTTTTCTTGGAAAAATAAACCAAAATGGTAAATACTGACATCTAGCTCTCTTATTAAGAATTCAGGATTTGCTATCCATTCGCATGTGCAGTGCCTTTAATGTTTTGGAAATCAAGCAGCTACAACAGCCTTTCAAAAATGTCATTCCCTCTTGTACTGGGAAATGAGCTCAAATCTTATTTTGCTGCTTTTTTTTTGTTTGATTTTTTTTGGGTTTTTTTTCTAGTTATTGCATTTTTGGCAGCTGGGAACAAACACTGCTAAATTCCTTCACTGGATCTGTACCTGATAAAAACAGAAAATGAAATCTATTAGGTGACTCCTTAATAAAATAGCGCATGCTAGAGACATGAGTCACCAGAGGATTATCTCTGTAATTTAACACAGGCAAATAAACTCAATGTTCTTTCTCTCTCCCCACTGTGAACTGTGACAGGTTTGGATCAATGCTCTCTGCTAGATCTGCTTAGGCATCCTGAAGATGCCATGGTCCTTGGCTGCTATTCACTGATAACCAGCTGGTCACAGATGACTTGCAGGAGGGATGGACTCTGATATTGTCTCACATCAATTCAGGCAAAACTACCAATTCAAAGTATCTCTTTCACCTGTCAAACTAACTCACAGGACTTTGCCTTATACATACCAGGACATGTTCATAAGATCTCATCTGCCAGCATCCCTGAAGGCTTGGAAAAACAAAACAAAAAACCCCCTGAAGGCCTAGTTCTTTGTAGAATGAATATGGCTACGCAGCTGGGGAAAGCAGAACACTACTCTGCAGTGCCTCACCTTGCCATGTATCTTTTATCTGGTGCCAGGTTGTTCTCAAGAGTTTGGATTGCTCTCTTTGGCTTAGCTGTGTTTAGATGATTTACTTGGTTATAGAAGTGCTTATACCAAGAAAATCTTTGCATTGCTGAATTAATCAGAATGAAAGAGAAGTTCATCTTTGCCGTGGGAAAAACGTAGAAGATGCTTTGCCTCTCCTGAGATTTCCTGGGTAAGGTTTTGTTGCTATTTGAGAAGATCCTTGAATAAGGAATGCTTTCCTTCTACAGAGGATTCAAGTCATAACCCAGTAAGACCCACAAGAGTAGAACAAGTCCTCCACATACCTCATCCCATGTGGTAGGTGGGCAGCATCCCTGCCCAGAGTGCCAGAATGTGCTCTAAAGCATCCTTTAAATGCAAGGAAAAACTTTACTGTGAGGGTGAGGGAGCCCTGGCACAGGTTGCCCGGGGAGATTCTCTGGAGGTTTTCAAAACCTGCCTGGACGTGTTCCTGTGTGATCTGATCTAGGTGAATCTGCTTTAGCAGGGATTTGGACTGGATGATCTCTAGAGGTTGCTTCCAACCCCTACCATTCTATGACTGTGATTCTATGAGTTGTTCCAGTTGTGGCTCACCATTACTTGGGGAGGGCTCTCATCTTCAGGCTACCTGCCATGGCCAGAAGCTCATCTCACAAAAGTACACATGCTGTGGCCATCTGGATGTCAGAGCCTGCTGTATAACCCTAAGTCATCTCAGGTCAGCGGGAAGCTGTGCTCAGACAGCTGGCCTTGCCTGCTCATCTCTCCCCCAGATCACTCTGCACCAGGCTGGCTTGGAGATGGAGCTGGCAGAACTATTCACCAAGGACAACACTCAGTGAAAATGTAGCCCTTTGTTTGCTTAATGAGTCACCAAGGCAAATCAATTTACTATTTTTTTCCCCCAAAGGCCACATTATTTGCAACTTGTTTGTGCATTGTTGGGTGAATGATTTGCAACCTATTTGTTATTACTCTGCCCCTGTGCTGTGCCCAGTCTCTAGTGTTTGGCTGGTATGGGCAAGGCTTCTGAGCCCTGAATGGTTAATAAACTTTTACAACAGAAGCTCAATGAAAAGGTAGTAATGAATTTAGAGACAGAATTTTCAGCTAAATAAATACTTATGAAGAGATTTGTGAAGCTTTTGGGATGCTGAACTGTCTAGTCATTGTCTGAGTGCTCTCAATTCCAAGGAGCAATGCAACCTCCAAAGGCAGGACTCCAAATGAACCTTTGTATTTCACACATTCTCCAGTTACTTTCTTAATCAATTACCCTCCACTTCGACTACATTCACATCTGCTCTGTTTTTCCCACAGAGTAGTTTCTCACGGTCGGGATAAAGTTTAGTTTTACAAGCTGACTATATAATTTCAAACACTTTCTGATTTTTTTTTTTTTGCAGATTACTCTTCTGGAATGACATTAGTGCATCAGCTCATGTTTTTCAAGATCAAAATAAACACATTGTAAAGCAATACATAGTGATTAAAAGCAAGCACAGTAAAAAATAGTGCATATAAACAGTCAATTTCTGAATAAAATCTGTGTTGAGCATTTTATGGAAATAAACCATGTCATGTCTTGGTGGTAAGTGCATCTTCTTTTTACTGAAAAACAAATGTTAACAATTAGCATAACAACATAATAATGAATATTCTCTCAGCAGATATTTCACTATACATGCAATAAACTCACTACAACTTTCTATACAGCTATTTTGGAGTACTATACTGACCTTTCTACCTCTGGCAGCAGACAGAGACTGTAGAAATTCTTTGTTTCGTTCCCCAGACTGTTGATCAATGCAGATTATTTGACATCTGCTACATGGACCCACAACCTGAAATTTTAGTTAAAGAACATTCAGAGCTGTATCTCAAAGCAGTACGAGACACAATGGGCCAACCTCTGACGATCATAGTATTTTAAAGACATACCATCCACATACCTTTCCTGTATTCCTTTATGATTTCATTATGTAAAAGGTCAGGCTTGTTTACCTAAGATACATTTTCAAAGGATCTCCTTGTGAAGGTCTCATTGAGTTTTTAATTAACTCTTAAATTTTATTTTTTTCAATAAAACTTTCCCAGAAACAGAATTTGAGAAATACAAAACATTTACATATTTGTATTTCCTGATGGCTTGACTTCATCTACACGCTGGCATGGCTACTTAACCAAAGGAGAACTGAATACAAAATTAAGCCAGCACCTCAGGGTTTAATCCAATGAGGATTTTCTTGGGTTTGTTTTACATTGTTTCAGTGTAGTTTACATGAACAATATCTTTCTTATATGCATGGCACTTGTCATAGATCGTAGAATGTTCGGAGTTGGAAGGGACCTTTAGAGATCATGTAGTCCAAGCCCCCTGCAGAAGCAGGACCATCTAGATCAGGTCGCACAGGAACGTGTCCAGGTGGGTTTTGAAGACCTACAAGGAAGGAGACTCCACAATCCCTCTGGGCAGCCTGTGCCAGGGCTCTGTCACCCTCACAGTGAAACAGTTTTTCCTTATGTTTAAATGGAACTTTTTGTGTTCCAGCTTCATCCCATTACCCCTTGTCCTGTTGCCAGATACAATAGAAAAAATAGCAATGCCCCAACCTCTTGACATTCCCCATTTATATACTTATAAATATTAATGAGATCCCCCCTCAATCTCCTCTCCTCTAGAGTACACAGCCCCAGTTCCTGCAGCCTTGGAGATAATCAGAATGCAAAATGTGTATCATCACAAGTTTCCACAATCAGAAGGCATAATGACATTCTCTAGTCCAATGACATATGTAATACAGATCATGGATCTTAAAGTTAATTCTTGTTTGAACTAGAGTGTGTTTTTAGGAAAAAAAAAAACCAAAAACAAACCTGCAACAACTTTGTTCATAAAACATTAAAACATAGAAGGAAGACTTTTTGCAGTTTCACTTAACATTGCATCTCTAACTTTAGCAAAGCTGTGTGTTACAGAAACTAACTGTTCCTACAGTATGCATCGTAACGTATGCATTCTACTTTCGTAAAAAGTGTCATAAATTTCAAATAGGGCAAATAATTCAACCTTACACTGCAAACACTTTAATATCTTGATCAGTTTTTTGACCTGCATCTAGAAATGCTTGTACAACTCTTTAGTGTAATCATTAAAACCATACATTTGGCTCAGCTTTTTTAGAAGATGATTTTCCATAGCTTTAGTAGTTTTTAAAATAACAAGAAAACAAGATAGAGAGTAAACATTTTTCTCTGCTTTGCTTTGTTGAACAGCTTCATCTACCATTTTCCTAGCATCAAGCACCACTAACATAATTACTCCTGTTAAAACGTCATTGTCCGCATAAGGACCTAGCAGAGACTGATAATGCAAGTTGCAACAGCCTTTCTATTTTCAGCTTCCATTCCAATGTCATAAACAGGAATGCCTTTTTATTTTGTAGTTGTACAGTATCTTCCACAACAGGATCCAGAGATGATTTCTCTGGTGCAACTCCAGCATTGAACAAGGTAAACATGAAGGAGTTTGTCCTCTGTGTTCATCATTTCCTACCTAAGGATATTTTTCCTCAGTTTTCTGTAACTCATAGCTTATTGATCAAGGACACATAGGAAGACAGTAGATAATTCATATTTTTCACCCTTACTGAAAAAATGACCTATCCATTTCTCACTATATGCTGACCAGCAAGAAAGAGCTGTAATAGCTTCTAGATTTGACCTTAGCACTTACATTATTCACACATTCGTAGCCATCCCTTAGAAACAAGAAATAAGACACTTTTGCACACTAGACAATACATTTCCAAGCACGTATTTCCTACCTAGGGACTAGATGCATCCAATAGAACATGTAACACATGTGCGCATCATTCCCTAGGCTTTCATGTGTAACTTTTTTGTAGATCCTTCGTTGAAGTTTTTCTCAAAAGAATGTATTTGCCAACAAAGTCTGACTCTTCAGCATTTTCCTTACAGTACTAAGCATATTATGTTGTTAGACATGACTTGAAGCACAACAATCAAACCAGGCCAGCCTTGGAAATACATCTTGAGTGGAAATTGAGACAAAACATGCACAACAGAGGGCAAGGAAGTGATCATTTACTTGTACTAATGACCAGTTGTTTAGTAATCAGTTGCTTGATGTGCAGCAATATGAGGTTATGTTTGGATTGTTATACTTAACAGAAACCAGTATTCTCTTGTGACATGCTGGCAAACTCTGCCTCAAAACAGTGATTATTATTCTGCTCAGCTGGATGGAGGTGGGAAATTAGATGAATTATGATTTTTTTAAAAAAATAAAAGGTGTGGAGAAATATGTCAAAACCTGTCAATTATATTGAATCATGTTTGCCACAGGTCACAGCATGGAGGGTTTTTTTACACACTTCATAAATTTCAACTGCACAAACTGTACTGCCCATGTTCCAGTTTTTGCCTTGCAAAAATTACTCAGTCTCCAGGGGTCAAAATACTTTGTGATAGACTGTGACTAGTACAAGAGTGATGAGTTTGCACCTGGAATCGCAGAGCACCTATTGAAATTTCAGCCCACTCTTCTTCTTCAAAGGACTCTGGTGCACTGATGACAATGTTGGCACGGAAACGTTGGATTAATTCCTCTGTTTCCAGTGGCTCTTCCAATCTGCCCCAGAGAGAAGAGAGAAAAAGAAAAAAAGTTTATGACATAGTTCTGCACTAGATGTTTGTGCTATAAGAATCTAGTAGCTAGTATGATTCAGTGTTTCTCCAGAATAACCTAGACCAACTTTTACTACAAAGTCTATGAAAATGGCACAAGGTATGTAACTATAACTGGTAATCCTCTACGTGGCTTCTTCAGAGGTGTAACCTGGAACTGTAGGTATGAAAGCATGTAGACAGGCAATTGTGAACAATGCATTTGAGAGAATTCCTTATTAGTTACCATACCTAAGGCTAATGATAACAACATAAAAGACATTTGAGCTAGTGATCATTTGACTTATAGAAATTTATTCTGCACATGCAAAAGGGACAAAACCAGTAGACACTGAAGGTGAAAAATGCCATTTTAAGTGAGAATATATACCTCATAATATTATTATTCTTTGCCTTTGGGATGCAGCAGATTGCACCAAATGATAGGAGCTTTGACAAAATTTAATCTATATCTGGTGATATCTCCACCTCTTTGCAAGCGTCTGAACTGCCAGAATGTAGACTTGTGTCAGTGCGGAGAACGTACATGAGGTAGACAGAGCATCAGGCTGCATACAAATACCAGAAATCTGGCTGCAACTTCAAACTGACATTCTCCACTCTGCCTCTAAAGGAGAACCTGGACAGTACCAGAAAAAAAGACAGCTCTAAAATTTGCAAGGGAGTTCTCTCAGGGCCTTTGTTAGTTGGGAAGAGCATTTATTTTTGCATTAGGTATTATGGACATGAATAACTCTTGATACCCCATCAGCTATGGTCTGACAACTTTGGGATGACACCTTAAAGCAGAGGCAGAAAACTGGGTAAGAGGTGAAGAGACAAAATTCTCTTCTGGAAAAAAAAACCTAAGGACATACAGTTTAAAATGTGTTTTAATTAAAATGTGGTAAAAGATGCAAAATAAAGTACAGGGAAGACTGTTCACATCAAGCAGTCTTGGCAGAGGAGGCCTGTTAGGTGAAAAAAAGAGCTTGATTTAATTTAAAATAGCCTGGATGATCTTTAGCAGTTAAATGTGCATAAGGATAAACTGTTTATGCAGACTTTCAGTCAAACCACACAAGCTCAGGTCCCAGCAGCCTGGGGGGAGGATGGGAAGCTGAAGGGCTACAGGTTTTCCCTTGAGATCCTTCAAATAATCCCACACTCAGACATAATTCGTAATGGTTGAAGAAGACAGAATCATAGAATGGTTTGGGTTGGAAAAGACCTTAAAAATAATCTCTTTTCAACCCCTGCCATGGGTAGGAACACCTTCCACTAGGCCAGGTTACTCTAAGCCCCATCCAACCTAGCCTTGAACACTTCCAGAAATGGGGCAGGCACAACCTTTCTGGGCAACCTGTTCCAGTGCTTCACTACCCTCAAAGAAAGGAAGTTTTAAAGTTTCCAGTTTTCCTGCAGGCTCCTTTAGGTGCTGGAAGTCTGCTATATAGTCTCCACGGAACCTTCTCCTCTACAGGCTGAACAACTTGAACTCTCTCAGTCTGTCTTCAGAGGAGACGTGCTCCAGAGGAGATGCGCTCCAGCATGTGATGAGGCTTCATTGTGCTCCTCTGGACTCGCTCCAATAGGTCCTACTTATGTTGGGGCCCCCAGAACTGGATGCAGTACTATAGGTTGGATCTCACCAGAGTAGAGGGGGAGAATGACCTCCCTCCACCTGCTGGCTGCGGTACTTTTCATGTAGCCCTGGATATAGTTGGCTTTCCAGGCTGCAAGTGCACATTGCCAGGTCACTTTGAGCTTCACCCCCAAGTTCTTCTCCTCAGGGCTGGCTCTCAATTCATTTTATGTTCAGTCCACCTTTGTGCTTGAGATTGCTTCAACCCCTGTGCAGGACCTTACACTTGGCCTTGTTGAATTTCATGAGGTTCACATAGGAGACAACAGAAGATGTAGACTATGCTAATGCTAAAACAGACAAGGTGGAAAATAGCAGTTATCAATGAACAAAATCAGATACACTGTTGTATATCCAAGCTTTGCTGCGGGGTCTCGGAGCTCACGTGCTGTGTAGCCTCTAGTTTTGAATGCACTCTGTGACACCTAAGTGCCTGACACACCAGTTGGTACTGATGGGGGCATCAACAGCCCCAGTAACCTCAGACTGTGCATGCAGTGTCCTGAGCCAGTTGCTGCAAGCTACTTTGACTTTCTACTATTTTATCCCTTGCTACTAATCCTCAAAGACTGCAATGACTCTACTTCTGGTCTTTCTGCCTTAAACCCACTCAGACTCACCTCCAAAATACTTCACCTCTCTTATGCCTATCCCCAGTCCTCAGAATTACTTGTAGTTACTTGGCAGCATGTATCTGCCTAGTCTAGAGAAGAGGCGACTGAGAGGAGATCTTGTTAACATTTATAAATATCTAAAGGGTGGGTGTCAGGAGGTTGGGATATCCCTTTTTTCTATAGTAGCTAGTAACAGGACAAGGGGTAATGGGATGAAGCTGGAACAAAAAGCTCCACTTAAACATAAGAAAAAACTATTTCACCGTGAGGGTGACGGAGCAGTTGCACAGGCTGCCCAGAGGGGTTGTGGAGTCTCCTTCCTTGGAGGTCTTCAAGACACTCCTGGATATGTTCCTGTGTGACCTGATCTAGGTGACCCTGCTTCTGCAGGTGGGTTGGACTAGATGATCTCTGGGCGTCCCTTCCAACCTCTACCATTCTATGATTCTATGATTCTATGACCTGAGTAAAATCCTATTAGTTCCCCTCCTGCAAAGTATGCATTGGTTGGATTAGATTAACAGACATCTTCATCTTGCAAATCTCACCAAGAATCTGTTGTGAAAATCAGTGTAATTTGCCAAAGCCAGCCTAGGTACTTTATACTTTTCATAATAGAGAGCCCTGCAATGCAGAATGGATTACATAGATCTAATACATTATATATATCTAATCTAATAGATAACATACATCTAAAAGGAATATCTGCACCTTCGGGGGGTATTTCTAACAAGAATATTTTAACATAAGGCCAGGCTATGGGGATTTTCAGGGAGATGACGTGTGAAAGTAACACCAGAGAGATGGATGTCTCTGTGTACATGTAGCTCTCCAACAGTATGCTACACTCTTATTTTTAATTAGATTGCTGTTTATGTTTTACACCATCTCTCAAGAGCCAAGTGCAAACCAGAAGATTAACTTTTACTAATGGAAGATAAAAACAAAGATAAATTATTAAAACTCAATTGAAGACTGACTTTGTTTTTTGAATACTAGCAAGGTTTCCATTAAACAAAAACACTCTCACATGCCAAGAAGCTAAATACTACTTTCTTAAGAAGAAAAATATTTTATAAAAAACTATATGTGCCTATTCTTGAAAATACACTGCACAGTTCAGTATTTGGAAAGGTTATTCACTATGATTTAGTAACAGTGTAAAATGAGAACGCTATGTATCTATGCTGAATTCATTTCCCCAGCACCCTGAGAAAGCACTGCAGGGCAAAACAGAGAGGAGTTTTCCAGCTTGCACTGCAAAGTGGGAAGTAAGATGCTTTTCAGACACCTTGGCATTTCCAGTCACATCTGGAGTTTCCTTTGAGGAAAAGGAGATTACAAGTTTAGTTGTACTGGAAGATATTAGGTGAAAAATCAATGTATCATCTGACATTGCCTGTTTTACCAAATTTCCTTGTTCTCTTTCAACCTCACCTGCTGCTCCCTCTTGTGCCTTACTCTTCTTTGCACTCAGATCCCACATCTAGAAAGTTCCTCACTGAGTCACACTAAGGAAAAAACCCATTCTGAGTAAGGGACGGCTGAAAGTGCTATTCTCACAAAAAGATGTAACCCAGCCAGTCAAGCCTCCAAAACAGGCATTAACTATCATCACGAGAAGTTAGTCAAAATGTCTGAGAGACTAATTCAAGTCTTTTCCATGCATTTTTCCCAGAGCAGTACTGCTATGATATCCTAAAATGGCCCAACTGTCCTCTCCCAGAGAAAGAAAACCCTCAGGCAAAACAAGTCCCATAGTAGTAGTGATGTAGTGATGCTTCATTTAGTCAGTAGTTTTAAATCCTGAAGATATACATGTATCCTCCCACAGAGAGATATATATATTCCCCCTCTACTCAAAACAGGAATTTCAATGCAGAGGACATGTTTGGTGGATGATTAAGCGGAAAGAACATGACTCTGAGCAGAGATAGAGAAAGTTGTGAGACAGGGAAAGGGGTCTCTGAGAAAGATGCTGGGGCTCTGGGATGCACAGCTACGATGGAGGCTTTGAGGGTAGATTTTCCACAGAATTTGAGCCTGTCCTAGTTATAGTAAAGAAACAACAACTTTACATTGTTAATATATGGAAGTTTAGTTACTAACAGGTTCCTTATCTTTGAACTATGGGTGGGCTCAATGTTTAATTTGCTGTTTCTACCACCCACTTTTCAACAAGTAAAGCCAAATTCAATTAAGAAATGAAATGAATCCGGCCCTGCAAGTAGTTTTAAAATATTTCTGTTCTGAACCTTTGCTCTAATTCTCAATCCTTCCCATAGTAAAGAAAAGTTCATCAAATAGCAAGATTTTGTATTTTCATCTGCCAGATTATTTATGTTGAAAAAACCTAAGGTATCCTTGTTCTTCCCACAAGTAGAGGTTGGCTGGTTCTCAATAATCTGCCACCAAATCACCAGGCAAGAGTTTTGTTTAAGTTCTCCTAAAGTTAATTGGCAGACAGATTATGTTCAAGCATTTAATCCAAATTTTCAGAAATCCTACAGGAATGAGTGATCACAGCAGTTTAGTACCTTCTATATTTGTTGAACATTGAAAAATAACTATCTAAATTTCCAGATAAAACAGTTATATTGGTCTTATGGCAAGATTCTGGAATCCAAGACTACTGAGACACATTTGGGAGACAGAAGGACCTTACCTTGCAGAAACATGTTCTTTCAGATGCAGAATACTTGCTATGTTTATCAGGAGGTATTGTGCTTCATTCACAAGAGAGAGTGAGATGTTTGTAGCAGGTGTCGGACCTAAAAAATAAGAATTCAATATTCTAAAATTATGATTAAAAATCAGGAAGATTATACGAGTAATTTCACCTCATCTCTCCTTTGACCTCTTATTTATTACCATTAAAAATTATTCATTTGGCTCCAGACACTAAGGAAAGATTCCAAGAATCCCTTCAAACCTGAAAATGATTATGATGCAATGCATACAGAAATTGAGACAGAGCTATGATTGCAACAAATTTGTAAAACAATTTACAGGAGCAATATGTGTGGACTGTTTACAGATTTTTCATGATTATTTTTCCAAATGATCATTGAGTTTCCAGACAAAATTGTGGTTATGATGTAACCCTATCCTCCGAGACTAGTGTATCTCTCTCTACATTTTCACCAAATGTAAGACACAGAAAGGCAGCATTATAAACACAGTTTGGGTATAAGTCTGCTAGATGAATATTGGTTACCCTTTACTGGACTAGTTAAAGAATCAGTAAGAATCCCAAGAGCTCGATGTTTACTAAGTGAAGAATCCCAAATATTTTTAAGAGTGACAACATACCTTTTGTATTTTTCTGATGTGACCTGTTTTTCATGTCTGAACTTTGTCTTGTCAAGCGACATGGATGACCAAGAAACATAGAGAACCAGGCAGCAATTCTGTCTCCACAGTCAAATGTTTTTGCCCTATTATGAGAAAAGAGGGATTTAACAAAATTTAATTGCAAAACTGAAGACAAATTATTTTTCTGCTTCTTTCAATACAAAATACAGAATCCGTATTGTCTGATGAGTGCCTAATGTGAAATTCTGCATAATTTTGTCTCCCAGTTTCCTCAGTTCTACTCTGTTACTCTTGAAGTTAACATTCATGAGATCTAATTTAGTTTTGTACAGAAAATTGCTTTGGAATAAAGGATTAAATAATCATAGCACTTAAGACAGTGACTCTGAAGTACAGTAACTGGTCTCTCATATTAAAATATTGCAATATTCTATTATGAAAATGTTACTGTGCTTTTTTTACTAAAACAAGGAGGATTAATCTAAGTTGAATTTAAGATGGCTCCACTATGCCACACTGTGTGTAATCTTTAATGGTCCCATCAGCTAAAATTATATTAATTCCCTAATTTAATTCATATAGTACAGACATTCGACATTAAAACGTGTCTTCACTAGCAGAGCCCAAGTATCTCTCTATCTAAAGATGATTTCCATTACTAGTAAATTGTCTAGTGAGCTATGCAAGGCTGGTAATAGATTTACCTTCTTTACCTGAATGCAATCTCTCCTGATGGATTTTGAGATCATCTCTCTCAGTTCAGGATGGGCTTGATCAGACCACGTATCAGACCAAAGAGTTTCCTCAGTCCTGACTAATCTTAACATCAATCTTTTAAAAACTAGGAATCTAGTTTAAGTTAGTTGACTGAGTTCCCCTCACAGATAATGGAAACAGTTCAGTACCTCCTATCTATATCAGACTTCAGGATGGGATAATTCTCACTTACAGCAAGGAAAGTGATGTAGCACTGTTTCCACACCAACATTGTCATCCCACTGAGCCAAAAAAGCTGACCTGGACAGAAACCATATTGTTTCTCAAGAAAGAAGAAATCAACTCTTGACAACAAAAGATGCTAAGTCCTAGGACTCAGAGAAAAAGTGGCTTGGCTTTATGAAATGCTTTGTAGGTTCAACGGAATTTTACACAGGTAGAAAGTGAGGACAAGTAAAATCAAAGAGATTTTATAATCCTGCAGGGATCAGGTATCTCTTCAGTGGTTGTTCTGAAGTTTGATTGTCGTGCAGTTCTGCATCCTCCCCACTCTATGGCTGAAGAGACACCAACCGCAGCTGCATCTAGCCAGTGATACTCCAGAACTGAAATGAAACTCTGATACTATGAGATGCAGGCACCTGGGCAAGAATGAGCTTCCACATGAGATTTCATAGCCTGAGCTGAGCGGTTCTTGTGTCCTTGTGTTACAAGTGTTGGGGAGAAGGCTGCTAATGAGAAGGCATGGATCTTTCATGGTAAAAATATAATTCCCAAAATATTTTTTTCCCACCCAAATAAAGGTGTAAAGGGTCTTTCCTGAGCCTGTTGCCTGTAGCAGCCAACTTGGGCTAATACTATATAAATCAGGAACAAAATTTTGCTGTCTCTTTTTATTTTCTTACTATTTTAAGACATCACGTCCAGGTTAGAAACACAGAGGATTCTCAGTATTCCATCAAATGTCACTGTGTACTTTTTGTATTCCAAGACTCCTGCATTTTCAAATTGCTTTCCCTTATCATCAGACCATTTTCTGAGCAAGTATCATCATCTCTCTAAGGTCTTATTCAAAGTCTTTCTGTTAGAGCCTAATTCTATTAATTTTCTCCTTGTATTTATCTTTGTGGAGCATTACTTTACATCTGTCAGCATTACATTTAATTTGGCACATGTCAGGCAATTTATAAAAGAGGATGTAGTTCTCTCAGATTTTACTTGCTGTTCACCTTGAGTTCCCCACTCATCTTCCTATTATGTCATTTAGCTTCAGTGCATTACAGCTGGTCCCTCTAGTTAGGTAATTTATAGAACAAGAAACAAGGACAGTGGAAGTCTGAATATTGATCCCAAGGGACTTAATACACACATTTACACACAATGGGCTCAGTTTACCTTGGTTTCAGCTACATCTTTGTCTTCTTCTACCACTGATATCCTTCCCTTGATCACTTTGATATTGTGGCCTGTCAAATAAGAGGCTGTGTCCCTGCTTGTTTCAGTAGAGAACTAACCCTGAGCGTTTAGAGTCTTATACAACATCAATAACCTTAACATCACTAGCTTCTACTTGCATCTATCCACTGCTAGATATGACACTAGAAAATCCCGTCCCTCCGATGTGAGCAACACATGCTGATTGACAGCCTCTGCTGAGATGCAGACTAACACTGATGAATTGCTTCTGTCATGGTTTGGCCCAGTCAGCACAGAAGCACCAAGACAGTCTCTCTCTCAGTGCCCCCATTCACCTCCACCCTTGTTTAGATGGCAGAGGCCCCAGTGAAATGGGAGGAAAAAAGATAACCAAGGATGTTGTGGATTAAGACAAGGGCAGGGAGGGATCGCTGCCAATTATGGTTCTGGGCAAAGGAGACTCCAGTACTTGACTTAGAGAGGAAAGTAGGAAAGTTTATTCTACAAGAAACAGAATGGAATAAGATCAAAAAGGGAGTAGGATGATGAGAAAATTACAACCAGCACTTTAAGATCTCCCTCCCCCATCCCTCTTTTCTTCATGGGCCCAGCTCACTGCTCCCAATATCTCTACCTCGTTCCCCCCCAACAGCTCAGGGGGGCAGGGAGTGGGGGATGTGGTCAGTCTCTCACAGATGTGCTCTGCTGCTTCTGTCTTCTCAGATGAGGATGACTCCTGGCTCCGTTATGAGATCCTTCCCACGGGGCACAGTCCTTAACGAACTTCTCTGTTGTGGATTGTTCCCAGCATCTGTGGCTTCTGCCGATACAGGGTCCCTCGCACGGGACACAGTCCTTAGTGAATACCTCTGGCGTGGATTCTTTGCCACAGTTGCAGTTTCTGCAGATACAGGGTCCCTCTCTCAGGACAAGGCCTCTTCTGGGCATAACTTTAACGAGCTGCTTTGTTGTGGGTTCCTTCCCACAGTTACATCTCCTGTGAATATGGAGTCCCTTCCATGGGACATGGCCTGCTCTTGCCATAGTGATCCCTCCCTTGGGACACAGCCTCTTCTGGCCATAGTTTTAATGAAGAAAATCACTGCCCCTGGCTTGGAGTCCGTATTGAAGTGATGGGGTCCCTCCCACGGGACACGGCCTCCTCCGGTCATAGTCACTGCCCCTAGCTCTGGGTTCTTTAGCAATATGAATCTCTGCACCTGATTCAGGGTTTCTAGCAAAATGAGTCTCTGCCTTTGATGCAGTGTCTTTAACAAAATGCAAACAAATCTCAGTTTCACCAGTTCTCTCCATAGAATGCAGGAGAGTCTCTGCTCCAGCACACCTCCTCCTATCTTCACTCACTGACCTTGGAGTCCGCATGGTTGTTTCTCTCACTCTTCCCACTCCTTGAACCACCACTAGCCAGAAAAGAAGAAGGAAGAAACAGGACGAAGAAATAGGAAGAAGCCTCCTCTTCCAGCTTCTTCTTTAAAAGTGATCGTGGAGGCGTCTAATTGGCTCAGCCCCAGAAGTGGGTCTGGCTCAGAGCTGGGGAGAGTTGCGAGCAACTACTTACAGGAGCCATCTTTACAGCCCCTTCCTCCTTACCAGAAAAAGCTGTCATGTCAAACCATGACAGCTTCACAAGGGAAACTTGGGCTCATTAAACTTCCATGGCTGCTGAGAAATTAAATTTCCTCATGTGACTGCTTGCAGGTTGTACATCATATGCATTTCTCAGCTATCTTGGTGTAAACCAAGAGTAATAATCTAAGCCAACAGAACTGGATGAAGTCAGAACATCAGAGAGCAAAATTAATAGGCAGAAAATTCCTTCCGTAATCTTTTGAAAAAATGCCTTTTAACAAAGACTTTTGGTCCCATGGGTCACCTCAGACCATAAATCACCTCCTGTTCTACTGCAAAGCACTATTTTACTCCTGTTTCTGATCTTTTGTTTCCAGAGACATCCCTGCTGAAATGTGGGAACCTGGCATCAAGTGATGTTGGATGTCTGAGCAGTTTAACAGTCTCATCAACATTGTCCACTCATTCTGCCTCACTTCCTGCACAATTTATTTGCTAACCACAGTCCACTCTTTGTCATGCATGTCCTCTTTCTTTGTCATACATTCTTTTTCTTCCTCCTCAGAACTCTAAGCAGTTTCCCACGAAAACTTGCTATTTCGTACATTAAAACTGCTATGGTCAGTGGCAAGAAAGACAAGACAGAGTAAATAGTATGGCAGCAAAATATGCACACAGAGAGGAAGATAACCTATGCTATTTTACAGTCTGTAATGGATGGGCTAACCATGGGGAGGCCAAGGATGAGTCAACACTAAGGGAAGTGAGACAGATGGTTAAAACAAATGATTCCTGGGTGAATTCCACTACCTGAGGAACATACACTTCTCAGGAAAAGATCCTCTTTACCATCTGAATAGCTAGCCGAAAAGACGATAATCTCCTGCATGGCTCCATGGGGAAAATGGACACATTTTCTTCCAGTTTGTTTATGTGTTACCCTCAGAGAAGCAAATCTAGAGGGTTACAAAGAAATAGTATACCTTGTTTAAAACAAGATCTGTAAGTGGCTCTTTTAGTTGCACTTACCAAGAGACTCAGTGAAATGAAACAGTAGATAATGCAAATGTACTTTAGGAAGACACTTGATAGACTGCCACTGAGAAAACTTAATGAGACTGGGAAGTACTTAGAAAATATGATGGATAAACACTTAAGTTCACTGACAGAAAATTAATTTATTCATAATGTCACGTTACACTGAAGTGGCATGTCTCTTGATTAGAGTTACTGTTTTTTCACCTACTTACCTGCAATCTTCCATAGATTGTTATGGGGACACTGATCAGCACGGGTGGTCAAAACAAAATTAAACAGGGCTGTAAATATGGAAAACTGTTTATAACTTCAGCAGGTTCTAGTGATTTTGAATCCATGCAGCATGAAATGGGCAAAGTTACCAGTATCACTACTGTCAAATGATGGAACTGAATTCAAGTCCTGCTGAGGGTCCCAGGTGATGTTTGAAAGTAATTAGGGACATATCTCCCTTTTCACATCCTTGGAGCAAGTGCAAAAAAAGGCTCTCCCGTATTCAAGTGAATGATAAATCATCACAGCTTCTTCTACTGTCCCTCCTCCCCTTTTTTATTTTCATGTTAATTATTTTTTTCTGTTTTCTACTAGACATATTAGACATGCCAAAATATCTACCTAACTGTCTTTGCCTGTGGTCCACTAAGTCATTTATTGCTTTCCACCCTCTCCTTCTTTTTTTAAGGACTTCCGACCCTGCACGTCCATCCAATGATGTCCTGAATGTCATTACAGTGATTTTCAGTTTCAGTTCCTCTCTGCTCTCACTCACCTGTGCGTACAGACTTTACTCTCACAGATCACAGTCTCTTTTCCAGTATTTTCTTCTAGTGATACAGATATTGGGTCCATGCCTAGATAAGCAGAGAGTAAACCATATTTAAATAAAACATTTATGCAGAATCATAAAATCATGAGAAAAGTTTTTATTTTTCCACCTGTTCACAATCACAGCAGCCTGCCAAACAGCATATGCCAAAACCCTTCTTTTTCCTAGAATTATATTTTCTGCCTGCAGGTGGCTCCAAATGACAATGCAAAGGGCAAAGGCTGCAGGTGACCTTGGTACCCAAACCACATTATGGAGTATACAATTTCAGCTCTAAGTAACTTCATTCTCTGTGTATCTTAGGCAACGAAACTGGCACAGAATTACTGCCTAAGTCATGGTTTCGCTTGAAAGGATGAGTTTATCATTGTTATGGCCTCTCTAGCAAATCAGTAGAGGAGGTTAATAACTGTCATGTTGGGTTTTTTTGGTGGGATTGGGTGATCTGAAACATGAAAGATGGAGAAGAGGAAGAGAAAAAAATTAAGAACAAGCTGTTCAAGGAAATAAATATAATATTTCATAGAAAAAATAATAATTAAGAGATAAAATTGTATGGAAACCACTAATGAGAGTATTATTTCCATCTAACCATCTGTAAGTTTAAACCAGATGAAGAATGATCTATGTTAAGAACTTCTTCCATAGTCGTCTTATATTGAACAGGATGAGCCTGAGAGATGGAAAGGCTACTGTGGTTTACTTGAAGCAAAAAACATACTATTTTGCTTTCTCTTAATTGAAAGTGATAATCTTAAATGATGAACAAAGGATTTTACTGTGTGGCTGTAATGAATCCAATTCTTTTCCATTATACTGCAACATATATCAACAAAGACTCAGATCTCCCATAAACCAGCTTTATAACAGCACACTTTTCTTTCACTCACTACTTCTTACTTATATTACTGTAGTACAAATAAGTTTCAAACTCGGGCAGGTCTGTCATATGGTGAAATCAAGTTGGCTTATTCTCTTCTGAAGAGTAATGAAATGTAGTTCAGATTCATTCTATCCCAACCATCAGCTCTATTCCATATGTATTTTCCAAAACAGAATGTCATCTACTCTTTTTTTAGTGTAATGATGTTAGTATACTTCAGAAATGAAGACTGAAGGGGAAAAGCTAGGTTCACTTAGGAAAATAGAACACATAATAAATGCACTGAACTCACTTGCAACAACCTGAAAAAGAAGCCAACATTATAATCTTACAGACTAGAACTAATGTTTTTGTACTTTGAGACAATTAAACATTAGCATCGATCCTGCTGGAAGAAGGATTTTTTTCCTGGATGCATTCTTAGCTGTTATATCTTTCAAAATCACTTTCTAAGCAAGGCATTCTCACAAAATTTCTTAAAATAGAGTCTCATGGTATTAAAAAGCCCTGCTTTTATACAACACCAAGTGTATTGCATTTTTATTGAACAGTACACATTTTACAGTGTTGTTTAGGTCAGTTAAACATTGTTAATTACAATTTTATTCTATCTTAAGGCAAAAAAATTAAGCAGAATATTGCCAGTTACTAAAATGTAAAAGCTGTCATTCTCCATGGTCATTTGCTTGATAATAAAATTCACAGATGTGCTCACAGTATTAATATAAAAAAAAAATTGTCTTTATAGTTCCTATTTTGAGTCAATGAGAAAAATTAGAGGTCTGTTATTTCAATAGACCGAAATATAAACTATTCAAGTATATTATTTCATCAGTGTATGCACTTAATTCCCATTATTTTTATTGGCAGTTAACACATGACTATTTGAAGACACAATAAACTCCATAAAGTGTAATTAGTTGCTCAGTTTTGATAGCATCTTTCTACTCTGATATTTTAAAGGGCCTTGACAATGCTTAAAATTTCTCCCTCTGTGCAGTGGCATACTAGTGCCTAGCTTGCTAGTGTAATGCTGCTTGTTACCTTAAATGGAAAGAGAGAAATTAGTCTTCTACAAAACATATTCCCAGTCAAATTCTGTTTGATTGACTCTTGTGTAGGTCAGCAACAAACTCAGTGTAATCTGTGCCCCCGTGTATTTGATGGAGCAGGACAATGAGACTTCCCTTCATCCCCATTCAAGGAACATAGCTTCTAGAAAGGAAGGCACTTGCTCCTGCTGATCTTTAAGTTGCTGGAAGCCTCACCATTAACTACTTCAGTTAAGATACATGAAGGTTTTTTCACCATGAGAGCCTGTTTAGTTACACTGATTTTCTCAAAGTGGGTCTTGTGACAGTGAGAGTTTGTTACGCTGCTCACATCAAAAAGAATAGGAAATGCTTGTTAAAACCCACATAGCCTAAGAAAATAATCCTAGCAAAATTAATAAATGCAGTTTCTCAAAGTAAAAATCTCACTCCCTCTACCGAAGTAAAGTTATCAAGCACAAGCCCCTTCTCTACTTCCGTTCTCATCTACCCGTTTCCTCAGGGATGAGTGGAATACCTGGAGATCCCCAGCTGCCACACAAGCCAGCTAATTTTGTAGGCATGACAGGGAATCCTGAACCATCAGGCTGTTTTGGCCTTGCCTAGAGCCCCAGACTGACGGTGGCAGCAGGACTGCACAGCTGGGTCTGTCACACACTGGGTCTGCCCATCCAAAGCTGGGTGTTAGATGAGCTACTGGGACACACTCTACATGAGGGTTAAAGAAGAAAACTGAAGTGGTGCCTCAGCACACAGAGGATTCAGCAAAAGGTATTAAAGTAGTTACTGTTGTACTAAATCATGCTGACAATTTTATTTTTGGGCGGAGAAGATGAAGAATATTAAACTATATTAAAAAAATAGCCATAAACAAATTTTCCACTAAAGAGAAGTGCTAGAGGGAAAATATGTGCCTGGAGAGTGAAAAAGAATAGACTCGTGTTTTAAAAGTGGCACAGATAGTCTTCACCATAATCTGGTAGTATAACAGCAAAATCTTCTTTACAAATGCCCCATACTTCAGCTACATGGCATCGGCTTTAGGCACTTACCAGAGGCACCTAATCCAGCAGCACAGTTGCCTTAGGCTCTCTCTATGGGCAAGAGACACCTCCAGACAGCAAAGCACACTCTGAATGGAGATCATCGCCACAGCCTGCTCTCACAGTGAGAAAAGCGCAGATGATAGCAGAGGAACTAGTAGAGAAAGCAGAGTGGTTACAGCCTCCTTGCAGAGGAGCAGAAGGAAGGCAGCCAGCTTGACTATAGTTGTCCACCAGTCAGCTGGAAGCTGCTGGGTTTTCACACTCAGTAAAGCAAGAGGTGCAGTAAAGGTGCAGCTCAAAGGTTTTGTCTTCTTTTTTTCACCTCTGTCTCCTCCCTCCCTCCCTGGTCACCACCAGAAATGTTCCCCTCACATCAAAACCAGGAAATGAACAGGAAGTGTGAGGGCAGGAGGAGAAGAGGGGGAGTTGGAGAAAACAAAGCTCCTCTTGGAAAGATGCATGCCACTGTAGCTGAGGAAAGACAGTTTTGGAAGGAGGCATGCAGTGGGAGAAAGAAACTTGCAAAGCAACAAAACTGGAAGAGAGCTGAAGGTTGCTGTAGTTAGCAGGCTAAGCTCTACAAATCTGAAATGCCATTAGCCACAGACATAGGCCAGTGAGGGTTCTAAGCTGTACAACAGCCAGCCTGGCTCATCAGAGGGCTACTGCTCCCCACGGCACTGATTGCCGATCCAGTTACACACATAACATTTAGCTTCAGGTCCTACATTTGCAACAAATCAGTGACAGGCTAGAGAGAGCAGTGACATAAACAACAGTGATTTCAAGATTTTCAAGCACAGAATCAACTTTTTAAGTTAAATTTGTCTGCCATTAAATTATTTAAGAAGTGTAACAATGACCAATGTATGTGAAGGGATAAAAGAAAAATTAATAAAATAATACGAACAAACAAATTATGCATTGAGACTGCAGGTAAGAGGAAAGAAAACAGACAAAAATATTGAAACAACTTTCTACACATTTATCTGTTCAGTCTTACCCCATCATTTTATATGGGTTCCAATCAACGTTGTATCTTATGAGCAGTAACCTCTGGAATAGTCTCACCAAGTAAAAAAAATAAAATCACAGCTTGCAAGTACACTATAAGAGTGAAAAATAGCAGGGCTATTATAAAAAAAGGGCCCAGAACACCTTATGGGTTGAGATTATTGTTATCTAGAGTCATTATACAAGAATAAAATGACTCTACTGTTGCATATTGTCTGTAACAAAGCAGGCTACAAATAAATGCCAACCTTGTTTCTGTTAGAGCACACTGGAGACCAATCACTTTGGGGCAGAAAAGTGATCCATGGACTTGGTCAATTAATTCTAGATAGTTCTCACTTTCATAGGAAGGAAGGTGACTGACAGTGAAAACTCCAAAAATGACACAAAGGAAAATGTAGGATTTAAAAATGAATTTCATCCTTGCACTAACTATGCCGAGATATTGTAAATCTTAGTGAGAAGTAGGTCCCTGGAGTGTCATTTTTGCCTGAGAAAACTTCGTCCTGGCTCTCTGAAGTATGTCAGTGCAGGTATTAATGACAAGTAAACCTACCGATGGATATGCACTTGCTGGAACAATCTGGTACTAGCAAGGAAAAAAAACCCTAAGAACATACTCAGAATAGCAGAATAAACCATTCAAAAGGCCCAACACAGACAAACAGCTGAAAATGTGAAGGCCAACTAGAGAAGGTTTGGACAAGACTTCATATTGTGTCTGCAAGCAACAGGTCCTAGCAGAAAGCAAAAGAGATGCAAAGGAACTACATTTATTGAAATGATGAATCCTGGAGCACTTGCTAATATAAAGATTTTAAGAGAAGGCTGTCTATGCAACCATACTACAAAAATGTGAGGTGCAAGGTGCTCCACATAGAATTGACATGAATTAACAACATTTTTTCAAAGAAAGATTACAAAGGCAAGTGTGGAAAATAGTAACATTTGTGCCAATGAGCCAATTTGGAATCCCTAAGAAGAGACTAGATTGTGTTTGGGATGTGCAACACACACACAGAATCACACAAGACTAGTGGAAGTATCCAAGTATACATTTGACAAATCTATTCCAGACAAAAGAAATTAGCTGGTCAGACAATGAAATTCTCTGTTTTCAGACAGGTGGAGAGGATAACACAGACTCACTTATATGGATCCCTAACAAAGGGTGAAAAATTGGAATATAGGTTACCTTGTCTTGCTCTAGCTGCTGAAAATGTGGTCACATGTACTGTTAATGGGTAAGACATACAGGCTGAGTAAATGTTAGATCCCAGGGATATGATCAACACCAGTCAGACACATACAAACTTGGCATTAATAATGACTATTGAGGAAGAATACAAACCTGTTGCAGCATTCAGTGCTACAATACTATTAGTAAAATAAACAATTTGCACCTTGAAGTAGCAAAGGGCTTTCTGTAATACTTTCTGTAAGGTTTTTTTTGTCCTTTATTTTCCCCTCAGTGAAGAATAAGAAGGGTTTTAATGAATCCAGAGAAGCCCAAACATTACATAATATTTGCCTGCTAATGCAAGTATATAACTGAGCTAAATGATGTCCAGTCCTTATTTTAATTAATACTAATTTGCACTGAAGACTATATCCCTCTAAGTTCCATATCTGGAAGGAGGAGGAGAGCCATGGAATGGGAAGGACTGAGGCCAGGGTGTTAGATGTTAGATTCCTACTTTTTTTACCTTTGCAGTGGTAACATTCCCTTCAGACTGGTGGACTTCATGGTGTGGAGAGGTAGACCAGTCAGTAAATTTCTACGCTTGTCAATTCATTACTCCTTCCTGAAGCATCTAATTTATGATTGCACACAGGGAGTCACTGTCTACTCCCTGTCTGTCCCAAGAAGAAGCTAGGAAATTACCCAGGGCTGTATATATTACAGTCTAAGATTTCTTTGACCATAGCAGGTAGCAGAATTTGTCCCTGATGTCCGTGAGCATCTACAGCGTTCAGTAGTTTGGTGGGTGCATGCAGGTGTCTCTGTCAAGAAGTTTGACACAAATAATGAAGGGAAAGATACTGGTTACCAACCTTCTGCCTGGATGATCATAACCTTTTTCGTCAGATCAACTGAGGGATTTACAAGACACAACCGTGGCTCCTGCTTCTGGGTCATGCAGACTCCATTCTGGTTTACAACCATCCAGTTACGGTCATACAGCAAACCCTGGTTTCCCACTGGCCATTCTGCAACCTGAAAAAGCATCAGGAGAGGACAGGAAAGTTTAGAAAAAGCTAGCTCTATTAATAGGTTTGTGCTGAAAACAAATGAGAGGGAAAAGAAATAATATACAACCAATGTCAGCCTTTAATAAGGGAAACCTTAACTGCAAATCAAGGATAAAGACATCACTGTACAAAGCTGACAAAACAAAGTGGAGTTACAATTTGTTACATATTATCATACATGTTGATTAAACGAAGAATAAACAGCCCCCCGAAACACTCTGCAAACTGTTTTCAGTTTCATACTCATCCATTTTCAGGGTAATTTACCCCAACAATTTTCTTTTCGTTTACAAAGCATGGTCATTTCATAGAATCATAGAATTGTTTCAGCTGGAAGAGACCTTTAAGATGATCGAGTCCAGCCTTTGTCTCAGCCCTACCAATCACTAGATCATTTCCCTAAGTGCAACATCCAACTGTCTCTTAAACATCTCTAGGGATGGTGACTCTACCACCTCCCTGGGCAGCCCGTTCCAATGCCTAACAACCCTTTCAGTAAAGAATTTCCTCCTCATATCCAGCCTGAACTTCCGCTGGTGCAACTTGAGGCTGTTTCCTCTTTTTTTATTGCTCGTTACCAGGGAGAACAGACCGATACCCACCTTGCTACAGCCCCCTTTCAGGTAGCTGTAGACAGCGATAAGGTCCCCTCTGAGCCTTGTTTTTTGCAGACTAAACAGCCCCAGATCCCTCAGCTGTTCCTCATATGACACATACTCCAAATCCTTTACTAGCTTGGTAGCCCACCTCTGAATTCTCTCCAGTACCTCAATGTCCTTCTTGCAGAGGGGAGCCAAAAACTGGACACAATATTCAAGGTATGGCCTCACTAAAACCGAGTACACTCTGCTCCTGCTGACAATAGTGTTCCTGATACAGGCCAGGATGCCATCGGCTTTCTTGGCTACCTGAGCATACTGCTGGCTCATGTTCAGCTGTTGTCAAACAACACTCTCAGGTCTCTCTCTGCCTGGCAGCTTTCCAGACACTCCTCTCCAAGCCTGTAGCACAGTTGGGGATTGTTGTGACCATAGTGCAGGACCTGGCACTTGGCCTTATTGAAACTCATGGCATTGGCCTTGGCCCAGTCATCCAGCCTCTCTAGATCTCTCTGTAAAGCTTCCCTATCCTCAAGCAGATCGACACTTCCACCCAGCTTGGTGTCATCTGCAAACTTAGTAAGGATGCACTCTATCCCCTCATCCAGATCATTAATAAAGATGTTAAACAGGAATGGCCACAGTACTGAGCCCTGGGGGACACCTCTCGTGACCAGCCGCCAACTGGATTTAACTCCATTGATAACTACTCTTTAGACATCTAACCAGTTTTTCACCCAGGAAAGTGTATGCCCATCCAAGCCAAGAACAGCCAATTTCTTTAAAAGAATGCTGGGGGAAACAGTGTCAAATGCTTTACTAAAGTCAAGGTAGACAACATCCACAGCCTTTCCTTCATCCAACAAGTAGGTCATCCTGTCATAGAAGAAGATCAGATTTGTTAAAAAGGACTTGCCCTTCATAAACCCATGCTGACTGGGCCTGATCACTTGATCAGCACTGTATGTGCTGCATAATACAATTTAGGATGATCTGCTCCACCAGTTTCCCGGGCACTCAAGTCAAACTGACAGGCCTGTAATTTCCCAGATCATCCTTCCTTCCCTCCTTGTATATGGGTGTTATACTGGCTGATTTACAATCAGATGGGACCTCCCCAGTCAGCTAGGATTGCTGACAAATGATGGACAGTGGCTTGGTGAGCACCCCTGCCAGTTCCCTCAGCACTCTAGGATGTACCCCGTCTGACTGTGTACATCAGTGTGGAGCAGCAGGTCACTCACCTCCTGAATTGTAAGGAGGACATTTTGCTCCTCTCCCCTGTCTATTGGCTTGAGGGGCTGACTTTCCCCAGTGGAAATGCTGCTATTACTGAAGACTGAGGCAAAGAAGGCATTAAGCACCTCAGCCTTATCCTCGTCTTTTATTACCAAATTTCCTTCTGGAAATTTCATGGGAGTTGTGTGGATTAAGACAAAACCAAACAAACAAAAAGCAAGAAAGATGCGAAACTCAACATTCTGAACAAAAAAGAAATCCATATTTTTCATAAAATTGCAACATTTTATCAATGAATTCACTTGAGAAAAACTCCACCACTGAAGCTTCCAGTTTAGATAGGAGCATAATAGTTTCTCCAGATCCCTTTACAACAAAACACATGGTATTCTTTGCTATCTGTTCTTCCATTACTTCTATTACACTCCTTACATTCAATAGCCTATACAAGCATATTGTCCTTGTACTCATGTACATTTTTTTCTGGTGAAAAGAACATCTGTTAGTGAAGCTACACAGATGGTAATCTTGAAGTCCAAAAAAGAGAGCAATTTTGGTAATGCCTTTGGGTGATATTAATAACTGCTTTCTCCTTCAGAATGTTAAAATATTAATATCATTCTTTTAACATAAAGCTGGGCATTTAAATATATTGCTTCAACTCACGTATGCTTTCTAGTCACAGTTGAGTATGGAGAAAAGTTAACTACAGCTGACATTTGTTTAATTCTTGTAGAGAAACTTAGCACAGCTCACAAGAATTAACTGGCAAAAGACTAGCAAAAAGTAGTGAGAAAAACATACATCAGGCACAGTCTGATGCTTGGAAGAAGAGTATGTTTGGGAGTACTGATTAGATTAATTAAAAGTCACATGTTTTGTTTAGCACATGCTCTACCCAAAACAGCCCAGAATCAGAATATCTTATTCTTACAAGCTTTTCCAGGTTTTATAGGAGCTTGCAGTAGTAGTTTGACACTGCTGGCCTGACTAGTGAAACTGAGGGCAGGCACTCTGAAACTGAAAACTTAAAAGCATTAAAGCTGTAATGTATATAATTTGGCCACAGTGCTATGAACTGTATTGAATACAGATAATGCCTGAAAAAAAAATTAAACATAAGAAACGTATTTTATCAACCTACTTGATTTACAATACTCTTTGGTTGTTTTATAAGTGAGTGCGGGTGAAAACTTCAGTCAACAATGGAAATTCTTGGTCTGACAGCATCATCTGAAACTACATTGTCCAAGTGCTCCAAACTGCCAACATCTAAATGAAGAGAACCTTTGCCCTGTCTTTTTAGGAGAGGAATCATAGCCCAAAGACTGCAATATCAGCTGAAAAACAGACTTTTGTCCTTGCTGGAAATGATTCTTTAGACAGGCCAGTATTTCTTTTTGGTTTTTTTTTCCTCTATAATTAAATTACAAAATGCATTTGAGCAGCTGGCAATCATCTGAGAGCTGCAAGAATTTCCTGGTAACAAATCTCCCTTCCGAAACAGATCACTAATCAGTAATACATCCTCCCATTGATCCAACAGATCTTTACAGGATTTGCAAGACATAATGAGCAGAATAAACTAAATGAGCAGAAAACCAGAAAAAGAGCATGAAGACGATCATTCCTGGCTCCCTGTTGTAACATTCAGTTGTTTTGGTTCCACTTCAGGACAGCAATCTTAATCAGGAAATAGCTTAAGTGTTTGCTTATTCTTCACTGAAGGTAAGAGTTTTTACAAGCAAAACAAAACAACTCCTCTTTAATCAGAGTTTCAGCTAATTCTTACGTACTGATAGGCATTGCAGGGAAAGCTCAGCTGACTAGGTAGCAGGTACCTGGAAATAATCAATGACATCATATAATACCCCTGGTATTTTTTAATTTGCCATATTTTTATGTTTGTCATTATTTATAATATATATTTATAATGGCAAAGAACTCTCGTGTTCCATTGTGAAGTATAGCACATGACTACAGATCCTTAGGTCATATTTCCTCTTCCTCTGGGTATTTGCCACTGTAACACATGGGCCAGAGCAGTGAGTCCCTGTCTTCCCATGGATGTCCCCCATACTCTGTCATGTGCCCTACTTCCTCTCCACTTTACAACTTACTGCATTGCATATGTTGCTAAGATCCCAGTAAAGAAAGTTGCATCAACAAATTAACTGTGTACCCTGGCTTGGACAGAGTCATAGATGATCGTGAAACGGAGTTGGTTTGTTGCTAATGCTGATACTGGAGATGAGCACAGAATAACATATAGATTTCTATTCTTAGTACTTAGGCATGTGTCCTGTGCAGACTATCTCCTGACTTTAGCAGAAGCTGAAGGAATTGTTAAATGATTGCAAGCAACTATATTAGAGTAATTCAAGAAAAGTGTTTCATTTTGGCTCTCTTGGATCACATTTGAGATGTAGCAGAATGACATAGGCTGCAAAGATGATCCACATTCCAGTGGACCAGTAGCAGAAGGTCACTCAAGGCACTCAAATGTCACCAAATACCTATATTCAGGCAACCAATACAGTGAAGCAAAACAACAAATGAAGCTTACTGTGAAGTAACATAAAACAGGTTACCACTCATTATAGTAAGCAATACTGTATTAGCTTCTAACCAAATCTGTCTGGCCATCTCTGACTGAGATAAATTACAAGGGGAAGGACAGAAAGAAATCAAGGACACCATGATTTTACTGACAGATGCAAGCATACAACTTCATTCCCAGCATGACACTCCCAGCTAATAAGGTTTTCTCTACCTGTCATATGCAAGATCACTGCATAGTACAATCAGTACATGGTATTGTCCTACCTACTTTAGTCCATTGTTCTTCTTGTAATTTAAAAATATTCATTGCAAAAACATGCTTTTGTTTTGTTTTCCAAATTTTCTTTAAAAGATTTCGGGTTGCATATTTTCATAGCTCACAGTAATCTCATTGAGAAGACTAATACAATTTTCAAATACACTAAATGAATCACTGAATAGGTTTTAAATTATGCAAGTATAAAAATGTTAATGGCCTTACATATCATGTGTTCACTGGTCACTAGGAATTTGCATTGTATTTTAAATTAAAAGCTAATTGGTCTTCTGTGTTGAGATGCAATTTTTATTCTCTGAAATCTATTGCACGAATAATAAAGTTATTAATGTTTAAAGTCCTAACCTTTTTCACTGGGCACACTGCATTATGTAATTATGTAAAATTCATCGACATGAGAGATGTTCCTGTTTAAAAATGTATGTTTAAAACACATTTTTATGCTGGAAAAGGAGAAAAAAGTGATCTGGGATAGAGGTTACTCCTCTGCTTCTTCTCATTTAATAAAATAATGGTAAGGCAAAGAAAGCACATTTAAGAACTTGAGTTAGAATATTACGCATTGTGTGTACAGACTCCATAGAACAACACTGAATGGAAACTGCACTTTATAAAATGCACATAGTCATGCTCCAGGAACTAACCAACCTGCAATAAGCTGATGATCTTCCTGCCAAGCTTCATTCTCCCAGCTGCCACAGCACTCTGCACTCTTGCTCTCTATGGAGGTCAAGCACCTCCCATACTAAAATACTTAGAATAAAGCAGAGAAATCAGAGTTCAGGAGATGAGGAGATTATGTGATTCTAAAGAAGAGATAAAACAGCTGTGAGTTTGTACTTATATTCTCATCAAATTTGTCTTCCCAACAATAATGAAGTCATCTATCCTGCAGCCAGTAAGTCAGCAGGCAGACTTCACTGGCAGATGGGCTGGGTCCTGTACACACAGTTAGCCGGAATTTTCCACTGCACATATTATTTTCAGCAAATGCAAGTCAAAATGTACTTACAATAAAGCCTATTTACTACAAATGCTAAAGGTCTGACCTACTGTAACAGCTGGAGGCCTGCACTTGAACTTACAAACTGATGAGATTCTGATATCAAGTATCCAAATAGAAAATGAGTGAATTAATTGCTGCCCAATATCTTAACCTTTCCACATCAACTCGCTTAGAGCTACTTTATAACTGATAAAAAAGCAGATCAAATTTCCAATTGGGAAAATATTTTTCAACAACTACAAAGCACCTAAAGGTATTTCAGATCTAAAATATAAACTGACTTTCATAGAATCATGAAACTGTAACAGTTGGAATAGACTTTTAAGATCATTGAGTCCAACCACTCACCTAACATTGCCAGGTCCAACACTAAACTAAACCATATCTCTCAGTACCTCATCTATGAGTCTTTTGAATATCTCCAGGGATGGTGACTCCATCACCTCCCTGGGCAGCCTCTTCCAATGTTTAATAACCCCCTCGGTGAAAAAGTTGCTCCTCATCTCTAATCTAAACCTCTACTGGGGCAAATTGAGGATATTTCCTCATGTCCTGTTATTCATTACTGGAGGCATCAACCCCCACCTCACTACAACTCCCTTTCAGGTAGCTGTAGAGGTCTCCTCTCAGCCTCCTCTAGGCTAAACACCCCCAGCTCCCTCAGCCATTTCTCATAAGACTTGTTCTCTAGACCCTTCACCAGCTTCTTTGCCCATCTCTGGACACTCTCCAGAACCTCAATGTCCTTCCTGTAATGACAGGCCCAGAACTGAACACAGTATTCAAGGTGCTGCCTCACCAGTGCTGAGTACAGGGGAATAATCACTTCCTTGTTCCCCCTGGTCACTCTATTTCTGACACAAGCCAGGATGCCATTGGCCTTCTTGGCCACCTGGGCACACTGCTGGCTCATAATCAGCTGGCTGTCGATTAACACCCCCAGGTCCTTCTCTTCAGGACATCTTTCCAGCCACTATACCCCAACCCTGTAGCATTCCCTGGGGTTGTTATGGCCCAAGCGCAGGACCTGGCACTTGGCCTTGTTGAACCTCACGCAGTTGGCCTTAGACCATTGCTCCAGCCTGTCCAGGTGCCTCTGAAGAGCCTTCTTGCCCTCGAGCAGATCTATGCAACCACCCAGCTTGATGTCATCAGAAAATTTACTGTGAGTGTACTCGATCCTCTCATCCAGATCATTGATCAACTCTCCTTTCAATTCTTGGCTTCTAACTGAAGACCAAGGAAACTACAAGCTACATGATAGTGCTTCAGAATTTTGAGTTTACTAAAGTAAGGAGATAATGTAATGTTAATTGTGAGGTCTGTATGATAAAGACCACTAAGAGACCTTCAAAGGAATACTTTTCTACGGGATTCAATCTTTACATGACAATGCCTAGAAATTATAGCATAATCAATATTTTAAAAGGCAAAATGATGTTTATTATTTGATTCCATTTAACTGCAGTAAGATTTCTCTAGGTGTTGTATTGAGTCTGCCTAGTAATGTTTTGGTATCGGGGGGCTATACAGGTGGCTTCTGAGACAAGCTGCCAGAAGCTTCCTCCATGTCTGATGGAGCCAATGCCAGACAGCTGCAAGACTGAGTTGAGTGTGTTTTGCCTGTGTTGATAATTGCTGAGTCATCTCCCTGTCCTTATGTGCTCTCCCTGTGAGCATTCCATTATATTTTCTCCCCCCTGTTCAGCTGAGGAGGGGGAGTGATAGAGCAGCTCTGGTGGGCACCTGGCATCCAGCCAGAGTCAACTCATCACATGTGTCTTGCTTCAAATTCCAATGCCATGTGCGATGGGTTATTTTCCCCTTTCAAAATGATCCAGACTGAAGTTGCAGTAATGACACATACAGATTTGTTGAAGGTGCAGTTAGTGATGATGTGGGTTCTGGCAGCCCTGGCTTTCAATTCTACTTTTAACCATTGAGAAGAGACCAAGCCAGAATGGGAATAACCATTTTTTAAAGTTTTTCAAAAATGTTGGGCTGTAAATTGCCATTTGCATCTCCTCTTACTCAGGGAGATTGACAGGTCTCTCTCAGGCTGGTTATAAATGTACCACAGGTCTAGAAGTGTCACTCAGACCTTTGGAAACAAAAACCTGAAGAATGCCTGGTGGACAAGAAGAAGATTATGAAAGCAAATACATTTTCTGTGTGGATTTGCTTCAACATTTAAAATAATAAAAATAAATCTTTTGGCTTCATCTTGTGGGTCACTTTTCATTGTATCTATTAGGTCAGCTTCTACTGTTCTGTAACATGTACTCACATATCTTCTATGAAGTAAGTGGAAATGAAAAAAAATGTTCATTGAGAAGAGGAGGAGAAGAATTAAATTCTATAGATGTCAAACTTTCAGTTCCTTCCAATACCATATACTAAAAACAGTATATATTTAATTGTATATTACTCTTTGGCATTACAGGCTACAACAGCACTTAGATTACTGGATTCTATCTTGTATTGCTCCTGTAGTCAACTGAAAGTGACAGAAATACCCAGGAACACATAATTTTTCCTGATGCAAATACCTGTTTTATGATAAGATGAATTAGCAGGTATCCACCTCTCACTGCTTTTAGAATACTATTATCTTGGAGGGGTAAGTTGAGGTAAGATAAATCCTGCTTTCACACCAGGCCCATTAACTCATGCCTGGCACAAAAAGTATGCATGACGAAGAAGGATTTTCCATCTCCATATAAAATTGCAGTTCTGTCTGCCAGGGAGCGCCAGGTTTGTATGAATTTATCACCTAGAGTTGTTCCCCCTCACAGAGCTTGAAGAGAAGAAACCTGGCTCAGCTGATCGGGAAACATAAGCTGTCTTTCATGCTGAGGTATGTCTTACCTGCTCCGGGGCACAAGCACTTCAAAGCCTTCCTAGCACTGAATGTTGTGCTATGTATCTCACAACACCAGCCTGCACGTTAAAAATAGAATTTAACCCCACAAGGGCCCTTATGCTGCTACAACATATTTTGGCAGCTTCTGTGGTGGGCATCTGTAATACAGCTATAATAACTACATCACTTAAATAAAGGTTAAAACATTTTCACATTAAATATCACATAAAATATAGATTTTCCAAACAGTTTGATTCAGTGTGAGGTTAATAAGGTGTGGAAATTGTTTGTTCAGATCTCATTTAATGCTTAAAATTGTGCCTCTGAATTAACGACATCGTAAGCCAAACCAAATTTAAAAACACAGACGTTCTGTTGATCATATAATGGTCTTTGCTTTAATTCCCCAGCCTCTTTTTGCATTAATAGAAAGAAACTAAAAATCATTATCAAGTCAATTGAGAAGTCATATTTTAAATGCAGGTGATTTGTTATTCTATTTGACCCCAATTTCACTCAGATGTGAGACAGTGACCTACACCAGCAAGTTTTCATCGGCAAAGTTACACTGATATTGACACTCATAAATCACTTCCTAGTATGGTATTAAGCAAAGTCACATTTTAGGTCATGTGTGGGCCATACACCTATTTCTTCATGCATTACTTTTTAAAAAAAAGTCACAGCTAAGGTGACGATATTATTAACTTTGTAAAAAAGCAATTAAAATCTTCAAAGAGTGAACTTTCAAATAGTGCAGCAACACTTAAATGTCATATTTCTGTTGCAAATGTATTTTTAATGATAACATTTCTTTGTAATGTAAATCAGCCTCCTCTCAATTGTAACATGTTAATCAAGTTATTTCTCAATTGCTGCCTACCCATCAATGCCTACCAGTCCATCACACGTCATTCTTTAAAAGCATGCTAATTACTTGATTATATGTTAGTTGAATTTTGCAAATCCAACTATTTCTTCAAGACTGCGTATCATGTGCAGATTTGTCTGTTGAGGGGGAGGGGAGAGCAGAAGACACATTTGCATCCCGCAACTTCTTTCTAACTGAAAATCCTTCAAAGGTACTAAGCATGCAGGACTTGGTCCTGGAAATTGGAGAAAAAGAGAAATGGGTACCCACATACTGCTTCCTAATATCTTGAGCTGGCTGACATGGCCAAGACAGGTAAGGAAAAACACAAGGCTGAGATGAACATTTAAGAATGATTCAAAGCTTGTACCTCAAAAGCAGAGCAGGATTTGATAGGGTAGAGGTAAATGTTGGTGACAGTGATGGGCTTGCCACCTCTTCTACATGTTGGTACTGCAATGTCAGAAACAGCTGCCCTTATGCTTTCCACCTCAGTCTCTGTTGGCTGCCAGTTGCCAGTTGTCTTTGTTGCAGATGAATTATTCCTGAGTTCTCTGTCTGAGATGTGTGGTAATGGAGACAATTTATCTGCATTGTTAAAGGAAGGGTGGTCATCTGGGACAGATTCTGTTGTCAGCTCTTTAACAGAGGACTGGAAGGGAATCGCAGTACCCGACTTGGAGAGTCTGGTGGTTATGATGAATTTCAAAAAAGTCTGTGCATCTTCAAAAGAAGACATGTAGCCAAAAGATATCCTGACAGAACCAGTGGGACGTCCATCAACTAGGTCTATATCATCTCCACAGACATGTCCAGCCTAGTTTGAAATAGGAAGAAAACCACAGAGCTATTATATTACAAATATCACTTTATTTCCCTCCAATTTACATAATTATTGACAAGTCTCTTCATTGTAAGATGAAAAACTGTATTCAAAAATACAAAGTTTCATGAATACAAAGAGAAGATGCAGAAAAATATTCACAAGTACTTTACTACTTTTTCAGATTAGGAAGAAGATAATTTTGAGATGCTTCTCCTATTCTACTCTAAGGCAAGAGAGACTTCTGAAAAACTGCTGATTTTTTTGGGACAGTTTTCTTGATATTTGCTGTCAGAACAGTTCCATTTTATGCTATCAGTGGCGTATTCGTGGCTTGTGTTACATAGTTGAATGGACAGCTATGCAATTGAGGAGAGCTCTGGGATATTAGCAAAGCTGAGACTTGAATCTCAAGCTCCAACATCCAAAGTTACTTCCCTCACCACTGGGATATGCAGTTAAACACATTGCCTTCAGGAACTAGCTATCACCCTAACGTGTCTTCCTTTGAAGAACGTAACTCATGAAAAATCTTTGTTGAAAAATGCTTCAGATGCCCTAATAGTGACCTTTGCATCGATACCCCTCAATTTGATAGGTCTTTCATACAGTACTCTCTGGAAAACTCTCACATAGAGCAGAAGTTCTCCTTCAGTAAGTGGGTCAGTGAATGCCACTCACTTCCACTGAGATAAGCTAAAGACTCACTTATGTTCATCCATCTCACCCAAGGACACAATATTTAGTCCTAAGTCAGCACCCTTATTCCTGTAAGTGCAGCAGCTTTGTAAATATTTTTTAATCTATATTTCATTTATTTACGAATTTTGGCTGCATAAAAATGGAAGTTTGAATAGATTATTTACGTGAGGGCTTTTTAACGCAAGAAATGTCACAGTTCAATGAACACAGATGCCATTTATGCAAGGAGAAATTCTTTTTGAAAAAGCCCCTCTATGTCAAAGAATGCAATGTAGTAGTAAATATTTTAATGCAGTGTGCTGCAGTTTTTATCCTTGACAAAAGAGCAGAAGTAACATTTGCAAAATTAGGTTGCATCTGCTAATATACATGTAGCCCTTCTGCCAAGTATTGATTGATTGACTGAAGAGAGATATTCCTGCTGTGCAAATAGGTAAACAAGTTCCTATCTGACATCCTACAAAAACTAACCACACTTCTCTAGGGACACTTGATGACAGAAAGTCCTCCTTTACAGGAATTTTATACATGAAAATCTTCATCAGGGAAGGGAGAATACAGTCAGCACCCTGGGAAAAGGCAAAATCAAAGTATACGTGCAAATAATGTAATAAAAGATGTCTTCCTCTTACATGGTAAGGTCAATAACTCATACAGATCCTTCTTAAAGGACTGAAAAGAATGTCGCAAAATAAAGACTGCTTGACTGCAACACCTCATCACACAACTTTTGGCAGACAAGTATCTATTTGTAAGTTTGTGTTTTATCTGTCCTCATTTAAGTGTTCAGCTTCATTAACACAATACAAACATGTAAGAGGCCACTCACTCCTTAACAAAAGTCTCCTTACATGAAGAGATCCAGGAGTGTTGCAGCCAGGTGTTTGGCATTTTGCACTTCAACAGAAAGGCAGAAATCTTTTTTTCCTTTCTCAGAGTACCTTGAGGAAGCTACTTGCCCTCAAAAATTTAAGCATCATTCACCTGGTAAAGCTCTACCACTTTAAGAATTTGTTCAATCTATCTTGCATATAAATGTGTTTGCGAAAGTTATCTAAATGTCTTTGTGAAATTACAAGGGAGCTATATCAATACAGCCATTATAATTTTTTATCTTTTGAAGAGTACTATTAATAAAATTGTGGATAATTCTGTATTAATTTACTCTAATTTCAAACACTGACAAATATGCAGACATGAAGCCTCCCTCACTGCAATGTAATGCATCTTGCTATACATCTTTTAATGACAATTTATGGAAAATGTTAGTCATCTAGAAAACAGTTTTCACATTCATGTTCTACCAATCTAACACATCAGTAATCTAGGTAGATGTCATCTAAATTTACCGCACTATCTGAGATTCACTATCTATTCTCATTTATTGTTTCTTGTCCAATTTGTGTATTCCTTTTAAACCAAAACATCCCACAGCAATAGGTGTGTAATACTTGAACGTTATTAAGTACAATTAAGGATACTTAAGGAACAACATGAAATGAATTGTCCGGGAACTTCTGTTCTGCAGGAAGCCTGGATTTCATGTAATTTCAGATTTCATATTCTCCAATGAAATAAAACCAAGCAACACATACTGCTTCGAGTCCATCAAGTGATTTTGTTTCAAAATGACATTTCAATGAATTGAATTTCAGTCCATTTAGTTCTTTAACATGGCAATTGACTTGAAAGGTCAGAGAAAAAAAATCAAATTTACCTTAATTCTTAAAATCACAGCCACAAAACCACAGGACATGGTACATCTGCTTTAGCTTTTAACTAATTAGGGGAGAAGAAACACGGAGCCAGTGTTTCTTCTCCCCTTCCAACCTTCCATCCTTAGGAAATTCAGGATTTACAGCCAGAATATGTTTCTTGGGTCACCGAATCTAGATATTTCCCATGGGGAATATATCATGTAATCTTGTTCATAAACTAACCTGCAGGTTCTTTCGCATGTCCTCATTGCTTATATCCAAATGCATCTGGCAGGCACCTGTATTACAGAAGCAACCTGTGCGGACGTGTATGTTGTAGAGACTAGCCATCTTGTCCACCTTCCCAATTCAGCAGGAGATAACACATAGGAGAAGAACAAAAAATAGACATTTTAAAGTTGTGGCAAACAACATACAACGTTTTAAAAGTGCAATTCAATTGGAGGTAAAATACTTCTCTAAATTATTAACAACTTTCTGTAGTTTTTAGCATTCCCATACACATTAAGCGTTTTTTAGCCTGTTAATGATGGTACATGGGCTTAATTTTAAACCTGTGAACAGGTTCATTCACATCAGTAGTGCTAATTAGAGGCCTGCAGTCAAGTATCATTCAGTGTCTCCACAGAATCGTCACCTACAACTGCATCTGCAGAGATTGAAGAGAGGCCTGAGGCACCTCTTCAGTTAGCTAAAGACAATCTTGTTCTTCAAGGATCAGAGACTGAAGTCCTCATTACAGAAACTAAACTGTATGCGTGCCATTTTGGCGTATAAGGGCTTGAAGAATCAATATGCAATAACATCTGTTAGAGCAAGGACTAAACTAGAATACCTCCTTGAGACTTTCACACACAACCACCCAGTCTATCAAGTCCCTGGTTTACCTTTTCCCCGTGCTCTGTTGTTCTGTCTTATACTGTTGCTTTATTGTCCACTAAATAACGAATAGACAGAAGTACAGTACTTGATGACAAACTGTCATAAATAAATTATGTGAATGAGTGAAAAAGATGTGTAAAGAGAACAGAACGTGACTATATGTGCCTTGGAAGGAGACACATATATGCATGCATTGGGAGGGCCGCAGTGACAGGATGGCACTGCAGAGAAGAGATACGGATTGGCAGTTTCATAGCACAGCTAATAAACAAGGGAAGCACACCACGGGGATCTTCTTAGCACAACTGAAAAAACAGAGAAGCACAATGAAGGGATCTGAAAAAGCTTTATGCTGATTTCAAAAAGCAACAAAAGTGGCTGATAAGGTTAGCTGAGCAGGTATAGGTACTGCTAGTTATTTGTTTGACAACAAGTGATGAATGTTGCCAGTTAGGACTAGAAGAAAGGACAGTTAAATGGTCATAAAGAGCATGAAATTTGGCACATCCTGTCTCTACCACAGACTTCCAGAATGTCCTTACACCAGCTGCATTAGTCTCTCTGTGCTTTTGCTCCTTTTCTGAAAAACGGAACACTGAGAGCTCTGAGAATAGCCACGCTGCAACCTGAGAGGTCTCTGCCATGTTAGTGACATAATCCTCCTCACAGGGAGCTCAGGCTCAGCTACACACAAAAAGAGACACAGCTGAGGCTAAAGGTGTAGCAATGGAAGTGTTGACCATCTCAGACTAACCAGTTTCCTAATGGTGAGCTCATGCTTTGTCTGCCTGAGGTATCAAAGTTGGCATTCAAATTAGTTTCTGCAGCCAGCTTAACCTCTGTTGGTTTTTGGAATTTTTAACATAAACTCTCTTTGTATAGGATAATAGCCCAAAGTACATAGCAAATACTTTCTTATATAATTCAACCTATCTTCTGATAGCATCAACCTTCTGATGTCAAAGTAGCTTGGACATCTCTGAGTTTAATTGCATGAAATACCAAGTACTTTCCATTTCACTGTTGCACCAGCTTGAACTTACTCCAGGCTGAAATAATTCAACCTAAATAATGTTTATCTCTGCTAAACCAGTTCAAATATCATTTTTTTTTCCCATGTGTGGCATACAAGGTATTCTGTGCAAAAATGTGCTGTATAAACAGATCCTGCATCATTATAGTGCACAAGTTCTCCAGTTCTTATGTCCTATGCCTCTCATTCAGTTCAAAATGGTTTGGTTCTCAAATGGAGATACAATCAAAATAATTCCATATATTCAGATTTGGAAAGCAGAGAATATAATCAGTCTCAAGTTCTCTATTCATGCTTAATGCCTTGAAGAATACACTGAGTTCAAAGCATGTTTCTCAAATCAAAGTTATAGTAAAAGGCACCTGTTGAGAAAAACTGTTTTAGTGTCAATTAGCTTTGTTTTGTCAGAGAACTTCGATCTGTAACAGTGACATTTTCTTGACTTCTTTTTTCATTTAGATGAGGAAAGTTGTCATCCTGGCATAACATGGTTTGTCATTGTGCTAGGGACTCGTGGGTGGATTGATCATGACAAGGCAAAAATCATAACAGATATTTCACTACTGAATTCGTACAGTGTTAGGGTGTATTTGCTCAGAATACAAAAGCCTTAGAGTATATAATCTTTTTATTATTATTAGTGTTTGAAGAAACATTGCTGGGGCAGACTTGCTTATAAAAGTGTATGTAGCACAATGAAGTTTCCATGACACAACTTCAAGGAATTGCTAACAAGAATTTTTAAAGAATCTTTTAAATTTTGTCAAATAAATCACGTGACATGTGACCCAATACCCTTCTATATTAATCTGTAGAGTAGGCAAGAACTATTGATGCATAAAAATGCATGAACATTAGAGGAACATTGGGAATAGTAAGGGCAGCACCACAAATCTGTTCTGTTCCTTGAATGCATACTTGACTTTCCTTTGGACATATGCTTCAATTTCTTCTAGTTTAGTTTCACCCTAGAAATGTGCTACTTGGGGAGTTAATTTAATCTCTCTCTGCAGTGCTACCACACAGCAAAACAAATAGAACATAAAACATCTGTTACAGTTATTTCGATGAAGAAAAGCTTATTTAAATAAAGCACATCTTTGAAATTGCCATCAGGAGCAATAACAGGTATTGAGCTTGGGATTATGAAATACAGAATGCCACACGCAGCTCTGTCTGTAACAGCGGCAGCTGACTTTTGGGAACCACAAATACGTTCATCAATGAAGGCACAGAAGCATGAATGGTACTGATGGTAAGTACACAGCTTAATGTGCTCATTGTCAGTTTTGGTGATTCCTCTGGGCTGATATTTGGGACTATTGTGCCTGGGTCTTTCAGAACTTAAAGACTACAATTAAGAAGCAAAACACATGCAGAAACCTTGCATTATTTTTACTGATCTCAGTCAGGGAGGACATGGCAATTTAAGTCATCCCCACATCTCAGAGTCTCTTCTGTCCCTGAGTCCCTTGGCATTCACTGCTTTTTCCAAAGCTCTTTACTGTGGGCCAGGCCTTGTAGGTTGCTCCACATGTCAACACTTCTCATGTCAGATTCTTTTGATTTTTGAGAAACAAAAGATGCTTTTCACACTTTCAGGATGTGGTCTGCAAGTTTAATAAACACACATGAATGAAGTCTATCTAACTACATTTTTTAAATGTAGGGTTTTTTTGGTTTTGTTTTTTTTTTTTCCCCCAGAGATAATTTCTGTTTTAAGCACAGCTGCTTTCCTCAGTGAGTCTTTCTTTAGATGGAACAGATTGACTGAATGCTCACATTTAGGGATTTTTTCACAGTAGTCTATCTGAGAAATACTTTGTTTTTAAAATATAAAAAATACTTAGGTGCAGAGGGTTTTTTTTTTTAATGCATCACTTTGCAATAGTCCTCTTTTTGATAGCTGGTCTTTTAGTTCACACTCAGCAGCTAGACAGCTCCAAAGAGAAATGAGATTCTGGTGTCTTCTGTTTTCCTGTTCTCTGTCACTTAGCTGCACCCATGACTTCTCTGCTTTCACTAAATAACTGACTTCTGCTACACATTCACTTCAGGGCCTCTGTGTCAGTCAGCTGGAAATGGTAAGCATTTCTCTAGCTTCAAGCTCCACTGAAATAAGTCTGAGAATGATGCTTACTGTAGGTAGATATATATACTGTTAGTTAAGGATGTACAAATAGCACATAATTTTGCATCATTCCTAAAAAAACAAGTCTAAGATTTTCACTAAGAATGATGAGTTCTTTAGGAACCTCTGCTGAAATCATTCCTGTAGGATCCTACTCTACAGCCTTTACTCATGCAAGTACTTCTTATTTGTGGAAGTCATTTGACTGAGTATCACAAAAATTATTCACATGAACAAAGGAACTTTCAATATCATATGGAGTATCCCATAAAATCCAAATCATGTAAGTCAATATTGGCAGGTACAGTTCTTCAGAAACTGGGATTGTGACTTCTCATTCTACTTTATACAATGCCCAAATTTCAGAGTAGTTTATCTGTCTCACGGATATGCTCATTACAAGAATTTTCACTGCACACCACTGACAGCTGGTTACAAAACAAGTTTCACCACACTTTTTCCACATCCACTGGTAAATTAATTCACAGATTTATGGCATGGAATTTGAGAGAGAGTAAGCTAGTTCTGTCATCCAGCATTTGAGTGGGAAATATTGCTGATGCAAATGCATGCTTAATCTTGTTTTATACAATTTAATAAGTAGGTCAGAATAAAAGAAATGTATCAGTACTTGTTTCCAAATCATTTAGTAGTGGGGGGAAAAATGCATTTTAGTTGAGGTACAGTATCATTTCACTGAATGGTTTCCTGCAACAGAGGCCTTTTTTTCCCATCTCAGGGAAAGAATTTCTATGTGGGCAGGTTCCCACAGTACTGATGAATCTGATCTTCTCCTCCTTATTGCATCTCCAGTTCTTGACAACTGTTTAAACTAACTAGAGAGTGGATGTAAATCTCTTTTCAGTCTACACCCATTCATCATTCGCTCTGACCAAAACCCATTCGTTAGAAGCATTGAAGTATTAGAGATACTGAAATTTACTGAAACTGTCAAACTCGGTGTCTTGATAGTGGAAATGCAAGCTTATCAGGAACTTTGCAGCTGATGTGATATTTTTTCCTGCTAGTTTCAAAGGCAGTCAAAGAGCAGGTAAGACTGAATGGGAGAGAAGTAGGCTGGAAACATCAGCATAATTCAGAATATGTGGTTTGCCATTCTGGAGCAATTCTTACTTAGACGATGCCATATACATAGCAAACTGCAGGTCCTCCATGCTAACAATGTAGCAATATAATGTAACAATGTGACCAAAATTTAACATTTCTGAGATACAGAAGCTAAAGGATACTTTGGAGATGGCTATAAGGAAGAAATGGAACACAGTCCTTATTGTTAAGGGATGAGTTCACATTTTTTCAACTGCTTTTTTTATTCCCTGCAGTACATGAGGTGATTAGGGCATAGACTTATTTGGAACATACATAAATATCATGAGTCCCAGATCCACCTTTTTGAAACTGAACATGCTGAGGAGCAGCCAAACACCTTGGTTTTCTTTGATTTGCCATGTCAGTGACCACAGATCTCTCCAGTCAACAGCATTTTCTCTTACCTTTTTGTTTTGTTTTTTCCTTTTTTAACTGTATTTTAAATGTAAATCTGGTTTGAAAAAAAATTACATCAGGAAAAGGATATATTCCAGAAAGAAAAGCAAAGCAAAGGAATCTAAGCCTTCTGCAAGCCCTCTGTGGCTTCCTAACTCTGACTTCAACAGAGCATTCCTTGTGAGTCATAGGAAAAGGTTCCACTGAGCATCTCCAGCTATTTTGTAGGCTAAAGGGGTCAAACTACTATTAGTCAGAACTAAGTGGAAGCCAGAGGCAAACAGGACAGAAGTCTAAACTGCAACTCACAGCAAGAAGGGATAAAGAGGAAGGCAGTAAACTTGATAGAGGTGGAAACAATGCCTAGGAATAAAAAGATGTTGTGCATGATACCGAAAGTCTAGCAACATAGATTTAACACGTCTCCAACAAAACCCTCTCCACCTTTTTTTTTTTTTTTTTTCCCCTTAAATCACTGAAATCCTTGTCTGTATTTATCCCCTGAAAATGGGGATAATAGATCACAGTGAGGCTGTGGTGATAAAAATCCCATGACAGAATGTATTGAAATATTACTTTAATTACAGCCATACAAGATCATGTATAGGATTTGCGGAGGGGAGCAGAAAGATAAAAGCAAAGTAATACAGAAGGTGGGGCTAAGGTCTCTTTGTGTTTGAAAGATTCAGATTATGGACTGAACCTGGACACTGCATGCACTCAAAGGAAGCTGATCTGCTTTTACCAAGATCAAGAAAAAAGGAACCCAGCAGACACTGTCAAAAGTGGAGTCCTTCTGGTGGCTTCTTTTCACATTTCTATCCTGTGTGATGAGGTCTGTAGTTTAGAGACACAGTTTGGCCTTGTTACTAACCAGAAAATATTTAGTCTCTCCCATCCATCTGAGATTCTTTCATCTGAATAACTATGAGCATCTTTCTTTTATCTCCTCTCCAGTTTCCTTAGCAACATGCAAGGACTCCAGAAAAGCGGTGCCAGGCAACACCTTCAGTCTAGGCTTTCACAAAGCTTTCTAACATTAAGCACCTCTGATGAGAAGTTTAATGGTAGACAATTTCAAGCACACTATCTCAGATGATTCTTCACCCCCTGGCAATGAGATATTACAGAAGGTAACTCAGCCTTTATGTTGTCTCTACTTTCTCAGCAAGAAGAAAACTTTTTTATCTACTAACTAGGTTTGCATTTATCACACTGAGTGTCTCAAGAGCAGGATCTCCTTATGCTCAGTTAGTGCTTTCCTACCTGGATCAATTAAATTGCCTACTGTATTGTGAATCCCTTGTTGTAAGGGCTGTGTTTCAGAGCACAGTGCAATATAATCAATCCAGATTGTAATGAAATTTTTGCCAGTTTGAAGCAACAAGGTGCCATTATTGACACTCAGTGTGGTTTGCTGTGTTGTTGCTGTTGCTTATGACACATCCACAGCTCAACTGAAACTAACTGGAATCAAGGAAATTAGTGGGCATTCAACAGGAATCTTCACAACAATCTCTTTCTCCTTGTAATCCTGTTTGCATTCTATTATGCTGATCCATCTGCTGCCCCTGGCTTCCTGAAATCAATGGCTAAATCCAGAGCTAAAATCAATAGAGAGCAATCAGCCCCGCAATTTTTAGGTAGTTATTGGGAAGATGGCCAAAAATGCCATTAGGCAAGTTAAGAACAGTTTTCTTTCCCTGAGTCATCAAAATTAATATAATAAGTGGTTATGCTTCTAAAAGCATTAGTGTAAGTAGCTAAGAGTCGTTCGACCATCTCTGCAGAGATGTTCTTAGCTGGAATTAATAAATGCTGGATTTCCATTTTCTATGGCCCAGATGAAAAAATGCTGCACTTATTCACCTGCAAAATGGAATGATTGTTTTATACTAAAGTAAAAAGTAACAGAGGGGAAAACCATAAAAAGTTTAAAGTTTGAAGATCAACAGTGATCTTGATAAATAACTTTCTATGAAGATTTATTTCACATAGATTAAAACAAGTATAAAGAATCCCTCCTTGTTGCTTAACAGGAAACCACTATCTCCTATAGGGTCATGGTATGTATTTCCACACATGTACTGGTAACTACTGCCAGGATCTGGTCAGTAGTCTGATCAAACTGGCCTGGTAACAGCTTTCTGTGCATATGAAATGCTGCAGCTTCTCATTTTTGGGGTTTGGTTGGTTTTGTTTTTTTCCCATTCCTCTAATTCCCATTTTGTCATTGCTCTAACTCTGTACCTATTTAGCAGATGTACAGTACACTGGAATTACCAGTGAACCTGAGAGTATCATCTAAGACACAAACAGCAATTACTTCATGAAATTTACCCACTTCAGGTATTGCATGGTCCTTTTTGTCATATAATGATAAGTAGTGACATGAATATGTATTCAACCAGCTGTGTGTATATACAAACGTATCCGCCACTTGATATCTGAAGATTTGACAGTATTTAACACATTTTCTCCCCACTCCTATGAGGTTAGAATAAGTGTGGAAGACAGACATTGAATCCTTCACAATGACACTGAAAGACTACAGCAGAAGGAGGGGATTTCACCTGGTCATTGCCAGGTCCTGGCTGCTGATCTAGGTCCAGCTAAGCAATTCATTAAGACACCACCAAAGGAAAAGAAAGACCTTAAAAGAGAACATTGTGAAACTAAAACAAAGAAAGTGTACCTGCAGTATGAAGGTGCTTCCATGGCTATCATAATGTACCTTGAGCAACTAGTTTTCTGTGTATTTCCTATAATGACTTATACAACACTTTGTCCTGTGTTATTTCTGTTTGCAGACTTATTTGAATACATACAGACAGAACAACTTCACCTGCTTGTATTGCTCTGTCTCTTTCCTGGTCATATGTCTCCCACATAACATCATTTCAGACTGTCTGTCCAACTCTCCTCTGCCTCTGATGTCTTGAATCTCTTTTTTTGGTTTGCTTTCCTGCCCAAACTGGTGTCCCTTTCTTTGTCTGATCATAGAATCATAGAATCATAGAATGGTAGGGGTCGGAAGGGACCTTTAGAGATCATCTAGTCCAACCCCCCTGCAGAAGCAGGTTCACCAAGATCAGGTCACATTGGAACATGTCCGGGGGGTCTTGAAGAACTCCAAGGAAGGAAACTCCACAACTCCTCTGGGCAGCCTGTTCAACTGCTTCCTCACTCTCACAGTGAAATAGTTTTTTCTTATATTTAAGTGGAACTTTTTGTATTCCAGCTTCATCCCATTACCCCTTGTCCTGTTGTACCCCTATATCCTACTATAGAAAAAAGGGATGTCCCAACCTCCTGACACCCACCCTTTAGATGTTTATACATGTTAACAAGATCTCCCCTCATTCTCCTCTATGCTAAACAGCCCCAGTTCCCGCAGCCTTTCCTTATATGAAAGATGTTCCAGTCCCTTGATCATCTTGGTGGTCCTGTGCTGGACTTTCTCTGGAAGTTCTCTGTCCCTCTTGAGCTGAGGAGCCCAGAACTAGACACAGTACTCCAGATGAAGCCTCACCAGGGCAGAGTAGAGGGGTAGGAGAACCTCCCTTGACCTGCTGGCTACACTCTTCTTGATGCATCCCAGGATGCCATTGGCCTTCTTGGCAATGAGGGCACATTGCTGGCTCATGTTCAGTTTATTATCAATCAGAATTCCCAGGTCTCTCTCTGCAGAGCTGCTCTTCCATGCAATAATGGACTTTGGTTGCACTGTGGAAATTCTAGGTTTATAATTCAGAAGTGTTTTTAGTAGTGAATATAGCTAAGTTCCAGAATGAACTGCTTTCAGAGGTTCCAGAAAGGTTCAAGTTAAGAGGATCGTATCTTGGCTCACAATGATGATGAGTAACCTGTCTTAGTCCTTGTGATCCTAAAATCTAGTTTTTCTCCTTCACATCTCAAACCAAAGAGATTAATTTGGCTTGGCTGCTAAGCTGCTTACAATACAATTTACTGCCATAGGATGCTTTGTATGCAGAAGGATAAACAGGGTTAAAAAGAAAATAAAATTTATTTTGTTCCCTGAGGGAGTCTCATTCTGATTCTGTTCTCTTACACCACTAGCATGTGAACACTGGCAGAAAGAAGATACCAAGGTAGAAAAGGTGCCACAGTGAGATCCCATGTGGCTGTTCTTACATCAAACTGCTTTGAGGCCACACATGAAGACCCTGTGAAGTCCCTTGTATAAAGGGAGGTATAAAATAAAGGCAGGAAAAGAAAAAGCAATAGTAGGTCATTGAGTCTGTCTTTACATTCACTAAAGGGAAGCTGAGATAGAAGAAGGTGAATGAGATGGTGGGCAGATGCCATAATAAGGTATTTGTGAAATTGCATTATAGTTTTGTGCTGAAGGGATAGACATTGGAAGTTCTTCTGCTGAGAAATGTTGATATTTTTTTTATTGAGAATCAGATGAAGAAAAATAAGTTCAAAGTCTAGATCTCCCTTCATTCTGTTTGGATTGATGAGAGTGAGCCTGGACATACTAATGTAGGCTCCTAGACAAAACTGATAATCTATCTGAGCAGGCCTCTCAGTCTTGAGAGGCAAAACTCATCCATATGCAACACTACAGAAGAGCCAAAATGTTTACATTCTCTATCTTTGGCAGCTGATTCCTGTTATAGCAGTTTGTCTATCACACACAAGTGAGAAGTGGCAGGCAAGGATGCTGAGGCTGTTAATGGACTGATGCTCATTCCCTTCCTGACAGGATTTTTCAGTAGGCATAGCAAACATATATGGATACCAAGGGAACTTTTGCAGGTGAGACAATCACAGCAAGCTACTTCTGTTTAGCTTCAGGTTTCAGGCAAAGGAGGCAGTGTGGAAAAGCAGAAAGGGAGCTGGTAATTCACAGCTGAAATGACGGCCATTTTTCAAATGATGGTTTGCTCACTTTTTTGAGCCCATGACACACAGGAGGAAAGGAATATTGTCTTAGAAGACAACAGTGAAAAAAGAAAAAGTTTTATGTGGGGAAAAGCTATTTTTCACTGGAGGCAGAAAATATTGAAGAAAACTGGAAGATGTGACTGGGTAAGAGCTGTCCAGGGCAGACAACTCAAAAAATGTTTCAGGTGAAATTCCATCTGCTCACCTCTGCTTCTTACCTCTTTCCTCTTCTCTAGCTTCCAAACTGACTTTACAGAATTAAACATGAAAGGATTATAAAATTACTCTGCAATTATATACTGAATATACAAAGAACATTCTGCGGGTCTCTTATTCTTATCAGGACAAAGAGGAAAACTTAAAATTAGCACAAAATATCCCTCATAGCAGAGATGGTGATTTTTTTTTCAAATCTGCAAATGTAAGAGAACATACACCCTTACGCTTCAACTTGATTAGTAAGAAATCCACTTTTTATACACGTATGATTGTTGTTTCAAATCAATGAAACAGCTCCCCTAGAGCTGTTCCATCTCTTTGGCATTCAAACTAGGCTGGAAACTCATAGAGTCGTATGAAGTATTTTGATAAAAAAAGATGTCAAGGTCACAACACAAAGCTGAGTCATTGCCAGTACTGTTTCAGAGACTGGAAGGACCTGGAGATGTATAAACACATGACATTCATATATGCTGAAGACTGCAGATAGTCACTGCTAACAATCTAATGGTGACATTACGTGTTAGAGTTCGCATATTAGCTCAGCACTAAGTATATATGTCACACTGATTTCATGACATCACGGCCCCCTTCCCCTTTAATATCTAGGGCAAATTCTTTCTTTTTCTGGTAGCCTCACGAGAAATCAGTAGATTGACAGTCAGCTGCATTAATATCAAGTCTGCAGCTTCTATCCTGCACCGCCAACTTAGCAGAGGGCCTTCATCTCTACTGCTGCACTTTCTCACCTTTCAGAATCACCCGCCTGTCATCTGTCCATACTTTATTAATAGCAAAAAAAGTAAACCCAGAGAACTATCTATTCTTAATTAGACAAGTATGTATGAGGAAGCTGTTTGACATGAAGGCCATCTTTATGTCCTGGACCTGTCAAGTACTCATCATAGTTTAACCCCTGTTCATAACCAGGGCTTTTTAGTGCTGCAGTTCAAAATAGACATGTACCATAAAATGATAGATGTGCTACTGCAGAGGACAAGCAGCTTGCTTGAGAAGAATATGGCTATCCTCCCAAGTAATTTCAAGAACAAATTACTACCAATAGTAGACTACAAAGGAAATAATTTTCATGTGAATTATTTGGAGCAGCTCAAAGGAGGGAATTTAATGTTGCTTTAGCTTCCAAAAACAAGAGGTTTATGGAGATTTCAAAACTATACCAGTGTTATTCTTAAAGAAATGTTTCATGAAAAATCTGAAGAAACCCAAAACTTGTTTGTCTGACTTTAAGGAAATGCCTTCATTTGATCTTGTGTGTTGCAATGAAGGTTTTACCCAAGGATGAACCCAAGACTCTGGCTATTTCCTATTGTACCATTGACCCCATATATGTAATTCAAGCATGTTTGTGTCTAGCGGCACAGGCAGCACAATCTTGTTAGCGCTGGTAATTAAGCTCTGATAATAGTGAGAAATGTGTTTCAATAACAGAAGCATGTAAGAATAGCTTTCCTTCCAAATGCTACACAGATGAAAGACATCATTTTTTCTCTGCTTTCATTTTTCAGTGGCAGTGTTAAATGTCATGCATTTCCCTACATGCCTTTCACATCCTAAATATCTTGGACTTAGTTCAGAGTTTTGAATATCATATAAATTATGTAAATCTTGACGCTCAAATGTAAGCTTGGTATCCTCTGAAGACACTGTCTACTTGTGAAGTCTTTCTTGCCAATCTCAAATATTCCAAACAAACGGCCCCAAACCTCTGAATATTTTCTCTGGAATCAGTTACTTAGATTGTCCTTTTTAGGATACCGAATGTTAATGTCCAATCACACTATAACCCCTAATAGGAAATGGGCACATAATGACTGTCAGAAAGATGCCTGGTTCTAACTAATTAATTATAGATGGGAAAAAGAATCCATAAAATACTAGGACATTCTGTTATTTCTCTTTTAAAATTCTAGCTGAAATGCAACTTGAGTCATTAATTGGTGTCCATTAGTAGCTGTAGGCCAATCAGAGAGCAATGTCATTAAAAACATTAAAAATTCCCCAAAATGTTTTCTGGTAGCCTTCTGAAACTGTGTTCCTAACTCCACTAGATTGCATTTGGAGAAAGACCAGTGAATCCAGGTGAATGTGCAGACCACAAACATGACCAAACTGGAGGACATTATCTTATTTCTAAACCATTAACAGAAGTATTTAATTTTACTTTGATTTGAATACACCTATCTAATTTTCAACACACATAGATCTATAAAGTTGAGATTATATCATCAGACTGATGAAGCTCACACTCTCTGCTGTATGCCTGTTCCTTGTAATCATAAAAAAGGAGTAAACATTCTTCTCCCCCATAACTGCTGTAAAATATCTATGAAAGAATTTAATTCCATAAAGAAGCTAATGATATATATCATACATATTATAGCTTTGGAAAGAATAGTGCTGTTGCTTGTTAATTTCTAAAAGTCATTAGATTGCACGTTATTTTAATTAAACAAAGTAATATAACAGGCACTGCAGATGTGACTGGTATGCATCTGAAAACTTTATGGTTCTTCATTCTACATACGCCAGAAATGACAAGAAATTGGTGAACAGCACAATCCAGATGATACAGATCAATAAAGAAGGTTTTTATGAGCAATCACTGCAGCAAACAGGCACAATAGAGGCATAAGACTATAAAATATTTTTTTCTTTGAAGGTACAGTTGAGTTCAAAAAAGTGAAACAATTGAGTCATTTTTAACAGGAAACGATGAAAATTGCAGATAAAGGTTTTGTTTTAACCAAAGGACAGAAGGCAACAGCAGAGTGTTTACACAGTGTTTTACCAACCCAGCTGTGCTAGTATCTTGTCTTTTCTGAACATTGCCACACATATTCAAGACTCTATAAATGTCAAATTCACTCACAAAATGTGGAGTTCTTTGAAATGAAACATGGCAAATATTTGAGACTATTTGGTAGCATAGTCCAAAACAAAGACATATGGGAAAAAGAGCTTCTCCAGTACTATACATTCCATGTTCATCAGTGTGGTAAGTGCCCTAAAGAAAATTGTAACACCCCATATTGACAGGCTACAAAGCAACTGCTTCACTTCTGCTCTTCTTGTGTATATATGGATCTCCTCTTGTACTATTCTTGTAGACAAGTCTCCACATTCCACTCACTTCCTGGTTCTTGTTCACAGCAGAGGAGCGTTGAGGAGTGTTGCAGCACTCCTGCTCTCTCCCTAACGGTCCAGAATTATGAGCTTTCAACAGTGAAGCAGCATTGCCACTACTGCTGGCAGAGGAAAGTAGTCTCTAAGAGAAATGGTGCCAATTGCTGACAGCTTTTTAAAAAATCAAGGTCACATACTTGCACTTCAATTGTCAGTCAATGAAAAACAGAGGAACTAAGCAAAACTAGACCACTATGGTTTTCTCTGACTTCTGATGATGATTGAGTGAGATATGTTGCCTTACATTACCCACTGCCTACATGGTGCATGGTTGTACATGACTATGGTCATATGGCATCACCTCTCTACTGAAGGTAGACAGTTTCACCAAGTTTCATCTTACAGCTACTCAGTATACCTGATGGATAAAGGCTAGAGAAAGCTGTTGAGAAAGACAGCATTGAAGGATTTTTTGAGCTTGAATCTCACTCATTACACTGATCATGTAACTTTACTCACAGATTTCTCAGGAATAATACAAGAATGTAACTATTAGAACTGAAGGGAAAAGAGAGCTCCTCTTTCACGTGTGACTGCAATATTTTGAGATCTGATTTCACTTGCAGGTCAGAGCTCCAAGGTAGTCTCTTACATTAACTTTTCTAGATTTGCTATTCAATTGCCAGTTTTGAGTACTCCACAGAAGGAAGCTGTGGTTGTTTAACCCTGGCTGGGTACCAAGTACCCACCAAATTGTTCAGTCACTCCCCCTTCTAAACTGAACAGGGCAGAGAGAAATACAACAAAGGGTTCACGAATCAAGATAAGGACAGGGAGATCACTCAGCAGTTACTGTCATGGGCAAAACAGACTCAGCTTGGGGAGAATTGGTTTGATTTATCAACAAGCAATCAAAATAGAGTAGGGAAACAAGAAATAAAAACTGAATCTTAAAACACCTCTTCTCACTCCTCCCTTCTTGCTGGGTTTCTGTCTCTTGCTCCCACAGTGGTGCAGGGGAATAGTACGGAGGATGATTACGGTTACTTCATCACCAATGGTCTTTGCCACTGCTGCCTCTCAAGGGGAGGCCTTTGCACACTTTCCACTGCTACAGTGTGGGGTCCCTCCTATGGGAGATAGTCCTCCATGAACTGGAAGACCCCCATGGGTAATTCCCATGGGATGCAGCTCGTCATGAACTGCTCCAGTGTGGGTCATATCCATGGGGGAAACAGTCCTTCAGGAACGAATTGCTCCAGTGTGAGTCCCCCATGGGGTCACAAATCCTGACAGCAAACCTAATCCAGCTCCTCTCTCTGTGGGTTCCCAGGTCCTGCCAGGAACTTGCTCTAGTGTGGGCTTCCCACGGGGTCACAGCCTTTTTCAGACATCTACTTGCTCTGGCTTGGGGTCCTCTCATCACTACTGGTGGATCTCTGCTCCACCATGGACCACATGGTCTGCAGGACCAAGGCCTGCCTCACAATGGGGTGCACAGGGGAATCTCTCTTCCAGTGCCTGAGCACCTTCTCCCCCTTCTTCTCCACTGACCTTGGTGTCTGTAGAGATGTTATTCTCACATTCTCACTCCCTGCTGCTGCTACTGCTGCAGTTTAGCATCTGTGCAGCAGCTTCTTCCCCTTCTCTAATAACATTATTCACACAGGCGTTACCTCCATTGCTAATTGGCTCAGACTTGGCAGGTCCATCTCAGAACCAACTGGCACTGGTCCTATCAGATACAGGGGAAGCTTCTGGCAGCTCTTTCTCAAAAGAAGCCACCCCTTTACCCCGCCCCCCCTTCTACTACCAAAACCTGGCTACACAAACCCACTACAGAAGTCAACAAGAAACCACACTGCGTAGTCAATGTATCCTGTTAAAAATGCCCACTTTCAAACTTCCGGCATATAAAGTATTAGATCTGTAAGATACTGGCTTTGGCTATTAGGTACATTGCACCATATCTTGGATTATCTTTCTACTGCTTTACACATGGTGGATGTATATTTTGCAGAGCTATGAAGAAACAAAACTAAAACCTCAGAAGAATACTCTATGGCCAAAATATTTCCTTTAGAACAAAGAACTCATTGTGAATATGTCAAAAATATAAACATATCAATCAGTTAAGGAAAAGGGCAAACATACCTGTGAAAAGCCAATCACTTCTCCATTTTCATCGAGCATGTTAAAATTAATGATTGGACCCTGGACATCGGGATTGCTGAAATCTGTATCGCTGTAAATACGTACTACAGGAGCCCCATTGGCATATTTTAAGGTAGAAAGCACAGTATAGGTATAGTGAGCTAATGCAAAGGTATGCTGCTTTATTTTCTCCATTCCACCTACAAAAGAAAAGAGCATGTACATGTCAGATCCCTTATTTTTATGCAAATGAAAAAAAAAAAGGATGAGTGCTATAGCTGAGAGATAACTAATGCAAAACTAGTTGTTTTGGACTCCTTTAAATTACTATGTAATTTGAAAAAGTTTCTTTCCTCCAAAGCTTCCGAAGTACTACTGCACCAAGGTTTTATCTTACAGTTGATCTACTGTAGAAATCTAAAGTTACACGCAAACAAATTCTCATGCATTAGATCATTGATAGTTCCAGTCCATACAAATCACTAAGATGTTCTGGCACAATTAATTTAAAAAGCAAGTTTTGCTCCAGATCTGGTTCTGGAGATCATGAGAATGAGCTCTAGCACAGCAAAGAAAGCAAATAGCTATGTCTAAGAGAAAAGAAAAAAAAAATTCTAAATTAAATTACAAAACACAAGTCTTAGTCTACAAGGGATTTACTTGAATACTGAAGAAATATTCTTCCAAGTCTGCTCTTCTTTTTGCAGGAGAAAAAGAAAGAGGATGTTGTGAATGCCTCATTGACTACAACTGTGTAATTTATCTGCTCCACAGAAGCTTTGCAGATAAGTTTTCACAGAACTTGGCCTGCAAAAAGCATAAAGAGAAAACAGTCTTTCTTTGCTTTTGGCTCATGTTTTGGTTTGCATTTTCTTTTTTTGAGTTTTTTTTTCCTTCCTGAGGAGTTTGGAAAAGAGGGCTTACAGATGGAGACCTCTTCTGCATCTCTGCTTTTTGAGAGATGGTGCATCTCTGTCAGATGGCTTTGCATTCTTGTGCTCAAAGGACACGCCATGATATACCATGGTCACCTATGGGTTTGGGGACACTTTGATTCTCTGCAGGAAGCTAAAACATATATATCAGATACAAAATCAGATATTTCAGTCAAAGGAGAACATACATAATCTGAAATGTACTTTGTGATAGTAACTGGGATAAACCACTGACAGGAGACAAGAAAATGAGTATGACAATAAATACAATATGAGAAAAGGAATAACCAGAACACTAAGCCTAACCATAACCCTAACTAAACAGTAATGTATCATGTGGAACAAGAAAATTACAAGTGATCTTCAAAGTAGAAGCTGAAAACCCATGAATTTGCATTGTTATGGAAGACAATGAGAAGACAAAAGTATGATCTCAAAGTATTGTATGAAACACTGGGAGGTACCTGAAGGTTAATAGGTTTAAATCAAATCAAACCTCCAGTGGAGACAGATGAAATTTTGGCTGAAAATCTAAACTACATGTTGCACTATGGTGGGGCTGCATCATGTGGTAAGAAAGAAGAAAGAATAATATCCTCAAAAGCCTCTTGAAGTCCAACAGTATTTTAGGCCTTGGTTTTTGACCCAAAGTGTCTCCTGTAATGTTGAGAATCTTATTTGAGGTTCAAGAGCATTTCTGTAACTAAAAAGATGTTCAACATTTTGCTTTCTTTTTTTAAACTATGTAAACTATGAATCTCACACTTATGCACGTACCATTTTAATATCTGAGTGTCTGGAAACATCTATGGTCTGATATAACTGTCCTTGGTCAGAAATCTTGTAATCAGTTTGTTGTGCATTTACTTGTAAAAAGCGTGTCACTTATGAATGTATATAGAGGAAATAAATATCTTTTTCCTGACACACAGAAGAATTACAGCAACTTCTCTTATTTCACCTTTTTTCAACTTTCTGTATTATTTGTGAAAGGACAGTAGACAGTAAAAGCATAGAAACAAATTAGCTCTAAGGTAGAAGTACATTTTTTAGTGCTAAAAAATAATAAAGAGGAATAAGGTATCTAATGAGATACTAGCACACAAAGTACTGTCAAGGAACGTTGCCAGAAGCTAATTTCTAGATGTTAGCCACAGTAAACTTGGCAAGCAACTCTAGAACATTTTGGTCTGAAAGATGATTTGTATTTTCAGAGTCTTTGAGAATAAAATACTGCCTAGTCAGAGATGTCCTAGTCATTGTTTGGTAGAAGTTAAGAGTTTTGAAATAGTAAAAAAAAATAAATTAAAACTGATTTTTCAGTATTTGCCAGAAAGTAGTTGTCTTAAGAGAACTGACTGCCTTGTCAGCTTCTGAGATGTCTGTAATCTCCTTTTCAGAGCTTTTCCAAATTGGCAGAATCTTTTAATGGAAGATTAAACTACTATCCTTGTGTCTTGTTCAAGAAAATTCTTATTCAGAAATTTCAGTCTCTCGTTCACAGCAATCATCCTGCTATCATTTCTATATTGTCTTCAGCCATTCTCTTTTAGAGTTGCTTAATCACATTTCCTTGTTCATTAGTGAGAAGCTGATGAGCCTCTTAATGATTTATTCTGACAAATCCAAATGCAATAGCCTGCTTTGCTGCCCCGTGACTGGAGAGCGGAAGCAGTGTTGCCAGGGTCCCGTATTTTTAAGTAGCAGAATAGGTTGTGATTAGATTTGATGTCATAGAAAACCCAGTGAAATAAATGCTGTCAATCTGAAGTTTGTTCTGACAGAAAATGGGGCATATTCAGAAAATGGTTATGATTTATTTTTATTTTCATAAACAAAATGATCTGTACTGTATCCTGCACACAGCCTGTGCTTATCTCTCTTCTCACTATTAAGGAAGAGAATATGAAGAAGAGAAAATAAAACTCAGAACAAATCTTTGTTCTCTAACATGATCTAAGAACTTGCATAATTACATCTAGTCTCACATTTGGTATGACAAAAATAAAATTCATTGCTTTACTGAGTCCATCTAAGGTAATTGTCTACATTATGGTTTAATTGGTATTTATTTCCTTATAGCACTCTTACATTTTATATACTCTCTACACAGAAACCTGTTTTCGTGTCCAGTCTTGTAACTGTGAATACTTTGAGACTTCCTTAGCTGCCTCTTTGGGGATAAAAGAAGTAGCAGACATTAAGTCTTTTTAGGAAGACTAGCAGCTTGGAAAAATCATCAGTACTTCATCTTGAGAAGGTGCCAGTACTCAAGTTCTCTGACTCCCTCTCACTTTATGGATTTTATTCCCTATCACTGTGTATTTTTCATTAAATTGAATTGAATCTAGCCGCTCCTAAAATCATATTAAAATTAAGAGCAATTTATGTATTCTGCAATTTGGATCAGAATTACTCTGATGTAGTCTAAATTACACCAGTTGAAGACTACCTGATACCATTCACTGTAGTTACATGTGTAGGAACGCATTCAGCACAATGGATGTTTTAATTAATGACTTACTTCTTCCTACCATAGAAATGTAAGGATTTCCCTGTCAGAAAGGAAATTCCTACATTTCTGAAGATTAATATGCCCCTTATTACTTTGTCCTTATGTGTGTGTTTTGACTTTGCACTAAACCAGACATGATCACTTAACTAACTCTTCTTCCCAATAGCACCTCATTTTTCACAGTATTTCATAGAATCATAGAATGGTAGGGGTTGGAAGGGACCTTTAGAGATCATCTAGTCCAACCCCCCTGCAGAAGCAGGTTCACCAAGATCAGGTCGCATAGGAATATGTCCGGGGGGTCTTGAAGACCTCCAAGGAAGGAGACTCCACAACTCCTCTGGGCAGCCTCCACTGCTCCCTCACCCTCACAGTGAAAGTTTTTTCTTATATTTAAGTGGAACTTTTTGTATTCCAGCTTCATCCCATTACTCCTATGTCCTGTTGTACCCCTATGTCCTACTATAGAAAAAGGGATGTCCCAACCTCCTGACATCCACCCTTTAGATATTTATAAATGTTAACAAGATGTCCCCTCAGTCTCCTCTTCTCTAGAGTAAGCCCCAGTTCTCACAGCCTTTCCTCATATGAAAGATGTTCCAGTCCCTTGATCATCTTGGTGGCCCTGTGCTGGACTTTCTCTGGAAGTTCTCTGTCCCTCTTGAGCTGAGGAGCCCAGAACTAGACACAGTACTCCAGATGAGGCCTCACCAGGGCAGAGTAGAGGGGTAGGAGAACCTCAACCTGCTGGCCACATTCTTCTTGCTGCATCCCAGGATGCCATTGGCCTTGGCCACGAGGACACATTGCTGCCACAATGAATACCATATATTTTGGCATTGTCAGAGTTATTAGGCAGAAGAGATTGACAAAGAAAGCTTGTACTTTTATAAAGAAAACTCCTTGGCAAAGTATTGTACCAAACCTCTGAAGATGCTGTTGAGCCTCATATTGCTGACACTACATCCTGACAGATAAGCATGGCATCAGACCTGCCATTCTATCTTATACTTCCACTTAGGTACTGTTACGGAAACTGACACTGCTCTACTCTAGGAACTTCAGATTGTTGGGGCACTGCATTACTCATTGGTAAATTTACAATGTCAGTTCTGCTATGGAATAGCATGTGTATATATGTCTATCTATAGACATTGTAGGACAGTTAAGTCACCTGGAAGAGAAAGCAAAGTTATATCACATTTACAAGAGGGTTCAAACTATGTCCATTCCCACTATAAGGTACTCTAAATCTACCATTTGGCTTACCTGGTGATAACTTCTTATTACCTCTGTCTTATTATCTGCTTATTGTATGCTAAATACAGTAAGATTTTATTTTTCCAATGGAATTCTATCTAATCAGAGAAATATGAGATACACAGATGTCTAGTAGGTATTCAGTATAGAATTTCTTTGAGTTGGTACAGTCCTGATTTGGCATCACGTAAATGGCAAACATGTAATGGCATACGATCTCCTTTCTCAAACAATCAGGATTTCAGTAGCTCAAGTGTTCAAATGTTAGCTCTTCCTGATAGTACTGTAGATAGACAGACATATGTCAACACCTATAACATTTTGAAAACGGACATTAAGATAAATCAGAGGCTGAATCAGCTTCTAGAAGGAACATTCTGTTGCTTCAGGTTTTCAGGCTGTATTCGGAAACCTGTGATCTGCATTCAAGTACAGATCTTATCTTTCTTATTACGAGAAATTAAACACTGGAGCTAAGGAAGAAGGCCATAAATCAAATACACAGTTATTTTTCTATCTTGCTGTGAAAAAAACAAAAAAACCCAGAAATTGAGATTTAAGTGAACAAATTCTGCTATGCCAGTAAATCCAAATTCACATATACCTTTGGAAAAAGATCAATGTGATTCATTATTCTTCTGTATTACCTATTAGATAGCAGTGAGGCAGAGAAATGATGAATTGAAATCTCGGCAAACCAATCAGCAGGGAGAGAAACCAAGATGTATCCACCTTCTGATAAATCCCAAACAAGACAGACTACGATGTGGGATCTCTGAGTCAATGTGCTAATGAAGCCATAGAACCTATAAATCCTGTCAAATATTTGAAGTCCTTACTTCACTTCCTCCAAGTGTACATTAAGATTCATTTCTGGGCTTTTTTTGGTGTTCCTTCATGTGTGGAACTGAATGTCTCTGACTGAAGTCTGTCACCTATTTAGTGTTATTCTCCCAAAGAACATCTCTTGAGGATTAACTTGATAGCTTCATATACTTCCTTTGCAAATTTGAGTGCTTTGGCTTGAAGCAATGTTAAGGAATGTATTTTAACCATTGCTTTTTATCGCTTTTTTTTTGTCAATTCTGATTTAAAGAAAACACTGCAGACACAAAAATGAAGTATTCATACGATGATCCAACACCCTGCCTCCAAAATGCAACACCAGAATGTTAAAAATACAATATCAGGAGAGCAAATAACGAGAAGAAAAATATAATAAATTTAGTAAGAAACCTTTATCACTTGTCATCTTGTAGGGCTCCTATATGCATCCATAAAAATACTAAATGTTCAGATTCCTGGTGTTTTTTCTCCTAAATTATGAGAACAGCCATCCTGAGTCAACCTAAATCTAGCTACTGTCTGTATGCCAGAGTGAGGAGCAGCAGATGCCTAGAGCAAAAAAAGTATATGAAAAACAAAAAAAGTAACTTCTGAGCAGCTCCAAATGATAGCTTGAAAGATGAAATAGAATGTAAATCAAAAGTACATGAAAATGAGCTTACAGGTTGGCTAATAGCAACTAAACACTATTTTCAAAAACAGAACTAAGGGTATAAGGGCCCCTCACGGAACCTAGGCACTAAAATGAATGCATTAACACTTCCTTGGAGTCAAGAGCAAGTAGCTCTTCTAAAGTAATAGCATTCCAGTACTGGTCATAACCATTAGCAAATCTAGTTCATTAAAACTCAAGAAAAAAAACACTGTAACTGGCTTATCAGCAAAATCATAACCATCCATCATCTACACTTACAGTCAATGCATAAAGCATAGACAGATTGCAAACCCCTTATTCATACTGACTCACATGAACAGTCCAATCAACTTGATCTATAAAACACATCTAATAAAAATTGATTTGGAGAACATAGTGAGGTGGACCATGACCCTTTCTGCAACTGAAATGACTGCACTGGTGATCAAGAAGGGAAAAAGTTGTGTGCTCTAGATGTCATTTGTACTTCCAAATAATTAATACTTTGCCATACATAGATAAGAGCAGGCTTTTTTTTTTTTTTTTTAAAATTAAGGATGTAACAAAGTATTACATAAGAAAGAAATTTCAGGTATGAAACTATGTATTTTGTTTTTGTTAAAAAAGTACATAGTTGTGTTTGGAAGTCCATAATTCAGTGACAACAGCCCATCCTAAGTCATCAGTCTCCAGGCTGAAACTCTAGATGGCTTCTTGCAACTTAATCATGTACTTCTGTGCAACTGAAATGGAGAGCCATGTTACACTCTCAACAGTACTAAATCCATCTAGAATTCAGTGACTAATAGGGGGACCTTTCACTCTCTCAACACTAATTCTTTGCATAGTAGCTTAAATCCTTTTATTCTCTTCCTTCTCCCATACCATCTCAATAGCTTAAAACTGTGGGAAGCAACTGCTTAATCCTCTATTCAGAATCTTACAGCAAAACCAAACATGAAACACATATTTGGTGTTTATCTTAATGAACAGAAGGCTCTTTGATGCCCCATCTCCCACTTTACAGCAGCTAATTCAAGCTCTGTTTTCACACAGTGAGGGAAGTCAGAAGTTTTTGTTCTGAATAAAGGAAGCAGCACATTCTGGAAGAAGCAGCTCCTAATTTTCAAATATCATCATGAGAAATGCTTTTTTTTTTTTTTTTAATTTCTTGGGAGTAGTAAGAGAGGATGTTGTATGTGCCAGCTGGCAGACTCTCTTTTAGTATAACTATTTTAATTATACGTACAATTAATTTTCAGGCAACTGCTTCTTAGACTGAAATCTATCTAATAATTCAAATAAGCTCCAGGTAAGATACATTTATTTTACTGTTTGCTATTGTTATGAGATTTCTTTTTTGAGTCAGGGGAGGGTGTGTTTGTTTGTCTGTCCACTCTTGTTTTTTCTTCCATGAGCCCAAGCTATACTCTCAGTAGAGGAAATAATTTCAAGATGACTTTTCAAACCAAAAAACCAGCAACATAAAAGGTGAACGGAGAGGCTTTCTTAAAAAGGCAGAGTGTTTTGAACACCTCATGGAAGCAGCCTTCAAACTGCATCTCCAGAGTGCTGGATGACGTAAGCCCACAGAGGTTTCTATGAGAACAACAAAATCATCCCTGAAAGCACGTATTTATGTGATACTTGCATTTTACCTCTAAAGGCTTTATCTCCCAAGGTTTTTCTCAGTCCAGCAGAACAATTTCTGCTTATGATTCTGTCATCTTAATGAATAAATGCAAGAGAAACTTGTACTGTAAAAGCCCATGAATTCTCCTGGTAGTTGTTAGAAATCCAAATGTAACATATATGCCTGTTTTCTGCTTTATTATAAAAGTGGCACTGTCCTTTGTTTAATGGAGCCTGCTATGCACAATTCCTTCAAGTCAGCACGTGAAAGCTTTACTACTGCTTGTTTCCTGATATTTTCAACTCTCAACAGTTAGACTGCTAATATGAGGCTGAATATAAACTTTTTCTCTGTTTCAAAGTTATAGTCATAGGCATTTAGAAACGTTTATTTACTTATTTGCACCAGCAACAACTTTCTAATCACTTTAACATAGAGGGAAAGAAATCTTTCTCACCTTCTGCTCAGCTGGAGGCTACAATACTATCATCAGGTCTGCAGTTAAGTACAATTTTTCTGTCAAATAACTTTTCTACAAGATTCAGTCACCGGTGCTCCTGGACAGTCTCATGACTTTCTAATGGCTCCACAATTCTGTGGCTTGTTTATCTTTGTTTTTATCTTCCCCTGAGAGGAGCTGCAGACCAATGAAGACAAACAACTTGCATCATAAATAAGCTCAATATCAAGATAAATCCAAATATATATTTCTTGGGAGGAAATCTGTTCCTCAGCATCTAGAGAACCCTTTAAGATATTCTGAAAACCCAGCTAGCTTATTTCTTTTTCTCCCTAAGATGTCAGATCTCAATCTAAAGCCTTGTTAGGATATAAATCAGTTCTGTTTCAAAGCTCACCACGCCTGCATTAGGTGAAGAAGAACGGGTAATCCTGTGCTCAAACCTCAAACTTCAGTACCCACTGGTTTAAGTCTACTCTCTTACAGGTTTTACATCAGCAATCCTTTTAACATAATATTTCTGGAATCTCTATGTTGGTGAAACAGTTTGGTGCCAAAGGCAGCACATCAATTTGCGTTCCAGGTTTTCCCTGCCTGATAATATTGATTGGATGTCTTTGCTCTTTTTCTCTGACAATCTCTGAACCAGGGCTATGGCTGCCAAAGTAGGAAGTAGTGCAGGTGTTTTATCTTTGCACTTGTGCAGCCTTTGTATCACACTCTTTCTAAGATTCCATAGAAATTGCCCAGCACAGCATTCCAGAAACTACAAGTTCATTTAATTAATTCAAGAAACATGATTCAGGAAAAATCAAGTTTCCAGACAACAAATTCTAAGACATGACATTCACTAGTGACGGAAGAAGGAAAATATACACTCGATTCATCCATTCTGTATCTCTAAAATTCAGAAATATTGAAAGTTAGTAAATAAGATCTAGTCATTATTATAAAAAGAAAAATATTTTTCTTACTGAAATTTTGAATTTATTGACATTCATAATTTTCTGATAGCCTCAAAAGATGCTTTGCCATTTGTTTTGCATTCTCAGACTAAGTCTGCTGGGTAACATTATAATAATAGCTACCATGGAGGGAACAAACTATGTCATTCATGAAACAGAGGTAATAAAGCAGCTACAATGAATTCTAAAAATGGCTTTGACATTTCCTTGATTTGATGTCTTAATCATAAGGAAGCATGCAGTCAATATTGAAAAGAGCTCAGGATTCTTGGACCTTATTATAAACTGAGTTATATCAGGACTGGTCCAAGTGTTATAAATGGGCAAGTGTTGCTTTAATAAATACCTACATTAACACCACAAGGGAGATCTTTAGGTAAATATTTCGTGAACTCCTGAATTCTTTAATTTTTTACTGCCATTTTTATCAACTCTCTGTCAAGGTCACAGCATAATCTCTTTTTTATACCCCACTGTTCTTGTAAGGATCAAAGAATGACCTGCTGACACGCTTTCCTTCATGTAACCATTTTTTTCTGTCTGGATGCATCAGACCCCAATCTCTTGAAGTTCTTTGGTGAGGTTTGTGAGATAGTGAGATCAAAGAATCAAAGAATCATTATGGTTGGAATAGACCTCTAAGATTATTGAGTCCAACCACTCACCTAACACTGCCAGGTCCATCGCTGTTCTGGTTTAGGTCCATCAGGGAACAAAAGACCATGATTAGCCTCAACTACCAAAGACATGAGGATAGCCAAAGGGCAGGGAGAGCTTAATTGCCACTTAAGGTCCAGGACAAAACAGACCAGGCTACTCGGCTTGGGGAAGAAACCAGAAAATAATTTAATGCAACATCAACTAAAACATAAATTTAAAACCCCAAAACATAATAAAAATAAAACAATACAGAGTGGTACAACAATGAACAATCTGACCAGCCCTTTAAGACCACCTTCTCCCCACCTCTCCCCTCTTCCTGGGCTCAGAGCCCTGATCCCAGTGTTTTTACCTCCTCCCCCCTTTGAACAGCTCAGGGGGGCTGGGAGTGGGGGTTTCAGTCAGTCTATTCCTGATAGCTTCTGTCGTTTGTCTCTCCTCAGGGCAGGTGTGCTCCTCACCAGTCCTCCCTGCAAGTCCATGGGGTACCTCACACACAGGGCAGCCCTGGATGGGCTGCTCTGACGTGCATTTATCCCAAAGGCTGCAGCTCCTCTCTGCCTCTCGTGTGGGTCTGCCATGGCCCTGCATGGGTTGCAGGGGTACAGCCTGCATTCTCACCACGGTTTGCAGTGGGGTCTCTAGACCAGTGCTCCTCCTTCCTTCCTCCTTCTCTGACTGTGGGGTCCGTGTGGTTGCCTCCATCTTGTATCACTCTCACATCTCCTGCCAGCACTTCAAATTCCCGTCCCCTAAATAGTGATGGCAGAGGCGCCAGATGGGCCCAGCCGGGCCAGAGGTGGGTGTGAACGCAGGAGCCGGAGGAGAGTCCAAAAACTCTTTACCAGGTCTTCACTACAACCTCCTCCCCGTTACCAAGCAAAAGCTGCTCCTTGCTATACCATGACAACCACTAAACTAAATCATATCCCTCAGCATCTCATCTATGCATCTTTTGAATATCTCTAGAGATGGTGACTCCACCACCTTCCTGGGCAGCCCTTTCCAATGCTTAACAACCCTCTTGGTAAAAAAGTTCTTTCTAATGTCCAATCCAAACCTCCTCTGGCACAACTTGAACCTATTTCCTCATGTCTTATCAACCTCCACCTCGCCACAACTCCCCTTCAGATAGTTGTAGAGTGATCATATCTCCTCTCAGACTCCTCTTCCCCAGCTCTCTCAGCTGCTCCTCATCAGATTTGTTTTCCAGACTCCTCACCTGCTTTGCTGCCCATCTCTGGACATGCTCCAATTCACTGTCTTGCAGTGAATACACATAACATTTAAAAGATAGCAAAAAGAAAAAAATGAGAGCAAACAATGGCTACTTTGCCACAACAGACAGATTTGAGCACTGATTTTACAGTACCAATGTTACTTCTCAAGAGTTCATTTAATAAAAGTGTGATGCCACTTCTTAAGAAGTGAGATGTACTCCTTACAGTCATTGCTGTGGCATACTGCAACAATCCCTGTAAAACAGTACCAGTGTTTTCACAAGCAGAATGTCCTGCAAAAAATAACTTTGAGCTTTTGAAATCCACTGTACCTAAAATATTGTGTGCTGTCTAAGTCATGGGGGTTATGAGTAATAAGACAGTGTGGTGAATAAAGACTGTAATTTTGTAAGCACAGAATAGGTATTTTAATCAACTGCAAGTGCAGTGTGAAGATCTACTAAAAGAAGACTGGAAGAGAAAGCCAAGATAGAAAATATGAATATTATAAAGTAATTTATTCTAGTTTTTACTTCCTTCTAAAGAATGTAGGTATGCACTTTAGAAAGAATTAACCACTCAGTATTATATCAGCTTCAATAAGCTGTAACATCGTAAATCAGTTAGAATATGTGCTTCAAATTCAGTTCAGAAGAGCTGATGTATTTCAAGACAGGAGCAATTCTTATGTGTATGACTTGCTGTCTCATGCTGTAAATCAAGATCTATGGCAAACTTGAGAACTGCCTCTGAAGACAGACTTAGACAAGGTTAAAAGAAAACACTGAACCAAGCAAGACATCAGTGAAGGATGAATGTTACCAGTTCAGGGGGAGCCACTGTCAGGGAGGAGAAGTGAGGCAGCATACACTTAGGAAGCCTTGGTCTTTTCCCACAGCAACCTGTAAGACCTGACCTCTGCAGAAGTGAGGGAGAAAGAGGAGAGGCTGCTGTTACTGTGTTAAAGCTCGGGGCTTTTGATTGAGTCCCTCTCACTGGACACGGCCTCCTCTGGCCACAGTCACTGTCCCTGGCTCAGGGCCCTTAATGAAGGGAATTGCTGCCCCTGGTCTGGGGCCAGCTTTAGCAAAATGAGTCTCTGGCCCTGATATTGGGTCATTATCAAAATGAGTCTCTACCACTGATGCGGGGTCTTTAAAGAAATGAAAAGAAATCTCAGCTTCACCAGTTCTCTCCATAGAATGCAGGGGAGTCTCTGCTCCAGCACATCTCCTCCTCTCTTTCATCACTGACTTTGGAGTCTGCATGGTTGTTTCTCTCATTGTTCCTACTCCTTGCAGCACCACCAGCCAGAGGAAAAAGAAGGGATAGGAGAAGGAAGAAACAGGAAGAAGAAGGAGGAAGAAGCCTCCTCTTCTGGCTTCTTAAAAAGTGATCGTGGAGGCATGTAATTGGCTCAGCCTCAGAAGTGGGTCTGGCTCAGAGCTCAGGAGAGTTTCAAGCAACTACTTACAGAAGCCATCTTTACAGCCCCTTTCCCCTTACCAGAAAAGGCTGTCATGTCAAACCATGACGCTTATCTACTTTCTTTGGAGCTCTCCATTTCTGGAATGCTTTTTCTTACATCCTGACACAATATTATTAAAGTGGTAATGTTTGCTACTCCTACTCAGGCTACTCAATGAGACCTATATTTTAAGATGTCAGAGCTCACTATCAGAGCTGATGAAGGCAAAAATCAGAAAAGCAGCTCTTTTTTGCATTATCTGGTTATTTAGTATTATCTGTCATGCACTTCTCTCTTTCTTTGATGCAGCATATTTGTCAAACACATCTGGACCCCAGAAAAAAAGCTCTTTTTATTATTTGATAAATAGAAATATTCAGAATATATTGTGGGGTTTACCAAGGAATAAAGAATTTTAAGGAAATAAATACACAGATAATCTTTGTTACTTTTTTTTTCATTCTTGCCCCACCAATGAAAGGCATGGTCTTACTACTGTAAATGAAAAGTATGACCATAAAAAAGAGCTTTATATTTAAAGGATCATGAAACAAAAATCTTCAGAAATGATTCACAGTATATATGGCTATTATGTCTATCTAACAGACACTGGGAATTCTTACTTTCAGTAAAGAAAGTTGATACAGCTTAGTTGCATCAACTGTGACCTTTGGCTACACAGAGATGTTACATTCAGGAGATATGCAAATTCCATAACAGGAAGCAAAGAATCAGCTTCATTACCTTAGCCTTCAATTACAAAAACTTTATGAATTATGTTAATCTAATTGTCTTTCTTTTCATCTTGAAACATGCTTAAGTTAATATATGAGACAATTTGAACAACTTCAGTTGTACACAAAGCCCTTTCTTAGATGATAACCTTGCCTTGGCTTAGTCTCTCTAGCTGAGAAGTTATGAGCCCTGTTTTGTAGTTGAAATGACTTAATCTTTCTAAAGATTAGTGTATTTCATTTATTTAGTGACTTTATGCAGCAGATATCCTCTTCCAAATTAAACTGACCATAATGTCTATTTCAGGCTGCCCAAGCTTCTAACATTTCTAGAATCAAGCTTTCAGTTCTGATCAGGCATCTGATGGTCTTACATCTCTAGGAGATGATCCTACAGAAACTACATCACTCTACCATGGTACTTCACAAGAGACAAAAGACATCTGATTCAAAACAGTAGCCATCTTCAGACCAATTAGAATGACAGTGATTAATCAAACTGTTCAAACATTTGACTGCAAATCCATGAGGAAAACTTCCATTATCAAGAAATGTGAATTTAAATCCATGGCAATGCATTTAAATGCGGCATGTATCGAACACCCCTGTTGTTGCATTTTTCATGCAGAACTGGTATATTAATTTACCTTCCTGAAATTCTTTTGCCTTGTTGCATTTGGAAGGATATGGGGAAAAACAATATGTAAACAATTAGTCCTGTTTCATTTTATGAGAATAATAACAGTCCCACAATATTTTGTGGGTTCTGATCTGTAAAATCTTTTATTTGTACTCAGTGGCATTTTTCCAAGGGGCTCTTCAGTAATTTTTAAGTATTCAAGAACACCTTCAATGTTTATAATAATGGTTTGAATTTACTGAGCAGTTTTCAATGGGGAAATTTTACTAATTCAGTGAGACCAAAAAGCAACTGCTAGCACATCCATCTAAGTGTAGTGTTCTATTTCAGAGTGCCCGAAAGTGACACCATGATCAGACAAAGAGTTTATTGGATAATATTAGCCTGGATGGTGTTATGCAGCATGTGCTTGCCTTTTGTGGCCATGGTAGGCAGTTATCTAGAACTCCCCAGGAGAGATAAAGCAGCACTGACAGCTATATAATAAGTCCTTTTGCAGCAAGCTCATGAAACTTCAGTGATCTGGAACCACTCTAGTAGGTTTTGTACACCAGTCAACAATTTTGCTTTTTCTTGTCTTTGCAACTACTTTTAAGACCATGCTCTCTAGAGTATGAGGAGGCTTAGCATGTGACATCTTGCTCTCTTTTGTTTCTAATACTGTCTTCTTGTATCTTTTTTTTTCTTTAATTTTTCCTAACTATTATAATATCACAACTTCCACATAGTGTGAGAAGTGACAGAAAACCTACATTTTGCTCTTAAGAGAGACTCCCTAGTGTCCCAGAGAGTTCTGCTCTCTCACATGACAACTCAAGGACTAAAAGACCTCTCATAAAGCTGGGGAACAAATAGTTAAATAATAGATAAGTAAATAAATATTGGCTCAAGCATTTCTATTCTGCGTTACAGAACATAAAGGAAAGAAATTCATTAATGTCCTCAAGTTATGATAAATCACATGATTTTTCTAGGACAAGTTGAAGTGGTGATGTTGAAACACTTCAACTGTCTTGAACACAGAACAGTACAGGAAAAAGGAAGGTATTACGATTTGCAGGGTCAGAAACATTCTAATCTTATGGTCCTGCCCAGACTTAGCTCATCTATAAGGTCAAAGCAATCAATCGATCAGAGAAAAAAGAAAAAGCTTTCTTTTTGAGGCCTTGACAATGCAAGTCTTGCCAAATGTACTCATTACTCATCTCTTTTTTCATCTTTTATCAGAATGATGCTGTCAAGTTCAGCTTAGATTCTTTGCTATCAGAGCAGATAACAAAATGTGTTGGTAACAAGACAGTGTGTTGATTGTTTCTGACTAAAAGTTGAACCTGAGGGCTCACTTTGTTCAACTGCCAGAGACAGCAACCACAGTCCTTATGTTCCTCTGTATCTTAACAAATTCTGGCTTAACTCATGCCACACTTTCTTGTAAGATATGATGAGTTCTGACACAAAGGATTAATTTCTTTTCCACATCTTACCTAGCTCTTTCTCTTCCCTCATTTCCACCAGTCTTTATGGATAATATTCAATTAATATGGATATGTATGTTGTGTTTGTAATTTTATCTGAATTCTGTAAGACAGAAGTTAAATACATGACTATACTCCTCTGCTATTTTTGCTTTTTGAATATGCTGGTAGTAGTTTCCTCCACAGATTTTGTCTCTTGATCTGTACAGAGGGACGAGATGAAGGTGTATGTCCAGAGCATCAAGCAGTTTAGCATCAGTTGCTTGTAAGCCAGGTTAGTCAGTAACATATTCAGAGCCTACTAAAGCTGAAAGGGTCCTCTGCAGCTGCAAAGCAATCAGCAAGAACATCTTTCCACACTCTGCACGCTGCTGAGATGTGGAGCCACCTTTTCAAGAGGCTTTGAAAGTCCTCCATCCTAACTGAATGCACCTCATTGGCCTTTAGTTCTTTATTTTTTGTATTTTGTTTTGCAGCAGAGACAGGGATTACTTGACCCAGAGGCTGGATCAGCCTGCTTCACACAGCCACCTGTTGAGTAGACACTTATTTAAAACTCTTCCTGTCAGAACAGAATGATCTATTAGTACCACAAAATGGCACAATGCCCAGAAACAAATTCTGAGAATTTCTGCTTTCATGACATGAAGACATTTTTAAGACTAATTTATGAAATTGAGAGCAAAATATATCTTTAAAACCTCTTAACACAACCATAAAAAATATATTGCTTTTAAAGACCTATAATATTATTCAACTAATGGATTGATATTGCTACTCTCAATTTATAAATTCCAATTTATAAAACTCTTTGCCTCTTTTTTCTACCCTTAGTTTATCCCCTTCTTGTTCTCCTGTTCCCCTTTTTATTAACCTCCCACTTTTATAGATTATTAAAGAAAAACAAGAATATTCTATGGCAGTTCCATTGAACTGTGTTTTAAATAAGGTAATCACTTTTCCACTTAGAGCTGAGAGTCAGGTATTCAGAATTTGGAACAATCTAAAGGCATGTCCACTTCTGTAAAAGCAAGGAAATAAAAAATGCTAAAATTATAAAATACGTCATTAATTAGTTTCAGATAGAGTTCTTTTAGCTAATGGTAGTTCAAAAACGACATTCTGCTTATCAGGAAACTATGATAGTGATAGTTGCTAAATATCATATCAGTAAGAAAGATGAAGCAATGAAAGAAATAATTGTTTCAAAGACATTCAAATATTTCATTTCCACTCAGTCAAATCTTCTGTCACTATTGAAATGAAGGATGTATTAAGCAATACATTTAAAATACAACAAAATAAATACTAAGTACTGTATCAAGATGGCCTGATAGAATAATTTTTTACTTTTCCTTGTAAAATTTTACATAAAAACCCTCAGGGTCCCGTAAGACAGATGTTCCTTCAGACAACTCTCCAGCAAAAATTATTACAAGTTCCAGTCTCGTCCTCCCTCCCTCCCAGTCCATTTGCAGATTCAAAAATTGAGCAAATTAAAGGGGAGAAAGCTTATTTGAAAATTATTGTTACTATAATTTTATATTTAGAAACTGTTGTTTTAGGAAAAAAGAGGATGAGAATGTGAGACCCAGTTAATCCGTAGACATCTACAAGAGCATTTCCACCCTTTTTGTTGATGTTCAGGTTATATAAAATTATTACTTTTCCAGAAATAACTCAAGTAAGGCTTGGCTTTATCATCTCTTTCTTTTTAATATCTAGTTTTATAAAAGCTTTTCTAGCTTTGTCTTTTTGTCCTTTGAGTTTTGTTTGCTTAGTTTTTTGTTTGCTTTTTTTTTTTTTTAATTAACTCTTGTGTTTATTAAGGCATCTACTCTCGCTTTTATGTCCATGATTGTAGTGGTTTTGTGTGGGCAGGTTTAAGTAGTGGTGCGGATACAGGAGTGACTTCTTTAAACAAAGAGCTGCCAGAAGCTTCCCTTGTGTCTGACAAGGCCAGTGTCAGTTGGCTCTGAGAGGGACTTGCCGCTGACCAAGGCCTGGCCAATGATGAAGGTAATGCCTCTGTGAATAACATATTTGAAAAGGGGAAGAAGCTGCTGTGCAGTTGCTAAATTGCAGCAGTAGCAGAAGGGAATGAGAATGTGAGAACATCTCTGCAGACATCAAGGTCAGTGGAGAAGGACCTGTAAACCTGTGGAGAGGAGAGACTTCCTGAGAGGAGCTGAGATCTGACCAGGTTTGCTGGCAGGTGTTGTGACCCTGTAGGGGACCCACGCTGGAGAAGTTTGTTCCTGAAGTAATGTTTCCCCAGTGGATGAGACCCATGTTGGAGCAGTTTGTGAAGAACTGTAGCCCATGGGAAAAACCCACATTGGAGCAGTTCATGGAGAACTATCTCTTGTTGGAGGGACCCCACACTGGGAGAGGAGGCAGAGGCAGAGACCATCTGTGATGAATTGATCACAGCCCCTATTCCCCATCCCCTTGCACTGCTAGGGTCAAGAAGGTACAGTCCTGAGAAGAAGGGCAGGTGCAGGAGGGTGTTTTAAGGTTCAGTTTTTATTTCTCATTTACTCATTCTGTTATAACTGATTTCTAATAAATCAAACCAATTCTCCCCAAGTTGAATCCGTTTTTCCCATGATGTTAAATGCTGAGTGGTCTCCCTGTCCTCATCTCGACTTGCAAGCCCTTTGTTATATTTCTCTCTCCCCTGATCAGTTTAGGAGGATAGAATGACTTGGTGGGTACTTGGCACCCAGCCAGGACTAAACCAATACAAAGACAAATTCAGCCAATTCTTGTAAAGAAAAGTAGCAGCCCCAAAAGAAAACTGGAGACAAAAAGTAATCCAATGGCTGGTGTGTATACATGCACTCCCACACAAAAACACACTCAGCATCATCAATAAATACCATCTGTCAAAAATGGAATGTAACACATAAGGGTGGTCTAATGAGTAAAAAGCAGAAAAAAAGTTTTCTCAGTGGGCTTCAGTGAAGAAAGTCTCATCTAAAAATCACTTTCTGGTTTGTGGATTAAGAGAGGAACTGCCACAATCCAGAGAGGTTTTATATTTTATCTTCATGCTTTTCAGCAATACAACTTTTTCATTGAGTTTCTCCTGCCAGGCCTCCTTCCCTTTCTCTATCCCTCTCAAGTACTTTCATGTTCTCCTCTAATGGTTCTGTTGTCATACTTTTGTTCTCCAGACCTTTTATTTACTCACAGTGGTGAGGCTAATTCCCTCTGCTGTTGATTCACACTATATGAACACTATCCACAGAATCGCCTTTCCTCTGAACCTCACAAGCAGAGATATTGTTTCACAAATACAACCAAAACCAGAGTTGGAGAACTCAAATTAAATTCAAACTCACTCATGCAACTTCCAATAAATTCCAGCTTATACCTATTGCCCCTTATACTATCATCAGACAACATTAAGAACAGCCTGGTTCCATCCTCCTGACACTCGCCCTTTACATATTTGTAAACATTAATGACGTCACCCCTCAGTCTCCTCCAAGCTAAAGAGCCCCAGCTCCCTCAGCCTTTCATCATAAGTGAGATGCTCCACTTCCTCATCTCTGTGGCCCTGTGATGAACTCTCTCCAGCAGCTCCCTGTCCTTCTTGAACTGAGGGGCCCAGAACTGGACATGATATTCTAGATGTGGTCTCACGAGGGCAGAGTAGAGAGGGAAGAGAATCTGTCTCTACCTACTCACCACAGTCCTTCTAATACAGCCCAGGATGCCATTGGCCTTCTTGGCACATTGCTAGCTCATGCTCATCCTGATGCTCACCAAGACCTCCAAGTCCCTTTCCACTATACCACTCTCTAAGAGTTCATTCCCCAGCCTGTACTGGTACATGGGGTTACTCTTTCCCAGATGTAGGACTCTACACTTGCCCTTGTTGAATTTCATTTGATTTCTCCCTGCTCCAACTCTCCAGCCTGTCCAGGTCTCGTTGAAAGGCAGCACAGCCTTCTGGTGTGTTAGCCACTCCCCTCAGTTTAGTATCATCAGTAAACTTGCTGACAGTGCCCTCTGTTCCCTCATCAAGGTCATTAATCAATAGATTGAACAGTACTGGTCCCAGCACCGACTCCTGAGAGACTCCACTAGATCCTGTCACATTAAGCACAACTCTGCCTTGTTTCCTTCAACCAGTTAATAGTCCACTTCACTACCAGATCATACAGCTCACGTTTTCTCAGTTTTTCTGCCAGGATGCTCTGGGAGACGGTGTCAAATGCTTCACTGAAATCAAGATAAACCACATCCACTGCACTACCACCACCTATCCACCTGGTTACATCTTCATAAAAGGCTGTCAGGTTGGTCAAACATGACTTCCCCATGTTGACTGCTCCTAATGATGCTCTTGTCCTTTAAATGTCTGAAGACAATGCCTAGGATAAGTTGTTCCATCACCTTTCCAAGGATGGAGGTGAGACTGACAAGTCTGTAGTCACCAGTCTCCTCCTTCTTGCACTTTTTGAAGACTGAAGTGACATTTGCTTTCCAGCTCCGTCAGCACCCGCAGGTGCATCCCACTGGGGCCCATGGATTTATGCACATCTGCACTGCTCAACTGATCCTTAACCCAGTCCTCATCAGCCAAACAAAACTCCTCCTTTAACCTGACTTCCTCTGGAGTCTGAGGCTCCTGAGGACAGTCTCCATCAGTATAGACAGAGGCAAAGAAGGCATTCAGTAACTCTGCCTTCTCTGTATGCTCTGTCACCAGGGCACCCACCTCATTCAACAGTGGGCCTACAGTGCCTCTAGCATTAGTTTTATCTGCAATGTATTTGAAGAAGCCCTTCCTGTCCTTGACCTCCCTTGCAAGGTACAACTCCAACGAGGCTTTAGCTTTCCTAGTTGTCTCCCTACATCCTCTGGCAACAGTCTTATATTCATGCCATGTGGCCATCCTTCCATGATCTATAGACTCTTCTTCCACTTCAGTTTGCCCAACAGGTCCCTGTCTAACCATGCAGGTCGCCTGGCTTCCTTGCTTGATTTCTTACCCACTGGGATGCTCTGATCCTGAGCTTGGCAAAAGTGGCCCTTGAAGACAGGCCACCTGTTTTGGGCCCTTTTATCCTCTAATACCCTGTCCCACGAGATGCCCCCTAACAACTGCTTGAAAAGGCCAAAGTTGGCCCTGCTGAAGTCCAGGGTTATGATTCTGCTTGGTATTTTGTTCCTACCACACAAGATTCTGAGCTTCACCATCTTGTAGTTGCTGCAGCCAAGGCTGCCCTCAACCTTCACCACTTCAAGTAGACCCTGATATAAAGTGCAATTTCATATCTTGTGCTCTATTAATGCCATAAACTAAACTGAAACATAGTAGCACAAAAATACTCTCAATAAACATATAAACAGATTGTTTCAGAATATTTTCTTTTGCACCAGCTGAGGAATAAAATAAGCTTTGTCAAACACTTGGGAATTTGATAGATCAAAACTTTGAGACATGAAAGGAAGGAGTGACGGGATAGCCTCACAAGACATGGCAGTTTGCCAGTCTTAACATAGATGCTCTAAAAACACACTGTGAAGCAGGCATTGCCCACAAACACACTGCATTCACATAAACCACGCGTCAAATACAGGGCTTTTTAGCTGCATAATTGTTTTTCTTAAGTTCCTAACAACACAACTGTAAATCTGCATATTTATAACTATTCTGAAATATAAAAAAACCCCCCAAAAACTAAAAAACCTAACCCAAGAACAAACCACACAGACCAATATGTTGGCTTCCAGTATGCAACAGATCATTGGCTGTGCCCTCACTGGCTACAAGTTCTTCTTACACAGGAAGCCCCATACACCACCAAAAGCTATCCACACTCTCCTAGTATGGCAGCAGCTCCAACCTGGCACAGCTCACCCAGCTACCCTGGCATCATTACTTCACTCACCTACAAAGAGGTTTCTAGCAGAGCAACCAATCTGACCTGGTGCTTGTGTTGCCCTTGCTTTATTCTCCCTGTTCCTGACAGGAAAGTTCACAGGTCAAAGGTTAGAACTCTGTTTTGAGCCCTGTGTAACAACATAAGGTCTGCCAAAACAGAATACTTAGATGTTGCACGTAGTTTCCTATATAAATGTGATTTTTTTTCCCTTTTTTTCCCCTCAGTTCAAGTAGGACAGGGAGCTGCTGGAAAGAGTTCAGCACAGGGCTACCAAGATGATTAGGGAGTGGAGCCTCTCCCTTATGATGAAAGACTGAGGCTCTTCAGATTCGAGGAGACTGAGGGGTGATCTCATTAATGTTTATAAATATGTAAAGGGTGAGTGTCAGGAGGATGGAACCAGGCTTTTCTCAATGATGTCTAATGATAGGACAAGGGGCAATGGGTATAAGCTAGAACACAAGAGGTTCCAAAGACATACAAGGAAGAATTTCTTCCCCGTGAGGGTGATGGAGCACTGGAACAGGCTGCCCAGATGGGTTGTTGAATCTCCTTCTCTGGAGACATTCAAAACCCACCTGGATGAGTTCCTGTGTGACCTACTCTAGGTGGTCCTGCTCTGGCAAGGAGATTGGACTAGATGACCTTTCAAAGTCCCTTCCAGCCCTTAAAATTCTGTGATTTCGTATTTCTCTTAAAATACAAAGCATATGCTTCACAAGACAGTTTCCAAATTCCACCTCGAAACAATGTTGCTTTCGACTTGAGAATATTTGAGTTGAAATTTCTCTTAACCTCAGTGAAACAAGTGCAGTGAATCAAATCACAGCAAAGGTTTATGTTTTCCATAACACATAGCACCCACTGAATGCCACAGGAATTGGACATGCTCAGAGACAGGCCATACTCGGTGTCTTCAGCTTGATTATGACCACAGCTGCACTCTTTATTTTGCACAAGCATGAAAATCTCAAAGAGAGGCAGGCTTCTTTTGCATGGGCTCTAATTTCTATGACTCAAATGGGTAAATCAACTTCCCTATGCTTCTTTGGAGTGGAAGCTCTGAAGCTTCACATTTCTCGTCTGCCCATTTGTGTGACTACATATCTGTTGAACTGTTTCTGAAACCAAACACATTCAATGCTAAAAGCTAATATTCTTCACAATTAATATAGGAATTAAAGTTTTCACTATAAAAAAACCTCTTTTTTAAGATGTTCAAAATAACAGTTGTAAAACCACTTAATAAAAAATGTTACACAGTAGTAGCCACGTTTCTCAGCAGCCACCTCACAGATCTGCTGTACTCCATTGCAAAAGCTCACCTTGCTTGCCTTCAGACCTCAGAAACATATCATCAGAAGAATGTGTTGAAAAAAAGTGGACCAGAAGAAAAGGTTACCTTCTTTTTGAAAGTCATTAGATCTATATCATGTGGTATGATACTTTGTGCTTCTAAAAGTAGTTGGAGGTGTGATTTCCTATTCAAGGTAGTAATCTTTCAAGGTGGTCATTATTTCAAAAGAGATAATGTTATAAAAAGAGAGAGGTGGGCTGAAGATGCATCCAATGTCCCACCAATTATCTGAATAAATGCTTTCTTGTGTTGACTAGCTGAGAAGCAATGCTGAAAAGAGAAATTAAACATTTATGAGGGAAAGATGAGTGAGTTTCTAAAAAATTATACTAAAGCTGTGCCATTTGTCAGGGTTTTGAAGGAATCCTGAGAATCAGAGCTTAGGGTCTTCTTAGCTTCTTATATAGATTTCCCGCCCAATTCACGGGAAACCTTATACTTGCAGATAGCTTTCTTCAGACAGTTTTTTCAGTCCTGGACTTTGTTCTTCTGCTTAGAAAGGTTTTATTTAAACAATTTTGCAGATGGTTCACACTTAAAAAAAATCTCCCAAAGGTGTGCAAAAAAAGATTAAGTATGGTTCATATTTTTACCACAAATATTTTGCCAATATTTAATACTTAAATAAAACAGGTAGTTTAGCTCAATTAACTGAGTAGTCTCAATAATAAAAAAGAAAAGATTCAAATAAAAAAAAAAGTTTGCAGGCACCTAAGCTGAGATAAAGTAGTTTTAAATTTCAGAGGATATTTTTATTATCTCTAAGTAGGTGACAGCTACTGTCAGGTATAAGAGCTATCTTTCTTCCTCGACTCTGGCATTCAGTTTTCTTCAACTTTCTAAGCTTTGAAATGAAGATGTTCTTAATACCAGAGAAAGAGGCTTTGCATATGAAATGAATTATTAAACTCACATGAGATGCATCCATTTTGGAGATGAAGGATTGCATGAAAGAAAGATACACTGTGATCTTTTCCTTCTTGTCACTTTCATATTAAAACAAACGCTGTATCATTATTGGGAAAGGTTTGTCCAAGGTCACTCAATTGTTCAGCACTTACAAGCTGGCAGCTCATCACAGGCAGAAGTGGTACATATAATCATTATTAATGCTGGCAGTCTCCACCTTCGTTAATGCTACTTGTTCTGTCAGCCAGTCCCTGGCTTGTCGCAGGCGAATATAATTATTCTTCGAGCTGTGCCTCAGATCTGCAATTGAAGGGAGCTGTTTGATACTAGGCCACAACCAAGTATCAAATGGTGTCACGCCTACTACAAATCATGCAAGTCAACAACTACCATTTAATTAGGCTCGACATGAAAGCCAAGCCATGTGCTGGGGATCTCTGAAGTAAAGTACCTTGCCTCCTCCCACACATGAAATGGCTGAAGGGCTGCCTTCTACACGCCTTTGTAGCCCCTGAAGAGTCCTCCTTCTTGCATGGCATTGATCCCACCCTCACGATATAGATGAATGACGTATATTACTCAGTGTCTGCTGTTACTGAGAGGCTGAACTACACAAACTAAATGATTTCCTGGCTCTACAGCCTCGCAGAAAATTCCCTCTGTTCTGTACACATAAAACCCATTTTTTGCCCATTTTCTTTATTATTCCTCTTCAAAATTCGTAGTTGTAACTGAAACTGCTGAAATTTGACAGTATTTAAATGATTATTGCATTTATTAACATGAAACAAGGTATTCGAGTTTTCAGCCAAAAACTTGAAATAACTTTAAATATGAACATTCTGTACAAGAAAAAGAATTGTTTTAAAAAGACTCTACCATTACATTCACTATCATTTTAATCTCCTTGGTCAAAATCTCTATCACTTAATATGTTCAAAAACAGGAGAATAAAACAAGTGTTTCACAAGCTGCAAAGCCCTGAAAAAGCTTTGCCCAGACTTTCAGCAACAATTATAAGATTTCTTACTTTCAAAGGATTTTATCCCTTTATGAACAACTTCTTTTTGAGGTGGAAATGGCTTACATTAGTTAATCTGAAAATATTTAGATTTTACTACTTAAAAATTCTAGAGATGTATGATTTAATACTGTTTTAAAAATTACTGATTGCTCTTTTAGTTAATGTGTAGATTATATGCCAAATTGACAAATATATGTGGAATGAAACACATCTTACATATAGAGAGAATGAAGTATGCACTGCCAAGGTTGTTTGTCTGCTAGGAACTGCTGTTCCATCAAAAAATTCCCAGAAAGACAAGCCTGCTCCATGATGCTGGTAGAATACACAAAAGCTATTGACTACTAACATAGTTAGTGTATCTTTTCAGTACCTAGACAATTCAAAATTAACATTGACATAAAACTCTGCTTCTGGTAAGGATCAATACATAAAACATAAAAGTATTGTGTGCTGAGGAAAACATTAAAAAACAATAACAAAGATGAAAGTACTTTTTTTTGTGAAGGTATGCCAAGTTGCTTTTAGCAAGATGCTTTTAGAAAAAGAATGTGTAAAGAGGGCATATGCATATTTATATAGATACCTTCACACTTTGCAGTTATGCCCATTTTATCATATATATGAGTTTACTTATTCTGAGAAAAGCTCACTATCCACAGACTGCTCCTTTCTCCCTTTATTATGATGGACATTACACATTTTTAGTTTGATGTATAAACAGGTGTTTTTCCTAGAAAAAGGTTTAATATATGTGCTCTAAAAAGAAGATAGTCTGCTTATAAAATTGCTGCATCAACACCATCCCTTTAAATTGCTTGAGGTAAAAACTTCATTAAGACCTGAACCTTGAAAATAATTTATTAAATGCCATTAATAATTTTATTATTGTAAAGAGGCTCTTCACTGAAAAGCCCGATAAAATAAAATCCATTGGGCTGCCTAGCAATTACTGAGAAAATTCAGATAGTTAACAGAGACTTTTTCCTTTTTAGAGGTTGTGGGGTTTTCTTGTGGGATTTTCTTTGGGGTTCTATATTCAGTTCATAACTCTATTCTAGTTGCTAGTGTATGTTTAAAAATGTAATAGAAAAGCTTTTATTTTCTATTAAATCCTTGATAGTTTTTTCAGGAAGTTTTTTCACTCCAAATATTTAAGATTGGTTTCAATAATCAGTTTTTACTATGCCCACAAAAAGTTTTCAGGCTCAATTTTACATGTAGCACAGACTAATTCTTTCCCAAACAGTACACTGACCTCACGAACCACAAGAATAACCCACTTCCTGACTCTGTGCTTATGGTAATCAACGAGAATTTTTGTAGTGATTTAAATCAATCCTGAATTAGATACAAAGTCTATATGCCTGAATGCTCATTATTACCCAGGTGCTGATGGCCTTGTCTAGCTTTTCAGAAATGCTCCAAATCACAGTTAGGAACAAGTCATTGCAAAATATGGTTTCAATCTGACAAGAAAAAATCAATTTCAGGTCAAACACAACATTTGAAGGATCATCTTCTCAAAATCAAGTATGGTCCATCCCAGCAAGCAGGAAAGCAACCAAAGGCAGATGGAGACTTGCATAGACAAGCACTAAGCTAACACGTAAAAAACAGTGGCCCAGGAGGAATACATGGTCTAAGCATGCAAGAATGCAATTAGGAATTTTATGAGGGATGTAATAGGCAAAAAGAAGGATTTCTATAAGGAGAAGCCCTGATGAGGAAGGACATAGAAAAGGGTAAAATTCTCAGCACCTTCTTTGTCTCAGTCTTTATTGGTGAGCCTTGCCTTCAGGAATCCCAGACCCTGAGGCAAGAAGGAAAGCCTAGTCCAAGGAAGATTTAGCATTAGTGGATCAAGATCAAATTAGGGAACCCTTAAAATAAACTGAGCACAAACAAGTCAATGAGCCCTGATGGGATGCACCTACGAGTGCTGAGGTTACTGGCTGATGTCACTTGTAGCACCAATTCTGATAATATTTGAAAGATCATGGTAATTGGGAGAAGTGCCCAAAGATGGAAGGAAAGAAATTTCACTCCTGTCTTCAAGAAGGGCATTCTTGCCTCAGGATGGACTCAGAGAATTACAGGCTGGTCAGTTTCACTTCACTCCCTGGGAAGGTGATGGAGCTAGTGAGTTTGGAAACCATTTCCATACACATGGAAGAATGGATGATCAGGAGGCTTCAGCATGAATTTAGAAGCAGAAAATCATGCTTAACCAACCTCATATCCTTCTTCAATGAAATGACTGCTTTGGTGAATAGGAAGAGAGCTGCTGATGCTGTTTATCTGGAGTTTAGTAAGGTTTTGGACACTGTGTCACATAACATCTTCACAGACAAGCTGATGAAGTTTAGGCTAGATAAGTGAACAATGAAGTAAACTGGAAACTAGCTTAACTGCCAAGCTTAGAGGATTGCAATCAACGTCACAAAGTCCAGCTGGAAGCTAGTCACTAGTGGTGTACCCCAAGTGTTGATACTGAATCCTCTGCTGTCTAACAGCTTCATTAATGACCTGGACAATGGGACAGCATGCACACTCCACAAATTTGTAGATGATACAACACAGGATTGTGCTGCCATTGAGAATAACATTGACAAGCTGGAGAACAACAAACAGGAATCTCATCAAAATCAATAAAGAGAAATGCAAAGTCTTGCATTTGACTAGGAGTAAACTCAGGCACCAGTACAGGTTAGGGTCTGACTGGCTGGAAAGCTGCTTTGTAGAAAAGGATCTGGGTATTGTAGTGGATAAGTTGACCACAACCCAGCAACGTGTCCTTGGGGCAAAGAAGGCAAATAGTATCCTGAGCTGTATTACACTGATGGAGGTGATCTTTCCCCTCTGTTTAGCACTGGTGAGGCCACATACGGAATGCTGTGTCCAGTTCTGAACTCCCTAGTACAAGAGGCAATGTACATACCGGAGAGAGTCTAGGAAAGGAGTAAAAAGATGAATAATGGACTGGAGCCTCTCTAACATGATGAGGGGCTGAAAGAGCTGAAACTATCTAGCCTAGAGAAGAAATGGCTCAGGAGAGGACCTTGCGTGTAAGTATGCAAAGGGAGGATGTAAAGAAGATGAATTCAGGCTCTTCTCAGTAGCACCCTGTGAGAGGACAAGAGGCAATGGGAAGAAACTGAAATGGGAAATTTGACCTAAACATCAGAAAAAAATTGCCAGAAAGCCTTCAGCATTGACTTGGGAGGGCTTTTTATTTTCATTCTGCTGAGCAATGCATTTAGTCCCTAAGTAGGTCTAGAAAAGACATTACAGACTCATTCAGTGATAGTAAAAGTAAAAGGTAAAAAGACCTACCTGTTTAGGCTGATAGTTTTCTAATGATATATTGTTCTTTCATATGGACACACTAACAGTTTTAATAATCTGTGAGCATCCATACTTGGTTATAACTCTCTTCATCATACTACAAAATTCAGCCTCTTTAAAGAGAAAGCAGGGTTTTTACATAGCTGAGTAGAAACTGGAATTCCTGTTATATATGAAATTCCAAAAGATTAAAAAGTAATTCTGATTTAAATTACAAATATAAAGTTATGAAATTCCTGTGAAGCAAAAATCTTGAAAACACCAACAATTTATATCCATGAACAAGCATCTTCTCAATAATTTATAAACTGGCTTTAAGAAAGTAGCTGCTAGAGTGGCTGAAGACATTGCACTCACTGGTCTAATAAAGCGTCTCTCTATCCAACTATGTTCTCAGTAACACAACTCAAAAGTTCACCATGTTCTGTTTCCTGTAAACTTCTAAAGGTATTTAAAAACCCCATCTTGCAAATTAAAGCTTGACAGCATTTAACAAGATCTATGAAAAAAGTACTATCTTGTAATCTACAAGAAAAGTAGACAAATCAAAATATTTCCACATTTTGTAGATAAAAGACTGTTGTGGTTTAAGCCTAGCCAGCAATGAAGCATTGTGCAGCAGACCGCTTGCCCCACACACATCCCCATCTTTTGTAGGAGAGCAGAGGCCTCACCGAGATTGGAGAAGAAGAGGTAACCAAGGGTCTTGTGGATTGAGACAAGGGCAGGGAGGGCTCACTGCCAATTACAGTTCTGGGTAAAATACAAAAAACTCGAATACTTAAGGAAGGAAATAAGAACAGTTTAATCTACTGCCAACTCAAAACAGGTCAGAAAGCAAAACTAGAGCAGGATGATGATAAAAATACAACCAGCACTTTAAGATCTCCTTCCCCCATCCCTCCTTGCTTTAAAGGCTCAGCTCCTTGCTCCCGATCTATCTATCTCCTTCCCCTCAGCAGTGCAGAGGGTAGGGAATGGGGGATATGGTCAGTCCCTCACAGATGGTCTCTGCTGCTTCTTCTTTCTCCTCACATTCTTCCTTTGCTCCAACGTGGGGTCCCTTCCATCAGATACAAGCCCTAATGCACCCCTCTGATATAAAACCATCCCAAGGGCTGCAGCTTCTCACAGTCTCCATGGGACTTGCCCATAGCTTGCAGAACTCCAGGCTCCATTGCTCTGATGCTGCCCTCCAACAGAATCATGGCCTCCTCTGAGCACAGTCCTCCTCTCCTCCCTCACTGACCTTGAGGTCTGTGTGGTCACTTCACTCTTACTCAACTCCTTCTACTACCTTCCAGAAAGAACAAATCCTATTCGGTCTTCTTCTTAAAAAGTGATTGTGGAGGTGCCCAACTGGCTTAGCCCCAAAGGTGAGTCTGACTTAGAGCCAGGGAAAGTTTTGAGCAAATTCTTAGAGAAGCCACCATTACAGTCCCTACCCCATTACCAGAAATTGCTTCACACAAGCCCACAACAAAGACACAATGACATTTCTTAAAAAAAACCAACCCACCTTAGAAATTGAAATTAGAATGGAAATTAGAATTTCCACAAAATGTTTAAATTTCATGAAAATTAAATATCAGAGAATAATTTGTTTAATAAATACATTTTTGACCAACAACATTTGCAAGTGAAGGCTATATCAATATCAACAAGGGGCATTGTGGAAGATTTACCTCTTCCTACAGTTACTTTTCTAAGTAGATTCTCAGTTGGCCACGATGCACAAACATATCAGTTTCTGGATTTATGAACAGCTGAGGAAAGATCTTTGCAATTCCTTGGGCATTTGCCTTATCACAAACCACCATGAGCATCTCTTGAGGGACAAGGAAGACAGTTGCCAACTTTTTCCTCTATCTTTCCTCTGTCTACTATGCTTATCAAGTAGGAAAAAAGCTTCTAAGCAGGCTTCTTACAGGAGTAAGGAGGAGTACAGGAGTGTAAGGACTTCTTACAGACTTACTGGAAGAATGAATTAATCTGAGTATGATACCACCTCATAACAAATCACGGGGTCCTATGAGTTTTCCCTGTCTGCTGGAAGAATAGCTTCATCACACAGAGAGCTTGGACACATTGGATCCCTATTGATAAGTTAAAGGGTTAAAAAGGCTTTACTGAAGGAAAATACTTGCAGCTCAGTTCAAGCCAAGAAAAGAAAAATCTGAGACTAATAAGGTTTTTCCTTTACAGAGGAATCTTCCTTATGGTGAACAGAGTAAAATCCTTCTCAGAAACATCTGTAGGCCATGGATAACTGGACATAAACTATGCTAGCTCCAAGGCTATGTAAGTTGTACCAAATCCACTTCCGCTTCAAAATTATTATACTACCATTTTTACCATTCTTTTTTACTTTTATATGACCTAAGCTCAGAACTAAGCTCTGCTTATCCAAACTTGGGTTTTGCCTGCACCAGTTTGTCAAAACCAACCTGAGGTTTGTTATATTCACTTACTGAAATAAGTAATGACATACTTAAACTATTGTGACACCTTGGAATTGAGCAGGTTCAATTAAGATGTGAATACTGGACTAAATTGCTACATTTATTTGGAGAAGAGTGTTATTTACCTGCAACACAATAGTAAGGTAAATTCAAAGATTTCTGCTACTGCTAGTCAAATCACACTGAGATATTACAAATGAGAATGACTGAAAAAAAAAGCAGCAATAAGCACAGCTATAATAGAGTCTCCAAAAAGATAGGCTTTGGTGGTCTGAGTTGAATCTCAGCACTTTTCCCTGCTAAAAAAGCATGTGAGCCATGGCCATCAGGCAATATTAACTGAGCTTGGCATTGCACTCATCATCTTCTGCTTGCTCTAAGGTCCTTACAAAATTGATGGACACAGAAAACTGACAAAGTCCACTGATGACAGACTGCTGATGCATGTCTGCACAAAATCTTTCCAGTAAAGAACCACATGCATACAAATCAATATAGAGGGCTAATATACCTCAGAGTCGATGCTCACTCCCACTCTTTTTCCCAAGTGTGCACCCTTAAGCCCCAGAAATACACAGGATCCACACAATTACTAAAATTTTTCAGTTCATGTTTTATGTCACTCCCATCACCTCTCACAAACATCTATATACCCAACTGATGTCTTTCTGATTATATCCATTCCCTTTTAAGGATGCAGAGTAAGCAAGTGAGAAGAGGAGACAGAATCTATCACTAATCAATCAGCTCCTCTGAGGGCAAGCAAGACCTGCGGCAACTTAGAGAACAATTCTGACTGGTCAGTAGAGTTGGGAGAGTGGGATAATGAGTTCTTAGTAGCGCTTTTGTCAGATATAGGCTCATATCATCCTTCCCTAATACTATCTCTTTTTTTAGAAGTATGCAGTGTTACGTTGTCTTTGAGATAGAATGAAAGTATTGATTACGTTGCCCATCTTTCATTTTCTTCCCCTTGGCCTCCCAAGCCTCAGTTCTCTTTTAAATGTGAGCCCAGAAGAAGTTGGTAAAAATTGCTCCTAACTTTCTCCTGACACAAATATAAGTCACAAAGAATGAAAAGGTAATCAAAATTTGATAACAGGGAAGAATGGGAAGTAGTCTCTAAGTGTCTCCTCCACCTCACATTGTCAAGCAGATATGGATGCTTTCTTTAAATCTCAAGGCATTAACACTGCTTCATAGCCATTCTGCCAGTTTCATTAATTGCATTTCTATTCCAACCATTTCATAACCAGACTGTATTTATAATCTGGCTATTTATCCTAATGTTTGATGTTTCTGACTCACATAAATACATTATGTTTGAATGCAGAGAAGTACTTTGCATGACAAATTTGAGATTTCTGTCGGAAATATTTGACTGAAATTTATTTTTGCTATCCATAGGGAATAAGCCTCTACATTATTTGATTGTTATTCACATTTTCGTAATCACATTACAAACCTCTACTAAGAAATGAAATGGCAATGTGCCTTTTTTCCTCCAAGAGCAAACGTCTCCCTCCCCATTCCAAAAGCACAGACCTTGAAAAAGCATTAGAAAATTAAAAAGCCAAAGAAAACCAAATGATGGATCTACGTTTGAATATTCATCAAAATAGGACATTGCTTAGTCACTGCTCACTATTTGGACGGTGCATGGTGCTTCGGGAAGCTTATGCAGCAATGGGAATTCAGTCTTGTTTTTATAGTATGGGTGGAGACTTTAGTGGACAGATTTCTAATGACGCTCAGTTCTCCTAATTATATTAATATTTGGCCAAGTTGCATTATTGTTAGGCCAAAAGCCACTTTACATCAGTTGATGATCTGACTTTATGTTGTAAATAAGACCACAGAAAAACAGTGATAGATTTCATTTCTGGTCTTTACTCAGATCCATCTTGATATTCCTCATTTTATGCAGCAGCTTCTCTACTTACAATCCTTTGTACTAAACACCACATACCCAAGTTACCTACTGGAGTTATTTGCCCTTGGCATTGTTTGCTCTTGGTTTCTGTGTTGTTATACTTTTCTATCCATAGACTTCCTCTAGCAGTACCCACACTGGCAGAAAATTTACCGCACCATCTCATCCTGTATAGCTATTATCAAACATCACAAGCACCAGAAAGGATGACATAAAAATATCTTTGGGCTAGTAAAAGCCATGGGTCAAATTAATCTATTGTTTCACTTCACAAATCTCACTGATCTTTTAATTGTGTCCCCCATTGCTCTTAGATTTTATGAGCACCAAATCACAGCAAGTTCTTTCTCTGGAATATGCTGAAGCACACAACAACTAAAACAAAACAATAAAAATGATGCCTTTATTCTTCCTCTTTTTAACATTTGAATGTTTGACATATTTACAGCCCCTGACCATTTGGCAGCACCTGAGAAGATCTTTTGTTGTACCATTGTGCAGCTCCCACTGATTATGTTTCCACCAACTCACTAGCAGGAAACACTCATTTTCTGTACTTGGAAAAAACATGAACACAAAGTGACGGTGGGAATGGAAACTCAGGAAAACACATAGCTTCACAATTCAAGCACAGTGGCTCCACAGAACCAGTTGTGTCTGCCATCAGAATGGGAAGAGTTCGCTGCTGAACTGCATAACGCCACGGGTACTTTTCCCAGCTGTGATCTGACACTCCAGGCTCAGTGCCATCATAGGACAGCATGTGGCAGGCACAGGCCCCCACAAGACATCACCTCCCAGCAGTCTCACATAATGGAACAGAAATAAGTGGGAATATTTGATTTTTAAAAAATTTATTTATACAAATAAATTAGCTGGGGAGGAACAAAATGCAAATAATCATTTTGCCCGTGAGCTCAACTAAATCTGGCTAATCCAACTCACTAAATATCAAATCTCACCATAAGACCTACGCAAACAACTCCCATATAGTGCTGCCCTGCAACTGGGCTTGCATTCTAAGTATTTTAGCATATCACCTTCCTTTTTTCCTTTTTTTAACTTTCTGTGTTGTATGCAGTCATTGGCCTGATCCTTTCATCCTCTGATTAGCTGGTGACAGATGCTGCTCCCCAGTTTTCTCCAACCACAGCTTAGGAAGCCAGTCACATACTCTTCTCACAGCCCTCTATGCTATACATACACTTACAGCATGACTCAGGATCTTTCATTTTGGAGACTAAAAGAATTTGGAAGTCTGTCAAAACCAAGACTTTGAAAATTATCCACTATGTTTTTACTTGTTGCTGTGTGAAAGGTAAAGAACAGAAGCAAATTCAACCGTTACCTATACAGAAATGTTATTTTACAGGAGCAGAAAATGAAAAAGTTATGATATGCTCTGGAAAAACTCATTAAGCTAGGCCAAATCTTGCCCACACTAATGAAAATAGTTGCTCGAGTGACAGCAAGGCTGATTCAACCTTTTGCATTACCAGTGTATGACGGATGCACACAGCTATCCAGTTTGCCTAGCTGATACTTCTCAAAAAGGGCAAAAATTCTTTCTAGATTTGTTATCAATATAATGTTCACTTGCCAGGTAGTGCATATTAATGCTAAAAATAGATCAATGGCTTAATAATTTAATCAGAATGATTAATAGAAACACATCAACTCGTTTAACTGGGTAACTACTATATTTGCATTACGTTTGTCACAATTAAACCAGCACAACCCAAACATCCACAAGAATTACATACATCAAGAAAAAGATATTCTGGAATTTAAACTTCATTGTTTCCCTTAATAATTTGAGAAATTTGTCTGCTCAGATCAACAGTGCACTTTAGCTAGCTTAAGGCCACCTAATTGATCTTTTGCATGCATGGTAAACTAGTTAGTACAACAGCAACTTGCAGCTCCCAAATAATTTTAATATTTTTGTTCTTATTGAATCAAGTGGTATAGGAATAATTGGATTGTCCTCACAGTTTCTTTCCCTGTTTTTTCCCCTTACTTCTTGAAGATTGGTTTAATTTCCCTGGTGACTTGCTTCTAAGAATAGCAAGGACCCCGAGGAACAGCAGGAATAGGAGAATGCTTTAAATAAAACAAATACTGCAAAATCAAACTTAAGTGGGAAACATAAATTTTGTGTTCTGCTAAGTAGGGTTTTAAATCCATACAAACATCCTTCTTTTTTTTTTTTTTTTTTTGATAAGCAGAGACACATCTCTAAAGGATGCCATTGATTATTTTGGTCTCTGTTCATGTGAGCACGGTTTGTGCTGCAGCTCATGTCTGAGCATCCTCCAATTCTGTGGATGTACTTGTGTGATGAGGTAATCAGGACTCCATTACACATTTTGTATCATAAGAAACAACAGGTTTATGGAGTGGCACTAGAGTGTTTTCCACTTTATTCATGCAACTTTTGTTCTCACAGAATCATTATGATTGGAAAAAAGCCTTTAAGATCACCAAGTCCAACCACTAACCTCTGTCAAATCCACCACTAAACCACGTCCCTCAGCACTTCACCTACACGGCTTTTAAACATCTCTAGGGATGGTGACTCCACCACATCCCTGGACAGCCTGTGCCAGTGACTAACAACCCTCTCAGTGAAAAAGTTCTTCCTAATATCCCATCTAAACCTCACCTGGCACAACTTGAGCCAATTCCCTTTTGTCCTATCATTCATTCCTGGAGAGAAGAGAATGAGCTCAACCTCACTCACTACACCCCTCTTTCAGGTAGTAATAGAGTGATCATATCTCCCCTGAGACTCCTCTTCTCCAGGCTAAACATCCCCAGCTCCCTCAGCCACTCTTCATCAGTCTTGTTCCTCAGACCCTTCACCAGCTTTGTTGCTCATCTCTGGACATGCTCCAGCACCTCAATGTTGTTCTTGTAATGAAAGGCCCAGAACTGGACACAGTATTTGTGGTGCAGCCTCACCAGTGTCGAGCACAGGGGAACAATCACTGCCCTGATCCTGCTGGTCATAGTATTTCTAATACAGGCCAGGATGCCATTGGCCTTCTTGGTCACCTGGACACACTGCTGACTCATATTCACCCATATCATCTTAATGTAAAATTATGGGAGATTTTATATCTTAAATACCTTTGGACGTGACTCATGGTTTTTAGATTATATTGATATGAAATTCAAGCCTCTGTTTTGCAGCTTCTGTCAGTTTACACAACATGCTGGCTACAGAAAAGGCTAGAAGGCAGAAATGGAAAACTCTGTAAGTGTCACCCATAGCCCTAATAAGGATTGTGAGTTAGAGCATTCAGCCACAGCATTTCATGATTTTTATTTATGGAGATAAAGGTAGACGAAACTTAGGTTAGGAGGTTGGGCTGCCAACTGCCAGAGCTCAGAAGTAGGTACACCAACTACTCAGCCTCTAGGCATCAACTCTGGCCAAGATTTTAGGTTGATGTCTGGAAACAGAAATCTCTTAATCACTTAATCAGGAGAGATGATGGTGAATTAGCAGATCTTGCAAATCACAGTCTAAGTGAAATCTATGTTTCATGTCTCTATAGGCCATCTTATTTTTTGTAAAAAAGTAGATATTCTTATATCAAATCAATAAAGGTAGTGGAGAAGAAAGAAATTACTACAGAAAAATTGTCTAATAATACTTGTTCTAAATGAAATTGGGTTGAAAAAAAAGTTGAAAGCACCTCCATAAACGAAGAAGATCCTAGTGATCTTCTTCGATGTGAAGAGGAAAAAGTGAAAAATAAATGTAAGAAATGAAAAATAGGTGCCTGGAAGCACTCTGAAAAGACATCAGTCTGTTGCTTTCAGTTACTCAAGTAATATGATTTTTGGTGTACTTTAGGAAAATAACTTACACTTGAGCCCAGGCTCTATCCTAGTTGGGAGCTCAGTTTCATGCTTAACATGTAATCATAAGAAGGAAAATAAACTATTGTTGTGATTATAGTGTCTATATTGAAAAAGAAACCTTTCAAAAAAGACATCCTCCTCTGTCCCAAAACTGTCTCAAACACAAAATAACTGTGAGCATCCAACCTACCCTGTCATCTGTTCACTCATTCAGAATCAATTTGCTCCAGTTTTTCATGATACAGTTTGTAAAGAAAATCTGTCATGGTCTTGTGTGGAGCCATTTCTGGTAATGGGGAAGGAATTGTAAAGATGGCTCCTGTAATAAGTTGCTTGAAACTTTCCCAGGCTCTGAGCCAGACTCACTTCAGGGCTGAGTCAATTGGGCACCTGCAAGATCACTTTTTAAGAAGAAGAAGCTAGAAGAGGAGGGTTCTTCCTGTTCCTTCTTGTTCTGTTCTTCCTTCTTTTCTGGCTAGTGGTGCTGCAAGAAGTTGGGAGAGAGAAGTGACCATTTGGATTCCAAGGTCAGTGAGGGAAGAGAAGAGGAGGTGTCCTGGAGCAGAGACTCCCCTGCATCCTGCGGAGAGGAGTGGAGAAGCAGAGATTTGTTTACACTTCATAAAAGACCCTGCATCAGATGCAGTGACTATGCCCAGAGGAGGGCATGTCCTATGTGAGGGACCCCATATTGGAGCAGAGGAAGAAGGTGAGGAATTGCTGTCATCTGAGAGAGAAGTGGCAGAGCCCATCTGTGAGAGACTGACCACATCCTCCATTCCCTGTCCCCCTAAGCCATTGAGGGAGGAGGAGGTAGAGATATCTGGAGCAGTGAGCTGGGCCTGGGAAGAAAGAAGGGATAGGGAGGGAGATCTTAAAGTGCTGGTTGTAATTTTCTGAAGCCCATTGCTCTTTTTTTTTTTTTTTTTTTTTTTTTTTTTTTATTCTGTTCTATTTCTTGTGGGTAGTAGAATAAACTTTCCTACTTTCCTCTCTAAGTCGGGTACTTGAGTCTGTTTTGTCCAGAACAGTAATTGGCAGTGAGCCCTCCCTGCCCTTGTCTCAACCCACAACATCCCTGATTATCTTTTTTCCTTCCATTTTGCTGGGGTCTCTGTCATCCTAAAGAGGGTGGAGGTGGATGGGAGGCACCAAGCAAGAGACTGTCATGGTGTTTCATTGCTGACTGGACAGAACTGTGACAAAGTCATAACAACCTAGTGTTTCTAAAATTTCCAAAAATGTATTCAGATCAATAAAGCCAACTCAAAAGTTCTGATTCCCAGCCTTGCTCTTTAATTCCTTGGATGAAATTCTTCCATGATATGAACTCATAGTGATGTTCAAGGAATGAAACTAGCTCAATTGGTAGAGGTCATCAATCTGAAGATATTTCTCAAATCTATCTATAAATAACATTTTTTCAAACAGCATCTTCATGGTATTGTCCAAAGACTTAGGGGTAAGTGATATCAACTATCATATGTCTGCTTGCATTGAAAAATTATGACAGTTTATACCAGATGAGGACTCCCCACAGGATCACGAATATTTGTTGACTTGTATAGTGCTGTTACTACTTAGGTCATTAGAAAAGTTGTGTTGTCATGTAAGAAGTGTGTCATTTTCACCTCATTTTACACTGACTTGGAAGTTCATGCCTGAAATATAGAATTGTGCTGCTAAACACTCACAGTGAATAGCTTTTTATTCATTAAAGGTTTTGCCAGTATGGTTATGGTATTGAAATCCTTCTAACATAAAGAGGGTGTACACCAGCTCTTGTGATTACAGATCAACCTAGTTTGCCTAGTGAAATAACTACATAAAACTGAGCAGACCTTTTGCCAGCATGGCTCTACTTTAAAAAAAGGCAAGTACTCTGACTGATGTAGTTAAACAGAGAAAATTTGTGTTGGTGGTATTATCTCCATAAATCCCTGTGATTTGTACTACTAGTGATAAAATTCATTGAAATTAGAAATCTGCTTATTCAGTCCTTTTTTTTAAAGAGAGTATAAACTTTTTTTCATGGACTGGATAACTCAAGGAGTTTTTATTACATCTCTATATCCTAAATTTATAAAGCTACATGTATCTTTTATTCCAATACCATCTTACAGCAGAATTTTTCCTGTTCAGCACCATTTTTTGTTGATACTTGTGACAATATTGTTGACATTAGCCTAATACTCACAAAATAAATTTATTTTTATTTTTATGGCTTAAAATCTTATGAAGCATTCAGTAGGAAGGCAGCCAAAGGTCAAGCTGATTTGGAAGTTTTACTTTAAAGTCGAAACTAGGCAGAAATTTTAGTGTCCTTACATTTTAATTAATACTCTGAATAAAATACCAAAAGTAGCAACTCTTGGTCAAAACAGTGACAAAATGGAAATTTTAGCATGCATTTGAGACAACACATTCATACTAAAAGACAATAAGCAACAACCACGTTAAAAAAACAATTTCAAAGCTTTGTATTAAATTCAGTATAGCAGAGCACAAGTTGTAAGATGCTTTAACAGATTTCTTTTTAACTCTTTAAAAAAAAAGTTAAAAAGAAAAAAAAGAAAGGAAAACAGATGGAGGAAAAAGGAGGAGCAGACAAAGACCTTACAAAAATATTTTTCCAGCTGTCATAGACCTGCAACATTTGCAATTAAAGAAGCTCACAAGTGGAGATTCTTTGGCAAGTAAAGTGTTCTTTACATGGAAATTAGGGTGGGGATGAAAATGGGACAACAAGGGATGTGATACAGGTGATAGGATGTGTGGATCTTAAACTTGGAGTTTGGCTGAGATGCACACATAGCCCTGAAAGTATAACAGACCTGAAACAGCTGCTACAAATGCTTATAAAGCTAGAGTATAACAAAATGAATACTTTCAGGAATGAAGCATACAAACTGATAAAAACAGGACCAGAAAACTTCTGGAGAGAGTCCAGTACAGGGCCACAAAGATGATCAGGGGACTGGAACATCTTTCATATGAGGAAAGGCTATGGGAATTGGGGCTGTTTAATCTGGAGGAGACTGAAGGGGGATCTCATTAATATTTACAAATATCTAAAGGGTGGGTGTCAGGAGGTTGGGACATCCCTTTTTTCTGTTGTAGCTAGCAACAGGACAAGGGGTAATGGGATGAAGCTGGAACACAAAAAATTTCATTTAAATATAAGAAAAAACTATTTCACTGTGAGGGTGAGGGAGCAGTGGAAGAGGCTGCCCAGAGGGGTTGTGGAGTCTCCTTCCTTGGAGGTCTTCAAGACCCGCCTGGACATGTTCCTATGCGATCTGATCTAGGTGGACCTGCTTTTGCAGAGGGGTTGGACTACATGATCTCTAAAGGTCCCATCTAACTTCTACCATTCTATCATTCTATGATTCTATAAAAAGCGTCATTACCATACCAGGCCAGTTACAAGGGGGCCTTATCTCTTTCAGATGACTTAACTGTCCCCTGAAAACCAAACATTAGAAGGCAGGTGAATTTTGAAATATACCTTACCAATAGGAATCATGAGAAAATATGCCCACTCCAACTAGCTGGATGAGATGTTTCTTAGTGTCTTGAATCTGCAGGTTACTCAAAAGTGAAAAGACTGATTCTTAAATATTTAATAATCTTTTGTTAGGGATGTGTAGTCATCTGTGCTCTTTCAGCACTGCTTTTCCACTTCTTCAAGGCTATGTCCACCTCAAGGTATGTGGCTGTCTCCAGGGAAGGTCACAAGGCTGGACTGGAGAAGAAGAGGTAGACTGGCAGGAGGACTTTGGGGAGCTACTCCAGGGCCTGAGCTCAAGGGGAACCTGCTGCTATCTTCATCTGTGTGAGCATCAAGTATTTGGTCATTCTACCACTGACCACCTCTAAGGATTTAAACCAACTACAGCAGCAGGTAAACAACTGTTGATACTGTATCTAGAATGGCTCTGTTGAGAGACATTTTTAACTTGGTAAAGGTGACAGCTGAAAGAGTTATTTATTGAAAAAATAAACTATGATTGCGGAGCAAGCATTAGACATGAAACTAGTCACTATAGGCAGAATATCTCTTCTGGTTATATCCCAGAATTTCTTTCTTTCCATTCTATATTGATTGAATCAAAATCAGTGCAGACTAACTATGATTATTCTGTGATTAATCCTGTTCATCTACAATGGATCATAAACTCCTTTATTCTCTTCCATCACTGATATGCACATCTCTGCTAAAAGTAGTGCAGTAGTTCAACAGGAAGTAACCTTAATGAGACAATAGGAAAATTCTATTTTGTATTTATTAATTTATATCTGTTGATATACTACATAGTGCTTCTTCCCAAACGTTAGATTTTGTGCTCCAGTACATCTAAAAGCTTCAAAGCACTCATTTCTAATTAGCAGGTTTCCCTTCAGAGGTGTAAGACAAACATGGCACTGCAGAACATGACGAAGAGACTGCTAGTGAACATTTTGCCAGTAGATGTCTCTGCTAAACACACTGAGGGGAACACGCTCAGTTTGAAGCTACAGCAAAATGCAAGTAGAGGTTTGCATCCTTCAGATGAAGAGTAGGGGTAAAACCAACTAGATAACTAGCAATTTCTGAAGACGTTTCTTACGTAGTCACAATAAAAATGGGGTTCACTTAAAACTCACTGACTCTCAAGTTACTTTTGTCTTGTTGTATCATCTCACTGAGTAAGAAGGACTCGCGAAAGGCTGCACTTGACAGAAGTTATAAATGTAGCATCTCAAAGGAAAAAATATTTTTATTATTTACATTCTAGTTTTTGTAAAAACACTCCTACTTCCAATAAAGAACTTTCTTATTATTTTCCCTAAAACTAAAAAATCAGTATGTAGAAGAAGAAATTACAGTTTTAGGCTGAAATAGCGTAGTACATGGTAGAATAATTATGCCCCTGATGGATAATGTTCAGAGGTTCTTACATTTTCTTTACATCTATGTGTCATTTGTCAGTGGTCTTAGTTGCAAAAACACAGCTTCTAAGCAAAAAACTAATATTAGTTTCTCGTAATTGGCACTTGCCATTAACATACAGCATGATTTTCCAATTAATAATGAAAAAAAAAGGTCTCAAAAGGCGCAGATCAGCTGGAAAAGCATCTGCTTAAAATACACACACGTAATTAGAAGAGGACGTCAAACAGACTTGATTACATATTTCATGAGTATGTGTCAAAGAGTGTAAAGCATTTGACTTAACCCCAGGGTGACTTCAAGAGGATTTATTCTATCTAATGTTTGTGATTAGCACCATATAATCTGGATCTGCTGAACAAGTAGAGTTTTTACTCAACATGCAAATTTTCTTTTGCTTTAATTTAGCCTCTTCGGATTTAAGCATAAAATCTCTGTGTTGCATGAAGGCTTGAAACAGCTGGATCCAGTTAGCTAGGAAATTAAAAATGTAATGAATGAACTAAGGTAATCCTTGCCATGGTAGCCAGCATGCACTAGAACAAGACCCTGAGATCTGCTGAGGGATGATGGAAGTGCACACCCCTAATGCCCGGCAGACCTTCTTCTGCAAATGCCAAAACGATGATCACTGCTCTAATCACAGTGTGCTCTAGTTTCTCATATAACTAAATTCATTTCATCACCCTGTCAAGGTTCATTTTCCAGGAAAGAAAACTGTCGGAAAGAAAACTGTTCACTTAGCCAGGGAAATTAGTATCCACAAGGTAACAATTTCCTGTTTAGTACATCAATATGTGGCAAAAATTAATTAGCACTATATTACATTGTTTAAAAGGTAATTTATGTGTAATTTTATTTTCCATTTCCCTTTCAGTTCTGTTTTTTAGCTGGAACTTAGTATTTCTTATGAGTATTATACAGGTTTTAAGGATACCACTGAAAGATTTTTATTTTTTCTCATTTCAAAAGGGTACTCTAAAAAGAATAAGGTCCCCAACCTAATAAATCCATTTAGTAATCAAAAAGACTTTGGAAGGTCTGCAGCCAAGTCTAAAAGCCCTCACTTTTGTTCTCCTTTGAAAAATGCAGTCCCACAGGACTTTACAGCTACCTCTTAGCAATGATAATGACAACTTTGCAGTGAAAATGACAATTCCTTTAGATCTTAACTATGTATGATGCAGAAAATGATCTTGGCAGAAAGATATTACAGACAATATTATAGAAAATACTTCTCCAAGATACCCCTTGGCCATGTGTAGGCAATACTAAATCAGCGTTGGAACCAGGGATACACAGTTTCATTACTCTTTACTGCTGTTAACATTCCTATGGCCTTTATTTAAGACTTGGGTCTGTATCTACTGTAAAAAAAGATAAGTCCTATCCATTAATTCAAATTTGCTTTCCAAATACACTGTATGTGCTTGGCTGTACTTCCAGACAGTTGCACAACACTGCCTCATCTACTTGCTCATTTTGTAATACTGATTCTTAGTCTTAATTTCATCTACAGCCATTAAGAAATGTGTGCTCAGTTGAGCATGTCTTTCCTAATAAATGAACCATAGTCTCAACAATGGCTTTTTTTGATGCAAAAGAACCAAGTAAGCTTTCTTTCCTCCTAACCTGTTCTAACTGGTCATTTGAAAATGAAAAGGATCATAGACTTCTGAAATCAACTGTACAAACACATTCTTTAAACAGGACATCTTTTTGACTGTTTTACCATAAGAGTAACATTCTTTGCAGACAAAAATTCTTTTCCTATTGCAAGATAGTTTTTCTATTGTCAGACTGTGAGCCTTTCTCTCTCAGAGAATGCAACATAGAATCATAGAATGGTACGGCTGAAAGGGACCTTTAGAGATCTAGTCCAACTCCTCTGCAGAAGAAGGTTCACCTAGACCAGGTCATACAGGAACATGTCCAGGAGTGTCTTGAAGACCTCCAAGGAAGGAGCCTCCACAACCCCTCTGGGCAGCCTGTTCCACTGCTCCCTCACCCGCACAGTGAAATAGTTTTTTCTTATGTTTAAGAGGAACTTTTTGTGTTCCAGCTTCATCCCATTACCCCTTGTCCTGTTGCTAGATACAACAGAAAAAAGGGATGTCCCAACCTCCTGACACTCACCATTTAGATTGGGTTTGAAGCATAAAATACAGGTTGAAAATCAGAAAAGACTCGTACAGTAACAGATAGATGAGGGTTTGACAAGTGCAGGTAATTACTATGTAAAGGTTCTGATTCATCAGTCAGTTAGGGCTTAGTTTCACAGCAATCACCTGATGTAAGGCACAAAAAACACCTTCCTTATATTACTCCATGTGCAATATGGTACAGAGAACTGCAGAAATTTAGGCTGTACAGTTGGTTCACATTACTAAAACCTTGTTCATTGGATGATCTGAATAGGAATGAGACTCCACAGTTTAAGTCAGGGATACGTATGATTCACGTGCAATCTTATAATAAAAAACATGCACCTATTGATTAGTCATTTGCTGAACTACTGTAAAAAAGTTAATTTATTTGTTTAGGAACACAGTGGTTTATTTTGAACTAAATAGAGATATAGAAACACATAAATCATTGCAGTTTATTAAACGTTCTCCCATCTTCCTTTCCTAGTTGTGTACTACTGAATACCTCTCCTGATTACAGTGATAGGGAGACAAGGGACCCAGGATTTTATCATTCCTGTTAGATCATCACCCACTGCCTAGAAGAAATTGAACAACTAACACATGGACAAACTCCGCTCTTATCAGCTCATTAACAACTCTGATTTATAGCTACCCCAGCTCAATGGAGACCTCCACTGAAAACAATAGCTCTTTTAAACTCAGTGGTTCCTTGGTTTTTCTGCTGGCTTTAGTAAAGTCAACACTGTGATCTGTGACATAATATAAATGAGGATAGCAACATGTTCAGCAGTTGCCATACTCCCTGTGCAAATGCTGTTCTTCCTACTTCTTCCGTGTCTGATTGGTTTTGGTTTGCTTTGTCATTTGTTTGTTTTTTTCTGTAATGATTTAACCAATAGTTACATGAAAGCGTAGAAATCACATCAAAAAGCAAAGTACATACTGTGATTTTAATTATTGCTGTTTCCAATAACTGCAGAAGTAATTCCTTACCTACAATATGGAAGTGTAACTAGTAGGACATCTAATAATTGTGACTGATCTTTTTCATCTAGTGATTAAACTAGATACATAAAGAAGGAAAGGCAGGTACAGGCCATACTAACTGGCATACAAGAGACTATTCTGGTGCTAGCAAAGTTAAGGCTTCCTTGGTGAGAAAAATGAGATCAGTGACTCCAGCATCCTTTCATGTGGAAACACAAACGGTCCCTCAGGACAAAACTGCCTTGAGTTTCTCCTTGCAGTCTTTAATATTTGGGACCTGCAATGTACACAGCCCTGCCAAAGGAGAAGTTCTATTAGCTGCAGACCTCAAGAGCTCAGTTGTCACTGGATGAGAGAAGCCTGTCAGTGTTGGATGTTGACACTCCCTGCTACTTCTTGCCTTGACAAGCCACAGTCAATGCAAGAGCACCGGTGGGGATTCCCCAGCTATTAGTTGCCCCAGAAGTCTCCCAAGAATCAGAAGATCCTGCTGCAAATATCTCCCCTATAACACTGGATGTCATAAAATACCATTACTGTAGAAGTCTTGCTAACTCTTTTGTCTGAACACTGAACAATTATCTCCCACCTAGAGTATATTTTGTCAGCTGTGCTGCACTTTTTCTTCATTAGCTTAGTTTATAATATAGACATTTCTCCTTCTTTTAGTTCCTAAGAAGCATATTTTTCTCTCTAGTTGTATTATGCAAAATCATCCAAGACATTTATGTGCAGCATTACCTCTTCTTGTCTTATCTCTACAGGTCTGAGGAATGACTCTGACATTTTTGCTCCTTTCCTAGGCCTCTTCACAGATTAGGCAGTTTGTGAATGCCATCCACATCAATATTAGCAAATGCATATTAAAACCCCTCAAAACATAAAAGCAGCTTTTATTTCCAGAAAGAAACCTTAAATACGTTCTGCAAAGGCAGTCTTGGTAGGATTTCTTCTGGCAACTCACTTTTTCAAAGTTTCTCAAATCATGTAGCTTTTCTGCTCTGCTTTCAAAGGTACAAATGATATCTAGTTTGCATTAGTTGTCCCAGACGAAAGCTAGAAAAGCCTGGACTAATGTAATGTGCTAGCAGCAAGAGCTGTCAGCAATAAACAAATAACTTGCTTTCTAGTTTGTTCTCTAAATCAAGTTCATTTTGGGACAGAAATTTTAAAACAGAAAAAGTCATCACCCCATGCATGCAAGTAGAGGAGAGGTTTTTGTCTTTTCACATACCTGTAGAGTCATTATCTGGGAATCAGAATACCTTTGTATTTTAAGCTCTTCTGTGCTCTTTTCACATTAAGAAGTCAAACTTTTCTTTCTGATGCCGGGATTAAAAATGCCTTCTCTTTAGCATATCCAGTGCAAATGGAGTATCTTCTCCCTACTGCTAACTTGTCAAAAATTTTTTCTCAGAAAAGAAAGCTCCAATAACCCACAACTCTCAAGTACAGTTACAGAAGCAGTGAGGTGAGGACACTAGTGCAAATTGTCCAGATGTCTGTTATGTTAAAGTTCATCTTGTGGCAAATGGTTGGCATAGAAAAAGCAAAAATTCCATCAAGAATTCATTCCCTTTTTTAAACTAAGGGAAGAATTTCCTCTCAGAATGAAGAATTTCATAACTGTCGGGCAAAATGAAGCATTTACAAGCCAGAACACACGTATTAATGCTACCTTTAATCTTATGATTTTTAAAAGAAAACTCCAAAACCCATTAAAATTATGAATGAAAGCAACACTAAGTATGAAAGCAGTAAAATTCACAATCAACACACTGATGGTCCAAGTTTAGGCAACACACTCAGATAATGTCAGGATGGAGTTACAAACTCCACACAGGAGAAGAAATCTCAGTAATCTCTGTCAATCTGTTTTAGGAGAAAATTCCTTTCTGGCTTTAAACTGGGTAACTTCCGTAACCTTAAGAGTTTAAACACAACACACATGAGAATCTGTGCAGTACTACCAAATGCACGCTGCACAATATTACAATTAGAGTACTCCTTATAACATAATTGCAAATTATATAACCTTAGTTTCATTTATAAAACTGATGAAAATTTACTAATAAAAAAACATATCAGCTAAGGTAAAGTTTAAAAATCATATAGATGCAAGACCTCTAAAAATGGCTTAAACACACAAACACACATGCATCATGATGTAATTCTGGTATGAAATATGCCTTGTTGTTAAATGGAAGCTGACACATGTCCAGTATTTAGTTAGATGGTATCAGATCCAAAAATAGATCTCTGTTTTTTACAACACTGCCTAACGCTGCAACTCTGATTTACCTTCCATTAGTGATCTTCCTCCCCATCTCCAATAATTACACCAGTATAATCAAGCTACAGTACACCTCAAAAGAACTTCACCAGTGTTTTTATTACACAATTACTAACAACAACTTTGTTTATTTTGCTTGTTCCTACTCCAGGCTATTTCCAATCCAGAATGAGAACCGTTGTTTGTGTTGAGGGAGTGCAAAGCACGTAATCCAAGGGCTACAGCAAAGTGAGTTTTAGAAGTGCTTTACAACTGACAGTGCATTTTGCCACTGAAAACTCTGGCAGTTGAAGTGGAAGAAATATGCATAAAGTGGATTAAAACAAATCTGCAGTCCTTCTGGATTACAAAGTGTTGCTACAGCATGGAACGGCTTTGCTCTATACACACAAATGCCAATAATCTCTGTTCAAAAGGAACTGTGGACCTTTGACAGAAATTAAAATATTTCAAAAACATACTTTGTTAAGTTGGAACACTCCACATGAGGAAGCAAGCCATGGTGCAAGCCTCCTGCACAGCCAGTGATGCAAGCTTTCCTGTCCAGGTGTCATCTCCTACACCCTTCAGCAGAACCACTGACCCACAGCAGCAATCACAGAGATGCTGTGCATTTGCAGTGCTGAGACAGACAAGAAACACCGTCCTAGAGTCAACAAAGCACATGAATGTCACCCTTCTCATAGAGCTTCTGGCTTGAAGTTCACTCAAAGCTCCATTTGGGACTCCATCATTAGCTCCACATTAAGTGCTTCAAAGATACTCAAACAGCATGAGCCACTCAACTACCTTCTATTGTTACTTTCCTATTGCATCTTTGAGAGTGTGAGGCAGGTTAAATGTGATTGATGTACTCAAGTCTGGTGTGTGTATTTGTGGAGAACAATCTGGATACTTTATTTTTTTTCCAAACCAGGCTGGAATAATCTAATATATAAGACCCGAATAAACCAGTTAAATTAAAATCTGCTCTTCACACTGATGAATATGGATAGAAAATCTAGAAAGGAAAATTAAGCTACAGACACGAGAAATATCATCAGATTTGTGCCCTGAGAATAAATCTGGAACTTCAGTCTTCAGTATCAGAGTTGCGTTAACCAACCTGTGAGTTTTTCCAGAGCATCAAATCCATGTTTCAGAGCAATGATATCAAGAAATGAGACTGTGCCATCTTCAAACCTAAAAAAATAGAATAAATGAGCATAGTAAACAAATCATGCAGTGACTTTAAATCTATTTTGAGAGTTATTCTTCTATATTCAATAAATCAAACTCTCAAAATGGGAACTCTGCCCTGAGGATTTAATTTTCCCATCTTGTTGGTTGCTTGCACATATAAAGTTATATTTTCCCCTGCATGAGAGGGGATTTTTAAAGTAACAAGTAACATTATGTCTTTTGAGCTAAAGTCACCAAGGTTCTAAGATACCTTCTGACAACACTAGGAATTGATGAGGAGACAGGTAGGAACTTTGTGTTTGCCCATCAGCTCCAAAGAGATTACATCTGATACAGTTGGATTAGAAGACAAGAAAAGATCTTCCTCACCTGGAGCAAAGAGGAAGATCACTAGCAAATCTTCCTCCACATGCTCCTCCTGGATATTAAAAATAACTAACCTATAACACGAGCACTATACAAGGGTAGAGGAAATGGTGCATCCCTTACCAACATATTTTAAAGGCAATATCAAATGGAAACAAAAATGCCAGATGTGATGAACTGCTGCAGTCATGCCCACAGGTCAAAATGAGAAGGTGCAGCTCCAAGGTGGAGATGTATTCAGGAACTGATATCAAAGAGAATTTCAAGGTGAGAGAAGAGACATCTTCATCAAAATAAGTTTAATTTACACTTTGTGTGTACCACAGTTTACAAGACGTTTTAAGAAGTTATGATTTTACTTACTTGATTATAAAGGAGAATGTAGAATAATGCTGACAATTAGAAACATCAAATCTATACAGAACTCACTACCATGTAAGGCTGAACTTGGGGTAACAGCAAGTCTCTAAGGAGAGAGCTATATACAAAAGTATAATGGTAACTGCTGGAAATGTACCCACCAGTAATAACCCCAAATCTCATAGTCTGAGTTTAAAATTTCACTCTGGACAGGAAGATGAGACCTTCCCAGGGACGGGGAGTTCCTTGAATCTCAGGAATATCTGATATGTCCACATTGAATGTCCATATGGACAACATGGAGCACAGCAGTGTCACTCTTGGGTAAAAATACTTTACATGGACATATAATATACAAGAAAATAGGGATTTTTTTTTCCCCTGGATGTAGCATGTTTCAAAATGCATGTAAAGATCCATTGTTGCCATGATTAAGTACTTACTGTGAAAAGGCTCAAAGGTTAAAAGCATCAGACTTCAAATGTTTTTTCTTTAATAAAATAAACCTCAATGGAATAGTGTTAACAGCTCTCACTGCTGCAGTGCTTTTTTCTTATCTTCTGTTTCATTTTTCTATAGTTATCAAATCATTCAAACACTGCAAGACACAGTGTCAGGTGAAGGACATAAAAAGCTTCCAAAATTATTTGGTTAAGTGAAGTTCCACACAAATAAATAATGCAAAGGTATTGCGTATATATAGTAATATATTTGCCTGGGATTAAAAAACAAGAGGCAGAGACAGCCAATAACTATAAACTCAATAAAAGTGGTGGACTGCTATAAGGAGGAATGGCCCAAAAGAGACCAGTCGTGCTCATATATTTCAACATAACATACGCCAAAGATTCCTTCTTAGGAATTTCTGAATCTTGCCTAGTAATAATTAATAGCAAAATCTATTGCTCCTGAACTTCAGGGACGAAACCTTGCTTGTTGCCAGTGATAAAATTTTAAATGGCCACTTGTGATTTGAAAGAGTCCTAAAACGCCACAAATATTTTCATAGAAACCTGTAGACCAGCATATGAGGGAAGCAATACTCTATGCAAAAAGCAAGAAAAATTTGGGGTGGAAGAGGAGGAAGAGATAAGGCAGAAGCTAACAGTTTTAGAATGAAATGCAGAAAAACATTACAAATTTGCACTGGCTTCAGGAAATATCACAGTGGTCCCACACAGCTGCCAAGGAGAGATTACAGAAGGGATCTGTGAGGGGGAATTGACCTGCTCTGCTCAGTTACTAGCAATGGCTGGGAAAGCAAAAAAGACACTGGGAACTAAAGAACACAGCAGAGACGCTGGCACTGAGCCCATCAAGAAGACTGCACAACCATCAACAACTCTATCATTATCAGAATAGAAAAGCACTGGAAAGGGCAACAAAGGTGCAAATCTAGATCCTTAAAGGCTTACTGATACTAAAAGGGGAAATAAAAAATTGATTTCTGTTCATTAGATATGATTATTAACTTAAGTAGACAACCACGGTACATTCATTGCTAAGCAATAGAAGAGATCCATGAACTACACTAGCTGGTGTAAGACCCTAAAGATTTTTATAGAAGCAGTCCAGAGTTCTCTTACCATTCAGTAAAAAGAAAGCAAACACAATTGTGGGGCTTTGATCAAGTGTTATGCTCCAGAACAGCACAATCATTGTGGCAATATATGCATCCTGCATTATTTAGTCAGACCTCTGTTATTTATTCTTTCTGAATTAAAAAAATAAAGCAGCCTGTTAGGAGCTCTGTTGCAAGAACCAAATACCATCAAAGGAGTGAAAATAATGCTAAAAATATTTGCTGAAGGATACGGGCAAGTCTCCCTTTTTACAATTTAGGTATCAACTATCTCGCATTTTGTATGGTCATACAACTCCCTCTGTTTCTACATTACTATCTTTCCATTTCTGATAAAGAAAGCACTAATATTTTGTTACTCCTATAATACGTATCTTTACAATACTTCCAGTGCACTTGACTGTTGTGTATATTATTCAGATTTACCGAACACCTGACGAGCAATTTCATGTAAAAATTTACAAGAACTGTCTGTAAGTTCTGATATTTAGGAAATTAAGTCTTAAGTTCTATGGTATTTTTACCTAGTACCACAACAAAACATAATGCTATAAAGGGTAGCTATTTCCCCCTTGGGATACAAAATGCTCTCTCCCAGAATATTTAACTGTATTTAAGATTGAGAGCAAATGTGCTCCTTGCATTGAAAAACACTGACTTCAATGACTACTCTTCTGTTTGATGTGATTGATGCTTGAAATAAATTGTTTCCCCACTCAATAGCAGTTCCAGTGTTAGAACAATCACTGTAGGATGAAGTTCATTTGAATGCTGGTCTAGAAGCCATTTCCTGAAGTAATAAATGTTTTGCAGCTGATGATGTATAGAGGATACTTACAAAGACTAACACTGCAGAATACCAACCCAAGAAATAAGCTTCTCTCTATTATCTAGTTCTTATTATAATTAATCCCACTTAATCACATCCAGGTTGAACTAAATTACTCAGCTGATGGTATTTGTGAAAAGCATTTCACATCAACCTGCTACCTGACAAACTAGTTAAAGAGCTCATGGCATAACAAAAACTAGAGCAGTCTGCCTAAATTTATCAAGAAGTTATGAAGCTGATGAGCTATTCTTCTTGCCGAGTTACATAAGATCTCTGTTTCTAGAATCAGTAATTTTTCCCTTGAGTTATGAGAGGAAAATATTGCTTACAGAAATTCCACCTTTAGGATGTTCCTAGGGATGAAGATAGAAGAGTTTCTCTTTGAATCCTTGTTCAATTGGTTGTTATGACACTTGTGTGTTAGGCTTCCGCATACAAACGTTTTGTAAGACTACTATCCCACACTCAGGATAATTGAAACAAAGAAAACTGTGACATCTTGGGCAGTCTGAATTGATCCTCTCCTTAGCCAGGTCACCTTTACTCGGAAATATGACAATAAAAGTAATTGCCTGGACAGATGTGGTTGAAAATAAAATGCTTAAAGGCTAAACAAACCAGTCATGTTTAAAAGAGAGGATTATCAGTAAAATTTTGTGGAAGACAAAAATATTATCCTGGAGTTACACACATTGACTTAAGTCTAAAAGGACTCTCAAGACCATTTAGTCAATGCTAAGGTGATGAAATATTTTGCATAACATAAGATATTCTGTATAAGGAAAACATGTAAGCCATGGCTTTTAGGTATATTGTGTGGGAGCACCTGCCTCTGAGTTCTGTGAAGACTAACTTGCTTAGCAGGCAGATGAATGATTCAGCGGTATTTTTTTTCCAGATTTATTTGCCCAGAAAAAGTAAATCCAGTCAGAACCACTGCACATGTGCAATTCCTAGATGAAACACAACCTAGATCTTTAAAACTTTGATAAAAATCCCATCACAAGGTTAATAATAATCCTGCTCATTTGAGAGCATTGCTGAGTCAACACAAAGTGCAATGAAACAGTGTGGAGGGAAACATCACTGTTAGCCAGCTTTCACACTCCTTTACTTGGGCATAATGACCTCTTTTAGGTCGAATGAGCAGAAGTCATTCCTGAGTTTTTAAAGCAGGTAAAAGTGAAACCAAATCCACAGAGAAAGCATATTTCTTGAATAAGCTGCTTTTCTTTTATTTTTTCTTTTTTCAAAATACTCCTCAATAGTGGAGCTTCCCTTTGATGTGAGATGTTACTTGAGTTCCTTTCATCTTTTCAATTCATTTATTTTCATCTAATTAAGAAGTACAATACAGAGAGGTTCTTGGTTTGCATTTAGAAGTAGTTAATTCAGATCCTATTTTTCACCTCTTGCGGATACTCCATATCACCTCCACATGAAACAACTGTCTTGGCAAATTCAATTTTTACATATTATACATTTACTTGCATATTCTAAATTTTCATTTTCTGGAATGACAATAGCATCAAGCATCTACAGTGTCAAGCTTTTGGTTGTAGAAATAGTGTTTTCAGTTACATTCACATTCTTAGGTTAGTAATTGCCATCTGATATTAGCAGGGGAATGGATCTTAATTGGTCTCACTGCTTTTCAACATCAAAAACTAACATTTACAGAAGGAGCTATATTTGTTTTGTTGTTTGTGGGTTTTTTTAACTTAAAATACATCATTAACAGTCTATGAAACCTTTAGAGCCCTGTTCTGCTCTTTAGCACATCTATCAACTCCTCTTGAGACAAAGTTCTCAGGCACCTTTCTGGGATATTTGTGGCCAAGGGAACATGCTCCCCTCAGTCTGGCCTTGTCTCCCATAGATGATGCTCTTCATTTTCAGCAATTTTCCAGTTATCCGTATTAGCCACTTTCTTAACTGGGTGAAGCCCTGGTCACATTAACAGCTTAATTTTAAGGCAGCATGACACAAGATGATGCATTTATCTTTGGGCTTTTTGATCCTCTACTAGTAAAACCTTTGGAACAGGACCTGTTCCACTAACACACAGGTACACACTCCCTTTAGATTAAGAATCTGTTTCACACAATGGATGCCACTGTCATGGTTTGACATGACAGCCTTTTCTGGTAAGCGGGAAGGGGCTGCAAAGATGGCTCCTGCAAGAAGTTGCTCACAACTCTCCCCAGCTCAGAGCCAGACCCACTTCTGGGGCTGAGCCAATTAGACGCCTCCACGATCACTTTTTAAGAAGAAGCCAGAAGGGGAGGTTTCTTCCTCCATCTTCTTTCTTTCTTCTGCCCCTTCTTCCTTCTTCTGGCTGGTGGTGGTGCAAGGAGTAGGAACAATGAGAGAGACAACCATGCAGACTCCAAGGTCAGTGATGAAAGAGAGGAGGAGGTGTGCTGTAGCAGAGACTCCCCTGCATTCTATGGCGAGAACTGGTGAAGCTGAGATTTATTTTCATTTCTTTAAAGACCCCGCATCAGTGGTAGAGACTCATTTTGATAATGAGCCCGCATCAGGGGCAGGGACTCATTTTGCTAAAGCTGACCCCAGACCAGGGGCAGCGATTCACTTCATTAAAGGCCCCGAGCCAGGGACAGTGATTTTGGCCGGAGGAGGCCTTGTCCCGAAGGAGGGACCTTGCAACTGCAGAAACTGCAACCGCGGCGAAGAATCCACACCAGAGGTATTCACCAAGGACTGTGTCCCGTGTGAGGGAACCTGTATCGGCAGAAGCCGCAGCTGCTGGGAACAACCCACACCAGAGAAGTTTGTTAAGGACTGTGTTCCGGGGGAGGAACCCCGTGTTGGAGCAGGGGAAGAATACCAGGAGTCATCCTCATCTGAGAAGACAGAAGCGGCAGAGCCCATCTGTGAGAGACTGAACACATCCCCCACTCCCTGCCCCCCTGAGCCGTTGCGGGGGGAGGAGGTAGAGATATCGGGAGCAGTGAGCTGGGCCCAGGAAGAAAGGAGGGATGGGGGAGGGAGACCTTAAAGTGCTGGTTGTAATTTTTTCATCATCCTACTCCCTTTTTGCTTTTATTCTGTTCTGTTTCTTGTAGAATAAACTTTCCTACTTTCCTCTCTAAGTCGAGTACTGGAGTCTGTTTTGCCCAGAACCATAATTGGCAGTGAGCCCTCCCTGCCCTTGTCTCAATCCACAACAATCTTGCTTATCTTTTTACTCCCATTTCGCTGGGTCCTCCGCCATCTTAACGAGGGTAGGGGTGAATGGGGGCATCGAGCGAGAGACTGTTGTGGTGCTGTTGTGCAGGCTGGGCCAAACCACGACAGCCACTGAGACAGTAAATAAAATTGGGAGATAGCTTGTTGTAATGGGCATGTATGCTATCATTAAACTATGTTTTCATAATAATCTAACTTTTGTGTAACTGCCTGAACAGGAGTATATTACAGTAAGCCAACAATTTAAATGTAAGGAGGGCAGTAATAAATCACAGACCTCTGAATTAGACACCTACTCTCACCACTTCAGCAACTCCTTTTACCTCTCTTAGTGACACATTGCACATTCATGAGTGATGATTGTTTCTCATACAGTGAAAGAATAAAGCTTCTCCAGTGCCCAAACAGCTATCACTTCTGGAGCAGAAAACAAAATGAAAAAAATCAATCAAATTCTATTTCTCATATGTTCCTGTGCACCTCTCCCTTATATGCAGTTTGGTGAACTTCTAACTAGTAACTTTGCTCACTACCTTTATCTAGAAAAATCTCCCCCTTTTGTACTGAAAGATTAGCAATCCTTGAGTCTGTTACTCATATAGCTCTAAATTACACATTCTGATTTGCAGATTATCACTTACTCAGATTACCACTTACTCAGGGCTTTAGTAAAAATCACATTTCTGACAACTATGCATCACAACTTCTTTATATGCAATTTAAAAATAAAATTAGATTTCTCCTACAACTAAGAGTTTATGATATATTTAAAATATTTATACAAGAGCTTTGCCTATAAGCATTTAAATCATGCAACAATGAATAAGTTCTATCTCAGAGATAACATACTGCCTCCACTAACCCCTACCCTTTTTTCTATAGTATATAGCAACAGGACAAGGGGTAATGGGATGAAACTGGAACACAAAAAGTTCCATTTAAATATAAGAAAAAACTTTTTTACTGTGAGGGTGATGAAGCACTGGCAGAGGCTGCCCAGGGAGGTTGTGGGTCTTGAAGGTATTCAAGACCTGCCTGGACACATTCCTATGCAACTTGATCTAGGTGGACCTGCTTCTGCAGGGAGGTTGGACTAGGTGATCTCTAAAGGTCCCTTCCAACCACTACCATTCTATGATTCTGTGAACTCTCCAGTATCAAAAAACAATAAAACTACTTTTTTTCCTCAACAGAAGAGTTGTTGGTCACAAAAAACTCTGCACAGCATTTGTCGCTGGCCAAATATTCCCTTCCAAATTCACAAAACAGGACAATGTGGTTTCATTGCATTGACAGAACAAAGGGGGAGAAACAAAATAATCTTTCTCTTTAAAACTCCATCATGTAAAGGGATATTTCCTAGAGGTATATTACCTTTAAGTCTTCAGGAACATGAAGCCTGTTGGTTAATAGGCCTCAAAGAATAATACATTCAACTATCAGCTAGTTAGCTTGCAATTTATACTTATTCATCTTAACTTGTAACTTATTAATGTCAACAAGAACTCCATTAAGGTGTAATTCAATGTGAACAAATGTATTGCAAATGATTTCTGTATCTGTCTGAGTATTTAACATTTGATATGCATTATTCTCCCATGATTAAATATCAATAATCCAAATGTTCACACCTCTGCTTCCCACAGGAAGGTAATATCCAGATATAACCCCAAGTAATAGTTAAAGTGAGCAATTTGCAAAGTGTATTTGCATAAACTGTTCACTGATCAGTTATGAGTAATGAATCATTAATAAAAATTCAAAGCTCGCTCTTTGATTTTCTCCTTAAGAGGAAAGAAAAGATGAAAGACCTTCAGGAGATAAATTTTTCATAGGCAATAATCTGACCAGCTGTAATCATTTGTCCATGTTCAGCATAAACAGATTTGTTTACTTCCTCGTGAAGACTGACATGCAATCTCTCATCCTTAAACACATGCATTTGAAGGTAAAGAATAAGTTTGTAAAAAACTGCTAAAGACAAACCAGTTTAAAATTTGGCAGTCAAAAAAGGCTCCACTTGAACATAAATTTATTTTTAAAAATCCACATGTAAAAATGCCACCATTTAATGATGTGTATCAGTGAAGTAGACCCAGATCAATGACCTCAGATAATGCAGCAGTAACTTATACTCAGGTAATAGAGAAAAATCCTCATGATTGCTTTCCAGTGGACAGGCTCCATTATACAGAAAGGTCTCTGCCTCAAAGCAGGGGTTACTGCAATTCATAAGCCTTATTTCCATTGCATTTAGAAGTGAATGCAGCAACACTTCTAAGTGCTTTATTTCCTCATTTAGGGGATTGAAAAGACTTCTCTGATCTCATCCAGAAAGCTTCTTGCTCTAGTAATAAAAGTTATTTCCAGATCTACTTTTTGAAGGCAATGTATTTCAAGATTAGCAGAATTCATTAGGATCTCTGAATTAAAGCAGGTTCTTCACTACCAAGCCTGTCATGTTAAATCATTCTGCGTTGAGCCACCATTTGGTGCAGATTTTCTCTTCCTTCATAGCAACCTGGAAACTAACTTATAGAAGTTCAAATGTCTGTACTGTCAGTCAGATGGAGGCTCAAAATGTGCTTATGATCATGAGAGATCTGGACAGGCTGGAGTCCAATTGGCCAAGGCCAATTGCATGAGGTTCAACAAGGCCAAGTGCCAAGTCCTGCACTTGGGCCACAACAACCCCAGGCAATGCTACAGGCTTGAGGCAAAGTGGCTGGAAAGCTACTCCTGCAGAAAAGGACCTGGGGGTATTAATCAAAGGCTGGATGAACATGAGTCAGCAGTGTGCCCAGGTGGCCAAGAAGGCCAATGGCATCCTGGCGTGTATCAGAAATAGCGTGACCAGCAGGGACAAGGAAGTGACTGTTGCCTTGTATTGGGCACTGGTGAGGCTGCACCTTGAATACTGTGTTCAGTTTTGAGTCTCTCACTACAAGAAGGACATTGAGATGCTGGAGTGTATCCAGAGATGGGCAAGGTGAAGGGTCTGGAGAACAAGTCTGATGAGGAGCAGCTGAGGGATCTGGGGCTGTTCAGTCTTGAGAAGAGGAGGCTGAGCTCTCTCTACAGCTATCTAAAAGGATGTTGTAGTGAGGTGGAGCTCAGTTTCTTCTCCCAAGTAACAGGTGACAGCATCCCAGGAAACAGTCTCAAGTTGTCCCAGAGGAGGTTCAGACTGGATATTAGGAAAAAATTCTTTACTGAAAGGGTTGTCACTGGAATGGGCCCAGGGAAGTGGTTGAGTCACCACCCCTGAAGGTATTGAAAAACCATGCTGAAGTGGTTTAGGGATATGGTTTAGTGTTGGACTTGGCAGTGTTAAATTTACAATTGGACTAGATGATCAAAAAGGTCTTTTCCTATCTAAATGATTCTATGATTCAGTGATATTGATATATTGAGGTTCTTCTCCCCTCTACTCTGCCCTGGTGAGGCCTCATTTGGAGTCCTATGTCCAGTACTGATCTCCTCAGCTCAAGAGGGACAGAGAACTTCTGGAGAGTCCAGCACAAGGCCACCAAGATGATCAGGGGACTAGAACATCTTTCATATGAGGAAAGACTGCAGGAACTGGGTCTGTTTAGGCTAGAGAAGAGAAGATTGAGGGGGGATCTTATTAACATTTAGAAATATCTAAAGGATGGGTGTCAGGAGGTTGGGACATCCTTTTTTTTCTATAGTAGCTAGCAACAGGACAAGGGGTAATGGGATGAAGCTGGAACACAAAAAGTTCCACTTAAACATAAGAAAAAAACTATTTCACTGTGAGGATGAGGGAGCAGTGGAACAGGCTGCCCAGAGGGGTTGTGGAGTTTCCTTCCTTGGAGGTATTCAAGACCTGCCTGGACATGTTCCTACATGACCTGATCTAGGTAACCCTGCTTCTGCAGGGATGTTGGACTAGATGATCTCTAAAGGTCCCTTCCAATCCCTACCATTCTATGATTCTATAAATAAAGTGAAATAAAAAATATGTGTTAAAGAAAATGCATAAATGTAAGAGAGATGGTGGTGAAGAAAACAGAAATGTTTTGAATTGAAATATTTTGGTGAGATGTTCAAAACAAGCAGGTCTACTTGCTGAGATTCTGCTATTGGATATGTAGCTACCCTAGAAAAAAAAATGTTTGGGCAGTAACAGATACTTTTCTAAAACTCAAAGAAATAAATACTACTTTAACTTTAACTTTCCTACAAGTAAAACTAAGATAACAGAAATAGTTGAGTTCAATTATTCTTTAACAACAGAGCCAAACCCAAACAAAATCTGCTACATATAAAATATTATCTGAAAAATGGCTTTTACAGTTATACAATGCATGACGGTAGACTAACTGATAGAAACCCTGGTTAGAGGGATTACAATTTTATATGGCACAGACAGATAAGTAATCTCAAATGAGGTTTCGAATGTGGTTGGGGCAAGATGAGACATTAATGAAATTACTTGGTCCGGAAAACTGAAGTCATCAGATACTTAGATATAGAGAAGATCTAAAATTACTTGAAGTTGAAGTTCAAAAATGAATAGAATTTGCATCCCAAAACAATGAAAAAAATAACTTTAAGAGAAAGCCTCCAGCAATAACCTGCACTAAAAAAACCTCTGAAGAAAGATTTTAGCACTGCTTATAAAAGCTGACATGAAATCAGACAAAGTGCTGCTCAGCACAGGAAGGAACAACAGAAAGCACGGGGATAAAGTGAGAAATAAATTAAACTGAACAGCAAACTATTTTTTATATAAAATCATGGTAAAATAGAATTAATATACAATAATACACACAATAAATAATGAAATTAAGAATATAGATTAAAAGGACAGTGACTGTTGGAAGAGAAAAAAGGGTCTGAAAGCTAAATGAGTACTTGGCTTTAGATTTTAAGAGAGACTGATGAAAAATATAGATCAAGACAGGGTGACTCATGGCTAAAAGTATGTGGAAAGTGTGAAAATTGAAGTTATTGTAACTGGTGGGGAAACTCACTTCAAAGGTTTTAATGTACTTGAACACAAGCAGGCAGACAGAATATGTTCCAGAATAGTAAGAAATTGGCAAGTCCCAAGCCCAATAACACAGGCCAGTAAACAAATTTGTCAAATCAGGACTGGAAAACAAAAACCACAATATTTCTACTGAACAAAGGGAAACAGAGTGATCCAGGCAACAACACATCTGTTAGCTTGACCTCAGTGTTAGGTACGTCCTGAAACAGGTTTTGAGTGAAAGGACAATTAAATGAGTAAATAAAAGCATGTTCAAATGTACAATGGATTGTGTCAATGAAAAATCAAGCCCAGAGAGGCTGCCATTTTAAGAGCACATTAATTTTCTAGGCAAAGGAAATGCAGGACTAATTTATCTATATTGCAGTAAAATGTTACCTCTAGTGCCATATGAGAAGCTATTACAGAATAAGAAATTTCTTAGTAGGCTAAGAAATTGTTCTGAAAGGGGAACTACTAAATGTTACTAAATGTTTACCTGTTTAGCTCCTCACGCGCTGGTTTAGGGACAAGTATCTCTGTAACAGTCTCAGTAATGAGAATATGAAGATAAAAGAGGATGATGAAAGGAAATTAGGAAATTGTCAATGCAGAAGATGGGAAGGCTGTACCTTGTGTGCAGTAAGAAACAGATAATGTTGAAAACCCTAAGAACTTAAACAAATATAATATGCTATAATGTACAGTAAGTACATCATCATGCATAAACAATATTATGCAGTTAGGGACTACTGACATTAACTTCTGCCATGAACTGGAGGAAGAGGATTTATTAGTTGGTCAGATCAGTTATCAGTCATCATCATAACACACAACAAAACATACTAGGACTTACAGATAGAAAAATATTAACTTCATTAATAAAGGTCTGATAAGATTTTTTCTGGCATGATGCATATGATGACCAGAAAAAAGGAAAGCCCATCTTGTAAAAGTGTTCAGTTCATTTAGCATGGAAATTTAAAGCTAAGTAGAATTGCTCTTGACAGGTATACAGATGGAAAAGGTGGGTAATAATGAGTGAGGAAGAAGAGCTACAGGACAAAATGCAGATAAATGCCCAAACTGACCACAAGATAACACAAACTGCAAATTAGAAATCTTTTCTTCCAATAGCAGTAGTATAAACAAATGAAAACAAATATTCTCCTCCTCCCCTATGCCAAAGGTCTCCCTTCATTCTGCGCATAGGCTCAATATAAAGAAGGGATTATGTAGTGTGGGTTTTTTTGACAGAAAATATGTTGATTTCATGACCCAGGTTTTTGCCTCTCCTAAGAATCCAGTAAATGGAAATGCCAAAACAGCAACTCCTCTCACTTTATGAAACTACATATGAAAATAACATAAATACAGAAGTTTGTAACTTTGTGAGCCTATGAAAATGGTGGAGTCACCCCTCTTGATTTCTCTCTGACCGAGTCAGTTCCACTTGACACCCAATTAAGGTGGCACTATCTTGCAAAACAAAAGTGACAGGCTGCCCAGGAGTCTCCTTCTCTGGAGGTTTTCAAAACCTGCCTGGACATGCTCCTATGCAACCTGATCTAGGTGGACCTGCTTCTGCAGGTGGGTTGGACTAGATGATCTCTAAAGGTCTCTTCCAACCCTACCATTCTATGATTCTATGATACCATACAAGTGTATTCAATCTCTCTGAGATGGAGTGACATTTTCCATAGCAGCCCTCACAGTGCTGTGCTTCGCACTGGTAGCTAGAAATGTGTTGATAACACACCAGTGTTTCATCTATTGCTTGCACAGCATCAAGACTCTCTCTCCACCATTCCCCCCTCCTTCAGCAGTAGGTTGAGGGTGGGCAAGATCTTGGGAGGAGACATAGCCAGGATAGCTGACTAAACTCACCAAAAGGATATTCCATACCATATGATGTCTACTCAGCAATACAAGATCAGGGACCTGAAGAGAAAGGGGGGCATTCATGATTTACAATATTTTTCTTCTGGAGGAACTGCTAGGTGTACTGAAGTCCTGCTTCCTGGCAAGTAGCCAGATATACCTGCTGACAAGAAGTAGACAATAAAATAGTTTCCTTTGCTTTTGCTGTCACTTTGCTGTTGCTTTATCAAACTGCCTTTATCTTGACCCATGATTTTTTTTTTTCATCTTATCTTCTCCCCTCCCCATCTAACTGAAGAGGGGAGTGATAGAGCAGCTTGGCAGGTGCCTGGCATCCAGTGAAGGTCAACCCACCACAACAAAGCACTTTTCAGAAAGAGTCTTCGGAAAATAGTAAGCAAAGTATCTCGGTTTGACATAAAACTTTTTCTGGCAATGAGGAAGGGGCTGTAAAGATGACTTCTGTAAGAAGTTGCTCAAAACTCTCCCCAGATCTGAGCCAGACCCACTTCTGTAGCCAAGCAAATTGGGCACTTTCACAATAACTTTTTAAGAAGAAGAAGAAGAAGTTGGATGAGAAGGGTTCTTCCTGTTCCTTCTTGTTCTGTCCTTTCTTCTTTTCCAGCTGGTGCTGGTGCTGGATTGGGAAGAGAGAGAGAAGTGACTATGTGGACTCCAAGGTCAGTGAGAGAAGAGAGGAGGAGATGTGCCGGAGCAGAGACTCCACTACAGCCTGAGGAGAGGTGAAGCAGAGATTTGTTTGCACTTTGTGAAACACCCCACACCAGCATCAGTGACTATGCCCAGAGGAGGTTGTGTTCTGTGAGATGGATCCCGTATTTGCAGAAGCCGCAGCTGCTGGGAGGAACCCACACCAGAGAAGTTCGTTAAGGACTGTGTTCCAGGGGAGGGATCCTGTATCAGAGCAGGGGGAGAATGCAAGGAGTTGTCCTCATCTGAGAAGAGAGAAGCGGCAGAGTCCATCTGTGAGAGACTGACCACATCCCCCATTCCCTGTGCCTCCTTGAGCCGTTGAGGGGGGAGGAGGTAGAGATATCGGGAGCAGTGAGCTGGGCCCGGGAAGAAAGGAGGGATGGGGGAGGGAGATCTTAAAGTGCTGGTTGTAATTTTCTCAATCATCCTGCTCTCTTTTTGCTTTTTGTTCTGTTCTGTTTCTTGTAGGTAGTAGAATACACTTTCCTATTTTCTTCTCTAAGTCGAGTACTGGAGTTTGTTTTGCCCAGAACCATAATTGGCAGCGAGCCCTCCCTGCCCTTGTCACAATCCACAACATCCTTGGCTATCTCTTCCTCCCATTTTGCTGGTGCCTCCGCCATCCTAAAGAGGATGGGGGGCACCAAGCAAGAGACTGTCGTGGTGCTTTGTTGCTGGCTGGGCAAAACGATGACACAAAGCAAAAAGAAAATTCACATTCATTGAGTTGCAACAGGCACTAACTCAGCCAAAAGGCTGCCGTGGTGTATCACAGTGCGATGGTAAAATCCACACAGCATTGCTGCCCACAGCTTAGCTGCCAGACTGTCAAGCTTCCCAGTACAAAAGGAAATAGGTTACAGTGACAGAATGGAAACTCCTTGGCAGCAGAAAGTTCCCCAGTGGAAAACAAATATGAATTTTAAGAGCAAAGGTAAACGGAGTTGCTATTCACAAACACATTTTATAGTTTTTAGGGAAATACAGGAAGTATAGACGTAACAAGTCTAAAATACCATCCTTACAGTATTTTGATGGTTGGAGGAATCCAAGATTTTAAATTTCATTCAATATTAGCTTTTTCAGTGAGCAGAAAAATAAGAATTCATATGTCAGTCTCACATGGTACTTAAAATGACATAACCAGTAGGTCACTGCAAAGTTTTGCCTTCAAAAAAATGATTCACATAATGAATTCCAAATATACTTCAGATATTTTAATCTTTTAATATATGTAGAAAACCCCATATAAAACCTAATAAGACTTGTCAAGTTATTCAGTATTTTGATATAACAGCTATGGTTTTGGAAGACTTCTTTCCTCCCCCTCCTTTCCCCATATACATGAATGTTTGCTTTACTGGATATAATTACTGAAAAAAAGGCTAGTTGAGATTAGATTTCAGTTATAATTAATGATGAATGTGTCAAAGTATTATGGTGTTGTTTATCACACTGTTTGCAATGTAATTTAGTGCAATAATACTAAGATTTGCTATGTGACAGTTATTTAGCATTTAAGTCTTCTTAAAATCCTCTGTAGAGTATCCTGAATGTTAACTATGGGAAGATTATTTTATACAAAAGCAGCTTCAGGCAAAATGTAGAGACAAGTTGCTAGAGCCCAGCAAAAGCTCTTAAATCTTATGTCATCTACAAGCTGAAATATAATAATTAAATAATCTTGACATGTTGTAAAGCTAATAAGAAATCCAAAGGATAAAATTAAAAACTGACATTAATAGGGCAGCTTAACCATATGAGGAAAAAACACAATCTTTGTTCTTTCCAATATAATTTCTAAAGAGATATTTTCCTTTTCAATGTGTATATGCATACAAAAGATTAAAACCTAAGATCCTGGAGGAGGAAAAAAAGTAATAACTTTGGATGCCATAGACAGACAGCTCAGGTTATTTTAAGTCTGTCCTGTTTTGTTTTTTTCTTAGTTTTTTTTTCCACTTTGTAGCCACTAAATTAATTTTGTTTTCACCTCAGATTTAGCTCTAAAGAATTATCTACTCTCAGAGGGTCCTCACTGCATATTCACGTGTATGCTTGTAAATCTTGTCGCTGGCCTTGGGTCTTCATTGTAAGTTTGCCCTGAGGAAGTGTCCCACCATAGCATAGAGCTGCTCATTGTGACCTCAGATCTGAAAGGAAAGCAATATTTGTACATGTGTTGCCTGCAATGACTAGATGAAGGTAAATGATTGCTACATGTCTTTACTGGGAAAATATCAGGCATAAAGAGAAGCAACAAAGAATATGTTAATTATTTTGGTAGTTGGCATGGTTACAGTGAAAGAGTTTTAATGCTCAAACTAAGTCAAGATGCAAGCTCTAGTTTAAGAAAAATGGTACAAGTATATGGAAATTCAGCTAATATGGGGATATTGTTTTCAAGTTGTGGCATGCAGAAAATTAATATTTAAAGTTCAAACTTCAAAATGAAATTTATTTTGCTGTAATTTCTCTCAGTGCCATAGTGTTCTGTGCACATATGGCATGTGCAATTCACTAATGAGTTGAAATTCCATCCTCCTAAACTCAAATATATGCTGAGCACACAATCCTAGCCCCTGATTAAAAAGTGCAGTTGTCCACAAATTCATGTGAAACCAAGTCAAATACTAAAAATGCTTACAGCTCACCTGAGACATAAAATATATGGAAGCTTTCATAAAGTTTTGTCATTCTTGAAGAAACAATTCTAAACCACCACTACTTTAGTATAAACTCATAAATAAACATTACTAATATCTTGTTGCTCCTTCTGAACTGCAAAAAATCCCCCATCTGCAGTTCGTTTTCAGTTGTCACCTGTTAAAATAACTTATCACCTGTGTTTTCATAACAATCATTTTCTCTAGACTTTAGGATGTGTAGCAAATGAGATCTTTTTAGGGTATTTTGTGTATAGTATTTTTTTTTTGAAGAAGAAGAGATATACCTGATAATGCACTGCTACGAACATTTTGCCTAATGCAGCTTTGCATTTAGCAAAGTTTTTAAAGCTACATTTGATATTGGAATTCAGTTCTCCAGATGCCATATTTAATAGAACTTGACTAATGGTTTTGTTCAATTAGCTATCATACCATCTATTAAAATTCTAGTGTTCAACTCACTGAAGTCATTTCAAAGGCTCCTTTGAGAAAACCAGAATACATTATGAGGTAAGTGGAAGGTTTTCATGAGATACAGCATCTGATATTGGCACATTCATCATCACAAAGGCCTGGAAAATTTTAAGCTATGAAAAAGAATCAGCATTTTTTACCACCTCTGTCACTACAATAACAAATGTGAATGATGGAATGGACTGAAGCTAATATTGGTTATCCATACAGATGAATATCTATTAGCCAGAGAGAACTTGGCAAAATTTGACTCTCAGGAAGCACTTGGCCTGGAGAACCTGGCTACCAATTTAAAGGTGAGCCGTAGAGCTTTTGAATTATTCTCATAACACCACTGTTAGCAGCAGCAAGCTTTATGGGCAATTTTATCAAGGACTGTAATCAGAAGTTGTGACTTTTTCTTCCTATGCTAGCAAGTAGATGGCATCAAGTACTGTTTGTGTAGGTAGGCTGAGAAAGACCAATGTTGTGTGCTTCTTCTTATAGCACCCCTGTCTACACTGCTCTGGTGGTACCTGAGCAGTTTTCTGGAGAGACTGGCAGAGACACAGACTTCTGTCTCCCACCATAGGCTGTCCTTATACCTATATAAAATTTCTCTGTCTTTTAGATCTTGTACTTTCCCTTAGTCTCAACAGGTGTCACCTCCTATGTTGTCTTTGCACTTTTTCCTCAAAAAGATTGAAGCTATTATTTTAGAATTTTTTTAATGATTTTCACTGATGTTAAGGGAGTCATCTTGACTTCCTTCCCTGCTTTTGGGCAGGGATACATGGAACTTTGTTCATGTATAAACTTACTGAGAAAAGTTCATTTATCAACTTAAAGATAAAGCTAAATCCTTGAATCCATCCATTGATTTGGGGAAATGCAATTTGAGGCATTTCATATTTATTTCCTCTATACCTGTGAGAGATATGTCCTTAGTGTTTATCCTGATTAGAATAAATAATAGGAAACACACTTTCCAAATAATTGCTCACAAGCACCTGCTCAGGAACACATTCAACCATTCAACTCAACCAACTACCTTGTACCACTATGCAGAGTACATCAGCTCAATGCTGTTACCTACTAACAGGTTACAACTTCATAGAATCATAGAATTCTTTTGGTTGGAAAAGACCTTTAAGATCACTGAGTACAACACTAAGCTAACACTGTCAAACCCACCAGTAAATCACGTCTCTAAGCACCTCATCTATACAGCTTTTAAATATCTCCAGGGATGGTGATTTCACCACCTTCCTGTGCAGCCTGTTCCAGTGTCTCGCAACCTTCTCCATACAAATGTTTTTACTAATATTGTCATGGTTTGGCCCAATCAGCAATGAAGCACCACGACAGTCTCTCACTCGGTGCCCCCATTCACCCCCACCCTCGTTAGGATGGCGGAGGCACCAGCAAAATGGGAGTAAAAAGATAAGCAAGGTTGTTGTGGATTGAGACAAGGGCAGGGAGGGCTCGCTGCCAATTATGGTTCTGGGCAAAACAGACTCCAGTACTCGACTTAGAGAGGAAAGTAGGAAAGTTTATTCTACAAGAAACGGAACAGAATAAAAGCAAAAAGGGAGTAGGATGATGAGAAAATTACAACCAGCAAGTTTAAGATCTCCCTCCTTTCTTCCTGGGCCCAGCTCACTGCTCCCCATATCTCTACCTCCTCCCCCCTCAACGGCTCAGGGGGGCAGGGAGTGGGGGATGTGGTCAGTCTCTCACAGATGGGCTGTGCCGCTTCTCTCTTCTCAGATCAGGATGGCTCCTGGCATTCTTCCCCTGCTCTGATACAGGGTCCCTCCCCTGGGACACAGTCCTTAACGAACTTCTCTGGTGTGGATTCTTCCCAGCAGCTGCAGCTTCTGCAGATACAGGGTCTCTCCCATGGGACACGGCCTCTTCTGGGTATAATTTTAATGATCTTCTTCGGCAGGGTTCCTCCCCACAGTTACAGTTTCTGTGAATATGAGATCTCTCACATGGTACACAGCCTTCTCTGGCCATTGTCACTGCCCCTTGCACAGGGTCTCTAATGAAGAGAATCGTTGCCCCTGGCACAGGGTCTTCAGCAAAATGAGTCACTGTCCCTGATGTGAGGTCTTCGATGAAATGCAAACAAATCTGAGTTTCACCAGTCCTCTCCATCGAATGCAGGGAAATCTCTGCTCCAGCATACCTCCTCCTCCATTCACTGACTTTGGAGTCCACATGTTTGTTTCTCTCACTCTTCTCACTCCTTGCACCATAACCAGCCAGAAAAGAAGGGACAGAAGAAGAAGAAAAAAAAAACAAACAGGAAGAAGCCTCCTCTTCTGGCTTCTCCTTAAAAAGTGATCACGGAGGCATCTAATTGGCTCAGCCCCAAAAGTAGGTCTGGCTCAGAGCTGGGGAGAGTTTTGAGCAGCTTCTTACAGAAGCCATCTTTACAGCCCCTTCCTCCTTACCAGAAACGACTGTCATGTCAAATGAGAAATATCCAGTTTGAACCTCCACTTTGTCACGACTTAAGGCCATTTCTATTTGTTACTTGGGAGAAGAGATCTACCTCCCCCTCTCTACAATCTTCTTTCAGGTAGTTATAGAGAAATCCAATTGGGATCATGTCAAATCCAAGTGATCACGTCTCTCCTCAGCCTCCTCTTCTCCAAATTAAACAACCTCCTCCCTCAGCCTCTCCTCATCAGACTTGTTCTCCAGACTCTTCCCCAGCTTTGTTGCCCATCTCCGGACACGCTCCAGCACCTCAATGTCCTTCTAGTAGTGAGGGGCCCAGAACTGGACACAGTATTCAAGGTGTGGCCTCACTAGCGCAGAGTACATGGGGACAAACATGTTGTTGATCCTGCTGGCCACATTATTCCTGACACAAGCCATGATGCCATTGGCCTTCTTGGCAACCTGGGCACACTGCTGGCTCATATTCATCTGGCTGTCAGTTAAGACATTTTTGCAGGGCCCATATACTGAGGCTAAATACTGAACTCCTGCTTTACGAAGGTGATCTGGAGCTTAAAAAGAAAAGAGCTGCACTTTCCATTTTAAGATATTATGGGTTCTGTTTTCAAGTGATGGGCATATGTACTGTTCTGCCAACTAACGTCAATGCTGGATTTCAGAGTTTAACACAATGTGGAGAAATAAAACTTGTAGCCACTTCAAAAACTGTTAAACAGCAAAAATACTTATCTTAAATTTAAAAAAATAAAAATTTTATGGAACTTGAAAAATAAAGATGATCCAGATCTCTCAAGTCATAAGAATTTCCTTTAATAATACGCTATTACTCCTTTGTGGAGTCAAAGTACACTGTCAGATTACATACTGAATAACAAACAGCAAGTAATCAGAATTACATACATCCAAGACACAAAGCTGCACAGACAGACTGTCTAAAATCCAGATTTCATTTGGAATAGGACAAGAATTCCCTAAAGCAAGTAGAGAAAGAGAAAATATTTAGTTTCAGAGTCTCTGAAAAGCACAATTAACACAACTGTTTAACATCCAAGGATTGCTTTAAAGTATCATGATGTAAAGAAGAAATACCACCCTATAGATTATGCTCTGTGTAGTCTCTCTTGCTGGCAAAATTGTGTACCACTTGAGAGGCATATGATCAGATAATATGGTCTTTTTAACGTCTGTTAAATACTTTGAGTCAGAAGCAACAGCAATGGAGCTTCAAAAAGCATTTCTTAATTTGTAAGATGCAAAATAAACCATCCTTTTTTTCCTAGATCACTTATTCTCTTTTTATAAAGGGCTGATAGGTCCTTCTAAAGCAAGACAGTGTAGGAACAGTTTTTGGGGAACAGTGGGTACATATATACTTACTCTAAGTAAATCAAGCAAGGTAGCACATCTTGGCTATTATACCTCCTGAGGTGTTTTGACACATACTGATTAGATCATGGCTAATATTTTTGTGTTTCTTGCTCTCAGAGACACTAAGTCTTCATTGAATGTTCTGGAAGACTTTGTGCTTCTCTAGAAAAGTATCTGCTGTGTTTAGTCAATCCAGCAACCATACATCTCTCTTATTCTAGAAGTACAAATCAACTATGCTTGTCTAGGTATAAATAATTTATATTTCGGGAAGTAGCATTGTTAGGAGCAACCAGTCTCTCTAACCTAATGGAAGATAAACTACATATAAGAAAAAATATATTCATCTAGTAGGCTGCTTTGAAGTTGAACCAGCTAACTGTATTATTTATCCTGTGAGAAAATGTGCTGATAAAACTCTTCATTTAAGCAAAATATGTTGTAAAGGACAGAAAATCCCACGTTTACTTCCAACTCAGACAGTTAAAATCTCATTCTTCAACAACAAACACATTATGGCGAGAGAAGGTGTCAGATAAACTAAATTGAATATAGCGTAATTACATATATCATTGTAATTGTACTGGTAATTATTTTTCTTAATTTCAGTCTTTATCAAATAGCTGAGGAAATATTTATAATGTAATTGTTATGCACACTGTCACAATTGTAATTCATACTGCAAATACAGAGCATTCTGTAAAGCTCTTCTTAAGATTCAAATACAATCATGGGATTGCAAAACAAAACCAGAAAAACAATGGAGTGAAAACAGAATAATGAGTCAATATTTAATTGGGATAATCTTACAAGGCAGATCATAAAAATATATAAAAAAAGCCTTTAAAACTGTCACTGGTATTTAGTCTGACTGTCAATGTTTTCAACCAACACAGTGTTTCTGCAAACAGGATTATTACTGATGCATTTCATATGCAAGAAGGTCTTACTCTCTTAGGATGCTGCTGTAGGGCAATGTTAAAAGGGAAAAGACAAACTTTGAACTTTTCAGTCATAAAAAATTCTCATTTTAAATGGTAATCAAATTGCTAGGATGAAAAGGATTCAAGATTTTATCTCTCTATTGACTGTATTTTCCCTGCAATCAGAGAAGTAATTGAAATAAAAATATTAAGACAGAATGTTGGAAATAGTACAAGCTAACACTGTCTTGAATCTCCCCAGAAACTGCAAGAAGAGTCAACAAGGACTTGAACTTCCAAACCTAATTGATACTGTTTAGATATGTACGTTATTAAACAGAGAAAACATGACAGACATTGTGTCTCACTGAATTTTAGTTGCCTGAAGTTGCAGAATCGAGTGCATCTTTGAGTATCTGATCCTGACACTGTTCACTTACACTACGTATATTGAAACAATAGACATCCTCACCAAGTTCTAAGATGATACTGTTAACTGTATCTTTTTTCTTCCTTTTAGGATCAAGTTTTATTCAAAAGTATATTCCTTATTCAAAGGAAGATGATCTTTTACTGTGCAATTTAGTTTAATGTCATGCAAAGACTGTCAAAAAAAAAAGGTGTGGGATTTTTTTCTACAAACTGAAACAGATGTCAAAGATATTTTCCCCTATGGAAAACAGACAAATGCTACTGTCATTGCTTGCTTATTTTCCTGCAGATCTGCAGTGCATATAGTAATTATATCACCATGGTATGTCAAATCACTGTGGTATATGAAGACAGAAAGTCTGTTGCAATTGATCACTCTATGTACCAGTACAAATGAAGTTATACTGTGTTTTGTTTTAAATGTAAGAACAAATTTCATCCCTAAGGCTATTCCCTAGAAATTAAACTTTGTTATAATTCAGATTTTCACTTCCACAGAAATGGGTAAGGAGCAGAAGACTGTCTGAATGTCTATTGATTTTCAGTGGAACACCAGCAAATGCTGCCTGATTTAATGGTGTCTAAACCTTGTAATGCCAGTTTTACAAACAGAGGTAAACAGATTTCCCAGCTGTAGCAGTTGGTCCAATACATTAGGTTACTGCAATTTACGAGCATTGCTTCACTTGCATTTTACACTATTATGACCACAACAACTCGCATTGGAGTCTCAGGGGCAAGACTCTGGCTGGACCTTCTGGTTACAGCACCATACAGAGCCTGGACTATGGAAACAGGTCTAAAACCTGCACTCCTTTCTTGTGAAATGAAAACGGCTGTGTTCAACGTTTGGGTTTTAGCCTTTTCCCCAAGTCAAAATTTTAGATCAGAGAATTTCTCATGCATTTGTTTTCAATGGAAACTGAATGGGAACAAGAACAGTGTAAATAATCTCATATTAAGTGATGTAATTTTCCAGACAGCGTATATCTGGAAAATTATTAGTTTGAAATTCAGTGATTAATTGGGTATTATTACAGAAAGAGTTAAGAACCACATTATTTTTTGTGAGGATAGCATCACTCAAAGGAGACCTAAAACGGTCAAGCCATTACAAGTTTACAGAGTTGATACGCTGATGTTTTCTGTAACATGAAGTCCTTCCGATCTTTTCTAAACTGTAGCTGTCATCAATATGCACCTCAGCACAGCTCAGAGAAAAGATGAGGAGGAAACATGGCTTCTATTTTTACTTTCTATACAGTTAAGTCTAGAGCAAGGCAGGGCTAATCAGCCAGCAAAATTTGAAATAGCTAGGAATATAGTATTGCAGCTATTGCTCACCCTTTAATGATGTACACTGGTCAGTCTGTTAGCCAAGCCACTGCCTGGGATGTTGTTCAGCCAACCAGAATTCAGAAGCAAAGGATGTGAGATAGACCTTACACACAGGACCACGTGGAACTGAAAAATTAGTCTGTCTGTCACTAGACACAGAGTCCCACACTTCTGTTAATCTCAATATTAGCTATTGGCTTTGAACTCCAGTAGACTCGGAGAAAGAAAGAAAGAGGTCTCAATTTAAGTTGGAGGAAAAAAGATTAATCATGCAATATACTGCATCCATCCCTGTGGCTTAGATATTGTTTGGTCAGTAATTCCATGAAAAAGCTCACTAGGGGTTTCCTTTTTGTATATGCTATTTGCACCTTGAAAATGCATTGGTAGTGCAATTCGCAATAAATGTAGTGAGCAAATACTACTCTTCCTCCACATTTTTTCAGGACACCCATACAACAGTAAATTTGACAGCTTTGTCAAGTATTTTCACACCTTTTCAATATGCCACTGTAGTTTAAAAGTTATTTGAATGAACCCCACATGATATTTAACCACAGTTGGCCTTTCCTTGTTAGATTCTTTGTGTATCAGAGGGAAAAAAGCTTCAAAAATGTTATATAAATGGATTATTAATCTTTAAGTTGAGAAAGCAGTAAAGATAAGAAAAGTTGACTTAAATAACATGTTCTGCTAAGAATTCTTATGGTCATATAAATTTTTAATGTTCTTGTGGCCATTTAAATAGCTGAAGGTAGATCTCGTCGGCTGTTATAACTGCTTCATTAACTACAAAATGATCTCTTCAAGATTCACATTCCTTACTTGAGCTCATATTTTAAATAAACCAGACTAGGATAAGCAATCTTACTTTATCTTTGACTCTCAGCTCTGATTGTCAAGCATTTGTGTTCATTAGACGGGACGGGAGACTAAATGAGAACTTATTCAGTACTCCCTGCATGGGAGAAGTATGTGTTAATTTACATTTTCTTGCACAAGGAGAACTGAAATAAAACCCATATTTCCCCATACTTTTAACTGTAGTTATATTGTGAGTTTGATTTGTCAAATAATCTGAATTTCTGAAAATTTCATACAGTTATCTTAAAAGGTAGCACATCCACTAAGATATGCATAGTATCACATTAAGGATCTGATGACAATGTTAATAGCATGCAGAATGTCTGCTGCAAACTGTTACACTAAAAACTTAGCAGACCATTCTCCTCTAACGAGAGAAGCGTAGTGTGCTTTCATTCACATTTTGTATAGAAGCTGAACACACTCAGACGTGTTCATGGTTGGAGTTATGGTTTTACATCAGTCTCATTTAACAATGTTTACCTGTGCTCTCTCATGAACTTCTATAAGCAACACAGTTTAAAAAATACAAACAAGAAAATGATGAAGGTGCTCAACCTTATTAGAAATGCAATCATGTCATTAAGATAAAATTGGCTTTATAACATCTTATTATTTAAAACATTTTGTATGCCAAGTCCATAATTAAGTTCCTGTTAGCCCCACACAGTATTTAGTGCTCACCTAAATTTAAAACTGCACCTTGCATCTCTGTGTGTAAAACTCATTGTAAACCCACCACTTGGTAACAGAGATTAGGGAATCACAGCTGCATGAAATCATTACATCTAGAATTTATAGTTGTACGCAGTCAATAGCTTGCAGGGAAGAATTTTTCTGTAGTCATCTATGTATTGGTAAATCTACTATGGTTTCTTCCTTATATATGTCCTTATATATATTAACATATATAAAGTGCCAAATTCTTCAGAAAATGTCATCTTAAGTGCATGGTCATGCTTCTCTTTTTTTTTTGGATCTAATTTAATCATTACATTCATTGAATGCCAAGAGTGTAATTCTCATGAACAACCAGAGAGGTGGTTTCCCTAATCATCTTAAATTATGTCTAAATTTATCTAGGAAAAAACTAGAAATATCTAAGTGGAGAATCAATGAGAATTTATGCATTTTAAGAATTGATTTAAATGAATAAAAGAGATTAAAATTATCACATAAAAACTAAGCAAAGGTCTCCTGTTGAGTCCAACAGGTGATTAATTGGGTCAACAGGCCTCTCTGCATAGCAGTTCTTGCAAATACTAAAGCAGTTTTAGTATGAAATTATTAGTAAATACCACACATTTTAAAGCTAATAATGACAATATGTCTAAATATAATAACTTACACAAAATACAGGTTGCGTGTCAATTAGACAATTATGGAGTTTCAACCAAATATTCCATTTTGACTGAAAGATATCTGCCTTTTATATTAAGAAGTCACCTAAAGTGATGCTTCCCTGTGAAATATTTGCATTTCTGAGAAACAGCAGTCAAAATTTTAACAATTACTTTAATAATACCCTTCAGAAAGAGCACGATGTCAAACTTAATAGAGATTCTGACAACTTCAGAAAATAATTTCCAAAAGACAAATTTTTCTAGGCAGTAGAATAAACTTTCCTACTTTCCTCTCTAAGTCGAGTACTGGAGTCTGTTTTGCCTGGAATCATAATTGGCAGTCAGCCCTCCCTGCCCTTGTCTCAATCCACAACATCCTCTCATTTTGCTGGGGCCTCTGCTATCCTAATGAGGGTGGGGGTGAATGGGGGCACTGAGTGAGAGACTGTCGTGGTGCTTCGTTGCTGGCTGGGCAAAAGCATGACACCATCTTTAACAAGTCTTGATCCAATGTTTTCTTTAGACATCCCCTTGTTATTGGCACACTTTCAAAACCCTTCTTGTTATCCCAAGCAACACTAGTCAGATTCAAATCCAACTGAGCTTTGGCCTTTCCTGTCTTCCCCCCACATATATGAACCACATCTCTTCAATCTTCCTGAAAAGCTTGATTTTGCTTACAGAGATCATACAATTTCTTGTATGATCCTCTTGAACTCAATAAGGAGCTCCCTGTTTAGCCAAGCTGATGTTCTGCCATGCTTAATTGATCTAAGACACAGTGGAAGTGCCTGCTTCTGTGCTTTTGAAAGGCAGTTCTTATAATAGTGAGGGGCTAAATATGAGGGGATTTTTTCCTACTCAGATGTGCAATATCCAAGGAACACAGAGCCACAGCTAAGCTTGATACTCAACAAAACAGGATACAGCATCCTTATGTTCTTATACAAACCAAGCTCTAATATTCACACCATTGGACCCAAAATGTTAGTGTCTTATTGCATTACTGGTGTTTTCTAAATTATGCTGTCAGTCCAATCAGCATGAAATCTATTTCTTTAAAAGAAATAACAGTCTCATATATAAACATTTGATGTGTAAAACCTTACTTTGAAAGATTTCTGTCACAAAGAGATGTCATTTGAACTACTCTAGAATTGAGTAGTCAACATGACACTAGAAGAATGTTATAAATGACTACCAGTAAAAGATGATTAGAGATAACTTGGTGTCCACACATTGGTACTTCACAGGTGAAGGATTATATTTCTTTTATGCATACATATGTTTTGTTTAATTTGATAAAAGCTCACAAAAGGTTTATTTTATCCTTCTCAAGCCAAGTCACAATATTTAAGGCTAAGAATGGTTCTGGCTCTTTATTTTGATATAGTCTTTCCAAACTAACCCATCATGATGAAATACAGGAAAAATGTATATACACAACAAACAAGACACAAACATAATCTGACATGAACAACATCCTTCTTTACACTGATGAGGACTTCAAAGCAGATGCCTTCATTTGTATACCGACAGCACAAAATCTTTAAAAAAATCATTTGCTTTTGTAGGAAGGATTAACTGGGTTACTGTTACTTAGCATTAATTCATTGTTTTGCCCAAGAGGACAGACTATACTAAATCTGATACTGACAAAAGTAGCATACCATTTTTCTTGCTTAAACTGGCCATATATTAGTGTGAGATACCAAGATATCTCTAATTTAGGCCAAACTGAGTGACAAGGAGAGTTAGGTTCATACTAACTAGGTTTTAGCAATGGATTTTATGTAGAAAAATCATGTAGTCTGTATTGCTGAACTTACAAACTGTTGGCATCAGCAATCAAAAAAATTTGAAAGAGTCTTACTTCAGAGTACTACATGAAAACATAACTGCAAGATGTCTGCTATAAAGTGTGAAATAGGAAATACAACCCTTTCAGCATAAGCACTTTCCCCGCTGTAACTCTAAAACTTTTTATCATAAAATTCACTGAAAATAAAGCTATTATAATCATTTGACACAGTTATTAAGCCATAGCAGATGTTAGTTGATAATATAAATGCCTATATATGGAAAAAGAGATTATAATAATGCTAGAGAATCCCTCTGAATTTTTTAATTGAACATGAACAGACTGAAATGTGACAGCCAAGTGTTTAATTAAATCTGAGTATTTCCTGTTTTGGAAACTGTTGCTTATATGTGAAAGACAAGAAAGACTGTAAAACCTTTTTTCTCAAGAGTATCAATATTTTCCTTTTTCTTCTGCATTAAATCTGAGAAGTCTGTAGACGTTTCTTTTACGGGTTCCCAAGAGCACAACAGGCAGATGCACTCATGCATATATTTGATTAGTAAGAAGATTAAAAAAAACCCAACAAACCCATGCCTGTACTTGCAATCTTCAGATACTAGCCTGAGTGGTATCAGCTAAACATTCAAACTGCTCTGTTTCTGTACCTTTCTTTTTCCCTACTAGGAAGTCAGTGACCACTAAACTTTTTTAAAAAGTAGTTCTCTGTAGCTTAGTTGTAAATAAAATATAAAATAATATGGGTACCACATAAGTCACATAATCTGAGTCATTAAATTTAAGATGGTTTTGTGAGTCTTCTGCTATTAACAGGCAAATCTTTATTTTTTTTTTTACCTGCTATTAACAGGCAAAGCAGGCTTTTCAGCTTGGTCTCTTGTATTATGACTTTATTTAGATTGAAAAAAAATATACTCTTCTCTTAAATGATAAGACTTGGCTTTGATGATACTAACAAGAATAAGCTGGTCAAGAATACCTTTAAAAAAACATTTTAGAAGCATGAGTCTGAGTGGAAGGAAATCACTGGATTTAGCCCTGGCTGACGATAACCACACCACACAGTTACTCACTCCTCCCCACCACAGCAGGATGGGGAGGAGAATCAAGAGAGAGTTCTAGAACTTTGTGAGTTGAGATAAGGACAGTTGAATAGAACACCACAGAGGATAAGCAGTTATAATGACAGTCAAGGAATACAGAGAACAAGCGACGCCCGGTGTCACTGCTCATTTCCCGCAGCCAGTCCAATGGAGCAGCCACAGTTTCCACACTGGCCACAGCTCTCCCCATTCTACCTGGAGAAGTCCTCCTCATGTGGGTGAGACAGCTTCAGGAGCAGACCTGTCTTGCCCCACGCAGAGCTGCCATCATCACAGCAGCAACCTTGCAGCACCACATCTGGGGCTCAGGACTGCTATCCTTACAGACACATTGTTTCAACTTTTACTCTGTTTTGTAATCTTCATTCTACTTTTTCTCATTTCTATAAGCTTACACCTTTCTCCTGCTCACATCATCTCACGCTTTAAAAAAACACCACCCAAATGGAAAAAAAAATAAACCCCTTGTCATGGTCATTCCCTGATCCAATGACCTTATCGCTCTTCTCCAGCTTTGGCAGTGGAGCTACTGTAGGACAAGGAAGGAGCAGTGAAAATCTGCCCCCGCTAAAGATTAGAAAAAGCAGTATTTCCTTTTCTGGGGAAGGAGGGAAGATGTAAAAAGAATTCATTCCTTCTTCGGTGGTTCTGAAGAGGAGTAGGGATGTAGGGACATGTCCCAGCTCAGTGCTTTTCACATCTCAGACTGCATTCTGTAAGCCAAGTTTAAACGCACTCCAAAACAGTCAATACATTTTCAGTAGCTAATACAGAACAATTTCATCAGCACTGTGGAAGTATTTAAAGCACACACAGACACACACCAGAGTATTCAGAGCACATAAAAATTAGGTTAAAATAATGTTAAATACCTAAATTGACCCCCTGATACTAGTTACCGCTCTTCTGTATGTCTGCTTTAGCTCACGCTTTTGTCTTTAAGACATCAGGAGTCAAAGAAAGAGCATTACACTAATTATATAGTATACCGTGGAGTATTTACAGCAATTCCTATTCCTAAGAACTGCCTGAGGTAAAAAGAGAGAGCAAAAACTTTAATTCCTGCACTTTGAAGTAAATCAATCCTTTAACATTATCTGAATAGGACTTGCATGTTGTAAATATCACCTGGGTCAAAAAGCCAGTCTCACCCTTTCACATGCTAATATCAAGTAAATAGTACAAACAGTTGAAGAAAAAAACTGTGATTTCTATGCCAACAAGCTACCGTGTTCTTCCTCATACATCAAACAGATTAATCGATCACAAATGTAAAATCTACAAAGCATAATAAAAACTGTACAATAAATTTATCGCCAGAAAACAAATAATGTAAAATAGCTGGTGCTAGACATTCAAAAAGCCTCTCGAAGAAGACTTAGGGAAAAGGTTTGATCCTAACTCTAAGAACTCCCTAGGGTACATCATGACAACTTGCTAGCCATAATAACGGCAAAGATATATCCTGGTTCTGGCAGAATTTTTACTGTATTTGACCAAAAGCAAAATTAAGTCCTAGTATATAATAGAATCTCTTTCTTTCTTGCTATTGTCTTAAAACATTTTATATTTCAAGAAAAAAGAATTATCAAAAAATCCAGATTTCTTTCTTTTATTAAAAAAAATGCAGGCATCATAAGTCCCTAACAATTCATAATGTTCATTTCCTAAGTTAATATTTTGGTGTCAGTCATATACTGGGATGGAGGTGCTTAACAATACAGACTGATGCTTGATATGATTTACACGAGTCTGTATGCTCTAGGCATGTGACTACATTAGGCACATGATTACTACTGTCTTTGAATGAGACTTTGGCAATGAAAGAAGAAACAAGCTTAGTTTAGTTCAGCCTGGTTCCAAGAAAAAGAACCCATGGTACAGTTGAAAATTATTTGCATTTATGTTTTTTTGTTAATTTCATTTTGCCAAACATTGCAACAAAAGTGTGCAGGACCTCCCCTGCCTCACAAAAACACCTCCCCCTGTATTTATATCCATACTGTTGATTGCAGCCTAGCACAAAGATACTACAGTGTGCCTAAATGCAGTACAATTCTGCCTAATGGCCTCTGGCCTCTCATATCTGCAAGACCACACCACAGATGAGAGGAAAAAAGAGACTTGCTTACTCTCTCGTTGCCTGTCCAGTCTTATGAATCCCTGTCAGTGGCTGCACTAGGTTTGTCAAGTGCAGAAGGTAGCCTTGTGGTGCAAACACACACAAGAAATTAAATTCAGACCCCTGTCATTTCCCAAGTATCTCACCTGCAAGTCATCATTGCTGTTTTTTCAGGAATTTTATGGGTTTGGAAATTCCCCCATAGATGGTCCTGTTTGGAGGTCTCTAAACATCACAAAAATCTAGAAGCAGCATAATAATGCTGCTTGAACAAAACATACTAGTCAACAGGATGATATTTAAGCCCACTTATCACATTAAAGCAATCATGAGCAGATAGATAGAGCCCCTGAGTGTGGAGTCAATGGGCATCTGCTAGACTACAAGGTGGGCATGTGTCTAAGTATTGTGCTCTTCTAAACACGGTCCAGTCCGTAAGTGATTTCTCAGCACTGTGAAGAGTTTCTATGGAATAAACCAGAACCTGTCTCTATATGCTTGCTTTCTCTTTCTTTCTTTTCTTTTCTTTTCTTTCTTTCTTTCTTTCTTCCTTTCTTTCTTTCTTTCTTTCTTTCTTTCTTTCTTTCTTTCTTTCTTTCTTTCTTTCTTTCTTTCTTTCTTTCTTTCTTTTCTTTCTTTCTTTCTTTCTTTTCTTTCTTTCTTTCTTTCTTTTCTTTCTTTCTTTTTCTCTTTCCTGACAGAAAGCAATAATGTTGCAATAATGCTAAAGAATCAACTTCAAGCAGAAGAGCAGCTTTTTGACAAGAGTCAGCCACTGAATCATCTCAAAAAAAAAAAAAATTACAGCAGCAAGAACAAAAAAACTTGCTTTGGTTACATACAATGCACCACAGACAACAAAAATGTGGGTGCTGCTTTGGGGCTGTCAAATCAGTGAAGCAGCAGAGACAAGAGCCACTGAACCTCATCAGGGACAAAGTCATTCCATCTGCATTTCCAAAACCTTTGAAAATGCATTTGGAAATGAAAAACACACAGCAGCTAATGCACTAGATATTTCACAATGGGTGACTAAGATGCAGATATTCAATTTACAGATAACACAACAGCTTCTTTTCCCTTAGTCATAAATACCAGGATGATCAGATTTTGAATAGCACTCCCAGACACAAAAGAAAAATAGGGCAGATGATGAATATTTTATTGCTGAATTCTTGCTCTACATAATCATATTATTTTATTATCTCATGCTGTGCAGAAAAAAAACCCAAGGGAAATGAGGTTAGATTTGTGAATGATAATAATAATTTGTCAAGCTGTTTGATACAAGGACAAAAATATGATAAACATGATTTTAAAAGTTGAGATACTGAAATGGGAAAATGTGGAAGTGATTTAAAGATGTTAAAGGAACGTAAAAGAGACTGCTAAAGGATAATTTATATAGCAAGAACAAGAAAATCAAGTACTAGAAACACTAGCAAAAGCTGTATCTATTAAAACAAAAGGTAACTGCTTTGACGGTCCTGCGAAGAAAAGTTGAATAAACATCCTCTCACTACACATCTGTACTCAAGTTTCACCTTGACTTAAAAAAAGCAATTTCCTTAGTATGCTGCACTTTGATTACATGATTACCTTTTCCCTAAGTCTTCTTCTGCTAACAGTATACAGATACACATATTCTAATACCCCTTTCCAATGGTATTTGTTAAGAGTTCAAGTTTCCTTATGAATTACCACATGATATGACATGTTTCAGTGTATTCAATCCCAGTGTTAATCCAGCACTATAAACAAGTTTCATTTCAAAAACATTTTTAAGAAATCAGCCTTTTGAAATCACAAAGTTGTGTCTAAAGACAGAATGCAGATGGAGCTCAGCAGAATCAACCACAGAAGCACAGAGTCTCGAAAGGACCCCTGGGGATCTTAAGTCCAACCTCCTGCCAAAAGCATATCCAGCTGGAGCAGTTTGCTCAGTGCCCTCTCCAGTTGGGTTTTGATACCTCCAAGGACAGAGGTTCCTTACTGCAATCTGGCAGTGATCAAATCTGCCTAGAGTTGCTTTTTTCATGAGAAATAGTGACATAGGTGTTTCAGTCACTAGCAAAGAAATGGAAACGTGGCCTACAGATAGCACAGATCAGGTAATCATACAAGCTTCAGCATTTCATTTGAAGTGTAGTAGTTCTGTTCTTAACTGCTCTATCTCTGCATTTTATTATCAGGAAAACACATTAAAAAGGTAACAAAGCAAAACTCTAACATCTGAAAGAAAAAAAAAAATAATTGGATAACGTAGCTTGGAGGACAATGGTGGATAATTTCAGTGCTGTTGTCTTTATTTATTTCAAGAAAGTGGCTATCCTCATTCCTGAACTGTCTTTGAAAACTTCAGTCCTCTCCATGTAGGACTTTCAGTCTCCACAGTTCACAGATAACATCAATAAAGCTCTAAATATGAACTTTTAAATATTAGGTTTTCAAATAATAACCAAATGACTAGATGAGGAAAAATGTAAACATTTACCTATGCATAATGACTCAGACTGTCTGTGTGCTGCTTTGCTGTCTAAAGGGAACTAGCATCACATGTCTGGGTATCCAGCTGTCAGATTTCATTATTTTAGTTAGTTTCTCTCATACCAAGATTAGATGCTCTGTATCTAGCCTGAGTAATCAAATTGGACAAATTTCTCTGTTTTTAAATCTGTAGTAGAAAAAGGTTAAAGCAGGCTCTTCCAGTGAAAAACAGCCCTTGAATGCAATGGGAGCCTCAAATATTGGAAGGGCTTATAATTAGTCAGCCTCTGAAAACTCCTGAAAAAGATATCAAAAATACAGCTTCTCATACCTTTCCCCTCTTAATGAAAAAAAAAAAAAGAAGAAATGAGATCTAAAATTTCAGATATTTTTACCTGCTACACATTCTCAGGACTTGCGTGTCAATTACTCAGAAGTTAGAACCCGTCCAGATGAAATTAAAGCAGGTTTTCTCCTTGACTTGTGGGTGATACAGGAGCACCTTATGATCCCATGATTTTTATACCCTTTCACCCTGACTTTCAGTGAGTACTGTACTTCAAAGCTTTTTGGTTTGTAAAACCAGAAGCAGAGGTTAGAATGAACCATGTTTCCCTGCTGTTTCTACTCAGAAATTAAAAGATTAACTGGACATTCATTGTGCCAATTTCTGTTTCAGAAATAACGTGTGGCCTCATATGGAAAGAGAGCCAGGCTAAGGTGGCCAGCCTCTGCATTTACCAGTCCAGAATCAAAACTCCACAGCAGCACTCAGAAGCAGCATTGTGCATTACTACATGTACAGTGAAAGCTGGGGGATGCAGGACATTGCTGCTGAATACATATCCATAAAGAAATAAAAGGCATGACTGGCTTTTTTTATCATTTCTCCTTTTCACCTCTAGCCTCTCCCAAGGACTATAATTTAATATTAAATGTCGATCTCAAGCATTTCATTTGTGTAGATGAATTGGTTGTGAGACAGGAAGGAAGACTCTTTACTGCATTTATGAAAGAAAGAGGAAAAGAGACCAAGCATCACTAAAAGTGGCGTTTCAATGTGTTAAGGACTGGGTAAGCTTATCTATTGCCCCGCATTTCCTTATGTGTGGCTGTTTGATCCTTCCTTAGGCATCTATTTTCTACAGGAGAGTTTCCAGCTCAGTCATGGAATATGAGTGCTGCAAATATTTATCCTAGGTAATATATCTTACTGTACATGTTATTCTGATAAAGCTTCTTGAGAGTAGAGCATGCCACTTTTCCAATGAAACACATGGACCTTACTTTCCTGTTTCACTGAGGGTCATTATACTGTGTGATCAACCTTGGCCTGGCTGCTCCAAGTGCAGACCTTCTAAAACAAATCACGATTCCAGTTAAAAATGCATGGACTGACCTTTATGTTACTGAATGAAGCCTTATATTTTTACCAGTTGTGACAAACTAAATAAGGGAAGGAAGGTAGGTATTTCAGATCTTGTTCTTTAGATAGGAAAAAAAATACTAACAAGGAAATGGTTAGATAGATACATAACCAACTGCATAAAAAAGCACAGGTGTCACAGCCCAGTGCATGCACCAACCTCAAGACATTTGTCTGATGCAAATAGTACCAGAAAATAGGGATTTTTTTGCCTTACCTTTCTGATATAAATTTCCTTGGGATATAAAAATCCTCTCCTGCGAGGTAGGCAGCTGCAGTTCCACCTCCAAAATAAGTTTTCCTCAAGAGGGGCGCAATTCGGTTGTTTACCAGTAACGCTCCTAAACCAGTTGGGAATCCAAAGATTTTATAGAATGAGATAGGGATAAAGTCAGCTTGGTGAACTCCCAAGTCTAATGGAGAACTGCTCACATATGAAGCTGCATCTAGCAAGATGAACCACTTCCCTGGTACTTCAATTGGGCAGAGTTTTCCAGACTTTACATCCTGTATCCATGAAAGAGGATATTTGGTACCAGAAAAATTGCTCTGAGCTGGATAAGAGAAAAGATGAGGTGTTGTGCAGTTTTGTTCTTCATCTGGTAGCTTGTTTTTTTCTGATAACAATATTTCCTTTGGTTTTATTGGAACAGACAAGACATTCATTGCAGCAGTTATCCCCCTCATACCCACCACAGATGTGTGGCTGTCAGTAAGGTAACAAAATCGACTGCTGGGTTGCTTTGTGCCTTCAGGTATCCAAGGGAATGCTTCTGCTACCAGTTTAAGTGCAGCTGTGCATCCAGATGTGAAAATGACAGTGTAATCTTCAGCAGTAGTACGGAAGTGTTGCAATATTCTGAAAAAAAAAAAAAGAAAAAAAAAAGAGCTATTTTCTGATTTTTCTGTTCTATTGATGTGTGATATATTTTGTTTTTCGTCAGTGTAAAACCTTTTACTGACATATAATTTGAACAGAAGTAAACAGATTTTGCTAAAATAGCCGATTAAACTTCAACAAGTGTAATCCAAATAATTTTGCCCAGAAGAGACTGTCCAATGCTGTGCTGAACGTTGCTTTGTTTTTAAGCATTGAAGCCAGTTATGCCTGGCTCTGAATATTGTGGCCAGTCTGGTCCCTCAGTAGGATCAGAATCAAGCCTGCATATGATTAAAATTACATGGTCCTTGAGAGAGATCAGTTTTATTTGCCCACTATCAGAGTTTTTAGTTTACAAAGTATTTGGGGCAGAGAAAATACTGTTCCGTTAAAAAAATTTAAAAAAACTATTTAAATATTGGGCATCCCAATTAAGGGTCACATGATTCAACAGATAAATCTTAGCACACAGCTTTGCTCCTTGCTCATATTATTAACAGAAACAGAAGACAGTAAAAACCAACAAATGCTTCCTATGTGCTTTATGCACAGAAGGCTGTAATCTCTGTAGTCTGCAAACATGGCCTAAAGCAGAAGCAATCAAATGTCTTCCAGTGAGCCAAACGATGAAAACTTAAGCACACCGGTCTCTTGAGATGCATCTCCACTACACACTCGTCAATGTCTGCATAGCACCTCATTGGCTCAAAACTACCTTTGGTGAACAGCACCTAATGCACCTTTTAGTACCCATGGCAGCTTGTGCATTTCTTACAGTTCTGCAAGTGTACAAAATGGATCTTTTCAGAGGCTGAGAAACATCTTTGAATTAAAGTCATCTTTCTTATTTTTTCAACCTGATAAGCTTTTTCTTAATTAACTTTTACAAAACTCCTACTAATATTAACAGGAAATGTGAAAATCATCTGAGACACCCACTTCAGTGCTGGCTGCTTTTCAAGGAAGGTAAGATTTAACAAGGTTTCTTAGTTCATCTCTGAGGCTGCAGAGCACTTCTGTGAGCAACATAATGCTTCAGTGCTCTCCAAGCAGCTGGCACTTTGATCTCTGTAATTCCAAGGTACAGACCAGCATTCGGGGTGTCTATGAATTCTGGTTCCCAATGCATATCATTAAAAATTTGAGTGTTTTATGTAATAGCATATTCCCTTACTAGAATAGGCAGAAACTGATATAGTTACATTTAAGTGGTTAAAGGTTACATGACAAATTTAAGCTAAAATTTCCCAAACCACAGGACAGCAGAGAGAAATGCCTTGAAGTTTGATGTGTCAGTTTGAAACACACGTGCTATAGGCAAAGGGTAGTAGAGTTGTGTGTGTGGGGTGCAGCAGTCAAATATTAAACATTGGAAAAGAAAGAGTTGTAATTACTCTGATGATTAGAACTAAAAAACACCCTGGGAAAGCCCCCTGAAATTCTACTATGAATATTTCCTTGACCGAAGGAAAGTCTCATTGTACTGGGATGTATGGAACATAACAAATGTATTCAAAGGCCCAAATGGGACTTGAGTTTCTTCAGAACTTAAGTTTTTGAAATCTTATGTAATTGGTAAGTATTTTGTGTCTTCTGGAATGAAGAAAGTATTTCAGTTTTTATGAAGGACATCAGCAGGTCATGGATTTAAGCTTTAAACATTCTGAGAAACTGTTTGAAAGAATTCATAATGATCATTCTGAAATAGATCTGCCAGACAATAGTTGCAGCAAGCATTCCTAGCTCTGGACGTCATTTTTGAAGACTATGTTCAGAGAAACCAAAGTTCTCCATTAGATGTAGAAACTATGTTAGGGACAAAGATGGGTACAATCACAGAAGTTTTTGTTTTAGGTACTGAACTGGCAACCAGCCTCATTCAACACTGTGACCTGCAGTAAGCTGTACAGCCTTTCCCACTACCACCTGCATTACAGCTTGAATTGTCTGTCTGTGTCATATAGGACACTTGACTGAAGAAATCTGAAACCCTCAATCCAGACAGCAACTTCTGTCAAAGTTAAGCAAGCTGTAGGGTTACCACTCAGAGTCATGCCCTCAGTTTTAGTCCTGATGTCATTCAGCTTTTATTCTCCTTTCTTTACATTCACCTAGATACTGTTTTCTGAAAGCAGGGTAAGCAAGCATCCTAACTTCAGGGAGAGAGGGGGAGATCATTAGACTCTTGTTCCCAGGTGAAAGGAATTTTGGAAACCAGGTTAGTAAAGGATGCTGGGTCTTTGAAGCCATGTACATAATTTTGCATGTAGTATCTGACGTGGCTTATTTTTGCATGCATTATAGTCATATTGGATGTCTTGCAATCATTACACTGATATAAACAGAACTCACAAACAGCTTGTGCAATTCCAAGAAAAAGCATCAACAATTAAGTACCTAACTTTCGATGTTTTTTCCTCTGTGAGCACTAGGACAAATTATGAATTCATACCTATGTACAAACACAGAATATTTTTTACATTAAAAAGCTAGGTGACAGGAGCAAATCCTTAATTCGTAATCTCTTTTCATAAGCACAAGATGACAAGAGTAGCAACAAAAAGCCTGCTGAAGACTCTTATCAAGCCTGCTCCTTTTGTACTCTCTGTGCTTCTTCTCTGCTCTCCTCCCCTCTCTTGTCAGCCTCTTTGTGCCAGAAAGGCTGAGTGGGAGGTGATACACAGGTAGGCAAAGTGCCAGATTTTGATCAGGAATAACAACCTACAGTTCTTCATAGGAACTGTACTCGCTTACCACAGCACTTTATTTGGCCAAAAGGCACTGTAGAATGATAATAGCTGGAATGTAGGAATTGTGGATCAGAATTTAATAATGGGATGCTATTGCCCAGCCATGAGTACGAGGGCCATTGAGAACTTTTATGAAACATTTTCATAACTTTACAAAATAATAAACATTATTTTGTGTTGTTTAGGCTCACAAATAATAACAGTTCTACATTTAATTCAAAAGAGATAAAGCTCATTCCCATCGCATTCAGAAACAGTTGAATAGTTTTGAAATAAAATCCATAAGATATCACCAATGAATTTATCTGTTCAGTTGAGTATCAGAAATTGACTTTTACATGAAAAAAAATCAAGCTTTAGGGTAAAATTTTCAAAAGTACACAAATTAATTAGAGACATTTTTTAAAAGGTATTTAGGTTCCTAAAGCTAGAGAAACAACGAAGTTATATTTCTAATTGAGTTCAATAGGATACAGGTTCTTTTGTAAATCTTATGTATCTATTTGCATTTTGGGTCTCTAGCTGCCTCATAAAATTGCTATGACTCCAGTACTTGCAAAAGAGGTAGAATTTACACAGTCATACTTACATTTTGACTTACGTATTTCTAACATTAAAAAAGAAAGAAAAAAAAATTGATAGCGACCAAGTTAAAAAATTTTCCTTCTCCAGAATGATGTGATGTGCAGGGCAGAAGAGCTGTGAGCACCTAACAATAAAGTTTATACAATGAAAACCACGAACTTCTGAACTAGGGCAGCAGTGCTATGATAAAATCAGGGTACTTAGGGACAGAAAACTGCAATACATCAGAATGGCTTCTGCAGCCTACAGTACTACATCATCTGTTTTGATGAATATTGGGAAGAACTGGCTATTACACACAGAACTCCTAATGCTCTCTGTCTTCATGTAAGACATACCCCATTACAGTGAAATGCAGTTCACCTTTACTACACTCCTGGAAGACTTGTAACTATATATAAGGTCGTTGTTGGCAGCAGGACTAAAGACTTGTGGTAGAAAACGGATAGCTTGATATAGTATAACACATAACTGCAAACAACAGTGATATTTAAAGTACTACAAATTTCCACTTTTCGAGGGACACTTCAGAAGAAATGACTAAGTTGGATAACTGTTTCATTAAACATACTGATACAGCTGTGCCATCATGGGGAAGATAGTAGGAAGGCTGAGAAACTTGATCCAATACTTTGCTTTCAGGCTGGCAAGGTGGGGAGAAAGCTGCATCTTTGCAGTACATTGAAGACCCACCACGACTGGCCACGTCTTTTCCTCTCACCTCCCCAAGAGAACATAGAGTATAACACAAGGAGGTCAATAGCTCATGGCCAAGAGGCCTGTCCAGGGAGAAGCCACTGAAAATGGCTTCACTTGACCATATTTCCCTGTATAGCTGCCATGAGAGTTTTATATCTTCATGGTGGCAGTTGAGCCAAAATGTCTTATTACTCTAAAGTAAATTTTGCTAGGGAAAGTCAATTAATTTTTTACCAGGCTTGCTGTCTCATTTTAAACATTTAATACATATGTAATTAACAATGGACTTTATATTAAAAGATATCTATAATCAAGTCATATATTTTGGAGGAGTGGTCATATTATCTAACTCATTTAATCCAAAGTCCCGAATCAACAGAACTAGACACTCCACATTGCCACTGGTCACTGTGCAGAAGGTAAAGGCAATTGACTTATTCAGCTACCTTAGCTACACAACATCACCCAAAGTTACATGAAAACTTAGCCCTTCAAACCTGCTGGCTGGCTGTTACTATCTCCTGTAAAAACCCCATGTTCCTCTTTGCCATCTGCTTTTCATTTGTGGGTCTCAGCATCAGGCCAATAGCAACACTCCCACAAAGGTATAGATATCTATACTATAACATTTCCAATAGAGCCACTCAAAATTCAGTTGGTTTGCAAGTGGTGCAAACATTTCAATTTCTAGTTGGCAAGATATAGCCTAGGAGTTTGTGAATTTCATGTTCCATACTTGTATTCACATTTTTATTTAGATTCTATATGAGCTTTTGTAAATATTGTCAGTAAAATCATCTTCTAGCCAGCAGCTGAGCTAGCTAAAAATGACCCCTTTGAAAGTTTAAGTATTGCCACTGTAAAAAGATATTCAGATTTGAGGACAGAGGCCTCATTATCTATTCAATAGCACAAGTTTAGGTAACACTTCATAAATCCTATTTTTTCAAATTTACATTTACATATAAAAAATATTTCTTACTATATAATTTTTCCATTGTCATGATACTCAGGAGCACAAATCCAGTTTGAACTTAGCTTGAGTCTCAGAAACTTCACCACACTGTTTTCTTCACTACAGTAACACTGAAAAGATGTCATGTACTGTTAAAGAATAGGTTTTGTACAAATCACACCAAAAAAATTACTTCTGAGTCACATGAAATATCTTGATTTAGATTTTTTTTTAAGTGTTAGAGGTTAATACTTTTCATAACTAGCATTTTAATCCTTTCTTCTCATTGTAAGAGCATTTTAACCTTCCTCATTTATTAATTAAGGGTCAGCTCCAGCTATCAAAGCAGTCAATTGAAAAACTCCCATCAACTTTAGTGAAAAATGGAAAGGTCTGATGTGGTTGTTACAGACACCATCATCTGCACCCTGCCTTTAGGCTTGACTTATCTGCAGCAGTAGCTCTTCTTTAAATGTTTTTCTCTCTATGCATACAAAGAAAAAAGGATCAGAAGATGTAGCTATCCTCATTCAAACCAAGGCAGAAGGGTACTGTAAAGGATACACTGCTTAACATGCAACCCAAATTTTCCCTAACTTCTCTCACTGACAGAAGTGACAGCTTACTTTAGCTAGTTATGGCTATATCCATAAGGGGAATGCTCTGGTTTAACAAACAAAAAAGGCAAACCTTCTGTTAGGAAATATCTTACATCTCTTTTTTTTTTTTGTAAAGACAATGTCTCTTCGATCCAGTATGTCACAGCACTGAGCTATATTCTCATTGTCAGTTTGCAATACAAACAAAGCAAACTGAAATCCATGGATATTTTAAAGAAAGAAATATATTTCAGGAGGATTAAAAAAAGTACCAAGTTTCTCTTCCACCAGTAAAATGCATTTAATGAAAAAAGCCCTTGTAAAAGTTTGGTTTTTTTCTCTTAAAGCAGTGTTTTCAACAAATCTGAGACATATCATCTCTGTGGCCTGTATAGTTAACCCAGCAAAGGTCCATCAGACTGAAGGATTTGCCCACAGACTAATACCTGCATAAGGAAGACAACTGTAATAAATAATCCTTTGTAGTTCTCTCTCAAAGTTTGCCCAATCCCCTTTTCTGTTTCATTTCCCTTCTCATATTGACAGTGCACACATCTAAACCTCTCAGAGCATGTGTTAACTGTGAAATAGACACACATTGCTCTATTTATCCTCCCTGGTTACGTCCACAAAAACTTATTTTTTGACCATTTTACACAAAAGGCACTCACTCTGAACCCAGTAATTAAGATCTCACCAATTTACATGACTGCTGCTTATGGCAACGCTGAAATTAGCTCCCTGAATGTATTAAATAAATTACTATCTGGAATGTGCCTCATAAGCTGCACTTGGCATAGTTAGGTGATGGAAAACTCCCTCCTTTTCTATTTGAAAGCATTACTTTCTTCAGGCATTCATGCTTAGCCATCTGAACTGAAGCATTGTAAGCCACTGCATTTATTCTCCTAGGCACTGCCTACTTCACAGGAGGAACACTGTGGAAATATCTGTTTGCTTATGACGGGTCATAGTTGGACTTCACCAAACAAATCCCCTTTAATGGCTCTTTAAAATCCTCTTTAATGGCTACAACATGTCTTTGTGCAGAAGATGCTTTGATGAACACAGACTATGAGAAGCACACACCTTGAATGAAAGTTGTTGACCTTCCTTACAAAGTACACATCTGGAAGGTGTTCAAGTGTCACACCAGGCATACTCACAGAGCAAACTAAAACTTAAGGTGGTACTATGCCACCACATATAACCAGAAGAGCAAAATAACTGGAAGGAATAATGAAAACTATAAAATCAGATACTGCAGGCTACTTGTTGGTACAGTTTGTTCTAGCACACAAATATAACTCCTTTCACTGTCAGAAACCTATAACTCTTATAACTTTCGATGTGGCAGAAACCCCTGGGCGACTGTTTCCTCTGAAATTAAATAGTTATTTTTCTGTGTAGAGAAGGAAGATCAATAGCTACATGATTTCAAAACCACTCTGGATATTTTTTGTGAGTCAGATCTGTTTACTTCAGTGCCTGAACAACTGACAAAGATTTGTAAAAACACTCCGAATTCCAGTATTTTTGTTAATAAGGACACAAATGGCTCTACAAATTTATACCATAAGTTCTTCAAATGAAAATTCACCACCTGCTATTCAAGTCAACCAGGAAGAAAATGGAAAACATAACCCATAATTTAGACAACTGTTTAAGGAGGACTAGTCATAAACAGCAAACAGCTCACACATCATTCTAAACTGCATGTGCACGAATTAATTGCCAAGTAGAAAATGAAAAATTAATCTGAATCAGTTTGAAAATTCATTATGTATTAGAATTCAAAGTATTTTTTGCAGTAAATCGTAGGAGTCACTATAAGGAAGTGAAATTAAAACCAAAGGTAGGAAGATTTCGTACATGGACTAGCATATCACTTCAGTTGCTATATAGGAAACTTCATCATGAGATGTTTTCATCACAGTATTTACTTCTTAAGATAAGCCAAACAACTAAGGTAACAATATTTTCCCTTTTTAAACTCCTCTTTCTTAGCATAGGCCGTAAGTTTTTTATTTAGGCATCATCTGAGCAGAAATGAAGAATGAATCAAGATTTATTTAAATGGCAAACGCTCAAGACAACACAGTACCAGCCACAGTTGTAATTTCTACCATTAATAGGTGTGATATCCTACTCATACACTATGCAAACAAATGAAAGGGTGTGCATATGGAAATTTGTATCACTTTAAGACATCTACAATTGGAAGAACACAGCATATTTCCTTTTAGAGTCATTTAAAAGTCACAGGCTCTACAGCAATTAGCTCCTGACCTAAGCTAGAAATCTACTTCAGGCTGAGCTGTCTCACCCTGCAACACGTCCAACTCCTTCCATTCCCTAACAAAGCATTTAAATGCCTTGTGCATTATACATAGCTACTCTTATACAACTTAAGCTCACCTCCAGTATCTTTCTAGCCCAATCTTTCAAATCTTACTCAGTAAATCCCGATCTCTGACCTTCTTACATGTTTTGAGCTCCGCTGAAGACATTCATTCCTCAGTGTTGCACTTCTGATTAATTCTGCTAATGCCAGCAAGCATCACTGACATGAGGCCTGGTTACCTACCCTAGGGATATATTTGCTGATAACTGGTCAGAAGTCCCTTTGTTGGCTATTTTCCAGCATTATAAGCTTGTAAAGACTGTTTCAGACAAAAGAGATAAAAAGAAAAAAAAGAGCAAAAAAGAAGCACACTTAAGTGTTCTGACAGTTCCACATTCTCAAGTTTTTACAGTGCTTAACCTTTTAAGTAACTTCAGATATGAAATGAAAAAGTCTTTAAGAAGTTAAAAAAAAAATTAATACACTAGACTTTTTTTTCTTTAAAAAAAATAACATGACATTGTTTCCAATATTTTTTAACATTCTTTTTTGTTTAACTTCTCTTGAATGGAATTTGCTTCTAGATCATCTTTGGTCTTTAAACTATGTACTTCTGTGATCTCTGCAGCTATGGTGGTCTTTGGTTTTGGGTTGTTTTTTTTTTTCAGTGGTTTTTCAAACAGTTAAAAACCTACAGCTTTTTTTTTTTTTTCCTGGAACAGTACGTCACCCACTCTAGACACTGTGAAAAGAGTCAATCTCTTTTCCCTGTTGGTACCAGAGAATGGCCGTGTGACAACCAGTAACTATCTACGATCTATTTACAAAATGGATTTGCCATCAAAACCAAATAAGTTTTACTTATTTGCACATTGCCTGGTATTTGGGATTGTAAAGTGCAAGTAACTAAATGTAGCTTCAAAAACATAACCCTGCATTTATTATACTATCCAGTTAGGCTTATTCTGCACTGTGGAAGCCAAGTACAGACATATGTACATTACTTGTGTAGTCATTGCATTTTTACTTTGGAGCAGTATTTCCTGGAACTAAAGATAGGTTTGAGAGGTAGCAGGAGAGCGGTTTTGTAGATGAAGCTGTGCAATGCCTGTATACTGGGGGCCTCTCTACACCAGTTCCAAGCAAGTCCATTCCTGAGCTGTGTTGGAGGTCAAAGCACAGCAGTCGTGACAAGGTGTGCCTGTCCCAAACATTCCTATATGGCTAGTAATCTTCTCCCACCATCTTCTTTCTGAAGTTTAAGGATTCACACGTCTGACACGTCTTGACTCAGTCATCATTATTTATGCTTATCAGATAATGGATACACCAGAGCCTATAGCCTGCAAAGAGTATATCTGCCTGCCTCATCAGTAGGATGTGTCACTTGGCAAACATATTCCCAGTGCTGAGATCTGTCTACTCCAATTCTTGCTCTGAAACAAAGCCATGATCCTAATCTTGAAGAATATCAACTGCGAATGAAGATAGCCATATCACGGATCACTTACGTATTGCTTACTCATATTGACCCATCCCTCTGATAAAATTTCAAAATACAGGGTGAAAGGAGACAGACAAAGACAAAATGCCTTCACGTCAAAAGGAGTCAGACACACAAAATGGACCTGTAGCAGTGATGACATACTCTGATCCCACACGTCCAGAAGCTTAGAAATTGACTGTTTCCAGCAATATCTTTTCAATTCAGCTCTTCAATGTATTTTCACAGTACGACTGATGGCCTGACTACCAAAAAATCATTATACCCCTAGCCAGAGATTTCTTGCTCAAGGAAAAAAAAAGAAAAAAGAAAAGAAGAAGGGATAATTTCTTGCAATTCATAAAAGGCCTGTTACAGTGAGTTCATATTTACTTGAGAAACATTTAGACGTTCAGAGGTACTCAGGTGCTTAAGTGGGAATTCGGCGATTTTGTGAATCTAGGCCTCAGTTACTATGGTGACAAGGACCATGGCAAACACTCATACATAAATAGGCCTTATTTCGTCAAGAGTTGCTTTTCAAGTACTATGTTTTTGTCTGGAAATGTCTTTAGATGAAGATGTTAATCTGAAATCACCTCAGTCTGCTTTCAAAATACAGAGGGCTTATGTAAATCTATTGAAGTATTTCAACAGCATTTTACTTTACATGGCATAGATATCCCAGTCAAATTAGATGAATCCTCAAAAGCAGTTTGTACTTCTTCTTGCTTTGAGGAAAAGCCAGAAGAGTGAAGTCTGGAAGACTGCTAGCCATTATTTACTGGCCATTTGTTTTGCAGGTGGTATAATGGTTCACCTCAGCAGCATAGCTCTGATTTTGCTTTCCGGGAAGAACACTGAAACATTTTCCACAAAAGCACAAAAACCTCCTGTTGGTATGAAGGGCAGTGACAATAATATGAAGAGCAGAGCTAGTAATCTTTGGCACACGAGTTCCTGTAGGAACCTCATACTTCGGTAAAACAGTGGACTATCACTTGTGAGTTAGAAATAATACAATACCATGAATGTTAGTGAAGCCATCCCAGTGACCATAATTATAGAAATACTGAAGAGTGAAAGGCTTTTCTGCTGCTTTGCTGAGCTGACCAAGGATTTTCGGGGCCAGTGTGCACTTGCTGCATGCTGTTCGCACTGAGCCTTTTTCATGTTTTGGCTCTAACAGCCCCAGGATTTCCGAAAAACTATGAATGGATGTTTGGTCATATGGGAAACATAATTTCTGCCTGTCAAGTCACTCTTCATTCACTTTAAATCCTGACAACTGTGCTTCCAGTGCTCCTGGCAGTTGAGGGAGAAACTGTTCTACACATGATGGATGCAACAAGGCATAAATGACTGTTCAGGGATACTGCTGACTTGCCTTAAAATACAACCTGGTTGCAATCTACAATAAACACATTAAGGAACAAGGAATAATAAAACCCTTTTAAGGAGCTTACAAGTGGTATTTTTAGAATCATTAAATGAAAGCAGTTTAGAGGGAACTTAAAAAAAATTAAAACCCTTAACATCACAAAATTTTCATATAAATGTCATTGCTTTACTAATTGAACAGAAAATATTCATCAAACTCAGGAACTAGCCACTACATGTGTGAAAAGGAGTTAAGAAATATTTTGTAACTTGCTGCAATCCTTCCCATATTGTCCGAGGATCAATCTGTTCTAAAAGAAAAATGGGCACGGACATTATAAACCAAAAGTAAGTAATGCTGTTTAAAGTGTCCTGTTAGTTAATTCTGGTAAAACTACTACTGATTAGAAAGTTCACTCCTGAGGATGTATGTGAAGTAACCTTTCCTTTTTGCAATCTGTGCTGCTTGATAGCAGCAAACATGAAATCAAAAGTAACTAAAAAGTGTATTAACAACCATAATTTCCTATAATCCTTCTACATTGCATCCTCATCTTGTAGAGCTGCTAGGCAGAAAATCTGAGACAGAAAATGTATTAGCTGCCTTGACTTCTATTTTTTTTTCTCAGTATCTAGCCCCTAGGAGATGGAATCTTGACCCAGGTGGCCAGGAAATCCAGACATGAGATGGTCAGTCCATATGTGTGAGTAGACACATCTTATATATTCAGGGAAACATTCTGAATTCACTGTTGCTGTGAAGCACTGCAACCTCACTGGAGCCAGTTACAACTGGTAAGGAGCAATACTTATACAAACTTGTTTCTGACTTCTTGAGTATGCCATCCTACAGATTAAAGCCACAAAAAAGCCAACAGGCCAGGAAGTGATTCTCAAAATGAGCAAAGGACTACTCACATGCATAGCATATCGACATGCACAGGATGACACACCCTGTTCAGCTGAAACAAAATGCTTGGCATCTTGTGGGAACCAAACCAGGATGGAAAAACCTCATGATACCTGACTTCTTTGAAGAGCTATTTTAAATAGGATGATCAAGAGTTAAGAACACTTTCACAGTTCCTCTTTCTGATTCCAGGTATCTAGGACCCTAATGAAACTAAAAGAAAGTAAAATGTTGCAGCTGACAACTGAAATTCACATCGTAGCTTTTTAACATTTGACAACTACATGTATTGAGATAGAAAAGCGGGAAAAACTCTTTCTTCTTGATTGCACACAGCTACACAGAAATTGCCAAATTCAGACTTGTCTAACTTCACAACACTATCCATGCTTATGGACCAACAAAAATTTTCTTTCTCATTACCAGGTTTCTTAAATTTTGTTGTTGTTGAAGACAGGGGTTAATTATTCCTCTTGTTATTAGTGATAAATTTGTGGTCATTGCAGCAGAACTAACAGTTGTGACAACACTGATGCAATTCCTATCAGTATATGCACATGTAGGAGCACATATTTTGTTACATACAGTTGCATGAAAAGAAGCCCTCTACCCTTGATTAATTTTCAAGGAAAAAATACGGTCTAGAATTTATTGCTGCTGGTATCTGAAAGTCCTGAAATTGTATTCAAGCTAAAACAAAAGGCTGAATACATTCACACATTACCTTGTACAGTGATGAAACCCTTTTGGGAAAAAGGTAATTGAGTGAATAAATCTTACATTAGACATGGATTTAACCTATAACCCTCTTGAATTAGTGAATCTAAGCATTCTACAAATTCATCAAACTGTAAAGCTTTATTAATGCCTGAAAAAAATATATTCCACCAAAAAAACCAAAACTGAAATTGCAACAGCCTCTATGTAACTCTGCAGCATTGCATTAGAACAGGCTGGCTGTTGTGAGAGTGATCCTTTACCAAATACAAACCAGATGGAATGTGAGCAGCAGGATCTGATCAGAGATTTAGATATCTACCAAATCTGCCCTCTGCAGCTCTAGGCTCAAATTCCAGCAGGATGAAGTAAAATTTCATACCCAAAGCTGGAGAAGAGAATTTCAAGACGTTCACTTCACAAAGGTTTTTCAGATAAAATCTACTGCCGTTTCTACTCTGTGTACTTTTCAAGTATACCTATCATGATTTCAACACTATTTCTTAAGATTTATCACACGTCCAATGCTTTGATATTAGCTTTGGCAACATCTAATGAGTGCAGAATGTATTTGATGAATATTTATTCAGAGTTCTAAAGATAGCGATACGTGATATATATGTCTGTGTCCTTTGTACCTTGCTTTCTGCAAACATCCTAGCAAATGTACAGCGAGTACAAATGATTACAGAATGTTCTAGGAAAGTAAACACTGAACTTGTAGTTGTACACTAGAAATCTGATGCTAAGGTCTATATTCTAAAAGCCAAAGGTAGAAGCTCAACACATACCCTGTCTCATCAAAGGGTTCACCTTTTGAATTCCAAGATCTCAAATTGAATTGCTGGCAGGCATTCCATTCAAGGATGTCAGGAGGAGTTCTTTCATGAATAACAAATTATACTGAATAACTGTCTAGACAATTTCCAATTCTGGACAATGAATCAGAAATATAAAATTCCTAAGAAATAAATAATTATGTTCTTTACTCCTCTCACTTTCACCAGCTCACTACAAATTTTTCCAGAAATGGACATAAAAGGCAACTTTTTTTATGTGGAAGCCATATTTAAAACACAATTAAATCCCAGAGGGAAGCGTGAAAGTCCACTGTACTTCAGTACATATTTTTAGCTATTACATTTCAGATTTCATTACTTGTTCAGTATGACAGGTCAGCAGGAGAGTGCTCTGGTGTATCACTTCATGCTTCCTTATTATTTGTGTAGACCATCTGGCTGCAAGTCAAAACTGAACGCTCCTAAAACAAATATAGATGCATGAACTGTCAGGAGATGCTATGAGTTACCTAAGTTACCTATGAGTATTAGCAGGAGAAAACAGAAACAGCCAGTGGTCATCTATAAAAAGCAGAAGGGCTCTTTCCAAATGTACTTTGCTTGTGATTCAAAGACAACTGAATATGATGAGTACAAGTTATTTAATATTGTTACTGCTTATTCACATTATAGATCTTTTGGGGTCTTTTTCAATATGCATGATTTTTAAACAAGTTTTTGAAAAGGGCAAGAATTACATACATATTTTCAAATTTACAGTTTAATTCTTATTTCACCCTGCCTTTTGAAACTATGTTATTCCCTTGCATAGCAATATTTTCATAACAATATAAAAATAAAGGTATTGTGACAGCCTGCTGCACAAAATCTTCAAGAAAGCAAATATCTTTGCTAAGCCCACAATTATTAGAACCTCTCTCTGTTGAGATTGGGCAGTCATCAATCAGGCTTTCATTCAGGATGTGGAGATGTCATCCACTAAGCCAGCAGTCATCACAGTTATGTTTTACACTGCATGTATTGCTACAAGTCTGTGTGGCTGAAGGTAGCCTTGGTCACTTCTGGGTGCTGAACTCTTGCTACTCATTAGAGAGTTGCTATCAGGCTCACCAAGAAAGGGTTAAAACTGGGAATCAGGACCCAGTGATTTACTCACCTCTCTTAAAATATTGTTTAGACTACTGCCCCAACAGAAAGACTGCTGAGACTTCAGTACATTCTGGTTAGGCTCCTACAGCTAGAGGTGGGAATATAAGGCTTACTTTGCACTCCCACATTTTTCTGTTCTGAAAGAATATAGCAGTATTTTTATTCACCTGTTCATTGCCACTAGACAAAATCAAACCAGTTATATCTAAAACAAAGCTTCTTCCTCTCAGCAGAAATCAATAGCAGTCGGATTCACTTGGTGGACATCCCTGTTTCAGGGTGTTATACTTCCCAGGGAGTTATACTTCCCAGGGAGCTCCTGAAGTTAATAGGGTGTTTCTGCATGCTACCACAAACTGGGTAACACCTGTATGCTACAAAGACCTTCTTCTAAACCATTTACTCTCTCAGAGTAAATCACCATTTTTAGCATACTCACTGTATCTTTTGGTTAGAAGTTCACTTATATCAAAGTGTCACACTGCTTATAGTAATCCAGACACCAGAGCTTAACAAATAAATATGAAAGTTATAAAGCACTGTTTATACTTGTTGCTGAGGGACTGCTTCAAATTTATGTAGGGATGCTGTACCACTAATATCCCACCTATGTACCACATAAAGAACTTCATGCAGCTCTCTGAATATCTCTCTGAAGGCAGAACAACTACAATGGTTGTTTATAAAGCAAATTCTGCTACAGTGTGTCAGTTTTCATCTGACAGATGTTGGGCAGGTTCTCCAATTCTCTGCATAGAGCTACTGATTGATTTGTTTCTTTTCTTGAAACACGAAGGTTACTGCTTCCTCGCTGCTGTCTTCCCCTCCTCCCTCCCATTGGCAGCCTTTACAGAAAACTCCTGTAGAAACAGCTATCTCTTCAAATCCTGTCTATTTTTCACTGTAAGCAGCAGATGTACCCATAACACTTCACTAAAGTTAGTAAGAGAATGTTGACATGACATATCTGTACTACAAGATCACTCAAGATTTATTTGGTGCTTAAGCCTTGGTTCAGGAGAGTACTTAAGAATGTCTTTAACTCTTAATGCTTACCCATTGTTTTCAACTTGTCTATAATTACATACATGCATAAAACACTTCCTGAACTGAGAGGCTACACAGTAAGCTTCTCATATTCATTCTCATTCTTCCTCAACCCCAATAAATTATTCAAATGTCTTAAATGCCACAACTACTTTATAAGTGACTCAGTGTTGCTTTATTCACTGTTGAGCCTTACTGATTATTTCTGTTTAATCTCAGGTCAAGCAGTAAAACTTGACAAGCATCACTCCTCTTACTGCTGGCAGGCTGCCAGGAAAGGGGGAGACTTTGAGTAGTCTTTAATGGTTTTTGGGATAGTCTTTTTTTGTTTCTTTCTTTGCATGAACATCCTGTGTGGAGGTCTCTAAGATTAAACACTTACAGGTACAGACATTCTAGGTAAGAAAAGTTACTTTGTTTATAATATTACTTTAATTTGCAGTCTTACTTTAATTTGCAGGTCTTCTAAGCTCTCCAGTCTACATATTTTTTTAAATGTAACTTTCAAGGTTAAATTTTATAAAAATAGTATCAACTTGTAACAATGATACTGATATAGTTTACATTGTTAGTAATAGAAAATACTATAATTACTATAATTTTTTTATTATTGCACTTTTTAGTGCAAGTTTTTTTAAAACTGTAACTGTTTCCATTGCCTTCATGCTTCATCTAACATGTGACTGTAAGATTAACAGATAGGGACTGAGCTTAAAAAATGAAAATCCAAAACCATCTCCCAAAATCTCACTTCCTCTTCCCCTGAACTGGTAGTACAGACACAATCTTGGTCATTGCTGTTGTTAAATTATTTGCATTATATAATACACAGGAAGCTCTGCTCGCCTGCAGGATCCTATCATGAGAGATGCTATATGCACACAGTATAAACTAAATTCTCCAAGGAATTTCAAGATGGCTCTGATCACCTTATGATTGCCAGGAAAGCCTGTCTGTGATGCAGAATAAGCAAGGTTTACAGCACAGCCTTGAAAAGAACTTCATAGCTAGGCAGATTACACAAAATAAAATCAAATTGAAATCTTGTTTTGCTTAGATATACGTTTGTGTGCATGCACAGAGGAAAAAAAAAAGTTTAAGCTAGGGAGAAACGTATGTAAATTATTCCAGACAATTACTAAAGCTTTAGAATATCTGAAAAGCTGGGCACAGGAACAGAGCTTCTACATGGTCCCCAGACAAAGCTAATCAAGCAATGATTTAAGAGAAAGAAAAAACTTGTGATACCTATTTTATTCAGTGCATAAGATCTCATATAGACACATGGAGATCATTTGCAGCTTTACTGTCCTTATCGTTGTCATGAGGATTAAGTTTATTGTTATTCGTAGATACTGCTCAGCAATGTTACAAAGGAAGAAAAAAATATATCTGCCACAAAGTTGCATTATTTTATGATCAACAGAGGCGATATTATTTCGCTCTGAATGAGAAGCCACAAGTTTGATTTTAAGTCGTGATACGTAGGCACTAAAAATGTTTGCTTACTTTGTACAAAAACTCAATAAGCATTTTTACCTAATGTATTGAGTAACGACTGAACAAACAGGGAATTCAACAACTTAGAGAGTTTTTTTCTCCCCTTTATCTTTTTTCTCCTCGTGTCTTTGCAGAATATTTGGTAACTGACGTTAGGAAACTTAAGTCAAAAAACCACAAGCATAGCAGTTACTTTGGCATGCCCTATTTTTCTTGTACATCCACTGTTGTCTACAGCAATCAAGGTATGCTGCACTTTGGTTCTTTGCTATTCTTCGAAAGCTACAATCTGAAGTCCTTACACTGGTTAAACTCTTCTCCTTTTCTCTGCGTGGCTAGTAAGATGAGGCATTTATGCTATGAAGTGTCATATGCCAGATCCTGCAAATTGACACTCTTGCTAGCAATTCCACTAAATTTGTGTCAAAAAAAGACTTCTAAGACAAGAAAAAGATAGCGAGTGTGAGCATTTGTTTCTCTTAGGCTTGTCCCTAAAAAAAATCGCGAGTATTATTTAATTTAAAACATTTCTTCCCTGTAAGTCTTTTGAAGAAAATAAAGAAATCTATCCATCACTACTTTGAATCCCTCTGAGCTTGAACTAAAGTACATTTACACAATTCAATACAGGTCTGTAGGTCTGTCTACTATCTACAACTGGATGTCCAGCTGTTTGGTTTTGGGTTTGGTTTTTTTTTTTGCCAAAGCTAGTAGTGCAAACATGCAAGACAATTTCAGTATTTAGAAAAAGACTGTTCAGATTCTTGACATCCATTACTGTTAGATGATATGAAGAAAGTACAGTAATGCAGAGCAGAAGAATGGATAATTTTACACACAATTTATACTGTGTACATGTAGGGGTAGAAGTACTTGTGGACAAAGAGCTGGAGTGACTTCAAAGAGCCTGAAGTCACTACGAGAATCATCTAAAAATATTTAGGTTACTAGAACAGAAAAACAATTCAATTAAAACCAAAAAAACCACATCCAAACAACCTCATGTTCTTCTCTGTGTTTGTGCAATCAAAGAAAACTTTAATATACATATATATTCTGTAAAGTGATTATACATGTGCCTAGTTTTAAATGTGGGCTTGTGTCAAACAGAAGTAGAGGTTTGAAATTTTAACTGATGCTTACACGTTACCCCAGACAGCAAAAATAAATGGAATTATTTTCTGGAGTAGAAGTCTGACATCATTTACAAGAAGGGATGTTTCAACAGGCTAACAGCAGCTCCTGAAAAATCTGTTTAGACTAAACAGTCCCACTTCCCACAGTCTTTCCTCCTATGAAAGGTGTTCCAGTCCCCTGATAATCTTGGTGGCCCTGCGCTGGACTGTCTCCAGAAGTTCTCTGTCCCTCTTGAGCTCAGGAGCCCAGAACTGGACACAGTACTCCAGATGAAGCCTCACGAGGGCAGAGTAGAGGGAGAGAAGAACCTCCTTTGACCTCCTGGCCACACTCTTCTTGAACAAATCTGGTACCAATCTATATTTTGTATAATAGCCTTTTAATGTGGTTGTTTTTTTCCTCAGTTTTGCAGATTTCATTGAATAACCTTTGTGTATTAGTATTAGAAGTTAAAATTTATGAAGTCCTATGTAGGCACAAATGTGGTTTGGACCAGTCAGCTTAAATAAAGACGGTAGGGACAAGTTAAGGCAGCTGGCAAGCTGCTTCCAATTATCAGAAACAGGTGCTGCAAAGTAATCAATTGGGCCCTGGGTGGGCAGAAGCAGCATATAAGGAGGTAGCCAGCAAAGGAAGGGTGGCTTTGAGTCAACTCTGTTGGTTGTACTATGTTCCCTGTGTATGTCTCTGCATGTGCATTGTCTAGATTCTCTACATCTTTGAATGAATATTGCTTGCACCACTACAACAGTCCTATTCCAGTGTTCTGTTGTAGCTTACCTATAATCAGCACTTCTACATACTCATATTTAACTAATTGGTAGTCCTACTCTGAAATGTCATCGAGAAATACAATTATTTCAAAGGAAGCACATCTGTATAACAGTAAATCAACAGATAATTAATGTAGCAAATAACCACCATAGTCAATTTTATTACACAGATGTATCTCTGTTTTGATTATGTTGTTAAAACATAACTATAGGGCTGGCTCTTTTATGTATCAGAATATTCAACATCCTAATACTATGTTCTTCCACCTGGGTTATGATATTCATTTTGTTGGGCTTTCAGATATACCCCTGGAATTATCATAAGTGTTAGTTGAAAAAGGAAGAGAATAAGACGTGTTGATGGTAGTGCTGTAGCAGGCTCATGCATTATACAGACATTTATTTCCCTCAAATAATGATTAAAAAGCTCATAAAGGTGCTAAGCTTTGCTATTGTACCTCTAGGGACAATTTTAGCACATGTATATCTAGCCCAAAGTGTCCTGCAGGACTTCCACAGCAACCTGATAGGCCGAAGCACTAAGAGTCTTGAGATGACTACTTTATCACGTATAAGTAATCTGCTCCAAAAGATCAAACTACAGACTTACCTTCCTATGGTACTGACCAGCACTGAGACCCATTGTACTGCCTGGTAAGTCTCTTTTACTTGTCCAGAATACCATGGCTATCTAAACTTAAGTCAAAACATCTCTATTCCTCCAAGTTGCTCAGAACCTCAGGCATCTACCCGTTATCCGTTTCCTATAAAGAGGGATATACCATTTTCTTGCTACTCAGGAGTAGTATTACCCACAATACAGAATGGCATCCACACTCCCAAGCAAGAAAGAAAATGCAAATGACATTTTCAGCCTGCCCAGGCTCACAAAGCAATGCAACTATGGGAGGAAATGTTCCAACTGAGTGCAAGTGTACCTTTCACATCACAGTGCTGCTTCCATTTCTTTGGTAATCTGGAACTGTAGTCATGGAAGCATCAATAAGGTGATCAGGACTTACACAAATTAGAAGAGGTCTTCCTAAAACAAGATCTTAGAAAACTGGAGTGAAATATAGCTACGTCTGTCATTGCAATGAAGCTCTTGACCCAGAGAAATTTTCTCCTCAAAGTCTGTTTACCAACTATTCCTGACTGCTTTTTGCAAGTAATTGCTGCATACTCTGTGTGAACAAATTTCTGTCAATGGCAAAAATTCTCAACCATTTTATAAACTCTTTGGCTGTTCTTTACTCATAGCATTAAGTTCAGCCACCTGAGCCACTCCAGTGGCTGTAAACCTCTAAACAAAAAAAAGGATCAGTTAGCTAAGCAACAAAATATTCGGGGCCTATGGCCTTGTCTGTGGACATACGACTGTGTTTACATCAGGTGACCACCATTTGAACAAAAGAAGAAACTCCTGTTGGCACATGCATAGCCATTAAATACTTTGTGCAAATACAAGTAAATAGGTTCATTTCTGATGGAGCATTGTCAGGGGCTCTTAAGATTTCTTTGTTTCTTGGAGAAGAGCCAAAAGAAGGGCCTAGAAGCCATAGTGAGTCAAGACCCTCAGAATCTGGTCTCCCAAGCTGAAATTCACTTTCAAGATGTTGAAACAAAATGCAAAAGTTTTTTATTTTATTTGTTTGGGTTTTGTTTTAAATTAAAATGCCTAATTAAATTTCCTGCACAGGCAATTCTAAAAAAGTCTGCCTTTGCAGAATGCAGCTAGTCACCTAGTGTCAGATTCATGACAGGCAGCATTTCTACTGCCTGTGAAAAAAGAACCAAGGACAAGAACAAAGAGGCAACATAACGATGGAAACACTATAGAATGATCAACACCCTTTCCAGTGTGTTGCTTTTTCCTTTGGTCAACATGAACTTCCAGGCTATTAGAAAGTAATTCTTCATAACACTGCTCCATGGTTTTCATGTTTCTGCAGAGAGAAAATTTTCTTCTGAGCAAACAGAAATGGTCAATTAAACCCATAAAAACCACTAAAAAGACAGTAAGGAGACTGTATGGGAAAAACAGAAACATACAACAGTAAGAACAAAAATGCTCATTGCTTGCCGTGATTGTGATTAAATGACACATCAACATGTGCTGGATTGAGTAGATCCAGGATATTCAGCACAGATAGGGAGGTCAATATCTGTCCAAGCTCATATGCATTTGACATGGTAGTTCAGCGGCATTGAATTATCACGTACCTAATGCTGTTACAGGAAGGTCACTGCACAATCCACTGCCAGATACCTTGCCATTTACCAAGGATTTTGGAGATGGAAGTGCCAAGACTCTTCAAAACCAACTCATTAATTTAACTATGAATGATATCATTAAACACAAAAAGAAATGATTACAATTCTAAAATATCCTATATGTTCCAAGAGTTCCTGAGCCACAGGTCATTGGATGCTGAAAAAGTATAAAAGGAAAAAGTCACAAACTTATTCTTCCCTACATGTCTGCTACTGATACTGAGCTAATGCCTTATGTTAAAACTGTTGGTCTGGGACTCAGATGATCACGTTTTGGTCAAATGGTGTGACTTTCACTTCCAATGCACCTTTGAACAAATAACACGCTCTCTTCGCTTCCCTCCAAACATATCTAGAAACTACACAATTATCAGCAGCATACTCTCTATCTGATGACTAGAGTTTAGAATATATCTCACTGTTTACAGTAGCAAAGCTCTCATTTCCAAATCCAAGCATTAGACATCTGTGGCTGCAATAGAAATAATTGCCACTTTCTCTGTTTTTAAGCAGACACACTTTAAACCACAAATACAAAATTCTAGTGCAATGTGGGTTCAATCTGAAAAGTTTGGTCTCAGCTGTATATACCTAAGATGGGACTATTCAGACAAATGTTCTTTTTTTTGTGTATTCTAGATATATTATTTACCAAGGCATAGATTTCATCTCATTAATGCTTAGTTTTAGTGGACATATTTCCAATATGTAGCTTAACATGATATTTCAGCATTTGTAAAAATTAGTATATTTTATAATATCAATTTAGTTTATTCCCAGCTCTAAGGAAACACTTTGAAATTTGAAAAAAAAAAAAGGGACTGATACTGTCTAACATCATCAACAATCGGGAGAAGGGGATGGAGCACACCCTCAGCAAAGCTCGTGAATAATATCATAGTAGAGAAACTAGTACATATGTCAAAGGGCAGAGCTGACATTCAAAGAGACCTTGACAATCTGAGGAAACAGGCTGACCTCACAAAGTTCAGAGGTAAATAAGTTCTGGTCCTGAGATGGAACAACACAAGTATCTCAGCTCAGACTGAGGACCTGCTAACTAGGAAGTAGCTCTGCAGAAAAGGACCCGGTCCTAGTAGAAAAGATGACTATGAGCAACTAGTGCACTCATGTGCAAATTAATGCCAACCACATACTGGACAGTATTATTAAAAGCATGGATAGCAGGTCCAGTGATTATTTCTATTGTCCAGCACTCAAAAGGTGTTTGGAAGACTGTGTACAGTTTTGCTCCTTTGGTATAAAAGAGAACTTCAAATTGGAGCTGATTCAGCAGTGGCCCACAAAAAAAAAAAAAAAGCAAGAAGGTTGAAGAACGTGCTCTATAAAGAGAGACTGAAGGATGGTATTTACTCATCCTTGGGGAGACTTCAGAGGACTTCATTACTGTCCTTAGTTGTAAAAAAGAAGAGTTATAGATAAGACATACACTTCTCAGATACACACAGATGAAAAATAAGGGGCAACAAACATAGCTGTAGCAAGGAAAATTTTGATCAAACTACAGAACAAAGTCTTCCCCGTTGAGTGCAGTCAATCGCTGCAACAGGCTTCCCCAGAGGGATCGTGTAATCTCCATCCTTAGAGATACGCAGATCTCGAGTGGACCCAGCCTTGAGCAGTCTGACCTAGCTTTTGAAGCTAGCATACTTTGAGACCTGATGGGACACCAGAAGTCCCTTCCAACCTGAATTATCATATTGCTCTGTATTTTAAAAGTGTAAATATGCAAAATCATTATGAAATGCTTTAAGGAGGCAGAACATTTCTGCTGCTCTGTAGAAGGGCAATTGAAACTGAACACACTTTTGGGAGGCAGAGGAGAGGGGTCAGAAAGGTATATCAGAAACTGGGATTCCCACAACATTTTAAAAAAGATGGAAGGAGAAAGAAACAGATATGTTTTAGAGGAAAAAGTGGCAAAACCATTGGGGCTACAAAAAACCAAATTCCTGCCAATGAACAACCCCTGTCTGGAAGACAATTAAGGACTCAAAAGCCAAATGAATAGGGAAAGCTTACAGAAAACCAGTTCCTTCTACACTATGGGCTTTAAAAGTCAACAAGGTCAGTTTAAAATTGATCCATTGTCATTTTATAGGCAATGAGTGAAAAGACTGCTGGGCGGATGTAATGTGATCACAGCTGCTCAGTCCCATGAGCAGTGCGAGGCTGTACTCTGCAATAGCTGGAAGCAGCAGGCAGCCTCTTGCTGGAATCCTTGCTAAGAGAAAATTGCCACAGTTGATGCTCATGCTGATGTTGAATTAGATGGATTTTTTTACTGCATAAATGACTGCAGGATTATAACCTACATTAAAACAGCATAAAGAAATATCTTTTAACTTCATAAGCATATGGCTCCCAGTGGTTTCTAACCAACAAGAGTTTTGTGTCAAGGGAAGAAAAGCTCCTAACTTAACTGTTGCAATACTTAGTTGCTGTTATAAAAAAGAGGAAATAAAAAAAAAGTAAAAAGACTTGCACACACATGTTTATATGTCTGACTCAGTAATGACCTTTTATTCTGATAAATTCCTGTTTTTTCAAATATTGGAAACAATGTGTTTATCACGTAGAAACTGACTGATGTGTTGGCAACACCTTTTTCAAAAACCTCTTTGCCAGCCAAATGTCAAAGACTGTTATTTAATGTTAAATAGAATAGCATCCAATTCTCTTGCAAGTCGGCGCACAGTCTGACCTCCAATAAGGAACTCCAATAAGGAAGTCTGTGCAAGAAAGCCTGAGAACAAGCATATAACTAGTCAAGTACCAAAGCACATTAACTTGTAACTAGTCTGCACAACACAAACATGTAGATAAATCTCTAGCAAATATTCTAACAATATTCTACTTCAGTGAGCATTCTACAGAGCAAAGCACTCTGTTGCTTCTTTTCTTGCTTCCAGTAATGGAAAGGAGAAAACTATCAATGCTGGCCCATGCAGCAACTAAATGTGTAGTACCAGACTGCGAAGGAGCTTCCCTTCATATATCAAGTCATCTGACTAACAGAAGCATTTCCTGTCTTTCTACATGGCAATTTGAAATTAACTATCTGTTTTCTTATTTCCTGTTTTAATATTAAAGAAGGTTCTTGTTCTGTCATATTGTTCTGACATTTGGAGTAAAAGGAAAAAGAAAACGAGAAATTTTGCTGTTCATCAGACATTTTTGCCCCTTTAATGTCTGTTCCATCACTATTCCTAAGGGAGAACATCTGTTACCTGACCAAGAGTTCTCCTTCCCTCTTTAGATTCTATTTCCCTCTGGAATATCCTTCATTTTGCTGCACTGGCATTTCAGATGCCCTTTATTCTCTCCCTCTCCCTTCAGTATGTTTAGGTTGTACTCTACACGGGCTTCTTTTTAATTTTAAATCTAAAGAAATATGAAATAAAGATCAGTGGAATGCCTTCTTAGAGACAACAGATATATTTTTTTTTCTTATCAGCTAAAGGATTTCTAACTGACTCTAGATATTTCATGCAAGGCGTGCACACACATATACTGTATGCAAGTTGTACATTTCTTGTTTGCAAGAAGAGCTCATTCAACCCTTTACCTAGGCAATATTTACAGATACTTTGTTCTATTTTTGACCCACACCTAAAACTTTTTCCTTCAATAATTAAGAAACTGTATGATTGTTTTCTTTAAATCTAAAATATAAAGAATCTAAGGAAGATGTGTGTGAATAAGCACCTTTGATAAGAACTTGAGACAGAAGAGCTAACATCCTTTGCTCTAACAATGATTTTCACTCTTTTGAAGGATTTTAACTCTAAGTTGCAGCTGTATAAAGTCCTTCAAAGTTAATAAAAGTTGTTCTTCCCAATCAAAGCTATTAATAAATGGTATTAATTATATTTTGCCACCAGCATTGATAGCTATCCTATCCAAATCTAAAGGCTTAGTCATTTTGCTTCAAAGCTTCAAGGTTCTTATATATGTAATCAATTTGACTTGCTTGTAGATAATTAAATACTAGCAAATGACAAAAACTAGACTAGATGTATTGATTTCAATTGGAAAAAACTCAGACGTGTTCTCTGTGATTGTTACCATGTAGAAACCTCTCAGAACACCACTGATATCTTGCAGCTTGAAAAATACGGTAAATATTATGATGAGGTTAAGGAGGATATGTATAAATGTATATGTAAATTGAAATGCGTATGTATATATGTATATAGGTATATAGGTATATAGGTATATAGGTATAAAGCATAAATATTTCCCTCTTTGGAAAAAGAATGTAGTCCTATAAAAAGTTTCAAGGCAATATCTAACTTCTAAAGAAGAAGTTAGAAGTTAGTTAGAAGAAGTTAGTGCCACCATTCTTCTAAAGTAAGAATGGTGGCACTAACTTCTGTCCAATGTCAGCTTAAAAAAACACTGAAGTTCCTGGCACTAACAAAATAAGCTTTTATTATGCCCCATATTAATAAAACCTCTAAACTTCTATTTGGATCATTATGAAAAGTGAGCAAGGTGTTTTGACATTCATTTCAGCTGTGGAAAAGCAATTCCTTCTAACTGAAAATACCACCTCCATAACTCTGAACCCATTATTTCCAGCTCAGAAAAAAAGGGAACTCTTCAACATCTAATACACCTGTCACCAGCAATTACATTTCAGTGTTCCACAGAGATGGAGATGTACGTGTTTGTGCAGTGACAGATCGCTGCATTGCTCTAAAGAAACGAACAACTGTATATACAAATAAAATGTAATCTCATGACACATGCAAGTCTTAAAGTTAGGTCTTTCAAAGGCATTTAATCTTATCTTTGCTACTTAGGCAATGAATTACATGTATACTGGTTGTGATTGTACATAAATTTCAAAATGACTATTCCAAAATACAACAAAACTAAAGATTTTTTTTGAGGAAATGCAAGTTATGTGTCATTCAGAGAAGATATGCCCGCAGAGTGTTTGAAAGATGTTTTTAATTCCAGTTGACATAACAGGAATCCTCCTCAGCTGTCAAAAGACACAGACTACTTACAGCTCCTGACGAAACAGGAAAAAATGCAATTTTCACAGCATGCAATTTGGACATGACATAAGGTGCAAACTATAAAATCTACCTCATGTAAATGTACTTCATTAGAAAACAGAAATATTTTAATTAATATGGGTTACCTTCATTTGTAATGATGTTGACAACTTTTGAGTTCTTATCTTTTTGCACAGTCACTAATTGGATGGATTTCAAATATCACTTATTCCCCTTTGCCAGCCATTTCTTCTTTCTATCTTGACTGATTCCATTACACCACCCAGAGACTTCCAGTAGTTTGTTAGAAAGAAAACAAGAGAAAATCTTACTTATCATAGCGGATGAATTAAGAAGGAAAATATTTCATAAGAATGCACTGCAATCTGTCATCTTCACACAAAGGAAAGAGCTATGGTGTTTTTGAAGACTTAAATAATGGTGTCATTTGAAGATTTTTTTCCCTACTTACTTCTGTATTGAAAAGGAACTCAGGTCAAGCCTCAAGTCTCACAGAGGCACACTGTGTTAGAGAAGAGAAAGTTCGGATGATCTCCAAGGCACTAAGAAAAACAGCTTCTCATTTGCCACAGAATTTCATGGTACTTTTAGTGGTCACTGTCTTTTTTTTCGCTCCTATCAACAGCCATTTGCAGATAGCCTTACTAAATCCAGAAGCTTTCTCCAATGTTCAGAATAGCTTAATCCTTCAGCAACAGATACAGAGCATCTTTCCTGGTGAAAAAGATTCCTTGTTGATGATCACATGAAAACAACATTAATTCATTTCAAAAGACCACCTTTCAGCATTGTGGTGTATTGCTAGACACATTCCCTATTGTACTTAAAATTATTATCAATTATAAAATTATGATTAAAAATATTATAAAATATGGTGTTTTTTGCCAAGGGGATTAAAAAACTCATACCTGGCTAAGGTAAGTGATCTGAGACTTTGACCTTTTCCAAGGTTTGCACATTCCACTGTTTCATTTGGTACATATTTGTACTGGTGTGGGTTAGGTCACCCTGGCTTAAAGTGAGTATTATCTTGCTCCATAAACATTTTTTTATTGATTTCAGTGGGAACTGTTAGTGGAAGCAAACAGTACAAAACCTGTGTCAGAATCTCTAAGGTGCCTCCTCATCTTAGAAAACATGTTTTTATAAATGTGTATGTTCCACAGGAGTATCTTCACTACAGTTTATAAAAGTTTTAGTATATTCCATTCCATAACATACTTCTCAATTATCTTTCTTAGTAACTGCCTACATTGAAAACGAACAAAAATGTAGGCTATATCTTTTTTGCATGTGTGCATCTTCTCTTTCTGGCATATGCACATGCCAGTTTTCTTCAACTGGCTGAACAATCTCATTTGATTAAAATCCACCTTGTTTATATATCCTAGCAGCAGAAGTGCTATATATGTCAGTTATTTTAATGCATCACAAAGCTTTTTTGAGTCACTCACTCCAAATTACAGATCTTTATGCTGTAGAAGATCTCTGGATACAGAGCTTTTAAAACATAAAGATATGAAAACACTGTGTAGTACTAAGTCAAATGCCTATCAGAAGTCTACTATATCAAGACCTCTTTCTACCAATTAAACTCAGAAAATGGTCTCAAGTAAACAAGTTTCGTTTTGCATGAAATAGTCTTGATTTATATTAGTAAAGTTGCTATCCTTTATCACCTTACTGATTGAATCTTTCATATATATCTCAGTACAGAAGTGAAGTAACTGGTAAAAAGTCACTTGAGCTTCAAAGGACAATGAATACCTTTGAACTGTATGAAGCCTGAGCATTGTAAATGACACATTTGGTGTCCCCCAAAAAGACACATAGAATCATAGAATCATGGCATTGTACATATTTTCCTATTCAATAAGTTATGATGCTCATTTTTTGTCTATCCAAGCCATCTGTGTATTGCAGAAATTAGTTCCAAATGTGTGTAATTTAAAATCCATAATTATTCACAATGTGTACAATCAGTCTTGAATTATTTAGAAATTATCAATGCAAGCTGCCTCACTTAACCCTTTGGTGGGAAAGAACATGGAAGGAGAAAAAAGTATATCCAGGCAGTGGACTAAGTAACTGAAATCAAGGTACAACAGGTCACAGTGACAAAACCCTGACCTCACTTCATTGCCAAGATCAAAATGCCCAGGTCATAGACTCAACGTAAATTGGCTCACAAATAAGCCTTTGTTACTTGTAGCACGGCTGTCAACTTTTAATTTGTATTGCTAGCCATAACCCTAGATTTTCATAGGTAGTTCCCATCTAACTGTGTACCTTTCTCTTCTGTATATGGGAGAAAAAAGAAACAAAAAATACAAAAAAGAGGCTCTTCTAGACTAGAAGGTTTTTCCCCTCTTAGTAGCTATAAAAAACATTAATGCATTTCAGTGGCACAAGTAACAAGACTGGTCCACCCAGTCAGCATCACTGTTAACTCCTTAAAGCCAATGAGCTTATACATATACAGGAAGGTAGGAATAAGTCCTGATCCTGTTGCTTTTTGGTGGGTTCTTTGTTTTGGTTTTGGTTTTGGGTTTTTTTTTCTGTGTGGAAAGGGCACAAAATTTCACAGATGAGGAAAAGAAAACACAGTGCCAAAACACTTTGCATATCTTATCCATACTCAGAAGCTCACACCTCTAAGTACAGTTATTTAAAAGATAATGTGGGGGGAACAAGGTCTGAGAGTTACAACACTGGTTGGGAACTCAGAAAATGGTGGTTTGATTCCATGAGCCTTCTGGATGCTTCATTCATCACCACTCTGGTTTACTGACTTCAAGCTAATATTTCAGAAAGGCTATCACGAAGGCAAAAGCATTAGTGGTTGTTAACATCCCTTTACTTTAGAATTGAGAAGAACAAACAGTAGAAAAATTAATGCAAACAGGACTTAAACCTCAACTGTACGTGAGATGCTTTACAATGATATAATACACTTTCAAATGGCTTAGAGTGCAATTTTGAGTACTGGGAAGTCCCTAGGTCTTGTTAACTGCACCTGTGTATGGACCTTACAAAATTTTAGCAGCATTATTTCACAGCAGTCCATCAAAAGCAGTATGTGCTGCTTGTATAAACTTGAGATACTTATTCTAAGAAAACATCAATCTGTAACCTTGGACTCAAAATGTCCAAAGATGAAAGACACAGTCCTATAACAATCATGATAAAGTTTGGCTGCACATATCTTAAAAAAAGAAATCTTGGTTGTTATTTTTTTCTGAAATACTTTTTTCCAATACATTGTTTTTAACTCAGACATGTTAAAATGATAAAAAGTACCCTTTTATTAATACTCAGAACAACACCTCTGTAACTCAGTGAGATACTATCTCCAAATTTTACATGGAGAGAAACAGGCTTCAAGGAGTTAAAACAGACACCTAGCATTGTGCCGTTTGATGCATTAGGAAGAATTCTAATTTTTGTAAACTCTAAATCTATAATTAGCTCTCTAAATCCTAATATAACTAATGTTTTAACCTTGACAATCAGCATCTCACAGAAGATTTGTATACCTGGCATATTATAAGATTATGTACATAGAGATCTACAAACTGCAAAATTTTAAGATATATTATCAATAATAATCAACTGAGTATCTTGTGCTACATTTAAGGGACAATAGAACATATAATCTCAAAAAGATCTGAAGAAACAGAGTACTCAAAAGTTTGACCTAGCAAGTTATAAAAAGTAGGATTGCTTCAATATGGAAACCACACTTAAGAATGTAACAAGATAGTATTTCAATCCCACAGCACAATAGTTATTCAGTTTTAGAGAACTGAATCTAACGGCATTAAATTTCAGCAACTCAGTGAAGTATACACTTGTTGAATTAAAATACGTTGAATTTCATCTCCAATGCATTGTGTTGACTGTATTACCTACCATATCTCGTTTCTGATTTGTGTCTTAACTTCAAATACACCCTAAACCTGTATTTTGAATAGTCTAAATTGTGGATCACAACCAATACTGCTGGACTACATTCTCTACTACCAGATATCACTCCAGACAAGAGTATGCTAGTAAAACTACAGCCAATAGATTCCTCTCCCTTTCCTGCTTTACAATGTTTTCAGATGTATTAAATGTACTAATGATGCAGATGGTACATTAGTAGCTGTTCGATAGTAGAATTTAACTCTGAGTGTAAGCAGCAAAGTATACATGAGGGAAGCTTGTATTTACATGTACAAACATGCCTAATGCTAATTAGGCAGAATACTGGACAAGGGTGTAATTCCTTGCAACATTTCCTATTCTACACTTCACCACTGCAGCTGGGGCTCCTTCACATTCACTTGCCTAAATAATTTCCTTTAATAAGTTTTCTTAGGTGAGAAATATGTTCCCTCTATTACTTTCCTTCGCAGACTTCTCAGAAAATAAAAATTACTCCTTTTTAAACGGATTCTAGCACAGGGAGAAAAATTATTCATTACATATTTTATTTTCTTTGCTTCTGATAAGATAACTGTCCTGTGCAAATGAAAGATTCAGCTGCAGCTTTCCCTGTTTTATTAACACTGTCTGAGCCCTAAGAGCTGTGTTGGGAGCCCAGAGTATCTTTCTTCCTTCTCATACCTACTTGCTTGAGTTGCAGTGAGGAAGGCATTTGTGAAACTAAGAAATGTGCAGGCAGATCTTTTGGTTTAATTTTTAACACTGAAGTCTTGCTTACACTTCTGAGAGATGGTCCAAAAGATTTACTTTTTCATGGCATGTATAGTTATGGGTAACTTCAAAACAACATCCCTAAGCCTCATCTTACACCACAGTTTATAAAAAATTGTCTAGCATATTTTCTCAAGATGAGACTATTTTAATGTATCGTAAATGGTCTCCACAACTCTAACATGTGGGAAAGTGTCATAGCTACACTGCTGTGTATAAAAATAACTATCTATCTGCTTGTCTCACAAGTTTTTAAAAACATGCACTCAATAAATAGTTTGATGTCTCCAACAATTTTGAGAAAATCTGTAAATTCAAAAGCAGCTAAAGAACAGGCTGTGAAACATACAGATATGCTGCCATCACTGCTTTTTATTCCCTAAAGGTGCTACAGCACAGATAAAAACAACGCACAGGCTTCTGAAAATAAGAGCTCTTCTCATTATTCATCAGAGATGAATGGTAACACCACCTATTCCTACCTAGCTACTTAAAACATCAACTCTGCACTGAGAATTACATTGTCTCTTCCTAATCTGTTATCTCATAGCCTTAAGTAGGCTTGTGAAGTAGAAAAAAATTCTAGTTTTACATCTTGTCATGACCGCATTTTTGTGAGCAAAATCTGTTCTAAGGTTGAACTACAAACTAAATAACCTGCCAGTCTTTTAACTCATGAACAACCAAGTACTTGCTACAGATTGTCTGCAGTTATACGTACCATACTTATTGATATTGAGCATACCATAATTGTTTATAATGATTATGGGAAACTTATTGCCCCAGAGTTGGAAGAAAAAGAGATACAGTGACAAAGAACAGAACTGTTTTATCCCTCTCCTTCCTCATGAAAAACATCAGCCTTAAACTTCTTATACTTCTTATTGGGTTGAATCATAGAATAATGGCTTGGTTGGAAGGGACCTTTAGAGATCATCTAGTCCAACTCCCCTGCAGAAGCAGATTCACCTAGATCAGGTCGCATAGGAACATGTCCAGGCAGGTCTTGAAGACCACCAAGGAAGGAGACTCCACAACCCCTCTGGGCAGCCTGTGCCAGGGCTCCCTCACCCTCACAGTGAAATAGTTTTTTCTTATGTTTAAGTGGAATTGTTTGTGTTCCAGCTTCATCCCATTACCCCTTGTCCTGTTGCTAGCTACTACAGAAAAAGGGGATGGTCCAACCTCCTGACACCCACTCTTTAGATATTTGTAAATATTAATAACATCTCCCCTCAGTCTTCTCTTCTCTAGAATAAACAGCCCCAGTATCCGCAGCCTTTCCTCCCATGAAAGATGTTCCAGATGTTCTCACTGTTTTCAGACGTAGACTGTTTCATATAAGTCACTGCTGCACTCAGGTTACTGCAATATGGTAATATGACTATTTCCGCCCCTTTTAGAATGACAGAAGTAATAAAAACTCGCAATATTGATCTTGATTCAGTCATTTTTTCAAGTAAGTGATAGGAGATAAGCACATACTTCTACTCCAGGAACTCACAAAGGTACACACAAAAATCAACAAATACTGGCCAGGTTTGCTCTTTGCTCTGTGTGCAGCAGAATTAGGAAAGTTACAGCAATAACTCACAGCATTCTGTGAGGTCAAGTTTTGTCTGGAGAGACAGTGAGGAATGTTTTGACCTTCATGAATGAAAAATTACAGTCTTCTGGTTCACTTTTAAGACAACAAAAATTGGTCAAAGTTGAACAATTTCAAATGATCCAAACAGTGGAGTTTTTTCAGTTTTTAAATCTTTCAGGATTTATGAGGAGAACTGAAATTTTTGCCAGGATGTTACCCCAAATCCCAGAAGGAAACCCAGGCTTTACTTGCCTAGTGATTTCTTTCTCCTTCAAGAGGACATAGTGTGAAGACACCAGTCTTCGTTGTAGCGTTTTACATCTTTAAGTGATATGAATATGGCAGGATTTAAGCATTTCAGTTAACTTAGCATAACTATTTGGCAATAATATCACCTGAAATGATTATTGATTAAAAGCATCAAATATGTAACAACACTGTATGAGTTCTCTTACAATTTCTTTGTATCTATATACAGACACATACCCACACACAAACACTTTATATCACTTATATGATTTATATGAAGGGGCATATAAATAGCAGAGAAAGGCACAATCCAGATGTCTTTAGGAAGATAGTGTTGGAACCACCACATTTCCACTGCTGTTGTCACCCCAGTGATAGTGTAATCAGCAACTCTGAGGACATATAGGCTACAGGACCAGGATGAGAAGAACATGCCTAGAACTACAAGGAAAAGTAGAAGAGAAAGACCCTGTCTCTCCCTTGTTCACTGAAAGGCTTTTCTAGCAGTACCAAAAGCTCAACAAAGGTGGGGAGAGGGAAGTAATGCAGGTATTATTGTATATTAAATACATCTTTGATTAAAGAGAATTACTTGGGTGCATATACATACTCTATACAACACAAAACATTGTCTGGAGATTCTGCTATTGAGACTTGTAGATCTATGGATCTACTTCATCTATCAATTTCTTGAGTAATCTTCAGCAAGTCTACTTTCCTGTACCATAGTTACATGTCTAAAAACTAAGGGAAAAAAACAGGATCCCCCCTCTACTGACATCACCTACCTTAAAATATTGAGTGTTATAACAGAATGCTAAGCTATTGGAATTAAGGACTGCCCATCCTCTACCATATGTGAATTTAAGGCAGAGGTTTTGGCAACAGCGTTTTAAAAATAGTTTCTGTCATGGAAACACAAGTCCTAACAATGTCAAAACAGCTAGAGATTCAGTTATGAATTAGCAACAGCTTTTGGAAAATCTACAGGATTCCTCCAGTCCACTAACTTTGAATTCTGTAAGCAGTAGAAAGAAGCATATCCTTGATTTTGATGGAATTGTTACTGTTATTCTGCAAAATTCTCTTTGAAAACTGAGGATTCTTCAACCCCTGTTCTCCACAACTCTCTGTGGCTTCCAGAAAACCTTCTAAAAAATAACTGATTTCAGTATGGTCCAGATGGTAGCAAGTTTCCAGGTATTATTAACCACACTCCAGCACTATTTCATAAGGCTAAATATTCCCTATCTTCTTCCTCACTCAAATCAGCTCAAATATTGTACAGGAACAAGGAGTGAAAGTATTTTCAGACAATGCATATAGTTGTGTGTTCATTTGTCATGTGGTTTTCTTTCTGTCTTGGTTATGGAAATAACAAGCCATTTTCATTTAAATAGGATTAATTATTATAATTTATAAAATCTCTTATGCTTCAGCAGTCCTGCAAAAAGAAAACCTTTCTTGGTTCATGGAGCTTATGAAAGATAAGGAAAGCAGAGGAAAAAGATATTAGTATATATTTGGTACTGGTAACATATCTCCATGCTGTTTGGGAGACAATGTGTTGCATAATATGGAAAGAGATTTCAGTGCTAAAGTTATATGAAATAGATCACCCAACCTCTTACATCATGTCAAACTACAGTGAGCAGGTATCCAACTTCAACTTATCTCTCCTGTTGTTACAAGCAAATGGTCACAGTAAAAACAATCAGAAGATCAGAAAACCAAACTCCAGTAACAATTTGAGCCTGCTGGGCAGATGGTGAGTAATTTTATGCCATGACACTATCACTGATAACACCTCTACCTCAAGATCTTTTTGAGGACACTGTCAAATTTCAAATCAGCGTGACTGATGGGTGTCGTGGTTCTGTCCAGCCAGCAATGAAGCACCACGACAGTCTCTTGCTTGGTGTCCCCCATTCACCCCTACCCTCCTTAGGACGGTAGAGGCCCCAACAAAATGGGAGGAAAAAAGATAATCAAGGTTGTTGTGGATTGAGACAAGGGCAGGGAGGTCTTGCTGACAATTACGGTTCTGGGAAAAAAAGACTCCACTTCTCAACTTAGAGAGGAAAGTAAGGAAAGTAGGAAAGTTTATTCTACCGCTTAAAAGAAACAGAACAAAAAGCAAAAAGAGAGTAGGATGATGAGAAAATTACAACCAGCACTTTAAGATCTCCTTCCCCCATCCCTCCTTTCTTCCCATGCCCAGCTCACTGCTCCCAATATCTCTACGTCCTCAGGCAGGGAATGGGGGATGTGGTCAGTCTCTCACAGATGGGCTCTACTGCTTCTCTCTCGGATGAGGACAACTCCTTGCATTCTTCCCCTGCTCTGATACAGGGTCCCTCCCATGGGACACAGTCCTTAACGAACTTCTCTGGTGTGGATTCTTCCCAGCAGCTGCGGCTTCTGCTGATATGGGGTCCCTCCCACAGGACACGGCCTCCTCTGGGCATAGTCTCTGGTCCTGGCATTGGGTCTTTAATGGAGTCACACTCCCTCATGAGGGGTCTTCAGTAAACTGCAATCCACTTCTCCACTCCTCTCTGCAGGATGCAGGGGAGTCTCTGCTCGAGCACACCTCTTCCTTTTCTTACAGGAACCATCTTTACAGCCCCTTTACCATTACCAGAAATGGCTTCATGTCAAACCACGACAGCGGGAAAAGGTCTCTTAGATCCCTGGTACAGGGAAAAACAGATGCTGTGTTTCTCAGTTGTAGTTGAAATAGACTCAAATAAGTACTTCTAGTGGGATAAAAAAGAGAGCAGGCTGCTTCCATGAAGTCTGCCATCTGTCAGGAGCCAAGCCACACACAAGCACCACGCAGTCAAGCAAAATGCCCATTTGAGTCTACTGTACTCTTCCTTAGTACAGTCAATCCAGAAGCTTTCAAAAATGGAAGGAGAGATATTGCAAGTCTCCCAATATTTATAGCTACTACATCATGTTTCCTCTTAGGAGCAGAAGTCATAGCTGGGGGATTTAACATCCATAATCTCACAATTTTAATTTTGCTGCAGTGCAAGCAGTGTTCCTCTTGTAGACAAGTAAGTGACAAGACACAAGCCTGAGCACAGGAGCAGAGTCACAGAGGCATAAATGCAGGAATCTTAAATTCTGTTCTTGGGTTTTAATTTGTTTCATTATTATTTGGTTAACAGTTTATTCTTTGCAGAGTATTTTCTAAAAGTCTGCTGCCATTACACAGATGTCCACAGTATCCTTTTCAAATATTTCAAGGCAAGCACTTGTCCAGAAGCTAGGAGCTGTTGCTTTTCTAGCAGCTCTTCAGAAGCAGCAGGGCTGATTTAAAGATCTATTTTACATAGAAAATATCAAGACATAAGTGAGTTCATATAGTTGTTTTTAACTGGGAAACAGATCTCAAAGTAATAAAGCTGACAGTGAAAATACTAAAGAGAGGCTGAGGAGTTACAACATTCAGGCAAAACCAGTGCAGCCTATGAACTGAGAAAATGCCACTTTAGATAGAAAAGAAGCAGGGGAAAAAATTAAGATCACAGAAAGCAATGACGAATGGCAGTATGTCTTTCTCCTTTGAGTATAACCTTCCCTGGACAACAATAATATGAGATTTGTCTTAATTTGTGTTATGAACTTAGAGGAGAGAAAAGAATGTCAAAATTTCTAAAATATGGCGCTCAGCAGCAAAAAGCTGTGAAAATGGTTGAGACACATCCAGAATTTCTTTTAAAACTTGGGTTTAAAGGGCAAGCTAACAAAAATATAACCAATAAAAATAAAAACATGGCAGATGCACAACAGTATAAAAGCCCTTCAGGTTTTAGAGATTATTTTAGGGCCTCTCATCTCAGTCTGCTCCAAAGAAGTAGACAAATTGCATATATAAAGTCTAAAGAGTTTTCTTTCTCATCACTCACAGAACTTGGGGTTTTTCCTCTTCACGTTACCAGCCTTCTAGCTACATCACATGCACTACACTGGTATAAAGAGCACAAATCTAGGGTTCTACATTCAATGCTGCTCTGTCTTGCAATGCCCTTTCCTGTAGCCATATCACCTGCTCACAGTAGCAGAAGGAAAACATAATAATCCCTCTGCATTGTTATTAAATCAGCAGGTACAACCGTGAGCAAATATCTAGAGCAGAGTGGCTAAGGGGAAAAAAAGGGAATAAACATCTATTCAAGAAGTGATATAATATGATTAAATATATGATTAAATTCACTGGGACACTTTTCCAATTCATTCATCATTTCAGCCTGGTACAAACTGCTTCTGGGACCTGGAACACAGCACACAGACTCACTATTTAATTTTGCGTTACAGTAGTAGTTCTCCTCTCCTGACTTGCATCCCTTTCCCGGTTCTTAGTTTTATTTCAGATAACTTAGCTATACGCTTTGGTGGTCATTTTTATCAGCAGTTCTAGTTTACTGTACCTACTGCAGGTAGCTTATGTAATTTACGTTTTTAATTTTTCTGCAAAGCACCTAGTACAATGGTGAGAGGCTCCATTTAAAATTACCCACATAAATAAGCTAATATAATACCATTAGCATTTAACAGATTATGCTTATCAAACTATAAACACTGTAGGTTCAGAAAGTTCAGTGGCAGTGTGACTACCAATACACCAGCGGAATGTGTGTTCATTCTCTAATAGGTCTAACAGACCCTAAAATGTTGCATAACACAGTAATAATCTCACAATTTGCTAGGAAGAATTTAAGATTCTCATTTTCTCCTTTACATTGTATCAGTAGCTTTTCCTCGGCAACACAGTTGCTTGTGCTAGACTCAAAAGCATAAATGTTACATACAGCCAAAAATCATCTACGACAACTCTCCTGACACCATTAACTATGAGAATAATGTACAAAACAGATTAAGACTCGTATGCACAAGAGTAAAACCTTCAGAAGGCTGCTCTCTAATAAGAGATACCCAGGATCCTGGACTTTCCAGCCCTAGATCAACAAGTCAGTGCAAGTCTCAAGGAACTTGAGCATCTACTCAGAGCACTGACAGGAGGGCATGTTCCAGGGGCACTTGCTATCTTACATACTCACTTGGACACACCAGCAAGCTTAGCAGGGACTGTGGGTATTCTGCATGTCACAGCCATTACTATGAGCTGCTGTGAATCTGGCAGCAGTGTCTTGACCATCTCAATTTGCTTGCCCTGCTCTTTGACAAAGCTACTCATCTTTGTCAGAGCTGGCAGTGAGTGTATATGTGTGTATCCACTGCTTCAGCACCACATCCAGCATCTGGATGTGAAATGACTGTCAGCAATTCCTGTCTGCTGGCTCTGGTACCGAGGGTGAATTGCCAAAAAAGACACGGAAGAGGGTCATCAGAAGGAGCAGCACCTCACAACCACAGCTTGTTGAGCATGATTCGTGTCACAACTCATATTATGGTTCCCTTAAAAGCTGTCTTCAAATGCTTTGCCACATCAGAATGAATGAAAGGTAAATCTGCTGGCCTCTGTTCACCAAACAGTATTTTGATGCTTTTCCCTTTTCTTTCTAGGAAGCAGCACTGTTCCTTATGCTACACAGAATAAATCACCAGGGCCGCTTCTTTCAGTGGGGTTGTAATAACAAGTTTAGCAACATTTATATTTTGCTGTGATTGAACCTTCCCACAGAGCTGCCATTCTCAAACTTTAAATGACTTGCAATATGCTTTGTACCTCAGTAATTATAATCTAAATTATCAAGTTCACACAGTCTCTCCTTTTCTAGCAACCCACATGTGCTTGAGAGAAATTACTTCTAAACAAGCTTAATTTTTAAGTCTTCATTTTACACACTGTATGTAATCAAACTTTTTATTAAACATCGCCAAGCAATCTGTCTCATTTAAAATGAGCTGCTAGAAGAAGTAAAGGTCCATTAAGCTGTTAATTGCACACTGTAACTCTGATCTTCTTGAAAATTTACTTTGAATATAGTCTCCTCAAAAGCTTATTTCCATATTTACCTAATTCTACTGCCACAGCTACTACATTGGTCATGTATATGATAATAAACCAATAGAGTCATGCCAGATTTTTTTTTTAGATCTAGATCTGAGGGAGAAAAAAAAGAGTATTTCATTTCCATTTCTCTCGTTTGAGTTTGATATGGGAATTTGACTGTACAGGTACAGAACACTATTCTGCTAATGTAGAAATACAAGTACACCCTAAAGGCAGAGTACTTCTTCTACAGTAATGGCTTAAGTGATTTGACAGCTCAAATTCACTGCAAGTGAACCTCAATTAGACTTGAAAATGAAAATCAAACAAATGACTTACAAAATGTTATATGCCACTGTTTTTAAATTACTTATAATGAGGGTAAAAAAACCCCTTCAGCTTGTGAAAAACATAAAACTAAGATTACTCCAAAATGTCTAAGCTACATATAAACATTTTCAAAAAGATTTCCACCTCATATATGGTTCTGAGATGGTTTGAACTCAGGTCTATGTATGCAAAACCACCATCAAAGCATTTAAATTTGACTACATCCAACTCAGGAAGCATCAACTCTTTTTACACATTAGCTAATTAATTAGCTAATTAATTAGACTTTCCTTCACATTATGTACTCTTGTCAAATAAAATTTTATTTCTCATTCTTAAACTATTTTATATGCAACTTTGTCTTAGTTTGTAGTAACTTGAATAATATGATAATGAAATTAGAGTGGAAAAGGATGAAGCATATATTGATTTCTCTAAAAAGGCACATAACTCACAGCACAGTATCCCATTAATGTTGGCAGTTATTTTTCCTTTCCCCCTCCCATTCAATCAGCTGTGCAGATTTCCTCACAACAGTGAGAATTAAGTAACTAACATTGATATGTGTAAATTCACTACATCTAGTAGGAGACGTTTTGTCAGGGGAAATCTCCCTCCTCCAAGCTTTACCTCTTGTCCATGGAAACATCTTCAGCCTCCTGGTTTTTCAGTGTCTTAACAAAGCCATGCAGTTTAAAAGTAGCAGGGTATTTTCCCAGTAAGAATCTGTGGTGAATCCCTTCCACTTTGGAAGGCTTGTGATGGCTGTGTATTGTCAGGTGTGTCTTCCTCATGTACAACAATATACTTTACCATGTTGTCCCGAGTAGACAACCACAATCGACAAACCCTCAATAGAATTACCCTTTCATTAATACTCATGCTTACACCTCTGACTTTCATGGGCTAAAACCAGGAAGAAGGTTATCTAAGCTCTTTTTCACACAACAGAAAAAACATCTGAAGAAATCAAAAGGACCCAAAATTTACAAAAGAAAACAGCATGAGTATTTTGTTAAGTATAAACAGCCTTGAAACATATCAGCACTATCTTTCAAGTTACAATAGCTGTTCAGGGCCAGAGACTTCAGATTAAGAGAATCAAATTTCCAAACTCAGCGAAGTGTGTGCTCATTTAATTAAAAGCAGGCAGAATTCCATTTGCACCTCATTGTTAAGAATATCACCTATAATATCACATTTTGGCACTGTAGCTTAACTCTAATTTATACTAAAGGCATACTTTATCAAACTCATTCTGAAGTTCATTACAAATGCTAAATGCTGGTACTATTTATATAGCAATCTCATCCCATTTGGATGTTTAAATAGGCAAACATGGTCAGATAAACCTAGAACAGCTTTGAAGGTTCTATGCTTTTTCAGATGAAGACCTTTCTATTTAACCTCCTACTTAATGTATCTTGGATTTTAAATTTTCACAGGTATGGCTCAAGGTGTTGGAAAACCACAGAATTTTCTTGCATATACCTGTGTCTACAGCCTCATGCACTTTATTTTTTTTTCCTCTCACAAATGAAGCAACATATAATACTCATCACTGAACTATAACACACATAGCAAGATTTTTTCACTGACAGAAATTGACCCTTCTGACAATGCATATGGCCTAGACTGTGTCCTGAAAGGCGGGTACATAGTAAAACTTTCTCCTAGCCAAAGGAGAAAGTGGGAGACTTGAAGAGAAGCAACAGCATACCATTTACTGAGATACTACTCAAGACAGGTGGAAAATCCTAGTTGAAAGTCAGAAGCCTCACTCTTTCCTCTGAGCAGAAGGAGGGAGGAGAGTAAGTTTGGTTACCTGACCTATATTATGGCTGTTTAGGCTTCTTTCTCAGCTAAGGTAACTTGTTCCTGACAGATTTACAAACTATTTTCAGACTACTACTGCAGCACATTTAACTCATCACAAATAAACACAGGCAAATTTTATCCTGTAACCATGGCCAATAATGTAGAAATTATCCTCTTGTAGCACACTGTTTATATAGGAAGAACATAACCAAGAAGAGTTAGGAGGTCTGTTTTAACCCAGGTTTACCCACTGCATTCATACACAGTCTCAGCCACAACACTTCAGAGGTCTGTACAGTTTTTTATTCCAGTTTAAAAGGATGGTAATATCCAAAAGCTAAAGAGGCAGGCTGTAATAAGTTATTGTAAATGTGTCATTACATGACTGTAGATAAAAATCAAGGGAACAAAATCATCCCTAAATACCAAATACCTAATACCAGAGGAGGAAACATTTTCCAAGTATGCTTTTAAAAAACACACATTATACTGTGTATATGATATTAATGGAGTTCACAGTAAGCATTTTGGCATAATTATAGTTCTATATATGTGGCCTACTGTTCAGTTCTTGCAAGGCCAGACAGGTCAAGGTTTGGAGGGTATCAGTGTGGTACTAAAGCATTTTCAGCCCTGTAGGGCTAGCAGAGCAGTTATTGTCTAACAGGATTCTGGTTTTCATATTTCACAAGAAGATAGATTTATCTGAAATAAAAGAACTTTTAGCTTTTGTGAATTTACAGTAAGATTGTAAGCATCTTCATACTAGCTATTCCTGGAAGACAGATCTCATTGTCTTGTTGCAAGTAATTTGGCATGGAAAGTGACTGAACTGGAGGTTTCACAACAGGGCTCACCAGAGAACCATTCTCCTAAAAGACAGCTGAGTGGGACATCACACAGGATTTTGGCATCAGGATTTCAGAACCAATGAGTCAGTGAAATTTTTCTTTAAAGAGGAAAAGTAATTAGGATTCTGACTCGCACCTCTGCTCCAGAGTGCTTTCCTTGTCAGCACAAAAGCCTCAGTGTTATATTCCAGAGGTCAGATTTAGTATTATTCATCATCTTTGGTGTTCTGATCAGGTTTTTTTGCTTCCTGTAAGACCGCACTGTTTTCACAGATAGTTTACTCACAAGTTAGGAAAATCTGATCTGTGAGCATTGATAGATTTTCCAAATAATTTATTCATATCTCTTAAAAAATTGTGTAAAAAGAATATAGTGAAATACTAAACATCTTTAAAATGGTAAACAAAAACCTAAAGACATGGTAAGAGTATGGCTGAGAAATGCCTGTGTTGAAAAGCTTTTGAACACTATTGACTGTGAACACTGGATTCATTACAAGCATAGTGAGTCTTCATAAAATCCAAAGTATTCACATCTTATTCCTCTAAACAGTTCCACTATCCAAAAGCTTGCAATAGATTCTAAAGTATTAGTAATATCTTATCTAGCTGGTACTCAATAATACTACTGATGCGATTTCCTTCCGTCTCAACACACACCAAATACACTAATAAAAACTAGTAAAATAAACTTGGATTCACTAAATATTATTAACTTTGATATAAAGGCTTCTTCTTAAACATACCCTTTAATTTTAAAGACATCATCATTGCTTATATCTTTCATATTAGAAATATAGTTTAAAACACACTTGAATGCATGAAATAAGCTGGTTAGACGGCTGGGTCCAATGAGTTGTGATCAATGGAGTTAAATCCAATCCGTGGTCACGAGTGCTGTCCCCCCAAGGCTCAGTGCTGAGGCCACTCCTGTTTAACATCTTCATTAATGATCTGGATGAGGGGATAGAGTGCACTACGTTTACAGATGACACCAAGCTGGGTGGAAGTATCGATCTGCTTCAGGGTAGAAAAGCTTTACAGAAAGATCTAGAGAGGCTGGATGGCTGGGCCAAGGCCAATGCCATGAGTTTCAAGAAGACCAAGTGCTGGATCCTGCACTTGGGCCACAACAACCCCCAGCAGTGCTACAGGTTTGGGGAGGAGTGGCTGGAAAGCTGCCAGGCAGAGAGGGACCTGGAAGTGTTGGTTGACAGCAGCTGAACATGAACCAGCAGTGTGTTCAGGTGGCCAAGAAGGCCAATGGCATCCTGGCCTGAACCAGGAACATTGTTGTCAGCAGGAGTAGGGAAGTGATCATTCCCCTGTACTCGGATTTGGTGAGGCTGCACCTGAAAGGAAGCTGTAAGCAAGGAGGGGGTCAGTCTGTTCTCCCTGGTAGCAAGCAATAGAACAAGAGGAAACCGCCTCAAGTTGTGCCAGGGGAGGTTCAGGCTGGATGTTAGGAGGAATTTCTTTACTGAAAGGGTTGTCAGGCATTAGAACAGGTTGCCCAGGGAGGTAGTGGAGTCATCATCCCTGGAGGTGTTTAAGAGACCATTGGATGTTGCACTTAGGGAAATGGTCTAGTGGGCTGGGACAAAGGCTGGACTTGATGATCTTAAAGGTGTCTTTCAGCTAAAATGATTCTATGATTCTAAACAGAGAAACAAAAGAAAGAACAAACAAAGTTGGAAGAAGCTCATTAATACTGCCAGCATATACTACAAAGGTGTATTTTAGTTTTAGACACTTATTTGCTGCATATTTTCAAACTATCCATGCCAGCTAGTGCGTTTAGCTTCAAAGGGCCAGATGCTCAAAGTGATCAAGTTAATCTAACTTTCTCTTCTTCAAGTCAAGTGGTTTCCTACACAATACTTCTCTGTACAAAATCTCTCTGTTTTCTTTCATTTTTGCTCCATTCATATCATATCAAACAGTTTATGGACCACATATCACTTTCAGCCCAGTGTGAAATTTCAGAAGAACAAACCAGAAAAAATCACCTTCCAAAAAATTTGTTACATTCTAGAAGAATCCTCACAAAGATGTGCTTTCTTTCATTCTGGAAATGCAATATGCCTGCAGGTTTCCTCTACTCATTTGAAAGGCCCATGTCATTTCCTTATCTTTATAATACTTTTTGTCTTATTGATCAGGTCACATAGTCATTAAGGAATCTTTTATTCTTTCTCAATCACCATTCTCCTACTTGCCTTACTGCATGACTAATTTCAATACCCCCATTCTGTTTTGGCTACCCATTTAGGAAAGATGAAGGCAGTTCAGAGACAAGTCCAGAGACCTGGGAGTCCTGGTTGATAATAAAATAACCATGAGCCAGCAATGTGCCCTCGTGTCCAAGAAGGCCAATGGCATCCTGGGATGCATCAAGAAGAGTGTGGCCAGCAGGTCAAGAGAGGTTCTTCTTCCCCTCTACTCTGCCCTGGTGAGGTCTCATCTGGAGTACTGTGTCCAGTTCTGGGCTCCTCAGCTCAAGAGTGACAGAGAACTTCTGGAGAGAGTCCAGTGCAGGGCCACCAAGATGATCAGGGGACTGGAATACTTTTTATATGAGGAAAGGCTGCAGGAACTGGGGCTGTTTAGGCTAGAGAAGAGGAGTTTGAGGGAGGATCTTATTAATATTTATAAATATCTAAAGGGTGTGTGTCAGGAGGTTGGGGCATCCCTTTTTTCTACAGTAGCTAGCAACAGGACAAGGGGTAATGGGATGAAGGTGGAACACAAAAAGTTCCACTTAAACTTAAGAAAAAACTGTTTCACTGTGAGGGTGACAGAACAGTGGAACAGGCTGCCCAGAGGGGTTGTGGAGTCTCGTTCCTTGGAGGTCTTCAAGACCCCTCTGGACATGTTCCTATGTGACCTGATCTAGGTGAATCTGCTTCTGCAGGGGGGTTGGACTAGATGATCTCTGAAGCTTCCTTCAAACCCCTACCATTCTATGATTCTATGATTCTATGACAAGGTCAATGACATTGGGGTGGGGGATAAAAAATATACCTTGGAAGTAAAATCTAGAGGAGCTTATTTTGTTCAACTTATGAAAACAGGAGAATAAGACAGGTCTCGTCTATACAAATGTATTAAAAGGGGCTAAAGATAAAAATTTGGCAAAGAAATAAAAGGACACTTCTCATTCGCCAGAGATAGAGGGAGTTTTCTAGCCCTTTCAGTAGGGAAAGCTGTCAATGGTTGATAAAAAGTACCCTGTAATAGCACAAAATGAGGCACAAAAACCTTGAAGGTCATGTACACTCCCATACTCTTGAACTATGCCAGCTGGGATGTGTTTATCACTTCTCCTGAAATCTGGCAACCTATAACCCTTACTTGGCACTCACAATCTCATTTCATCCCTGCTCAGGATAAAGTTGTTGGTTTGCATCATACCATTACCCTTTGCCAGTCACTGCCTAGCCTCTGCACATCTTACTCCCAGTTCCTTCCACTCAACACTGCTGCTGCAGTCTCTCACTGGCTCCACTTCCCCTGGTGTTTAAACACATCACCTGAGTAGCCTGGATGCTATGCCACAGAAACGTTCAAATGTTCAGCAGGGAGGCAATGACCTAAGTAACAAGCCATTATATATTTAATGAACATAGTCAGCTAGCATCTACCCGTGGTCGAGTGAGATCTCAGTGCCGAGGGGAGAAAAAAAGGCAATAATCACTCACAGACATGGGATATTAACTGAGAATTTCAGCAAGACAGCAGGTTGCAGAGGGCAGCAAAACAGAAAAAACCCACAGTGTTAGGACTGTAGCATGTAGCACAGATGCTGCAAATAACCTGCTCATTAGAGAGAGAACTCTCTAAAGATGTGCCATTGTTTGGCAAAGCAAATCTGTTTGCACTGTAAGACTGGATGAGCTACAGATAGTCTGAAACAACACATAAAAGCCAATTACATTATCAGAGATGAGAAGACTTGATGTTACACTTGATGTATCAGGAAAGAAGATAATTCTCAGACTACATCAAAACTGAGACAAAAAAAAAGTAATGAAATCACACACTGTAACGTCATCTGCCCCAAACTTACCACTATGTGCAGATCATATCAGTTTCTGGAGAAAAAATAATGGAAGTTCCTGAAGTCATTGCTATATTCAGGAGGTTAGAATTTCACTGATAATTTAGAAATACATCTATATTGAAATAATATGTCATTAACTAGCTAGCCCCTGTTTGTAATGATAAAAAAGACAAACAACATTAATAGCTATCCATGTAGGTGGACTTTATAATAAAACCATTTCAGTGGATATTTAAAGTACGAAAAGTCAAGACAGGATCATGAAGTGTATGCAACAAAAAAAAGTAACAAGGAGCTGAGGAAACAACAGAAAGAAAAGTCAAAATTGACAGGTTTTTGGATAGGAGAAAAAAACCTCTTAATGCAAATTATCATTATTTATGAATTATCATTATTTATGAATGCCTTCTTTGCTTCAGTCTTTATGGCCAAGGCTGACCCTCGGGAAGCCCAGTCAGGCAAGGATAACAGGATGGCCAGGACAGCAGAGGACTTGCCCTGGCTGGAAGAGGTTAAAGACTTGTTGGCCAAGCTTAAGGCTCGTAAGTCAATGGGTCCAGATGGGATGCATCCTAGAGTGCTGAGAGAGCTGGCTGATGTGATTGCTAAGCCTCTCTCCATCATTTTCGAACAATCATGGAGGACAGGTGAGGTGCCTGAGGACTGGAGAAAGGCCAATGTCATGTCAGTCTTCAGAAGAAGAATGACCCAGGAAACTACAGGCCGGTCAGCCTCACCTCCATCCCTGGAAAAGTGATGGAACAACTCATCCTGAATGTTATCACTGAACATATGAAGGATAAGATGGTTATCAGGGGGAGTCAACATGTCTTCACCAAGGGGAAATCCTGCTTGACCAACCTGATAGCCTTCTATGAATGCATAACCGACTGGCTAGATGAGGGGAGTGCAGCGGACGTCATCTACCTTGACTTCAGCAAGGCTTTTGACACTGTCTCCCGTAACATCCTCATCAGAAAGCTCAGGCAGTGTGGCTTGGATGAATGGACAGTGAGGTGGATCAAGAGCTGGCTGAATGACAGAGCCCAGAGGGTGGTGATCAATGGCACAGAGTCGAGTTGGAGGCCTGTGGCCAGTGGAGTTCCACAGGGATTGGGTCTGGGGCCAGTCTTGTTCAACATCTTCATCAACAACCTGGATGAGGGGACAGAGTGTACCCTCAGCAAGTTGGCTGATGCCACCAAATTGGGAGGACTGGCTGATTCCCCAGAAGACTGTGCTGCCATTCAGCGGGATCTCGACCGGCTTGAGAGTTGGACAGAGAGGAACCTCATGAGGTGCAGAGTCCTGCACCTGGGAAGGAACAACCCCCTGCACCAGTACAGGCTGCGGTTCGAACTGCTGAAGAGCAGCTCTGCAGAGAGAGACCTGGGAGTCCTGATTGATAATAAACTGAAAATAAGCCAGCAATGTGCCCTCATGGCCAAGAAGGCCAATGGCATCCTGGGATGCATCAAGAAGAGTGTGGTCAGCAGGTCAAGGGAGGTTCTTCTCCCTCTCTACTCTGCCCTGGTGAGGTCTCATCTGGAGTACTGTGTCCAGCTCTGGGCTCCCCAGCTCAAGAGGGACAGAGAACTTCTGGAGAGTCCAGTGCAGGGCCACCAAGATGATCAGGGGAATGGAACATCTTTCATATGAGGAAAGGCTGCAGGACCTGGTGCTGTTTAGTCTGGAGAAGAGGAGATTGAGGGAGGATCTTATTAACATTTATAAATATCTAAAGGGTGGGTGTCAGGAGGCTAGGACATCCCTTTTTTCTATAGTAGATAGTAACAGGACAAGTGGTAATGGGATGAAGGTGGAACACAAAAAGTTCCACTTAAATATAAGAAAAAACTATTTCACTGTGAGGGTGGCGGAGCAGTGGAACAGGCTGCCCAGAGGTGTTGTGGAGTCTCCTTCCTTGGAGGTCTTCAAGACCCGTCTGGACATGTTCCTATGCGACCTGATCTAGGTGACCCTGCTTCTGCAAGGGGGTTGGACTAGATGATCTCTGAAGCTTCCTTCCAACCCCTACCATTCTATGATTCTATGATTATTTAAGGACTCCAAGAATTTCACATACATCTAGATACAGATGCTACCAGGGAAGCCCTTGGGAATGTTGCAGTGTCTCTTCAACAGCTTAATTATAACAACAGATGAAGTATTCCAATTGCTTTACAAGTGAAACGAATAAGATTCAAAATGGAGTTCAATATTGGGTTTTCTAACCTCACAGAAAGATTATTAGAGACTATTTTTTAAAAAACTGCAGTAATAAATCATCTCTGTGCTTCTAAAAAAGTAGATGAATTAGTCTTTCTTGGGGTTATAATGAAAAATATAATAAGATATAAACAGCATAGGTTATATTTTCATCCACTGTGCACTTCCTGGTAGAAGATCATTGAGTAAGTTTCAGATGGTGGGGCAAAATAGAAAGTATCTACAGTCCTCAAAAAACTAGAAAAGAAATGAGTTGAATTTTGGACAACACACGTAACGCAAGATATCTTTCAAAATTTCTTGACTTGAAGTAAATGAAGCATCTCTTCAGTACTTTTTAACTTACGCTGAGGAACAGAAGTGCACTGAAGTCAAAAGAACGTTGTCAAGCACAACAGATTCACACAAGGGATGGCAGAAATTATTTTTGTGCTAAGTATCTGGCCTTCCAAAAGGCTTACTTAAAATACAAATAATCATCTAGGCCAGTAATGAGGTTGTCAGAGTCCCCTGGAGCTGGCAAAAGAACTGCTAATATTCCAACAGCTAAGCAGGACTGTGTTATTACTGACTGAACAGCAAGGGCAACAAGTGTTACCAGAAAAGTCACAGATCGGTAGTCTCACTATACTGCTTCTTAAGAAGCAAATGCAAATCCAGGACAGGGAGGAACACTGCATTTCTGTACAAGTATTGTACAGCCTACAAAGGGAAAAAGACTTCCATATAAAGGCTGAAACAAAGAAAGAGAATAAAAAGGGGGGGGGGGGGGGGGGGAAGTAATCTGCATTGGGGAAAGGTCATTGTTTTTATAAATCTATTTTGCTTCAACTGGAATATCTCATTCATCAGCTCAAGTGGCCTCTCACAGGCTTCTCCACTGACACAGAGGCTACCAGGTCCCTGCCAAAAGAACAACTGAGGAGGCAGTGAGGCTGTGTGTGTTTCAAAATAACTAACATGGCATCCTGAATCCAAGTAAGCCTATATCAGTCTTCCTATTTTGTTATTTAGAGAGCAATGGCACAGCAAGATCACCTTTAAACTTATTCTCTGTTGACTTCTTGTCATACAAAAGCAGATTCCTGAGGTTTTTATCTGAATTGCGAAGGAAAAAATTAAAGGTGGTATACACCTTTTTTCAGATCTCTTTGAAAGACATCCTCTCAGGACCCATACAAATTAAACTCAGAATTGGCCAGAGGCATTTCATCCCTTGTGTTCATAAACTGGCTATCTTGACCTCCAGATTTTAATTTATTTTACTGAAATATTTATTTCTTTCATGAAATGAAACATGCCAGATTTGTCTCTCTTTGCACAAAGATTACTCAAAGAGCATGATTATGAATGTTCAAATTTTATTTAGTGTAATATCTTCATACAAACCATTAAAGTATAAATCTGGCTACAAGAAGAGTAGTAGACAGTATTATCAAGTTGCTTTCTAAAGCTTCAGTTTATCGAGTTAATGGTTACTGAATTTATAAAAATAGAGATTAAAGTCCAGGTGCAAAGTTCCAAAGTAAAACAGACTGATTTCATTGGTTCTTAAACCAATATTCTAGTTCATTGAGAAATAGCAGTATCTGTTACCTTGTGTAGAAGCTTTTTACTACCTTGCACAGGACTGCAGAGAGTAAATCCAACAAAAGACTAACTCCTAGAAACAACTGTTTATAAAATGTAATCCTTTATCTTTGTTTTAAGTTTACTATCCATCCCACTAGCTTTTTTGTTTTAGTGATAAGAATTAAAAAAATAGGTCCCCACAGTTGCATAAAACGTTAGGTGTGGCCAAGAACAAGAGACATCTGCCCCAAAGCCATTGCTCTTTTCTTGCAAAATCATTTCATGACCCATGAGGAAAAAGATCACCTCTCTTGCTTATTATTAAGCTCTTCCAAAAAACCTATCAATTATTCATAATCATCTTCTAACACGTCTCCCATTTGCCACGTACGGTGTCACATCAGTGAGTACTGTTTCCTTTTGCTAGACTTGACCGACTGCAGTATTTCAGACTTGGCCTGCTGAGCAGTGGGAATCAGGGAAGAAGCATTTGCAAATGGCACTGTAAAACAAGCATGAAAAAGGGCTGAACCATCCTAGTTTTGAAGCAAGGTTTTCAAGTTGATTGGTACCATTAAGAAGCATGAGACTCAGTGCTCAGATGTCACTCATCTATACAGTCTCCCATCCATGACCTTTGCAAAGGACAAATCAATACTACGCAGATACTGTATCTACTGTTTCTTACTGTGTAGGAAAGGTCAACCAACTTTCATATATGTATCGGTTTTAACATTACTAGTTTCAGACACAGAACTGCTTAAACCTGTGAATAAAGAAAATTTTTTTACTTTGCACACAGAGTCATTTCAGAACATGTGATAATTTAAAAGAAGGACTTGGAATGGAAATGTATTTCATAAGCAAGGCTTTTAGAAGGAATATAAAGCTTTACCTTGCTGTCATGAAATGTTTTCTACAAATATAACGTAAATTAAATGATAGACAGCATTTATATACACAGGCCATGGAGATCATTCTCCTCTTATACTTCATTTAGATGGCATATTTTGAGAGAGGCCTTTACAGAAATATACATTTTGGTTCTGTATTTAAATTTGATCCCGTTTAGCTCAATGTCTAATCCTTTTAGCTTCAGTGAGAAATTTCTATGATATACATATTACAATAGTCTGGGAGATGCCTGGTACTGAAATCTTAGCTGAAAATTCTTGCTTTTTTTTTTTAAATATAAATTTGAATTCCCAAAGGAGGCTTAAGTTTAACATTCCATAGTACCTAGAAGTTCAAGGATGAATATCAAAACTGTTTAATTCAACACCACGTTTAAATGAAAAAATATCCTGTTGTATATCTTAAACACATAACAAACTTAAAACAACACTGAAATTTCAGCTGCACTATTTGATATTGCAACTGTAAGACCTAAAAGAAAAATGTTTTAAAATATTCAGAAAGCTAGTATTTTAAAATGCTTGCATACAAGAAAAGGGTTATTTAACACTCAATGCAGTGAATTTCTGACTTGCGTCACTTGCAGGATCATAAGGAGACATTGCACTCATGTTCTTTAGCTGTATGGAAGTGGAGAAGTGGCATTTCCATACATCCATAAGCATAGTCATAAAAAGGACCTATAATCTTTTGATGCATACATTTAATACATTGCAGTAAGGTTTATTACAGTTCTTGCTTCCTCTTTCCAGTGTTACTCATGTAATACAGCTTATGTAATTAATATGCAGTCATGTTAAGGCAAATACACACACACTGTTAAAAATCTCTCAGCAGTTCATTTCAAGTAGTCAAGGAATTTTTAAAGAATGAAATATTTACTTTCGTTCTCACTGTTCATGAGTTGATCAAGAGGTAAGCTATTTTGATTATTGTTATTTTATAAATCATAACAAGCGTCCATTGTCTAAAACATTTCACTATTTATCTTTTTTTTTTTTTTGCAAATCCATGTTCTAAGAGTTATTTTGGCCTGTCAAGTAAATACGAAGGCAAAATCAATTCATACAGCTTTGTTTTGTGGAACAGTGTATACTGCCAGATTAGAAAAATCTATTTTGATGCTGCTATCACCAATATCAACAAATGTAAATCAGAAATTAAGCTTTATGTTTATTTTTAATTAGTTGCTTGTGTCTTCTCATTAGAAAATCAAATAAAAAAACTTTAAAAAAACCCAATATGTTGTCTTGCAGTCAAACACTGAAAAAAGCCATACTTCTGGCTGGAGCAAAGTGCCCAAAGCAGAATTGTAAGGAAGTAACTCATGCTAAGATTTCTGAAACTAACCACTGAATTATCCCCTCACTGAGGAAAACCAGTCTATGCACTATGATGTACAACAGAGCCACCTGTCTCCCTGTCTTGTCATATTGCTTATTTTGATTAGCTGGAATGGTATGGAAGTATAGATTTTTAATATATTTTTATTGCCTTTTAGATAGCTGTCTTACTGACCGTGGTTTTGGGGCATTTTCTTCCTGAATTTTTATCATACGTCTTTTTGATGACTATGGTTTTAAAATTTTTATTGGGGAATAATGGCTGAATTTCTATAGGGGTAGGTGACAAATTTTATTAGGTGCAATACTGAAAATGTTCATTTGGATGCAAGGGCTTTCTTTTTCCTCCCTATAGGATTCTTGTCATTTTCCATCCTGCCCTCATAAAAGTCTCATGCCTTTTTTAAAACAGGATCCAAATAAAACAAGCTGAAGGTGTCAGCTTTTTAAAAACAATCAATACAAGTTGCACTGTGAAGTCTATTTCCTTAGTGCCTAACGATGAAGAAGACAGAATACAATTGTAATTAATCTAGAAAGGAGCTACACTTTCTAGAAGAACGATGAAATGTCAACATTGAAATATCACTGAAAGTTAATGGAAACCAGAATGTTAACGCTTCATGTGAGCACACAGGTATGCTCAGGAGATTCTGCAGGGTTGTAGGTATAGTTGTACCTGGCTGTAAGCATCTGTTTTTGAAAACAGCTATTCCCCATAGATAGTCTCTTTATTTTCATTTGGCCCTACATTAATAGGTTGTCAACCTGCACACAGATGCATCCTGTAAGAGAGGGTTGCAGAAGTAAAACCACTTTCTCCAGAAAGTTGGTAGCAGGGGCAGGGAAAAGTTTACAATAAATTGCATCTTCCAGCTAGAAATCATGGGGTTTTACATCCTCATGAAAGTGCAGTCAGAGAAAACGCAGCAGAAAGATGTAAAGCAGAGTTTCTTCATTACCACTACAAACATACCAATGCTATAGTTACATTTACTACTGATCTGAATTCGGTGATGCATTTTGGAAAAATCTTTGCTTTTAAGGAAAATGATACAACAAAGAATGAGTCCATGACACTTCCTTTCATGCATAGAGTGCCATTATATCAGGCAAAGAAACTCAAAGCAAACGTATTCTTTAATACAGATATATTTTATAAATAGCAAAAGTTGCTTAAAAAAACCTACTAAAATAAAAAAAACGAGTACTCAATTTGCATTCATAGTGAAAACTATTGGCAAGAATGAAGATACCTTATTTAAAGATTCATTTCACTTTCTTGCTGTCATGGTTTAGCAAGGAGCAGCTTTTGCTTGGTAACAGGGGAAGCAGGTTGCAGTGAAGACCCAGTAAAGAGTTTTTGGACTCTCCCCCAGTTCTTGGGTTCACACCCACCTCTGGCCTGGCTGGGCCAATCTGGCGCCTCTGCCATCACTATTTAGAGATGGGAATTTGAAGTGCTGGGAGGAGGTGTAAGAATGGTAGATGGAAGAGACCATATAGACCCCACAGTCAGAGAAGGAGAAAGGAAGGAGGAGCACCAGACCAGAGACCCCTCTGCAAGCCGTGGTGAGAATGCAGGCTGTACCCCTGCAACCCATGAAGGGCCATGGCAGGACTGAGAGCCACCAGCAGCTCCATGTGAGTGCACCCAGCCTGGCAAGGGACTGTATGGAGGCGGCCATGGTGGAGAGCCTGTGTGCCGCAGAGCAGACCCACATGAGAGGCAGAGAGGAGCTGCAGCCTTTGGGATAAATGCATGTTGGAGCAGCCCATGTAGGGCTGCCCTGTGTGTGAGGTACCCCATGGACTTGCAGGGAGGACTGGTGCAGAGTCCACCTGTTGAGGAAAGACAAATGGCAGAAGCTATCAGGAACAGACTGACTGAAACCCCCACTCCCTGCCCCACTGGGCCGTTCAAGGGGGGAGAAGGTAAAAACAACAGGATCAGGGCTCTGAGCCCAGGAAGAGAGGAGGAGTGGGGAGAAGGTGGTCTTAAAGGGCTGGTCAGACTCTTCATCATTGTACCACTCTGTGTTGTGTTATGTTTGTTATGTTTCTGGGGTTTCATGGTTATGCTTTAGTTGGCGTTGCAATATATTATTTTCTGTTTTCTTCCCCCATCCTCGGGGAAGTGGTCTGGTCTATTTTGTCCTGGACTTTAATAGGCAATTAAGCTCTCCCTGCCCTTTGGCAGTCCTCAGGTCTTTGGTACTTGAGGCTAATCGTTGTCTTTTGTTCCCTGATGGACCTAAACCACTACACTTGCACATAGTCAAATGCCCCAACACTCAATTTTACCTTGTATTTTTCTTTTTGCTCTTAAAAATTACAGTAAAACTTTTTAAAAAAATATTTTATTAGTCCAACAGAAGTTAGCACCTGCTTTAAAACAATGACTACATTCCCATAAGCTCTTTATAAATTCCCACAAGCCATTATGCATTATTTCATTTTATCTGAATTTCAACCATGTCCTGGCACTTAGTTCCACCTTACTATCTTACCATACCATCTTACTAATAATCGCTTTTGAGATTCCAACTTCTGTATCTAATTAAAACTACAGAATTACATTGCAGCACTAATTTAGCTACAGGACTTTGAGAACTGGGCCATCTAGGAGAAGAAGAATTGAATGTCCAACACTTGACTGTCCATGTGCCTTGTGTTTTAAAATGGGGTTATTTACTTTAGGTGTAACAGATGTGAAAATGACACCACATCAAATTCATCAAAATAGCAAAGGCCTAATCAAACTGAAAGATACGAAGTAAATCATTCAACATCTGAAAGAGCGATTATTCTACCTGTATCGGACATGCTCGATTGTGTCGTAAGTCAGCTTGCTGCTGATATTCTGACTGTGAGGGTTGCCTAGGAGACAAGAGAGATTTAGAAGTTAATCATTAATCACAATTTTGTTGTGAATTTTTTCCTTTATGGAAGTATTACACCAAGCTAGTCTGAAAAGATGACAAAGAAAGATTTAACATATACTTCATAGCAATGCCCCAAAGCTCCTTAGAGCAGTTAGTCAGGTTAGGGATATATAAGAGAAGAAAGCAGTTATGACAAACCTTGAAACTTCAGCTGGATCTCTTACTAATACTTATGCAGTTCCCTTAAAAAGGGTATGCACAGATGTAGTAGGAAAAACGACAAACAGAATGCATATTCATATTTGCGCACTAAGAAGCAATTTAGCAGAGACAGGATCTGCAGATAACTGACATTCATGACTGGACATCAGGAAAGACCCTGTTTTTTTAGTGCCTGAAATTCAAATATCTCAAAAAATATACAGTTTATTGAAAAATCAGTAGTCACCTTAGCACAGCTCAGCACAGGTATATATAAACAATGATGACATTTATCTTCTTGAGTAAAAATATTTACAGCAATATGCACACAAGCATAGCAAATGCTAAAAGAACATGTCTAAACAAGTCAGAAATAGAAGAAAAAAATTACTACATTAATATTGTTCTTTCAGTAGGGTGCAATACTAGCTACTCTCTTTTTAAATTTTCAAAATCATGCTACTGAAAGATATAGAGTGAAAGCTTTGAAAATAATAACAAATTTAAAGCTCAAATCCACAACCAATACTCAGACTTTTCGTGTCTGATGTTGTCTTTCTGTAATTTCCAATTAAAATATTCTCAATTTCAAAGCGAGAACATTACTTTCCCTGATTTACACATGCAACAGCTAAACTGATGTTCTTTAGGCCTGTGGATTATCACCAAGAAAATTAAAAAGCTGCAAGTCAAACTTCCCCTTCACTCACATCTGTGTCTGCTAAGTGAACTTTTTCATGCGACAGTTACTGCCTTTATAGAATCAGAGATATAACTGAAAAAAACAGATTTAACCATGCTAGAGCTCTCGTGATCATTTTAGATTAAAACAATATTTAAAAATATACAATTTATTTTCCCATAGCATTAAAGGTACAATGTAAATCTGCTCCAAACAGGCAGCACTGTTAGTTCCATTCACAAGCACTCAATAGATTCACAATTTTTTTTTCTGCCACAGATGGCACTTACTATAAGGGTTGAACCCAATGTTTGAAATAACTAAAGTCAGCATGGATACATCTCATTTTACAGTGGCTGTAGTGACAGATCATTAACTTTAATATCACTGACATGCACTTGAATAGGAGATTTCTAATGTAATCAAATCAATATATCTTGTTATAACAGAAAGAAAAATCCTAAACAAGAACAATATCTATTTCATAATGCAACTTAAATACACTCTCTGGCTCCTGGACTCACCAGCATTCAGGAAACAAGAGAAGGGGAAAGACACATACAATGGCACACTGAAAATGAAAACTACCCAGAACTCTCAAGTGCACAATTCTGTAGATATTTTTACTCACATTCTTACGTGAAAGATTGCTTTAGCAATACACATCCCTTCTTTTCTGAGTATGGACTGAAGTCTAAAAGTTTGGGAAAGGCATCTATTCCCTCCCTAAATTCTCTTGGGATCTTTGATCTAAGCTTTCTTCTAAATAAAATGCTTATATTGTGCCACAGTATAAGCTCCCTGTGATGACCTTCACTGAGAAGGAGGGTGGTTCTGGATTCTATAAGAAATTGGTTTTGCATTTTGTGTGGGGAAAAAAAAAAAAAGACTGAACAAACTGCTCAGAGCTACATTGTATTTGTTTATTCCAAGCATGATGCCATAACTCTTGGGTAACAGGGTCATGCTCGCTTTGATTTTTCTTCCTGGGGTTACACAAAGTCACTATGACTCCTTTGTAAGACTACTGGTCTTCCAAGTACTTTATAGTAGTGTTAAAAAAACCCAAAGAAATAATCTTCCAGCAAATCGAGAGGCACAGTTTTGACCTATTTAGTTGGAAATTTGAGAAGACTAATGGGAATGATGTTTTGGACTTACCATAAACGTTGTTTGTGAGGTCATCGGTAAAAGCTTTAAGTAGACTCTCTGGAAAAAGTGCTGAACCAGCATGGTCAAGGTAAGTAATCCCTAAAATGAAAATAAAAGTTACTAGATTCAATTTTTGAATATTTAATTCCATTTTCTCCCACAGACTACATTGTAAATGTGTACCACTCAAACCCCCCTAGTGCACTACACCACACAAAAAATCAATTTCCCTAAACTTCCTGGGGTATGATATTACTCTGCTTGATTTAGAGCTCTTTACAGCTCTCAAAACATGCTTCTCAAATATGTTCCAATAGTCAGGCAATATTCACAGCAAGGTATCTTTCATTAGCAAAAAAAAAAAAAAAAAAAAAAAAGAAAAGGAAGCCAACCATTTTTATTGCATCTTTATATTTTAATATATTTTATAATTATGTTTTTTAATTAAAACAAAAAATATTTTAAGAGGTTGTTTCTTTCATGTTCAGATTACTCGTTCTTTGGAAGAGAAAAACCTTTTATTCTACTTGTACAAGAGTAAGCAAGCTAGTGTCTCCAGCCATGGAACTGTGTGACTTCTAGGCACTACTTATTATGAAAGCTACTATTACCACAATTATAATAATAATTATTAATGCCAAGAATAACAGTAGTATTGTTTCCTTGCTGGCAGATGAAACAATTTTCTCAAGAAGTGACAAGGCCTAAATCATGCTTGAAGCCCGAAGACAGAACTAGTTTAAGTTTTAATGTATTTAAATATTTATTGCCACTCATATGCACTTAACATTCAACTCATTTTTTAAAGCTCTTTTTATATTCTTAAGCTATCACAAACTTTTAAATAACTTATTGAAAACAAAGGCTTTTTCATATTTGGCCATTTTAGATTTCTTAATCTTTAGCAATTATTCTTCTATTTCTCCAGTGTGTTTCATGCCCTTTATTAGTTTTTTCATTTTACTTAAGTATTTCAACTTATTTCAAATTTTAATAATAATGACTATGATTATAATTTCTTAAGTATTTTAAAGGCCTTCCTTTTCCACAGGGATCTAAAACTGAATTAAGCTTTAAACAAGAAGTCCTACGACTTGGAAATACGTATTATTATATATTATGTTTCTGTAGCAGTGATTCAGTGGGCAAAGATGTGAGGCAATGCTAGTAATGAAACCTACCTAGACACCCATCCTTTCTCTTATTTTCAAAAGAGAAAAGCCCTCCCCTGCCTTAAGATTTCCCCACTTACAGAGTCTTGAGCAAAAGCAGAATTTTAAATGATGGTTTTAAGTCAATAAAGTGTTTTGAGGTACTTTGAGGGGCGAAATGTGGACAAAACTTGGATTGATTTATTATATGTGCAGATTTTATAAGTTTTTTTTTTTTTTTTAAATCCTAGAAAGTGTCTCCCAAGTAGTATGAAGTGATACAAATGAGCACATGGGGGTCAAAATGCAGATGAAGGTTCATCCAGCCCTGTTTCTGATGGGAGAAGTTACAGTTGCATGGGTCATCCCTCAAATGCAGGGGAACTGAGAGGCACATTGTGTCACAGCAGGACACAGCCAGGCTCCTGCCCAGCACTGTGGTGTGGCCTCTGCCAACATGGGGACACAACTAGTCACTGGTTACAGCTGGGAAAGACAGGCCTACAGCTGAACAAAAGGAAGACACTGTCCTGAGCAAGGAACAGGGTGGAAAGGCTGCCATTCTGGAGGTGACAATCCCAGCACACAGAATCTCTCAACAAAGCCCACACAAAGACCACTTGGCTCATTAGGCACCAGAAACATGGCCCAGTGTTGCTCCTCTGGAGGCAGACAAATGTTGGTGTTTAGATCCTTACAGTATTAAAGAAGCTGATAGCATGGAAGATGTAATGCCATCATACAGCATATAAAAAAAAGCCGAGCAATTAAATTTGTTATATAGCTCATTACAAAGGACAGCATTTGAGTTCTCAGAGGTAAACAAAAAAAAAAAAAGTCTGTCCTGGATTAGGCCCCTCAGGGAACAAAAGACCACGACTAGCCTCAAGTACCAAAGACCTGAGGATTGCCAAAGGGCAGGGAGAGCTTAATTGCTCCGACATGCATTTATCCCAAAAGCAGCAGCTTCTTTCTGCCTCTTGGGTGAACTCTGAGGCCCGCAGGCTCTCCAGCACGGCCTGGCGCCATGGCCACCTCCTCAACACAGTCTCTCTCCTGTCCGGGTGCACTCACATGGAGCTGCTGGTGGCTCTCAGTCCTGCCACGGCCCTGCGTGAGTTGCAGGGGTACAGCCTGCATTCTTGCCATGGCTTGCAGAGGACCAGGTCTCTCGTCTGGTGGTCCTCCTTCCTTCCTTCTCCAACTGTGGGGTCCGTGTGGTCACCTCCATCTTTTCTCACTCTTACACCTCCTGCAAACACTTCAAATTCCTGTCCCTAAATAGTGATCGCAGAGGCGCCAGATTGGCCCAGTCGGGCCAGAGGTGGGTCTGAACCCAAGAACCGGGGGAGAGTCCAAAAACTCTTTACCGGGTCTTCACTGCAACCCGCTTCCCCTGTTACCAAGCAAAAGCTGCTCCTTGCTAAACCATGACACAGTCAAACAGTCACTCATTTTTTAAAGTCATCCTCTCAGTATATTACTTTGAAAATGTGGGAGGATATTTGGCTGAGGAAGGAAAATTATTAATTCTTAAACTTTTATTTTATCGTTAGTGTTGCTATTTAATTAAAAACAGAGAACAGCATTTAATACTCTCTATCCACTGCCCAAAAAAAGAAATAGGCTCTATCAATTTCAGACTGCATTGAAACAAGTATCTTTATTGCTATTGCACTTTTATGCTAGTGTTCCTGTCTTATTTGAATAAAACTACATATTTAAAGGAATGAAAAAAAAAAGTGGCACATGCATAACATTGGCAAATAAAAGAATAACTTTCATTGTGCTTTTCTCTTGGTTTAATAACATCTGCTGTTTTAACTTTATTGAATGAACATGAACTAAAGACATTTGTCAGTATATACAGAATAATAGAGTTCCTCCTGTTTCACTGTGGTATTTAGTATATAGGCTGTCAGCACTATGAAATTATACTGTTTATGGGAACTAACAGGAGAAAGAAAATATAATACGATCAACCAAATTAAAATTAAAATGTAATATGCATCAGGACATGCTTTCGTTGCTCATTGAAAATGTAAAATTAACTTTTAGTTTAATTTACATACTATTACTTTTGGAATGTGTAACTGACTTCATTGATCTAATAATATACCAAGTATCTGATAAAATTACTTTCAGAAGTAGCGTTTTTTTATAAGAGTATCAAAAGCCATTCAATGTGTCGACATTAGTAATGGAAAATTATTCAGCAAGAGTATCGGTTCATAAGTTGTAATATTACTATGCTAATATTCTTGAAGATTAATTTTACATGAGGAACTCTCTGGGAACCACACAGGCTAGTCTGTCCTGATGAAGAAGGCCCCAGCTCAGCTCTCTGTTCACCTTCTGTGCTACAATTTGCCTCTTAATAAAGCATTCACTATCTCTACATGTCTACCTAGGCTCTTCATAAAACTTCATGAATGGACATGCTCATAGAGCCTCAGAAATGCCAGAGGGACATTCAGTTTAACGAAACATTTCTATCTCTTCAATGAAAAAAGATAAAGATAGTTTAATTTGGAGTATTTTAAAATTTGTGTTTAAGACCAGGTGAGAACACTTGACTATACACAGGCTGACTGCCTGCATAACACACAAGGCAAAAAGAAACTACTAGGATTAATCTTTTGGAGCCAAAATATCTGCTTTGAACAAAAGGACACTTTCCTAAAAGGTGAGTTCACCTGACTTTGAAGAAATTTAAAGATGATTCAAGAGAGACACTCTCTTGAATGGACTGGTGGCACATGAAGAGTAATCTTTCTCCTCCTTCACATCCCACTCATAAACCCATGCCTGATCACTCAGATCTTATGTGGTTAAATAATTCCTACCAGGTATTATGTCATCAGCTCTTTTAATCCCTGAAATTATTTTTGGTCCTACACATTCCTGAACTTTGACTGGAAATCACTTCCAAAAACAACCAATTTAACCACATTCCATGTGGTTGCTCCATGTCCACTTTAACTTTTTGCCAGCCAGTGATTCTACCATAGTCATCAAAACAAGCAGACCTGCATGGTGACTGAACAGATTATTTCCTGGCACTTCAAAATTCCTCACTCCAGCTGCTTACAAGGCTGCTAGTTATGTTGCCAAAAGTTTCACAATGAAGAATGAAATGTGTGGTTACAAGACAGCAACTGTAGAGAGCCATGAATTTTGAGTTGCAAATATAATTTCAAATCAGTGGGATTATATGCACAATATTACTTGGAAAGCAGATCTAACCAATGCCCTGGGGAGATAGTATATATCTTGAGTACAGCAATATTAAAAAAATCATTATGAAAAAGATTATATGAAAACAAGTTGAAGGCAAAATAAAGCATTATCTGTCAAAAGACAAATATGAGATATTTATATACACCAAAACAAAAGCAA